>NC_088383.1:133089166-133783333 GCF_037993035.2 Macaca fascicularis | reverse complement strand
AACCCCATCTCTACTAAAAATACAAAAATTAGCTGGGAGTGGTGGTGCGCACCTGTAGTTCCAGCTACTAGGGAGGCTGAAGCAGGAGAATCGCTTGAACCCAGGAGGTGGAGGTTGCAGTGAGCCGAGATTGTGCCACTGCTCTCCAGCCTGGTGACAGAGCGAGACTCTGTCTCAACAAAACAAAACAAAAACACCCGTGATGAAAGACTAGCTCTACTGTCTTACACATCACAAGTCTTTTTTTTTTTTTGAGATGAGATCTTGCTCTGTTGCTCAGGCTGGAGTGAATTGGTATGATCACAGTTCACTGCAGCCTCAAACTTTCGGGCTCAAGCAAACCTCCCACCTTAGGCTTCTGAGTAGCTGGGACTACAGTAGCACAACACTACGCCTGGCTAATTATACAAATGTCTTGTAGAGACAGGGTCTCACCAGCTTGCCCAGGCTGGTCTTGAACTCCTGGCCTCAAGCCATCCTCCTGCCTCGGCCTCCCAAAGTGTTGGGATTACAGGTATGAGCCACTGCACCCAGCCTCAAGCCTTTACTTAGTAAATAAGTCAATGATGTGGTGAGTGAGTTTTATACTTTTGATCCACTAGGGCAGGGCTATCCAGTCTTTTGGCTTCCCTGGGCCACACTGGAAGAAGAATTGTCTTGGGTCACACATTAAATATACTAACAATAGCTGATGAGCTTTAAAAAAAATTGCAAAAAAATCTCACAATGGCCGGGCATGATGGCTCACACCTGTAATCCCAGCACTTTGGGAGGCCAAGGCAGGCAGATCACCTGAGGTTGGGAGTTCGAGACCAGCCTGACCAACATGGAGAAACCCTGTCTCTACTAAAAATACAAAAAAATTAGCTGGGCGTGGTGGTGCATGCCTGTAATCTCAGCAACTCAGGAGGCTGAGGTAGGAGAATCGCTTGAACCTGGGAGGTGGAGGTTGCAGTGAGCCAAGATCGCGCCATTGCAATCCAGCCTGGGCAACAAGAGCGAAACTTGGTCTTAAAAAAAAATTTTTTTAAAAAACCTCATAATGTTTGAGGAAAGTTTACAAATTTGTGTTGGGCTGCATTCAAAGCTGTCGTGGGCCACATGCAGCCTACAGGCCGTGGGTTGGACAAGCCTGCATTAGTAGGTAGTTCAGTCTCTTGATTCCCCCTAATCCTGACCTAACTTCAATACACACCCTTGGGGCCAGACGTGGTGGCTCACACCTGTAATCCCAGCACTTTGGGAGGCCGAGGCAGGTGGATCACCTGAGGTCAGAGGTTCGAGACCAGCCTGACCAACACGGAGAAACCCCGTCTCTACTAAAAATACAAAAATTAGCCAGACGTGATGGCATGCACCTGTAATCCCGGCTACTCGGGAGACTGAGGCAGGAGAATTGCTTGAACCCGGGAGGTGGAGGTTGCAGTGAGCCGAGATCACACCACTGCACTCCAGCCTGGGTGACAGAGCCAGACTCTGTCTCAAACATAAATAAATAAATAAAACACCCTTGTCCCCTACCCCACATACTAGAAGCCTATCAGAACAGGCTTAAAATTAATTATTTGCTCCAACATGACCAAACTTGCCATTTGCCAACAGTATTTCCTTCTTTTTCTTTTCTTTTCTTTTCTTTTCTTTTGAGACAGAGTTTTGCTCTTGTTGCCCGGGCTGGAGTAGAATGGCACGATCTCAGCTCATTGCAACCTCCGCCTCCCAGGTTCAAGCGATTCTCCTCCCTCAGCCTCCCGAGTAGCGGGGATTACAGGCATGTGCCACCACATCCGGCTAATTTTTGTATTTTTAGTAGAGACGGGGTTTATCCATGTTGGTCAGGTTGGTATTGAACTCCCAGCCTTGGGCGATCCGCCCGCCTCGGCCTCCCAAAGTGCTGGGATTACAGGCGTGAGCCACTGTACCCAGCTAGGCAACAGTGTTTCAAACCATAAACCACTCATCTCCACATATTCTGTATTTTAGTCATATGAACAGGCCAGATTCCCTGTGTGTTTTATGCAGACCTTGTTCTGTGCTCCCCTGAATGTACTGCCCATTTAGTTTACCTCCTGACACACATCTTCACTGATTTCCCCACTAGCAGTTTTCCTCTCAACTTTGGGCACTTCGGGGATTTTCTTTATTACTTTTTTACAGCATTCTTCTCATACTGTCTGGTATTTCTTCCTGCCTGTCTAATCCTCCCCGCAGCTCTAGAAGGCAGGGATGATTCTGGGTATTTCCTTTACTGCCCAGCACACACCTCACATATGAAAGTTCTTCAATAAATGTTTGCCGCATAAATAAATGAAAAGTTCCTTGCTTTGTTCAGAGTATTAGGATATGCAGTTTGGTGATCTGCCTGAAGTGTACCTGAAAGGACTATGACCTCTATTCACCAAAAGGAGGCTGATCCACAGAGAGTGGGTGCATCTATATCTACAAAGACTCCTTCATCTTCCCCAGATATCTCCTCCAAAGTGGTATCTGGCTTATCCCTCAGAAGGCTGTATAGGTTTAGTAATATCCCATGTAAACAAATGTAAATATCCTTGCTGGATCCCTTTAGGAAGGACCAGCACAACAGATGCATTTGTTATAGTATGAGGTGATATTGGCAATGGGGAGAGCCTAATTTGCAAACTTGAGGTTCATGGTGGTTTTGAAAAGACTATCGATCAAGTGGTCACACAGCAATTCAGTGAAAGTCACCCCCATTGGTGGGAAAGGAATACTTTATAGAAGACCCATACTTATAGTTAGACATTCTGTTTTCTCTGACTTTATAGTGACATAAAAACATCTCGTATCATTTATTAGTGCAAATAATCTTAGTTATTTTCTTTCTTTCTATTTTTGAGATAAGATCTTGGCTCACTGCAACCTCCACCTCCTGGGTTCAAGCAATTCTCCTGCCTCAGCCTCCGGAGTAGCTGGGATTACAGGCACCTGCCACCAAGCCCGGCTCATTTTTGTATTTTTAGTAGAGACAGTTTCACCATGTTGGCCAGGCTGGTCTCAAACTCCTGACCTCAGGTGATCCACCCTCCTCAGCCTCCCAAAGTGCTGGGATTACAGGCATGAGCCACCATGGCCAGCCTTTTAGTTTCTTTTCTACACACTCTTTGAATTTTTTTTTTTTTTTTTTTTTGAGATGGAGTCTTGCTCTGTCCCCCAGGCTGGAGTACAGTGGCACGATCTCGGCTCACTGCAACCTCTGCCTCCCTGGTTCACACCATTCTCCTGCCTCAGCCTTCCAAGTAGCTGGGACTACAGGCGCCAGCCACCATGCCTGGCTAATTTTTTTGTATTTTTAGTAGAGACGGGGTTTCACTGTGTTAGCCAGGACGGTCTCGATCTCCTGACCTCGTGATCCGCCTGCCTAGGCCTTCCAAAGTGCTGGGATTACAGGCTTGAGCCACTGTACCCAGCATACTCTGAATTCTTTAGGATAAAATCAGTTCAGGGCAAAACAACAAAACACACATTAAGTAAATATACAAAAAAGATATTTCTGAAGTCATTGAGAAATTTACTTACCAATTACTTGAAGAAATTCTGTGTTGCTGATTTGTGAGTCACTGATGCTAAACGTTTCCTCTTGTCTTACCTCTCCCAGTAAAAATCCTTCCTAAAAGTAATTAAAGAAAATAGTTGCAGACTAAAAATAAAAATGACTTTTACTGAAATTAAGAGGAATTGAGGACATATAAATTTATAATTTTCACAATAATCCAAACAAGCTTCCCATGTAAACCACTGTTCCATAAACCAACAAATAGTCTAAAGCAATCTGAGGTATATCTATTAATTGGATTGTTCCAAAAAAGGATAACAAGATAAAATATTATTTTAATCCCTTCAATTCTTCCCAGTTTTTGGAAGAGTGAATTTCATCACCTAAATCTTTTTTTTTTTTTTTTTTTGAGACGGAGTCCCGCTCTGTCGCCCAGGCTGGAGTGCAGTGGCCAGATCTCAGCTCACTGCAAGCTCCACCTCCCGGGTTTAGGCCATTCTCTGGCCTCAGCCTCCCGAGTAGCTGGGACTACAGGTGCCCGCCACCTCGCCCGGCTAGTTTTTTGTATTTTTTAGTAGAGACGGGGTTTCACCGTGTTAGCTAGGATGGTCTCGATCTCCTGACCTCGTGATCCGTGCATCTCGGCCTCCCAAAGTGCTGGGATTACAGGCTTGAGCCACCGCGCCCGGCCTCATCACCTAAATCTTAAGGATCATAACCAATGCCAAAAAACTCAGGAAGTAGAACTATTTCATAGTTGTTTTCTTGAAATCACATACAATGTATTTCGTTGTTGGAAAAACATCGCTGATGATGAAAAGATAAAGTTAACACAATGACAACTAAATGCTTTTATACGGGCTGGCATAGAAAATTAGGATTTTAGCAAAACAATTTCCTATCATTCACATGAATCTTTTTCTTTAATAAATGCAGAGGTTAATTTATTTACACTTTTGGAGGGTATTAACCATCACAGTTGATTCTAGATTACTTGGCTTATTACCCACTCTTTGTGTACTTGCTGCCATGTTCTGCACAAGCACAGCTGGGAGGAAACATACTCTAAATCTTTTTTTTTTTTTTGAGACGAAGTCTCGCTCTGTAGCCCGGGCTGGAGTGCAGTGGCCGGATCTCGGCTCACTGCAAGCTTTGCCTCCCGGGTTTACGCGATTCTCCTGCCTCAGCCTCCCGAGTAGCTGGGACTACAGGCGCCCGCCACCTCGCCCCGCTAGTTTTTTGTATTTTTTAGTAGATACGGGGTTTCACCGTGTTAGCCAGGATGGTCTCAATCTCCTGACCTCGCGATCCGCCCGTCTCGGCCTCCCAAAGTGCTGGGATTACAGGCTTAAGCCACCGCGCCCGGCCTCATACTCTAAATCTTAAAGTAACTTTCCTATACAGAAGGTTGAACTGAGAAGCTGCCCTGGAATCTCTCTCCCCAGATACCACATGGCTTACTCCTTTCCTTCATTCAGGTCTCTAGTCAAATGGCCCCCTATCAGAGAGGTCTTGCCTGATCAACTTAATGGAAATAGCATCTGCCAGGCACTCTGCCCCTTTTATCTTACATTCTCTTTCTTCTTAGTCTTCTCATTATCCATCATATTACATATTTATAAATAAATACATTTATTATCCCTTGCCAGAATGTAAACTCCATGAGAGCAGGGACTTTGTGCTTGTTCACTGCTCTATCTCATCACCCAGCACAATGCCTAATACTTACTAGGTGCCTCACTAACACTCGTAGAATAAATTTGTTGAAACAATGCCCTTGTACAATATATCCTTCTATTCTAAGTTGATCCTTCAAATCAATTAATGAAGTTTCCTAGTTTAAAAACATTTCCAGTTTAAAGTGAGAATCTATGGGAGTGGGGAAAGACAAGACACTTTACAGCCTAATTTTTGTATTTGATTTGAGGAGGGGGAGTGTCCTAAAATACCAAATCATCACAGAGCATTTCTCAAACTTAAGAAATACGTAGGCTGGGCACGGTGGCTCTCACTTGTAATCCCAGCACTTTGGGAGGCCGAGGTGGGTGGACTGCCTGAGGTCAGGAGTTTGAGACCAGCCTGGCCAATGTGGAGAAACCTTGTCTCTACTAAAAATACAAAAACTAGCTGGGTGTGGTGGTACGCACCTGTAATCCCAGCTACTAGAGCGGCTGAGGCAGAAGAATTGCTTGAACCCAGGAGACAGAGGTTGCAGTGAGCTGAGATTATGCCACTGCACTCAAGCCTGGGTGACAGAGTAAGACTCCGTCTCAAAAAAAAAAAAAAAAAAATATATATATATATATATATATATATATATATATATATATATACTCTTTTAAAAAAAACTCTGAGACCCAAAGGAGTGTCCATGACTACTAATTTGAGAAACACTGCCTAAATAAGCTTGTTTGACCCTATGAAAATCTTTCGGTTATGAATTCTCACGACAAAAGCAGTTTTGTCTTGCACAAGCAAAAGACAAAACCAAACCAAAACCCACTTTCAAAAAATCAAAGCAAAAAAATAATTTCATATTCACACAGAACTTTAGACCTTAAAAACTTAGCTAGATTCCTAGTGTTCTACACTATTGGGTTGCTGGATTTAGCAAAAAAGATACAAGACACACAATAAAATTTTAATTTCAGATAACAAATAATTTCTTCTGTAAGTTTTGGGATATACTTATACTATAAATAAATTGCTATTTATCTAAAATTCAGATTAACTCAGTGTGCTGTATTTCATCTGGTAACCCTACAACAGTCTTCCGTTTGTGGAATAACGACATAACTCAACAGTGACATTAAGAAATTCTAGGTCAGATGCGGTGGATCACGCCTGTAATCTCAACACTTCAAGAGACCAAAGAGGGAAGATGGATTGAGGCCAGGAGTTTGAGATCAGCCTGGGCAACATAGCAAGACTTGTCTGTAATTTTTTTTTAAAAGGACATTCTAAAGCCAAGGATAAGAGGAATGTTTATACATCTACTGGTCTGGATTATCTGAGCCACTGTTACTTTATAGTAGGAGTTGGCAAACTATGGCATGGGGACTAATTCCAGCCTAATGCTTATTAATGTATGGCCTGTAAGCTAAGAATGGTTTCTATGTTTTTATTTTATTTAAATATTACTATTGAGACGGAGTTTTGCTCTTGTTGCCCAGGCTGGAGTGCAATGGCATTATCTCGACTCACCACAACCTCTGCCTCCCAGGTTCAAGGGATTTTCCTGCCTCAGCCTCCCTAGTAGCTGGGATTACAGGAATGTGCCACCACGCCCGGCTACTTTTGTATTTTCAGTGGAGACGGGGTTTCTCCATGTTGGTCAGGCTAGTCTCAAACTCTCGACCTAAGGTGATCTGCCCGCCTCGGCCTCCCAAACTGCTGGGATTACAGGCATGAGCCACCACGCCCAGCTAATAACAGTCACTTGAATGTTTTACTGTCTATAGCTGCTTTCTCCCAATAGCAGAGTTGAATAGTTGCTACAGAGACCATATGGCTTACAAAGCCTACAAAGTTTACTATCTGGCCCTGTACAGAAAAGTATGCTAGCCCCAGGTCTACAGATGAGTGGTTTTAAATTAATTTATTGCCTGGACAAAATAAGTATGTACTACAAAAGTAAATTGTTGGTTCTTCAACCTTAAAATTGAAATTATTTTCAAGGATTCCACATCTGTAATTGTAGGAAAGTTAATATAAACAGGCATGGTCATATAAAACACAGTTACAAACTATTGGCATTGGTGAAAATTTCTATGAAGTCTAGTACCACGCCTTGCACAGAGTAGATATTAAGGCATATCTCTTGAATTAATTTTTTTCAACAGGTAGCTGCTTGTTCTTACAGTAATCTTGCCATATACATAAACTGTGATATTACTAGGCACTCAGGAAATAAAGGACCCATTTTTAATAGTCCATGGACACTAGGGGTATCACAAACCCTTACATATAGAACTATATTACATTATTAAATAGCTGGTTGTAGTACCGTAGGCCATAGTGTTCAAAGCTGCCTCTGGAAAAACCCATGATGTATATACTCCTATTCCTATCATTAAGTTCTACCATCAACACTGAAGGGATGAAAGGTACAATAATTTAATTGCATTCAATTTACTAATGGAATCACCTCTCTGTAAAATCAGTTTTTATTAACAGAAGCTAAGATTGCTGACATCAAACCAAATGCAGTTCCTCCTTCTGCAGTGTACCATTTTGCTTTGTAATGACAACCAAAAACCCCACATATAGGTTTAATGAGTTTGAATCATTCACTGTTAACTTAAAATAATCCCCCAATTTGGTGGCCAAATTATATACCCCCTCTAAGAGAGAAGTGATCTAGTTTCACAAAGCATTTCCAATCAGAGGTCAATGACATTAAAAGACAATTTGTAAAATAAAGGCACTAAAACAGAGAGGATCTGATCCTCTTGTGGGCTCCAAAGCCTATGCATTTCCGATCACTCACTAGTGGGCCTGTCACTTCCCTATTTCACTGTGACTAGTCCCGTGGTCTTAGAACTCCGGCCAAAGAACTAAACACGCAACTTCAAGGAAATACAAAATAGAACCTGCACCTAACGCTCCTGTTTACATTCTCCATTTTGCATCAGGGCGAAGAAAACACACAACCGTGTCTAACAAGTATCAATAGTGACAGCCATGGTTTCACTCGTAGCATCCCCACGACAACCTGTAAGACCGGCGGGTGGGGATGAGCACCTCGCCTTCTGGACTAAACACCCGGCCTCTAGATTCCTTCCCGACCCCGTGCGCCCCTCATAAGTCTAGAAGCCTGATTTTCAGGGAGGGGCAGGCGCTGGGTTTCCACCGAGCGACTCCTGACACTGCAGGAGGCCAGGTGGGACAGCTTTGCTGCATGGGAGGCGGCTCTGCCGGGACGGCCGAGCGGCTGAGAGCGCGAAGCTACCGGGCCCGTCCCAGGGGGGAAGGAACCCCCAGAGGCAAGAGCTCACCGGGGGCGGGAGCCGCCCGGGTCACCAGCTCCTCTGGCCGGCCCTGGTGCCCAGGGGGCGAGCCGCATGAGGTTCCGGCTTAGCCGCGAGCGCCGGCCCGAGACAGAGGCTGAAAGCCCCCAGCGGCTGCGGCAGGGGGCCCGGCACCTACGTGGTCCGCGTTGCTGTTGGCGCTGTGGAAACACACAGCACTGAAGGTGTAGCCCGAAATGGACGCCGCCATGATGGAAATCTCTAGCTCCCCCATCATGCCCCGCGGAGGGCACACGGCCTTCCGGCCGGCCCGACCCCTTGGCATCATGGGAAGTGGAGTCTGCGGCGGGCAGCGGCCGAGGGCCCTGAGCCCGCCGAGTCCTGAAGGCTGAGGAACGCCTGTTCGGAAGGACCCCGGCACCGTATCCTCCGCAGGGGTGTCGCTTCCGACACACCTCAGACAGCGATTGATAATTCCGCAAACAGTTCTTTCCCTTTGCAAGTGAAACTCTTAGTATTAAAAGTCAACATTCTAGCCGGGCGCAGTGGCTCACGCCTGTAATCCCAGCACTTTGGGAGGCCGAGGTGGGCGGATCACCTGAGGTCAGGAGTTCGAGACCAGCCTGACCAACATGGAGAAACCCCCGTCTCTATTGAAAATACAAAAATTAGCCGGGCGTGGTGGCACATGCCTGTAATCCCAGCTACTCGGCAGGCTGAGGGAGGAGAATCGCTTGAACCCGGGAGGCGGAGGTTGCGGTGAAGCGAGATCATGCCATTGCACTCCAGGCTAGGCAACAAGAGCGAAGCTTTGTCTCAAAAAAAAAAAAGGCCAACATTTAGGCTGAGCGCGGTGGCTCACACCTGTAATCCCAGCACTTTGGGAGGCCAAGGCAGGTGGATAACTTGAGCCCGGGAGACAGAGATTGCAGTGAGCCGAGATTGTGCCAGTGCACTCTGGCTCTGTCTCAAAAAAAAAAAAAAAAAGAAAAAGAAAAAAGGCCAACATTTACCAAGCTCAAGGATAAAAGGACAGAGGTAATTCAGGCAAATAAACAGTTTGGTATAGTAGTGACATAATGTGATAACAGATAATACGACTGCTTTGGCTGCAGAGTTGAGACTGTAGTGTCATGGGGTGGGAGGGAAGTGAAATGGTGGTTCAAGGCACCATCATCTCTCTCTCTCTTGGAATTTTGTATCCTCTTACTCACTGAGTCTGAATTGGTGGCAGTTTTGCCTCCCAAAATGGCATGTGGCAATGTTTGGAAACATTATCAGAGATGATAATGCAGAGTCAGGTGCCACTGGCATCTGGTGGGTGGGTAGAGGCCAGAGAAGTGGCTAAAAATCTTACAGTGCACAACGACAGGTCCACAACAAATAATTATCATCAGTGGTGACAAGGCTGAGAAACCCGGTGTTCTGCTGCAGCTTTTAATCTCCTCCTTGCCAAATCTATGCTCAACATAGCAAAATGGTCGACATTTAAATGTAAAAATTAAACCATGTTGCTTCCTGGCCAGACACACAAGTCTTGCCAAGACCTGGCCCCTATTACTTGTCTGACTTCATTACTTGCTACTGCCCCCTTTATTTACGGAGCTTCAGCTACATTGGTCTTCTTTCTGCTTCCTGGACATCCCTAGCTCATTCCACTTTAGGGCCTTTGCGCTTGCTGTTTTCTTTGCCGGGGATGCTTTTCTCCCAGGCAGCTGCATGGTTTACTATTTCCGCCCTAGATGCTTTGATGTGCCACTGAGACCTCCAGTCCACCTTGCAGGATTGATTGATTGCTGCGGGTCAGCTGTCTCCTGTAAGTATGCCTAGTTGAAGAGAGCTTCATTGCCTAAGGCCAGTCCTCCCCTTTGTGGGCATCCAGCATTCAATGCCTGGTTGAGGGAGATGAATACAGGGGAGGGCCAGGAGGATTTGCTGAAGTTCTGTTGTAGTGGTACCTCGGTCCAACTACTTCATTCAGCCAATCCTGCTTCTTTTTCTTCTCCAACAGATGATGACTCTCAGAATACTCCCTAATCAACTTCCTCCCTGTTCATCTCAGTGTCACACTTTGCTCCCTGGGAACAAAACCTATGACAACCTCTTTTAGGTTTTCACTTAGTGCTGCCACCCCCTCAGACAGTCCTTCCCTGGTACACTATCAAGGATTGCAACCTTCACCCTATGTTCTCAGTAGTACTTCCCTGTTTACTTTTCCCTTTACCCCTTATCATCTAGCAGCATCTCTGTGTTATTCATCTTTCCTGTCCATTGTCTTTCTCCCTCTCGGAGCACGTTCTGAACTTCATGAAGACAGGGATTCTTTTATTTTTATTTTTATTTTTATTTTTAGATATAGGGTCTCGCTCTGTCACTCAATAGCTCACTGCACCTCAAACTCCTAGACTCCAGTGATCGTCTTGCCTCAGCCTCCTCAGTAGTTGGGATTATAAACGTGAGACACCACATCTAGCAAAGACAGGGATTCCTGCTTATTTACTGTTGCATGTCCATCATCTGGAATAATGGCTGGCATGTAAATGTTGCCCAATACAGGACTGTAGAATGAATGCTGCATGAAAAAGTGAGAGGGTTTTAGGGGAGATAGTTGTGTTTGATCAGCAGGGTGCTGGAGGGGGATGGAGACAAAAGTAGCTGATAAAAGGTGTAGGCTTGCTAATAAGGAGGTGCCTAGGTTTGCTCACTGAAGAAACAATTTGGGATGTAGGAAATGAGAGAGGAAAGAGAGGCAGATGAACTGGGAAAATTTAGGGGGTGAAGGAGAAAGAGGATGAGAAGAGGAGATGAGTGGCTACAGTGAGGTTCTGGACTTTGGTGACAGAGAGATGAGGATAAAGAATTTTTAGGCTCTGACCAGGCTTGGTGGCTCACACCTGTAATCCCAGCAATTTGGGAGGTCGAGGCAGGTGGATTGCTTGAGCCCAGGAGTTCGAGACCAGCCTGGGCAACATAGTGAGACCCTGTCTCTACAAAAAAATTTAAAAATTAGCTGGGCATGGTGGTAGGCACCTGTAATCCCAGCTACTTGGGAGGCTGAGTTGGGAGGATCACTTGAGCCCAGGAAATCGAGGCTGCAGTGAGTTAAGTGATCATGCCACTGGGCCGGGTACAGTGGCTCATGCCTGTAATCCCAGCACTTTGGGAGGCAGAGGCGGGCAGATCATTTGAGGTCAGGAGTTCAAGACCAGCCTGCCAGCATGGTGAAATCCTATCTCTACTAAAAAGACAAAAAAATGAGCCAGATGTGGTGGCATGTGGCTGAAATCCCAGCTTGTTGGGAGGCTAAGGTGGGAGAATTGCTTGAACCCAGGAGGCAGAGGTTGCAGTGAGCCGAGATCATGCCACTGCACTCCAGCCTGGGTGACAGAGTGAGACCCTGTTTCAAAAAAAAAAAAAAAAAAAAAAAGTAGATCATGTAGATCATGCCACTGTACTCCAGCCTAGGGGATAGAGTGAGACCCTGTCTCAAACAAACAAACAAAAGAAAATCTTCAGCAAAACACCCATAGTGATAGAGCACACTCATGTAGTGGTTATGCTTGAAAACTTTATGAAAGATTGCTTTGGTCCCAATCTCAGCTCCAGAACTTACTTCTATGTGCCCTAGTTAGCTCATCTGTAAAATGAGGCTAATACTAGTATCTACCTCATGTGGCTATTTTTTTTTTTTTTTAATGGAGTCTCGCTCTGTCACCCAGGTTGGACTGCACTGGTGTGATCTCGGCTTACTGCAACCTCCACCTCCTGAGTTCAAGCGATTCTCTTGCCTTAGCCTCACAAGTAACTGGGATTTCAGGCACCCACCACCACGCCTGGCTAATTTGTTGTATTTTTAGTAGAGATGGGGTTTCACTGTGTTGGCCAGGCCGGTCTCGAACTCCTGACCTCGTGATCTGCCTGCCTTGGCCTCCTAAAGTGCTGGGAATGTGGCTATCTTTAGGAGTAACTGAAATAATACATTGGATGCACTGAACACAGTTCTTGGCACACAGTGACAGCTGTACGATTGCCAGCCATCATTTCTATTATCATGAATTAGTTTAAAAGGTAAGAGATCCATAGGCATTGACAAAAAAAGATTTCCAAGTACAGTATATCACTGGAATATTGTTAAATGAAGATGTAAAATGCAAACATGCAAATAGTAAGATTCCATTTATATGTATCAATACAATGCAAAGCATTGCATGAGAATGCCACACTTGGCTATGATGGGCCTGAAAGTGGGAACGAGAAAGTCCAGCTTCATTTGGATTATGCCCATTTGAGGAAACTGCGACTTAAGATGTTTAAATTAAGTAACTCACTCAAGGTCATACCTTGTATGGACTAAGTTGTGATTCAAGTTCAAGTCAGTTTGCCTCTACAGTCCATGATCAGTTGGGAAAATGCAAAGGAAAAGAGTGAGTGATGTCAGGCACTGAAGGAGAGGAAAACTGGGCAAGTCTTGGAGGCCTTTCAAGAGGGAATGGGAAACAAGGCATAGCTGGGGCCTGAGGAAGGGCCAAGTGCCAAATGGCTCGCGGAAGGTTTACTCAGAAGCTGCTGCAATGGCCTGAGTGGCCAGAAGGAAGTGAGCCCAGGGACCAGGAAGAGACCAAGAGGAGCTGTGCAGGGAGGAAAGGAGGAGGATGATGCTCCGCTTTGGGTGACACTGTAGATGGTCAGGGACCACCTGCAAACACAGAGGAGAAAGGGTTTGGAGGGGAGGCACGGTGTGGGGATGGTAATGCAAGTGAGTTCAATTTTGAACACATTGAGTTTAATGCAGCAAGGGACATCCAGGCAGCTGCAATACAATAAAATAAGAGAAAATACAAATCTGGAGGGAGAGCAAGAGGTTGGAATCAGAAGTCACTAACACAGGCATATGAAAAGGTGCTCAACATCACCGATCATAAGAGGAATGCAAATCAAAACTATAATGAGATATCATCTCACTCCAGTTAAAATGGCTTCTATCGGCTGGGCGCAGTGGCTCACGCCTGTAATCCCAGCACTTTGGGAGGCCGAGGTGGGCGGATTACGAGGTCAGGAGATCGAGACCATCCTGGCTAACACGGTGAAACCCCGTCTCTACTAAAAATACAAAAATAGCCGGGCGTGGTGGCAGGCGCCCGTAGTCCCAGCTACTCGGGAGGCTGAGGCACGAGAATGGCGTGAACCCGGAGGCAGAGCTTGCAGTGAGCGGAGATCGTGCCACTGCACTCCAGCCTGGGTGACAGAGTGAGACTCTGTCTCAAAAAAAAAAAAAAAAAAAATGGCTTCTATCCAAGAGACAGGCAATAATAAATGCTGGCGAGGACATGGAAAAAAGGGAACCCTTGTATACTGTTGGTAGGAATGGAAATTAGTCAAATCATATTGGAGAACAGTTTGGAGTTTCCTCAAAAGACTAAAAATTGAGCTACCATATGATCCAGTAATCCCATTCCTGGGTATGTACCCCAAAGAAAGGAAATCAGTGTATGAAAGAGATAACTGCACACCCATGTTTGTTGCAGCAGTGTTTACAATAGCTAAGGTTTGGAAGCAACCTGAGTGTCCAAAAACAGATGAATGAATAAAGCAAATGTAGCACATAGACACAAGGGAATACACAAAAAAGAATGAGGGCCAAAGTTGTCTCTCTGCCAAGACAACAGAAACGTGATCATTTGCAACAACATGGATAGAACTGCAGATCATTACCTTAAGTGAAGTAAGCCAGGCACAGAGACAAACATCACATGTCCTCATTTACTTGTGGGATCTAAAAATCAAATCCATTGAACTCATGGACATACAAAGCAGAAGGATGGTTACCAGAGGCTGGGAAGGATAGTGGGAAGTTGGTGGGGAGTGGGGATGGTTAATGGGTTAAAAAAAAAAAAAAAGAATAAGACCTACTATTCGATAGCACAATAGGGTGCCTATAGTCAATAATAACTTAATTGTTTACAATAACTTAAAGAATGTAATTGTATTGTTTGTAACTGAAAGGATAAATGCCTGAGGGGATGGATACCCCTTTCTCCAATGTGCTTATTTCATATTGCATGCCTGTATCAAAACATCTCATGTACCCCATAAATATATACACCTACGTACTCACAAAAATTATTATTTTTTATTTATTTATATTTATTTATTTATTTTGAGACAGAGTCTCACTCTGTCGCCCAGGCTGGAGTGCAGTGGTGCGATCTCGACTCACTGCAAGCTCCACCTCCCAGGTTCATGCCATTCTCCTGCCTCAGCCTCCCGAGTAGCTGGGACTACAGGTGCGAGCCACCATGCCCAGCTAATTTTTTTTGTATTTTTAGTAGAGACGGGGTTTCACTATGTTAGCCAGGATGGTCTCGATCTCCTGACCTCGTGATCTGCCCGCCTCAGCCTCCCAAAGTGCTGGGATTACAGGCATGAGCCACTGGGCCTGGCTGACCTAAAACTTTTTTTTTTTTTTTTTTTTTTTTTTTTTTTTTTTTTTTGAGACGGAGTCTCGCTCTGTCGCCGGGCTGGAGTGCAGTGTCCGGACCTCAGCTCACTGCAAGCTCCGCCTCCCGGGTTCCCGCCATTCTCCTGCCTCAGCCTCCCGAGTAGCTGGGACTACAGGCGCCCGCCACCTCGCCCGGCTAGTTTTTTGTATTTTTAGTAGAGACGGGGTTTCACCGTATTAGCCAGGATGGTCTCGATCTCCTGACCTCGTGATCCGCCCCTCTCGGCCTCCCAAAGTGCTGGGATTACAGGCTTGAGCCACCGCGCCCGGCCCTAAAACTCTTAAAGGCTCACTCAGCCCCAATCAAGCTTGCTTTCTCTAGCATCTAGAACCTAGAAAAGATCAAAACAACCACTTGCCCAGCACTAATTGGCTGTGGCATCAGGTGGTTTTATTGCTCTGTAATAAGGTTACTAAAGCTCTTTCTTGAAATTTTTTTTTTAGACAAAGTTTCACACTGTTGCCCACGCTGGAGTGCAGTGGTGCAGTCTCTGCTCACTGCAACCATCCTCTCCTTGGTTCAAACAATTCTCTTGCCTCAGCCTTCTGAGTAGCTGGGATTACAGGCAACTGCCACCATGCCTGGCTAATTTTTGTCTTTTTAGTAGAAATGGGGTTTCGCCATGTTGGCCAGGATGGTCTCGAAATCCTGATCTCAAGTAATCTGCCTGCCTCAGCTTCCCAAAATTCTGGGATTACAGGCTTGAGTCACTGCGCCCGGCCTTTTGTTTAACCACTATGCACATGGATTTCCATCTGCCATTTTTTTTTTTTTAATACAGAGTCTCACTCTGTCGCCAGGCTAGAGTGCAGTGGCGCAATCTCTGCTCACTGTAATCTCCGTCTTCCGGGTTCAAGTGATTCCCCTTGCCTCAGCCTCCCGAGTAGCTGGGACTACAGGCACCCGCCACCATGCCTGGCTAATTTTTTGTATTTTAGTAGAGACAGGGTTCCACCATGTTGGCCAGGATGGTCTCTATCTCCTGATCTCGTGATCTGCCCGCCTTGGCCTCCCAAAGTGCTGGGATTACAGGTGTGAGCCACCGCGTCTGGCCTCCCATGTGCCTTTTACCTTACCCTATTACTAGTGGCTGCCTGATGATCTCAGAACACCATGTATAGGAGATGCGCTTCCGTTTCTAGGAAGGATTTCTAATGCTGTTTTATCTTTAGGGACTTGCTACTGCGCTTCTGTCTGCCAAGCCAACAGAAACGTGGCTTAGAAACAATGCTTTTTGGTTGGAAGGCAGTCTTGCTAGGGGTCTTTGGGGGCCTTTCCTAGGACATTGGACCAACAGCATTTCATAGCTACTACAGAAAATACCCCAGACTTTGGCCCATAAGATCTCTCGTATTATACTGCAGATCTACCAATGGCAGTCAGACCTAGAGGCAGATGCAATCTCCGGTTCGCGGGTTGGGACCAGTCTTGTGGAACAAAGTCACCTCCGACTTCTGACATGGTACAGGGAGGAAACACACAGAGGTTAAGATTTAGGCAAGAGGCCAAGCGCGGTGGCTCACACCTGTAATCCCTGCACTTTGGGACGGCCGAGATGGCCGAGGTGGGCGGATCACTTGAGGTCGGGACTTGGAGAGACCAGCCTGACCAATATGGAGAAACCCCATCTCTACTAAAAATACAAAATTAGCCAGGTGTGGTGGCGCACGCCTGTAATCCCAGCTACTCGGGAAGCTGAGGCAGGAGAATCGCTTGAACTCGGGAGGCGGAGGTTGCGGTGAGCCGAGATGGCGCCATTGCATTGCACTCCAGCCTGGGCGACAAGAGCGAAACTTTGTCTCAAAAAAACAAAACAAAACAAACAAACAAACAAAACACAAAAAAACCCCAAAACACTTAGACAAGGCCAGGTGCCTGGGTCGAGGCCAGGCATCCTCTCACTTAGCAGTCTTTCTTTCACAACACACTGATCCCCGTGTTCGGCATATTGTGGGGAGTTGCAGGGCATTCCTTTCCCTGGACATAAATTTCCATCGTTTACTGGTGACATCAAATCACAAGAGGCCAGAACGCAATTTTGAAGTCAGAATCTCAGCCAGAAACGAAGTTGGCCTCTTGTCGAGGAGCCAAATAACTGGATGGACGCTCTCATCCGCTTCGCAGACGGGCGCACACGGTGCGGAGGTGAGGTGATTTCTGTGTTTGGGTAGAGCGGCGTCGGCTTTAGGTGTCCACAGTACCGAAGCTAGTCTTTTACCAAAATGCAATATCTCTAATGGTCCCTCACAAACAGCAGTCCCCAAATACAGCCGCGCTTGGACCTCGACGAAGGGGGTACCACTAACGCTTTGGGGAGAGCCCACGGTCCGCGCCGGCGCCTGGAGGCCGGGTACAGCCCGGAGGGCTTCGCGTCCCCAGCCCAGCCCCAGCGCGGGGGATGGAGCAGTCGAGAGGGCGGCCTCCCGCCGCCTAGAGGCGCCGGCCCGCTTGTCCGCTCTGCCTGTGCCCCGTCTCTATGGCGGACCCAACGGCCGTCCAGGACGTGGAGCGAGATGAGCTCGGATGCTGACGGCGGCAGTGGCGCTGAGGTGGCTGCGCTGTCGGACAAGGGCAGTCCCGGGGAGGACGGTTTCGTCCCGTCGGCGCTGGGGACCCGCAAGCAGTGAGTGTGACGCTGGGCAGGGGAGGATGAGCCGTGCCGCCCTGCCTGGGCCCCGAGAAGGGGACGGAGGGGTAGAGACCCAGGGCTCGGGGACAGGGAGACCCTCGGGAGCGTGACGGCAGCAGGGCCACCTGGCGGGGGTCTCAGGGGGATTTGAAAGAGTGGAATCTCCAGGGGTCGCCCTGCGCGGTTAACCGACGTTTCAAGTGATGGGAGCCCAAGGGGCTTGTGGGTGCGGGACAGGCTTTGAAGCTCCTGGGAGGCCTTCTGAGAGTCTCGAACCGAGGCCCAGGCTTGGGGGAAAGGGGGAGAGGGCGAGAGCTGGTCGGCGAGAGTGAGAGACCGAGGGAGAAGTGCTGGGCCTGGGAGCTGAAAAGGCTAAGGGTAGGAGGGGAGGGATGTGGGAGCTAGAAGTGGGGTGGGAATAGCGGATGGCCCGAGGCGGGAGCGAGGAAGAGTGGGGGATCATGGGGTGAGAGAAAGCGATCTGACGTAAAACAGACGCTCAGGAATTATTAAATGAATTAATGTGGGTGGATCAATGACTGCAGGGAACGGCTGGGGAGAGGTAAATTGGCGGGATGAGAGGGAGCAGGGATTCTAGAGAATCATTGTAGGAAAAGACAAGGCAAATGAAAAGGATCCGGAGGACCGGGTGCGGTGGCTCACGCCTGTAGTCCCAGCACTTTGAGAGGCGAGGCGGGCGCATCACGAGGTCAGGAGATCGAGACTAGCCATGACCAACATGGTGAAACCCCGTCTCTACTAAAAACACAAAAATAAGCCGGGGTGGTGGCGCACGCCTGTAGTCCCAGCTACTCGGGAGGCTGAGGCAGGAGAATCGCTTGAACACGGGCGGCGGAGGTTGCAGTGAGCGGAGATCGCGCCACTGCGCTCCAGCCTGGCGACAGAGCGAGACTCCGTCCCAAAAAAGAAAGAAAAGCGTTCAGAGAAAATTTAAACGGAGGGCTAGAAGACTGGAATAGGCAGAGACAAATAGCACGGGAAAGAGACTGTGTGCCTGCACGCTTGAGACCAGATGTGCTTGTTTCATCAAGTTTTGAAGTTGGGTCAGGGACTTAGGGATACGTGGACAAATGTCTGTGTTTTTTTAGGCTAAAACTTATTGTTGTGCGTCAGATACTGTCCTAAATGCTTTACATGTACAGTATAAATGTATTCTGCTTGCCCAGGTATTTCATTCTTTTAACTCAAGGGTGTTAAAAGATTGAACTATGTGTACTTATTAATAACACTAGTGATGTTTTAAACCTCTGTCATAAATAGCTCTGTAATGTATTAGAAACATACATTTAATTCATAATACAGTTTAATTCAAAAGTTTCGCTTTGCATTTCATTGTTTACATAGTTGGGATGCTGTCTATGAGAGAGAACTGCAAACTTTCCGAGAATTTGGAGATACAGGTGAAATCTGGTGAGTTAGGAAAAGAATCAAGTTATAATCTAGAAGATTGTATGTATATGTGTGTGTTTAAACAAATATGTATATATTCAAGTGCTTATACCCAAAGAAAGCCTAAAAATCCTGGGAACCCTGGATTAAGTCTGGCTTTAGTGGGTAGGTTTAAAGTATGTCTCTTCTTTTATTATTTTTTATTTTTTACTTTTTTTTTTTTTTTTTTTTAAGAGAGGTGGGGTATCATTCTGTCATCCAGGCTGGAGTACAGTGGCATGATCATCATAGCTCACTACAACCTGCACCTCCTGGGCCCAAGTGATCTTCCCGCCATAGCCTCCTGGGTAGCTGGGACTATAACTGTGTGCCACCATGCCCAGCAAATTTTCTTTTTTGTAGAGACAGGGTCTCACTGTGTTACACAGGCTGTCTCAGACTCCTGGCCTCAAGCAGTCCTCCTACTGTGGCCTTCCAAAATGTTGGGAGAATGGGTGTGGGTCCTCTTTTAAAATCTCACATTTACATTTGATGACAACATTTCACCCTGTAGTTGTCCTTTTTCAATAAACAATAAAATTTTGAGCCACCAACACATACAAGTGTTAATGCTGATACAGAGAAATGTTAGTAACATACTGACCTTGTCTATTCTGTTGTATTCCTGGAGGTGGTTTCTTCTAAATTACAGTAGAGACAAAGCTTAAGCAGTCACAGATGTTTTCACTTTCAAATAAGAGTTTGAGCATATGGTATAAATAGCTTAAATGGAATGTAGTGGTGACTTTTGCTCTGTACCCCTCAGTTATTTGACTGATTCTCTCTAACAGGTTTGGAGAAGAGAGTATGAACCGACTAATAAGGTGGATGCAGAAACACAAGATTCCATTGGATGCTTCAGTGCTTGATATTGGAACTGGAAATGGTGTTTTCCTGGTTGAACTTGTTGGTACTTTTAGTATTTGTTATTTAGAGACAAATTTTAAAATGAAAATTTTTAAAAGCCCTGCAATTGTGGATATTAACCATGTAAATATAAAACTGTAAAGCAGTCATACTTTGAGAAGTCACATAGTACAAAAGGGAGGCTACATGGATTGTGAGAGAACCTAGGCAATCTCAGTCCTAGTCTTGACCCTTCTGGCTATAGCCTTATTCTTGAGCAAGCCACTTAATTTTTCTAGGCTTCAGTTCTTCCCTAAGGGTTGTAACTAGGTGATTGCTATTGGTTTCTTGTAGCTCAAAACTCTGGAAATATATATATACACACACATACATATATACATGCACACACACACACATATATATATAAATATGACCTTCTGGCATTCCAGTAGGACATACATATCTTAGGTGAGCATATGGTTTGAAAAGCGCATTTTGTCCATGGAACTGTGTTTTGGTAAACATTCCACTGCTAGCTAAACCATCACTGTTGTATGCCTGTAGTGTGCTCTTGCTATGCTGTGTGCTATGGAGGAATTATAAGACTTAGGTTTCATCCTAGATAGTTTTACAGTCTTAATTAGTACAGAAATAAACATAAGAGTGAAATTTGTTGAGTAACCACCAAATGCCAAGCCTCATGTTTGGCACTGGCAACATGAAAATTTAGACTTTGTGCTTGAATTGTTTACATTACAATAGAGTATGGACTGACACAGACAATTGTGCTATCACTTGATGCATGCAGTAATACACTGAATATAGAAAAGAGAGTGATTAATTTTGGAGTGGAAGGATAGGGAAGCATCTTGGAGGAGTTAATATCCAAGTTGGGTGGAAATTTCAAGGACAGTATGGTGACCTAGTGGAGTGTAAAGAGGGAGAAAATATCAACTAATGGAAATATTATCTAAAGGCATAAAGGCTGAAGCAGTATTTTATGTTCTGGGCCTGTAAATAATTTGACAAATTGAAATACAAAGTATCCGTGGGGATGGACAGACATGAGGATTAAGTTAAAGATAGGAACCATATTATGCTTTGCCATGCTTAAGAGCTTCAATTTTGCATTTAGGCTATGGGGAATTGTTAAAGTGTTTTTAGTAGTGGAATATGATTAGAAATACTTGAAATAACCCTTTTTGAAACATTGAGATATAGTATGTATACATTAAAATGCACAAATCAGAAGTGTACAGCTAAGTGAATTATCAGAAAGTGAATACATCCACGTTAACAATCACCTGGTCAAGATGTAAAATATTACAGAACTCTAGAAATTCCCCTTGAACTGCCTACCAATTGTTGCTCTGTCCTTTTTTTTTTTTCAGGCAGGGTCTCACTTTGTCACCCAGGTAGGAGTGCACTGGTGTGATCATGGCGCATTGTAGCCTTAACCCCTCAGGCTCAAGTGATCCTGTCTCCTCATTTTTTGATTTTTTTTGTAGAGACAAGGTCTCACTCTGTTGCCCAGGCTGGCCCTCCTTCCTTTTTAAAAGTAACCACTATCTGCCAATCATGAACCAAAGATGAGTTTTAACATCAGGTTAATTTACCTGTTTTCATTTATACATTTGAAGGTATAAATGAAACTCTTTAGGATGTGCTATTTCTGGTGTCTTTCAGGCTTTTTTTTTTTTTGAGACGGAGTTTTGGCTGTTATCACCCAGGCTGGAGTGCAGTGGCACGATCTTGGCTCACGGCAACCTTCACCACCTGGGTTCAAGCAGTTCTCATGCCTCAGCCTCCTGAGTACCTTGGATTACAGGCACACGCCATTATGTCTGGCTATGTAGTTCATTTTTATTGCTGTATAAGATTCCTTTGTGTCCAGGCACGGTGGCTCATGCCTGTTATCCGAGCACTTTGGGAGGCTGAGGCAGGTGGATCACGAGGTCAGGAGATTGAGACTGTCCTGGCTAACACGGTGAAACCCCGTATCTACTAAAAATACAAAAAATTAACTGGGAGTGGTGGCAGGCACCTGTTTTCCCAGCTACTCAGGAGGCTGAGGCAGGAGAATGGTGTGAACCCGGGAGGCAGAGTTTGCAGTGAGCGGAGATCAGCATGGGCAACAGAGTGAGACTCCATCTCAAAAAAAAAAAAAAAGATTCCTTTGTACAATGATATCAGTTTCATTTATTCTTTGTTTACTTACATAGGTTCTTTTGAGTTTTAAAAGTTTACTGGTAGAGGCTAATGATTTATCCTTCAAGATTAATAGCCTATAGATTGTTTTCTTTCTTTTTTTTTTTGAGATGGAGTTTCACTCTGTAGCCCAGGCTGGAGTGCAGTAGTGCCATCTTGACTCACTGCCACCTCTGCCTCCTGGGTTCAAGCAATTCTCCTGCCTCTCAGCCTCCCAAGTAGCTGGGACTACAGGCTCATACCACCATGTCTGGCTAATTTTTTTGTATTTTTAGTAGAGACAGGGTTTCACCCTGTTGGCCAGGCTGGTCTTGAACTCCTGACCTCAAGTGATCTACCCGCCCTGGCCTCCCAGAGTGCTAGGATTACAGGTATGAGCCACTGTGCCTGGCCAGTTTGTAGATTCTTTTAGGCTTTCTTCACTTATGTACACTATGAATAGTGGCAATTTTATTTTTTTCTTCCCAATCCTTTATAAATTTTCCTCTTATTACATTGTCTAGGACCTGCAGTAGAATGTTGAAAAGAAGTGGTGGTAGAAGACATCGTTCTTTTCCCTTTTCAGAAAATGCTTTCAATATTTCAGTCTTAGGTGTGATGTTAGCTGTTTGTTTTGTAGATAACTCCATATCAGATTTTTTTTTTTTTTTGAGACGGAGTGTTGCTCTGTCGCCCAGGCTGGAGTGCAGTGGCCGGATCTCAGCTCACTGCAAGCTCCGCCTCCCAGGTTTATGCCATTCTCCTGCCTCAGCCTCCCGAGTAGCTGGGACTACAGGCGCCCGCCACCTCGCCCAGCTAGTTTTTTGTATTTTTTAGTAGAGACGGGGTTTCACCGTGCTAGCCAGGATGGTCTCGATCTCCTGACCTCGTGATCCGCCCATCTTGGCCTCCCAAAGTGCTGGGATTACAGGCTTGAGCCACCGCACCCGGCCCATATCAGATTAAAGAAGCTATTCCTGCTTTGCTAAGAGAGGTGTGTGTGTGTGTGTGTGTGTGTGTGTGTGTGTGTGTGTGTGTGTGTGTGTGTGTATGTGTATGTATGTATGTGTGTTTCTTGTTTTTTTTTTTTTTTGAGACGGAGTCTCACTCTGCCACCCAGGCTGGAGTGCAGTGGTACAGTCTTGGCTCACTGCAAGTTCCACCTCCCAGGTTCAAGTGATTCTCGTGCCTCAGCCTCCCCAGTAGCTGGGATTACAGGTGTGCACCACCACACCCAGCTAATTTTTTGTATTTTTAGTTGAAATGGGATTTCGTCATGTTACCTAGGCTGGTCTCGAACTCCTGAGCTCAGGTGATCTGCCCGCCTTGGCCTCCCAAAGTGCTAGGATTACAGGTGTGAGCCACCACATCTGGCTGGTTTCTTTTTTTTTTTTTTAATTTGGAGACGGAACCTCACTCTGTCTCCTGGGCTGGAGTGCTGTGGTGTGATCATAACTCCCTGCAGCCTTGAACACTTAGGCTCAAGCAATTCTCCTGCCTTGGCTTCCCAAGTAGGTGGGATTACAGGCACCCAACACCACACTTGGCTGTGTGTGTGTTTCTTATGAATCTTGTTGTTTGTCAAATGTTTTTCCTGTTATCAAGATAATCAAGTAATTTTTCTCTTACAGTGTATTAATGTTGATAAATTATGTTGGCCCATTTTCAAATGTTAAGTGTATTTCTGGAATAAACCAAACTTATATATGCCGCTAGATTCAGTTTAATATTTTGTTTAGGATTTTTGCAGCTCTCTCCTGATGGAGATTGTCCTGTAATTTTCTTCTGAGGCTATTGTCAAGTTCTGTTGTCAGGTTATGCTGGTATCATTAGTTGAAATTCTATTTTTTGAAATTTTAAGAATGGTGTTACTTGCTGGGCGCGGTGGCCCACGCCTGTAATCTCAGCACTTTGGGAGGCCGAGGTGGGTGGATCATGAGGTCAGGAGATCAAGACCATCCTGGCTAG
Organism: Macaca fascicularis; assembly: GCF_037993035.2. Classification (NCBI taxonomy): domain Eukaryota; kingdom Metazoa; phylum Chordata; class Mammalia; order Primates; family Cercopithecidae; genus Macaca; species Macaca fascicularis. The sequence goes on along the minus strand of NC_088383.1, from coordinate 133,759,270 downwards.
CACAGTGAAACCCTGTCTCTACTAAAAATACATAAAATTAGCCGGGCGTGGTGGCAGGCGCCTGTAGTCCCAACTACTCGGGAGACTGAGGCAGGAGAATGGCTTGAAGCCGGGAGGCCGAGCTTGCAGTGAGCCGAGATCGTACCACTGCACTCCAGCCTGGGCGACAGGGCGAGACTCCGTCTCAAAAAAAAAAAAAAAAAAAGTGTTACTTCTTCCTTCAATGTTTGTTAGAATTCACTGGTGAAACCACCTAGATGAAGGGTCGTTTTTGGGAAGTCTTTTTCTTTTTTGAGGTGAATTTTTCTTTTCCTTTTCTTTTTCTTTTTTGAGACAGAATCTTGCTCTGTCACCCAGGCTGGAGTGCAGTGGTGCCATCTTGGCTGACTACAGCCTCTGCCTTCTGGGTTCAAGCGATTTTCCTGCCTTAGCCTCCTGAGTAGCTGGGATTGCAGGCATATACCATGCCTGGCTAATTTTTGTATTTTTAGTAGAGATGGGGTTCTGCCATGTTGGCCAGCTGTTCTCATACTCCTGACCTCAGGTGATCCATCTGCCTGCCTTGGCCTCCTGGAGTGCTAGTATTACAGGTGTGAGCCACTCTGCCTGGCCTGAACTTCTTAATTGAAGTGTAGTTTATGTAGAAAGGTGAGCATAAGTGGTACAAAATGAACCCCTTGGGTTATTCACCAACGCTACTAAAAAAAAATAAGACATTTCTAGTACCATAGAAGCCTCCTTGTGGCCTCTCCCACTCCTTCCCTTCTAAAGGTGACCACTGCTGTCACTTCTATCATCAGATAGGCTGTTTTTGGTATTAACTGTAGTAGCTTCTTACGGTTTTAATTTGCATTTCTCTAATGAGTAATGATGTTGAGCACCTTTTCATGTGCTTATTTGCCACCTGTATATCTTTTTTTTTTTTTTGAGACGGAGTCTCGCTCCATTGCCCAGGTTGGAGTGCAGTGGGATGATCTTGGCTCACTGCAACCTCCACCTCCTGGGTTCAAGTGATTCTCGTGCTTTAGCCTCCTAAGTAGCTGGGATTACGTACGCCAGCATGTTCGGCTAATTTTTTTGTATTTTTAGTAGACACAGGTTTTACCATGTTGGCTAGGCTGGTCTCGAACTCCTGACCTCAGGTGATCTACCCACCTTGGCCTCTCAAAGTGCTGGGATTACAAGTGTAAGCCACTATGCCCGGCCTGTTTATCTTCTTTTTTTTTTTTTTTTTTTTTTTGAGACCGAGTCTTGCTCTGTCGCCCAGGCTGGAGTGCAGTGGCCGGATCTCGGCTCACTGCAAGCTCCGCCTCCCGGGTTCACGCCATTCTCCTGCCTCAGCCTCCCGAGTAGCTGGGACTACAGGCACCCGCCACCTCGCCCGGCTAGTTTTTTGTATTTTTTAGTAGAGATGGGGTTTCACCGTGTTAGCCAGGATGGTCTCGATCTCCTGACCTCGTGATCCACCCGTCTCGGCCTCCCAAAGTGCTGGGATTACAGGCTTGAGCCACCACGCCCGGCCTGTTTATCTTCTTTAGTAAAATGTCTGTTCAGATCTTTTGCCCATTTTTAAATTGGGTTGTTTACTTACTAAGTTTTGACAATTTTTAATGTGTTCTGGATATAAGTTCTTCACCAGGTACAGGATTTGCATGTGTTTTCTTCTATTCTTTGGCTTATCTTTTCATTCGCTTAACAGTATCTTCTAAAGAGCAGAAGTTCTTAATTTTGATGAAGTCCAATTAATTTTTTCCTTTTTTGGATCCTGCTTTTGTTGTCATATTTAAGGACTCTGCCTCACCCAGAGTCACTTAGAACTCCTGTGTTTTTGTTTAAAGTTTTAACATTTTACTTTTTACATTCTTTTTTTTTTTTTGAGATGGAGTCTTGCTGTGTCACCCAGGCTCGAGTACAGTGGCATGACCTCGGCTCACTGCAACTTCCACCTCCTTGGTTCAAGCGATTCTTCTGCCTCAGCCTCCAGAGTAGCTGGGACTACAGGAGCACACCACCATGCCCATCTAATTTTTGTATTTTTAGTAGAGATGGGGTTTCACCACGATGGCCAGGATGGTCTAAAACTCCTGATCTCGTGATCTACCCACCTCGGCCTCCCAAAGTGCTGGGAGTACAGGGGTGAGCCACCGTGCCCAGCCTACCTTTTACATTTAGACCTTTTTTTTTTTTTTAAGATGCAATCTTGCTCTGTCTCCCAGGCTGGCCTTTGGGGTTCAAGGAATTCTCCTGCCTCAGCCTCCTGAGTAGCTGAGATTATAGGTATGTGCCACCATGCCTTGCTAATTTTTATATTTTTAGTAGAGACAGTGTTTCACCATGTTGTCCCTACCTGGCCTATTTTTGTGTTTTTAATTTCATTGAGTTCTGTTCTTTTTTTTTCTTCTTGAATTTACTTTGTTCCTTTTTTTACCTTGTTAAGGTGGAAGCTTAGGTTATTGATTTGAGACTTTTCTAATGAAATTATTTAATGCTATGAATGCTATGAATTTATCAGTAAGCACTGCTGCATCCCACAAATTTTGATATATTGTATTTAAAAAAAATTGTTCTATACCTCACCTGGATTGTTTTTTAAATTGTTGATTTGTTGTATTTTTATTCATTCCAAAATGTTTTCTAATTTTTCTAATTTTGTTTTATCCATGAGTTATTTAGAAATTTGTTTAATTTCCATGTTTTGGGGATTTTTCTGTTATGTTTTTGGTACAGATTTATAGTCTAATTCGGTTATAGTCAGATAACATGCCTTGTATGATTTGTATGATTTCAATCCTTTCAAATTTAAGGTTTGTTTTATGACCTAAGATACAGTGTGTCTTGGTGAATGCTTCATGTGAGCTTGAAAAATGTATGTATCGCCAGGTATGGTGGCTCATGCCTGTAATCCCAGCATTTTGGGAGAACGAGGTGGGCAGATCCTGAGGTCGAGAGTTCAAGACCAGCCTGACCAACATGGAGAAACCACGTCTCTGCTAAAAATACAAAATTAGCTGGGCGTGTTGGTGCATGCCTGTAATCCCAGCTACTCAGGAGGCTGAAGCAGGAGAATCACTTGAACCTGGGAGGCAGAGGTTGTGGTGAGCCGAGATCGCGCCATTGCACTCCAGCTTGGGCAACTAGAGTGAAACTCTGTCTCAAAAAAAAAAAAAAAAGTGCCGGGCGCGGTGGCTCAAGCCTGTAATCCCAGCACTTTGGGAGGCTGAGACGGGCGGATCACGAGGTCAGGAGATCGAGAGACGATCCCGGCTAACACGGTGAAACCCCGTCTCTACTAAAAAATACCAAAAAAATAGCCGGGCGAGGTGGCGGGCGCCTGTAGTCCCAGCTACTCGGGAGGCTGAGGCAGGAGAATGGCGTAAACCCGGGAGGCGGAGCTTGCAGTGAGCTGAGATCCGGCCACTGCACTCCAGCCTGGGTGACAGAGCAAGACTCCGTCTCAAAAAAAAAAAAAAAAAAAAAAAAAAGTAAAAAAATTTAGCCAGGTTTGGTTGGTGGCAAGTGCATCCGTAGTCCTGGCTACTTAGGAGACTGGAGTGGGAGGATCATCTGAGCCTGGGGAGGTCGAGGCTGCAGTGAGCAATGATTATGCCACTGCACTCCAGCCTAGGTGACAGACCTTGTCTCCAAAAACAAAAAAGGAAAATTCATGTGTAAGTTTTTGTGTGTACATATGTTTTCACTTCTCTTGGGTGAAATTTCACTTAAGAGGGAAATTGTTGGGTCATACGCCAGTTAAGCATACTCTAAGTTTAACCTTTTAAGGAACTGCTAGACCATTTTCCACAGTGGCTGCACAATTTTAAATTTCCATCAGCAATACATGAGAGTTTAAATTCCTCCATATTCTTGGCTGGGCACAATGGCTTATGCCTGCAATCCCAGCACTTTGGGAGGCCAAGGCCAGTGAATCACTTGAGGTCAGCAGTTCGAGAACAGCCTGGCCATCATGGTGAAACCCTGTCTCTACCAAAAAATAGAAAAATAAGCCGGATGTGGTGGTGTGTGCCTGAGTAGTCACAGCTACTCAGGAGGCTGAGGTGGGAGAATTGCTTGAACCTGGAAGGTGGAGGTTGCAGCGAGCCGAGATGGCACCACTGCACTCCAGCCTGGGAGACAGAGTGAGACTCTGCCTCAAAAAAAAAAAAAATTTTTTTTTCTCTATATTCTCACCAATACTTTTTATTATCTATCTTTCAAATTATAGCCATCCTAGTGGACTTGATGTTCAACCCCTTTTTGTTTAGTTTTTACATGTTATATCATTTTCCATCGTTTTACTTTTAACTTATTACTTTTTTTTTTTTTTTTGAGATGGAGTCTTGCTCTGTCGCCCAGGCTGGAGTGCAGTGGCCGGATCTCAGCTCACTGCAAGCTCCGCCTCCTGGGTTCACGCCATTCTCCTGCCTCAGCCTCCCGAGTAGCTGGGACTACAGGCGCCCGCCACCTCGCCTGGCTAGTTTTTTTGTATTTTTTAGTAGAGACGGTGTTTCACTGTGTTAGCCAGGATGGTCTTGATTTCCTGACCTCGTGATCCGCCCGTCTCGGCCTCCCAAAGTGCTGGTATTACAGGCTTGAGCCACCGCGCCCGGCCAACTTATTATATTTGAAGTGAGTTTCTTGTAGCCAGCATATAGTTGGTACTTATTTTTATCCTAACAATCTCTAACCTTTAACTGGTGTATTTAGAACATTTATGTTTAATGTGATTATTGGTGTGTTTGGATTTAGGTCTGCATTTTATTGTTTTCTCTTTTTTACCTGTTTTTCTTTTTTTTTTTGAGACAGAGTTTCACTCTTGTTGCCCAGGCTGGAGTGCAATGGGGGGATCTCGGCTCACTGCAACCTCCACCTCCGGGGTTCAAGCGATTCTCCTGCCTCAGCCTCCTGAGTAGCTGGGATTACAGGTACCCACAACCATGCACAGCTAATTTTTGTATTTTTAGTAGGGATGGGGTTTCGCCCTGTTGTCCAGGCTGGTCTTGAACTCTTGACCTCAGGTGATGCGCCCTCCCCTTGGCCTCCCTTTGTGCTAGGATTACAGGCTTGAGCCACTGCGCCCAGCCTAACCTCTGTTTTTTATTCTTCTCTTTTTCCTTTCCTGCTGGTATTGGCTTATTTGAACATTTGTTAATATTTCTTTTTTTTTTTTTTTTTTTTTGAGACAGAGTCTTGCTCTGTCGCCCAGGCTGGGGTGCAGTGGCCGGATCTCAGCTCACTGCAAGCTCCGCCTCCCGGGTTTAGACCATTCTCCTGCCTCAGCCTCCCGAGTAGCTGGGACTACAGGCGCCTGCCACCTCGCCCGGCTAGTTTTTTGTATTTTTTAGTAGAGACGGGGTTTCACCGTGTTAGCCAGGATGGTCTCGATCTCCTGACCTCGTGATCCGCCCGTCTCGGCCTCCCAAAGTGCTGGGATTACAGGCTTGAGCCACCGCGCCCGGCCTGTTAATATTTCAATTTAATTTATGTATATCTTCTTGAATGTATATCTTTGCATATACCTGTTTTAGTGGTTGCTTTAAGCAGTTGACTGTGTCTTTTGATACGGCTTTTCTAGTGTTTCCTGTGTGGATTACAATATATATAGTTGTCAAAATCTCCTTGGAATCAGTATTTTACCACTATAAGTGGAATGTGAAAACCTTATTAGGTTGGGTTCTTGATCTTTCCCCTTTATGTTGTAGTTGCCTTTAATATTACCTTTATGTTGAAAATTCCATTAGATAATATTATGATGTTTTTCAAGCATTTTAAGGAATGCACTAGGCTAAAAATATTTAATTATATTCACCTAGATACTTATTTCACCTTTGTATTCTGGATCTTCTGAGCTTTTTTTTTTCTTTCTGTCTGAGAAACTCTTCCTGGAAATTATTTTAGAGAGAGTTTTCTCGCAATACATTTTTTTTAGTTTTCCTTTACCTGAGAATAGCTTTATTTCTCCTTCATTCCTAAGGAGTTTTTTTTTTTTTTTTTTTTTTTTCTGAATATAGAATCTTTTCTTTTCTTTTTTTTTTTTGAGACACAGTCTCACTCTGTCACCCAGGCTGGAGTGCAGTGGCACAATCTCAGCTCACTGCAACCTTCACCTCCTGGGTTCAAGCGATTTTTCTGCCTCAGCCTCCTGAGTAGCTGGGATTATAGGTGTCTACCACCACGCCCAGCAAATTTTTGTGTTTTTAGTAGAGATGGGGTTTCACCATGTTGGCCAGGTTGGTCTTGAATTCCTGATCTCGGATGATCTGCCTGCCTTGGCCTTCCAAAGTGCTGGAATAACAAGCGTGAGCCACCACAGCCAGCCTGAATATAGAATTCTGAGCTAGCCGTTTATTTCAGTACTTTAAAAATGTTACGGGCCGGGTGCAGTGGCTCACGCCTGTAATCCCAGCACTTTGGGAGGCTGAGGCGGGCAGATCATGAGGTCGGGAGATCGAGACCATCCTGGCCAACATGGTGGAACCCCATCTCAACTAAAATACAAAAAATTAGCCGGGCGTGGTGGCACATGCCTGTAGTCCCAGCTACTCAGGAGGCTGAGGCAGGGGAATAGCTTGAACCTGGGAGGCGGGGGTTGCAGTGAGCCAAGATCGCGCCACTGCATTCCAGCTTGGCGACAGAGCAAGATTCTGTCTCAAAAAATAAGTTATGGCCGGGCGCGGTGGCTCAAGCCTGTAATCCCAGCACTTTGGGAGGCCGAGGCGGGTGGATCACGAGGTCAGGAGATCAAGACCATCCTGGCTAACATGGTGAAACCCCGTCTCTACTAAAAATACAAAAAACTAGCGGGGCGTGGTGGCGGGCGCCTGTAGTCCCAGCTACTCGGAGGCTGAGGCAGGAGAATGGAGTGAACCTGGGAGGCGGAGCTTGCAGTGAGCTGAGATCGCGCCACTGCACTCCAGCCTGGGTGACACAGCGCGAGACTCCGTCTCAAAAAAAAAAAAAAAATAAGTTATGTCACTTGTTTCTGACTTCCATGTTTTCTCATGAGGAATCTGCAGTCATTTGTTGTTTTCCTATGAATGCGTCCTTTTTCTGGATACTTTTAAGATTTTTTTTTCTTTGTCTTTTGTTTTTTGCAGTTTGCTTATGATATGTGCTGCCGCTTGGATTTCTTTGGCTTATCCCATTTGTTGTTCACTGAACTTTTTACATCTGTAAGCTTATGCCTTTTGCCAGATTTGCGATATTTCTAGCTTTTGTTTTTTCTATTTTTTTTCCTGTATTGCTGTTTTTCTCCTTTCCTTTTGGGAGTCTGTACACATGAAATGTCAATTTTTCTATTGCTCCACAGGTCCCTGAATCTCTGTTCAATTTTATTTTATTTTATTTTTTTGTTGAGACGGAGTCTCGCTCTGTTGCCTAGGCTGGAATGCAGTGCCGGATCTCAGCTCACTGCAAGCTCCGCCTCCCGGGTTTACACCATTCTCCTGCCTCAGCCTCCCGAGTAGCTGGGACTACAGGCGCCCACCACCTCCCGGCTAGTTTTTTGTATTTTTTTTTAGTAGAGACGGGGTTTCACCGTGTTAGCCAGGATGGTCTCGATCTCCTGACCTCGTGATCCGCCCGTCTCGGCCTCCCAAAGTGCTGGGATTACAGGGTTGAGCCACCGCGCCTGGCCTCTGTTCAATTTTTTAAAAGTCATTTTTGTCTTTGTCGGCCAAATGTTATATTTTTATTGATCTGTCTTCAGGTTCACTGACTTTTTCTCTGTCACCTTCATTTTGCTATTAAGTCCACACATTGCAATTGGTTGGTATGTCTTAATTTTTTTCTGCATTATTTCTTTATTTACCATTATGATTTATTTTTTGTAGAAGGTAGTTCATTTGTCCAAATGGTTTTTCACAATGAATTTTCTAATTGCATCTCTGTAGTATTTAACATGTGTTCTGCCCCTTGTGTTGTCTCTAGGTTGGACATTAGATCTAAATTAAGGGTCAGCAAACCACAGTCTGTGGGTCAAATCTGGACTTCCCTTGGTTTTATAAATATTTGTTGGAATAAAACCACATTTATTCATTTGCATATTGTCTATGGCAGCTTAAGTGATGCATTGGTAGAGCTGACTGGTTATAACAGAGACTGTATGGCTGGCAAAACCTAAAATATTTATTCTGTTTCTTTATAGAAAACGGTTGCTGGCTGGGCGTGGTGGCTCACACCTGTAATCCCAGCACTTTGGGAGGCCAAGGTGGAAGGTTTGCTTGAGCTCAAGAGTTTGAGAGCAGCCTGGGCAACATGGTGAAACCCTGTGTCTACTAAAGACACAGAAAAATAGCCAGGTGTGGAGATGTGTGCTGGTAGTTCCAGTTACTCAGGCGGCTGAGGTGGGAGAATCGCTTGAGCCTGGGGAGCAGTGAGCCGTGATCACGCCATTGCATTCCAGTTTGGGTGACAGAAGGAAACCCTGTTTCCATAAAAGAAAAGATTTTGCTGACCCTGGACTGAGAGATTTTTTATTTTTTTTTTTGAGACGGAGTCTCGCTCTGTCGCCCAGGCTGGAGCGCAGTGGCCGGATCTCAGCTCACTGCAAGCTCCGCCTCCCGGGTTCACGCCATTCTCCGGCCTCAGCCTTCCGAGTAGCTGGGACTACAGGCGCCCGCCACCTTGCCCGGCTAGTTTTTTTTTGCATTTTTTAGTAGAGACGGGGTTTCACCGTGTTTAGCCAGGATGGTCTCCATCTCCTGAACTTGTGATCCACCCGTCTCGGCCTCCCAAAGTGCTGGGATTACAGGCTTGAGCCACCGTGCCCAGCCGAGAGATTTTTTATTAGATTTATTTTTTTGGCAGGTAAACTTATTAGGTGTTGGTGTATATTTGCATATGTGGCGTAGAACATTTGGTTATCTTTTTGTTATATTAACAGCCATTGAAGACCGTTTCTTATACGTACTACTTTTTCATTGATCAGCTACATTTTTGATGGCTACTTTTCCTACATTTTTGATGAATGTTTTTGCTATATCCTTTTAGGTTACTATTTTTCTTTTACTATCTTCTGGCTTCCATTCTTTATCACTTATTGTTAGCCGTGAGCCTTATTGTTGTCCTTTTAAAGGTCATCTGTCTCCTTGTATCCCGCATCCCTACTCCCTGTATGTTTTTGAGATTTTTTTGTTTTTCTTGTTTTTCTTTTTGGGACGGAGTCTTGCGCCATTGCCTGGGCTGGAGCGCCATGCACCGTCTCTGCTCACTGCAGCCTCTGCCTCCGAGGTTCAAGTGATTCTCCTTGAGTAGCTGGGATTACAGGCATGAGCCACCACGCCCGGCTGATTTTTCTGTTCTTTTCATCAGATACACTATAATGTGCCTAGGTGGAGTTTTCTTTGCTTTCATCTGCCTTGAATTTATAGTGTTTCTTGAATCTGAGGCTTGGGTCCTTTGTCACTATTGAAATATTCTTAGCCATATGCCATTTTTTCTTCTGCCCTGTTCTCATTTCCTTTCCTCTCAGATTCCGCATATGGATTGTGTATATATATGTTTGTGTGTGTATGTGTTTGTGTATGGACTGTGTATTAAAATTGTAGGAGCTCACTATAACCTCCACCTCCCGGGTTCCTGCCTCAGCTTCCCGAGTAGCTGAGATTACAGGCACCCGCCACCACGCTCAGCTAATTTTGTGTTTTTAGTAGAGATGGGGTTTTACCATGTTGGCCAGGCTGGTCTTGAACCCCTGTGGATATAGACGGTTGTGTGTGTGTATATGTATGTATAGTCATACACCACATAACAATGTTTCAGTTGACAGTGTACCACATATACAATGGTGGTCCCATAAGGTTATAATATCGTGTTTTTACCTTTTCTATGTATAGATATCTTTAGGGCTGGGCACAGTGGCTCACACCTGTAATCCCAGCAGTTTGGGAGTCCAAGGCAGGTGGATAACTTGAGCCCAGAAGTTCAAGACCATCTTGGGCAACATGGTGAAACCCTGTCTCTACAAAAAAACAAAAACAAAAACAAAAAACCAAAAATTAACCAGGCGTGGTGGTGGCATGAGCCTATCCAACTACTTGAGAGGCTGAGGTGGGAGGATTGATTGAGCCAGGGGGCAAGGCTGCAGTAAGCCATGATTATCCTGCTGCGCTCCAGCCTGAGTTAACAAGACTGAGACCCTGTCTCAAAAAAAAAAAAAAAAAAATCTTTAGATACACAAATACCATTATGCTGCAGTTGCCTCCAGTATTCGGTATAGGAAAATACTATACAGGTGTGTAGCCTAGGAGTAATAAGCCATACCATGTAGCCTAAGTGTGCAGTAGGCTCCACCATTTACGTTTGTGTAAGTACACTCCATGATGACACATAACTGTGTGTGTGTACATGTTACATCTTATATTCTGTGCTATATTCTGTCTTTTTTTTTTTTTTTGAGTCAGAGTTTCACTGTTGTTGCCCAGGTTGGAGTGCAATGGCATGATCTTGACTCACTATAACCTCCACCTCCTGAGTTCAAGCGATTCTCCTGCCTCATCCTCGTGAGTAGCTGGAATTACAGGTGCCCACCACCATGCCTGGCTAATTTTTGTATTTTTAGGAAAGACGGGGTTTCACCATGTTGGCAGGCTCGTCTCGAACTCCTGACCTCAGGTGATCCACCTGCCTTGGCCTCCCAAAGTGATAGGATTACAAGCGTGAGCCACCATGCTCAGCCCATATTGTGTCTTTGATATTCTTTCCTGTTTTTAGTTTTCCATTCTTTCGTCATTCTGTGTATGACAGGGATATTTTCTCTGACTGTTCTTTGCTAATTTTTAAAAAATTTTTTGCTGTGTCTCATCTGCTATCAAGCCCACCCGTGAATTTCCTAATTATTTTGTTTTTCAATTATGTTATTTAGGGTTTCTTTGTTTTTTTTTTTAATTTTTTATTTTTTTTATTATTATTATTTTTGAGACAAAAGTCTTGCTCTGTTGCCCAGGCTGGAGTGCAATGGCATGATCTTGGCTCACTGCAAACTCCGCCTCCTGGGTTCAAGTGATTCTCCTGCCTCAGCCTCCCAAGTAGCTGGGATTACAGGCAGCTGCTACCACGCCTGGCTAATTCTTGTGTTTTTAGTAGAGATGGGGTTTCACCATGTTAGCCAGGCTGGTCTTGAACTCCTGACCTCAAGTGCTACGCCTGCCTCAGCCTCCCAAAGTGCTAGGATTACAGTCGTGAGCCACCGCGTCTGGCCTTGTTTGTTTCTCTGTTGTAGTTCTCAGTTCTCTGCTAGAATTCTCTCACTTGTCATTGTCATTTCTGTCAGTTGTTTTAAAATTTTTTTCTGATAATTCATTTATTTGGGTCTCCTGTCGGGTCTGTTTCTAAAGTCAATTTCTCCCCTTGGGTTTCGTTGTTTCCTTGAATGTCTGCTCATTTTTGGGTGCCAGAAATTGAATGTGAAAGACATTGGAGATAGTTTGAGGCCCTGAGTGATATCTCTAGAAACCTAAAACATCTATTTGTGATTTTTATAAGTTGTACTAGAAGATTAAACAGGCATGGGAGAAGAAGGAACCGGTAGGCCGAGGTGGGCGGATTACAAGGTCAGGGGGTCAAGACCATCCTGGCTAACATGGTGAAACCCCATCTCTACTGAAAATACAAAAACAAAATTAGCTGGGCGTGGTGGTGGGTGCCTGTAGTCCCAGCTAAGTGGGAGGCTGAGGAGGGAGAATGGTGTGAACCCGGGAGGCAGAGCCTTCAGTGAGCCGAGATCATGCTACCGCACTCCAGCCTGGGCGACAGAGCAAGACTCTGTCTCAAAAAAAAAAAAAAAAAAAAAAAAAAATGAAGGAACCGGTAAGAATCAGTTAATAGACTCATCCTGGGTTCTAGGTCTCCCAGAGAAGGAGTTAAAGGAAATGGAGAGAAAATAAGATCTCAAGGAATAAGGAGGGATACAGCTAAAAGGGTAGAAGGTTGGCATCAAAAAAGAGAATATTAGACCTTTAGATTAAAAACAAAAATAAAGGGAGCAATCTACCTGTAGAAAATAATTGGTATACTTGTTTCTTGAGTTTAGATTAGGAATCAGTTACTTAGGGTTAAAAAGACTTGGTAGGTCTTCATGGATTTGATGTGGCAGTGGGTTAAGTTTTTTTTTTTTTTTTTTGAGTTTCGCTCTTATCACCCAGGCTGGAGTGCAATGGCGCAATCTTGGCTCACTGCAACCTCCACCTCCCAGGTTCAAGCAATTCTCCTGTCTCAGCCTCCCAAGTAGCTGGGAATACAGGCGTGTGCCACCACATCTGGCTAATTTTTATATATTTAGTAGAGATGGGGTTTCTTCATGTTGGTCAGGGTGGTCTTGAACTCCTGACCTCAGGTGATCCACCTACTTCAGCCTCCCAAAGTACTGGGATTACAGGCGTGAGCCACTGCGCCCAGCCAGTAAGTTAAGTTTTAAAGGAAGTAATCATTTAGTAAATGGTGAAGAGGAGGAAGGGAATTTCAGGCTACACTGTACTTTGTAACTTACTTTAAAATCTTTTTCTGATAATTCATTTATTTGGGTCTCCTGTCGGGTCTGTTTCTAAAGTCAATTTCTCCCCTTGGGTTTGGTTGTTTCCTTGAATGTCTGCTCATTTTTGGGTGCCAGAAATTGAATGTGAAAGACACTGGAGATAGTTTGAGGCCCTGAGTGATATCTCTAGAAACCTAAAACATCTATTTGTGATTTTTATAAGTTGTACTAGAAGAATAAACAACTGACAGAAAGTTTTTCATGTTTCTTTTGAAATTATTTTTAGTCTCATTGGTCTAAAAATGTTCATCATTGTTAGGGGATGTGTAAAAACCAGAAGCTTCCATGCTTTTGCCACAGACACTATACAGCCTAGATGGATTAATGGCTAGTAAACACCAAAACTCTGAAGTCCAATGAGTTAAAGAAACTTCTTGGGGATACTGATACCTGCCCACCCTACCTCATAGTTTTTTTTTTTTTTGGAGACCGAGTCTCGCTTGTTGCCCAGCTGGAGTGCAGTGGCACGATCTCGGCTCACTGCAAGCTCCGGCTCCCGGGTTCACACACCATTCTCCTGCCTCAGCCTCCCGAGTAGCTGGGACTACAGGCGCCCACCACCACGCCCAACCCTGTTAAGTCAGGATGGTCTCCATCTCCTTACCTCGTGATCTGCCTGCCTCGGCCTCCCAAAGTGCTGGGATTACAGGCGTGAGCCACTGTGCCTGGCCACCTCGCAGGTTTTTTGTAAAGATCTAGTGGGATGTATGAAATACTTTTAAAGATGAAAAAGTAATATACAAATGTAGGGTGGTTAAAAATCACATGGCTGGTGGAGAATTGCATAATGTATAATTACACTGAAGGGAAAATTTAAAAATTGATAGCTTATTACATTTGCATTGATTTTATTCATATAATTTAATTGGGTTAAGTAAAATTTATGACAAATTTATGTGTGAATTGGAAATTATCAGTATCAAAAGTTAATGTTACCTTTTTTTGCCTGAGGGCTTATACATATATTTTCATTATTTTTGAGAACATGAATTTCCTTTTGAAAAAGAGATTAAATATTATGAAAACAAAGGCGTTGTCATAGTATATGAACTTACAGTTTTTGTTTAGAGTCTACAATAAAATTTAAGCATTATGAATTATTGGATTATACGTCATTTTCTCTACAACAAAAATAAGACAACCCCGGTCCTAAAGGAATATTATAATTCATAAAACATTATATTAAAATTTTATACTAAAGTATAAAATTATTTCTCTCTGTCTAGGCAAAATTTGGTTTCTCTGATATTACTGGAATTGATTACTCTCCTTCTGCAATTCAGCTTTCTGGAAGTGTTATAGAAAAAGAAGGTTTATCTAACATTAAGTTAAAGGTAATATTTATATTACTATCCTATTTATAATAGAGGTTAAATGTTTCTAGAACATATTAATTGACAAGTTTTAAACTCACGTAAATTAGGGATCAATCATAAATAATACAAATTGAAACATTTTTAAATAGCTATATTAAAAATTTAGTTGGTTTGGGGAAATTATTTTTTCTTTTGTATGTTTGTTCATAAACTACTGCTCCTGATGTTTGCAAATACACATAATACTTAACTATGGATTAACCAGATCAAAAGGTTTTTTTTTGAGACTGAGTCTCGCTTTGTCGCCTAGGCTAGAGTGCAGTGGGGCCATCTCGGCTCACTGCAAGCTCCACCTCCCGGGTTCACGCCATTCTCCTGCCTCAGCCTCCTGAGTAGCTGGGATTATAAGCGCCCGCCACCACGCCCGGCTATATTTTTAGTAGAGACAGGGTTTCACCTTGTTAGCCAGGGTGGTCTCAATCTCCTGACCTCGTGATCCGCCTGCCTCGGCCTCCCAAAGTGCTGGGATTTATAGGCGTGAGCCTCCACGCCTGGCTGATCAAAAGGTTTTAAATGCGTCAAGTAGTAACGTCACCAAACATCATTTAGTTTATTTTTGTGTCCTATAATCTGTGAGATGATGATTCCTAAATTTATATTTCTAGTCCAGGCCTCTCTTCTGAGCTCTAGAGTTATAGACAGGCATGCCCCATGTTTTTGGCTTCCCAAATGGTATGTTTTTTGACAAATCAAAGGTTTGTGGCAAGCCCATTGAGCCCATCTGTTGACATCGTTTTTCCAACAGCATGTTCTCACTTTGTATCTCTGTGTCACGTTTTGGTAATTGTTGTAATATTTCAGAGCTTTTCATTATTATTTTATCTGTTATGGTGATTCATGATCAATGATCTTTGATATTACTATTGTAATTGTTTTGGCGTGTCGTGAACTGTGCCCACGTAAGATGGTGAACTTAATTGATGAATGTTGTATGTTCTGACTGCTCTACCTACTGGCCGGTCTCCCGCTGTCTCTCCTTCCCTCCCTCCCCCTCAAGCCTCCTTCTTTCTTGGAACACAGCAATATTGAAATTAGGCCAATTAAAAACCCTATAGTGGAATGGGCGCGGTGGCTAACAACTGTAATCCCAACACTTTAGGAGGCTGAGGTGGGTGGATCACTTTGAGGTCAGGAGTTTGGGACTAGCCCGGCCAACATGGTGAAACTGTGTCTCCACCAAAAATACAAAAAATAGCCAGGCGTGGTGGTGGGTGCCTGTAGTCCCACCTGCACTCCAGCCTGGACAGCAGAGGGAGACTCTGTTTTTAAAAATAAAACAGAGGCAGGAGGATCGCCTGAACTGGGAGGTGGAGGTTGCAGTGAGTTAACATTGTGCCACTGCATTCCACCCTGGGTGACAGAGGGAGACTGCATCTCAAAAAAGAAAAAGAAAAAAACAAATACAAAAAATAAACAACCCCCACCTCAACACAGTGGCCTGTAAGTGTTTAATTGAAAGGTAGAGTCACACATCTCTCACTTTAAATCAAAAGCTAGAAATGATTAAGCTTAGTGAGGAAGACGTGTTGAAAGCTGAGATAGGCCAAAAGCTAGGCCTCTTGTGACAAAATTTAGTCAAGTTGTGAATGCAAAATAAAATTTCTTTAAGGAAGTTGAAAGTGGTATTCCAGTGAACACATGAATGATGAGAAAGTCAAAGAGCCTTATTGCTGATACGGAGAAAGTTTTAGTGGTCCAGATAGAACATCAAACCAGCCACAGCATTCTCTCAAGCCAAAGCCTAATCCAGAGCAAGGCCTTGACTCTTTTCAATTCTGTGAAGGCTGAGAGAGGTGAAGAAGCTGCAGAAGAAAAGTTTGAAGCTAGCAGTAGTTAGTTCATGAGATTTAAGAAAAGAAGCCATCTTGACTGGGCATGGTGGCTCACGCCTGTAATCCCAGCACTTTGGGAGGCCAAGGCGAGAGGATCACCTGAAGCCAGGAGTTTAAGACCAGCCTGGCTGACATACTGAAACATTGTCTCTACTAAAAATACAGAAAGTTAACCGGGCATGGTGGTGGGTGCCTGTAATCCCAGCTACTTGGGAGGCTGAAGTAGGAGAATTGCTTGAACCTGGGAAGCGGAGGTTGCAGTGAGCCAAGATCGTGCCACTGCACTCCAGCCGGGGCAACAGAGTGGGTTTCCATCTCAAAAAAAAAAAAAAAAAAGAAAAGCCATCTCCATGACATAAAAGTGCAAGATAAAGCACTAAGTACTGATGTAGAAGGTGTAGCAAGTTAGCTAGCAAATAACCAATGAAGCTGGCTAAACAGCACACAGATTTTCAATGGAGATGAAATAGCCTAATATTGGAAGAAGATGCCATGTAGGAATTCCATAGCTAGAGAGAAGTCAGTGCCTGGCTTTAAAGCTTCAAAGGAGAGGCTGACATTATTGTTAGAAGGGGCTAATGCAGCTGATGACTTTAAGTTGAAGCCAAAGCCCATTTCCCATTCTGAAAATCCTAGGGCCCATAAGAATTATGCTAAATATTCTTTGCATGAGCTGTATAAATGGAACAACAAAGCCTGTATAACAGCACATCTGTTTACAGTATGGTTTACTGAATATTTTAAGCCCATTTTTGAGACCTACTGTCCCAAAAGAAAAAGACTCAAAGTATTACCGTTCATTGACAATGCATGAATTCACCCAAGAACTCTGATGGAGATATATATGACGATTAATCTTGTTTGTTTGTTTTTTTTTTTAAGATGGAGTCTCGCCCTATCACCCAGGCTGGAGTGTAGGGGCGCAATATCAGCTCATTGCAAGCTCTGCCTCCCAGGTTCATGCCATTCTCTTGCCTCAGCCTCCCAAGTAGCTGGGACTACAGGCACCTGCCACCACGCCTGGCTAATTTTTTGTATTTTTAGTAGAGATGGGGTTTCACCGAGTTAGCTGGGATAGTCTCGATCTCCTGACCTCGTGATCTGCCTGCCTCAGCCTCCCAAAGTGCTGGGATTACAGGTGTGAGCCACTGTGCCTGTCCTGTTTTAAGGTTTTAAAGAATTAAGCAAAATGAAAACATAAACAAAAACACCCTTGATGGGCTGGTGTGGTTGCTCACACCTGTAATCCCAGCATTTTGGGAGGCCGAGGCGGGTGGATCTTGAGGTCAGGAGAGCAAGACCATCCTGGCTAACCCGGTGAAACCTCGACTGTACTAAAAATACAAAAAATTAGCTGGGTGTGCTGGCAGGCGCCTGTAGTCTCAGCCACTTGGGAGGCTGAGGCAGGAGAATGGCGTGAATCCGGGAGGCAGAGCTTGCAGTGAGCTGAGATCGAGCCACTGCACTCCAGCCTGGGCGACACAGTGAGACTCCATCTCAAAAAAAAAAAAAAAGAAAGCCTTCTGGAAATGATTCACCATTCTACATGTCATGAAGAACATTTATTTTATAATTTTATAATTCATGGGAGGTCAGAATATCAACATTAACAGGAGTTTGGAAGAAGCTGATTCCAACCCTAATGAATGACTTGGAGAGAGGTTCAAGATTTCAGTGGAGGAGTTAACTGCAAATGTAGTGATAGTAGCAAACTAGAATTAGAAGTGGAGCCTGAAGGTGTAACTGAGTTGCTGCAGTCTCATGATAAAACTTGATCAGATAAGGAGTTGCTTCTTATGGTGGATGAGCAAAGAAAGTGATTTCTTGAGATGGAATCTACTGTGAACATTGTTGAAAAAGGATTTTGAATATTCCATAAACTTAGTTAATAAAGCAGTAGCAAGGTTTGAGAGCATTGACTCCAGTATCAAAGGAAGTTCTACTGTGTGTAAAGTGCTATCAAACAATATCATGTGCTCCAGAGAAATCTTTCATAAAAGAGTCAGTCGATATAGCAAACTTCATTACTGTCTTATTTTAAGAAATTGTCACAGCCATCCCAGCCTTCAGCAACCACCACCTTGATCAGTCAGCAGGCATCTTCATCGAGGCAAGGCCCTCCAGCCAGAGAAAAGATTATGACTTACTCATGGTTTTGATGATGGCTTGTTAGTGTTTTTTAACAATAAAGTATTTTTTTGGGGGATGGAGTCTCGCTCTGTCGCCCATGCTGGAGTGCAGTGGTGGGATCTTGGCTCACTGCAACCTCTGCCTCCTGGGTTCAAGTGATTCTCCTGCCTCAGCCTCCTGAGTAGCTGGGATTACAGGCACCTGCCACCACACCTGGCTAATTTGTGTATTTTTGGTAGAGATGACGTTTCACCATATTGGCCAGGCTGGTTTCAAACTCCTGACCTTGTGATCCACCCGCCTTGGCCTCTCAAAGTGCTGGGATTATAGGTGTGAGCAACCACGCCTGGCCATTTTTGTATTTTTTTAGTAGAGACGGGATTTCATCATGCTGGCCAGGCTGGTGTCGAACTCTTGACCTCAGGTGATCCGTCCACCTTGGCCTCCCAAAGTGTTGGGATTACAGGCATGAACCACCACTCCTGGCCTACAATAAAGTATTTTTTAAGGCACGCATTTTTAAAAAAGACATAATGCTATTGCACACTTAATAGACTATATAATACAGTGTAAACATAACTTTTATATGCACTGGGAAACCAAAAATTTTGTGTGACTTGCTTCATTGTGTTGTTTGCTTTGTTGTGTGGGTCTGGAACAGAACTTGCAGTATCTCTGAGGGATGCCTGTAAAATCTGCCTATTCAAAATTTCCATTTGGAATGCTAATAGTCTGTCAACTTAATTAGTCCAAAATGAAACTCATGATTTCCCCCTCAGACCTGATTTCTCCAGTCTTTCCCATCTCTATTAATAACACTCTCATTCACCCTGTTGCATTTACCCAAACCCAAGGAGTCATCCTTGGTTCTTCTTTTTCCTTAAAGTCCTATATCCAATTCTGTTAGTCATATGTTTGTGTGTGTGTATATATATATATATATATATATATATATTTTTTTTTTTTTTTGTAGAGACAGTGTCTTGCCCTGTAGCCCAGGCTGGAGTGCAGTGGTGTTATCACAGCTCATTGCAGCCTCAATCTCCTGGGCTCAAGTGATTGTTCCACCATAGCTTCCAGAGTAGCTGGGACTACAGGCCTGCTTTACCACACCTAATTTTTTTGTAGAAATGGGGTTTTGCCATGTTGCCCAGGCTAGTCTTGAATTCCTGGCCTCAAGCAATCTGCCTGCCTCTGCTTTCCAAAGTGCTAGGATTACAGGTATGAGCCACTGCTTTTGGCCAGTTTTATCTTCAAAATATATCAAGAATGTGATCATTCCTTGTTATCTCAATTGCTTCCTGTGAAGTCCGAACCACTATTACTTCTTGTTTAAACTACTACAGTAGCCTTTGATTTTTGCCTCTCCATTTCCATTCATGCTGCTCTGATGTTCTTTTACCACAGGGCAGCCAGAGTGATTTTTTATTTGTGTTTTTTTTTTTTTTTTTTTTTTGAGACGGCGTCTCGCTCTGTCGCCCAGGCTGGAGTGCAGTGGCCAGATCTCAGCTCACTGCAAGCTCCGCCTCCCGGGTTCCCGCCATTCTCCTGCCTCAGCCTCCCGAGTAGCTGGGACCACAGGCGCCGCCACCTCGCCCGGCTAATTTTTTGTGTTTTTAGTAGAGACGGGGTTTCGCCGTGTTAGCCAGGATGGTCTCGATCTCCTGACCTTGTGATCCGCCCGTCTCGGCCTCTCAAAGTGCTGGGATTACAGGCTTGAGCCACCGCGCCCGGCCGATTTTTTATTTGTTATTTTTTGAGACGGAGTCTTTTTCTATTGCTCAGGCTGGAATGCAGTGGCACCATCCTGGCTCACTGCAACCTCGGCCTCTTGAGTTCAATCTATTCTCATTCCTCAGCCTCCCAAGTAGCTGGGACTACAGGCGTGAGCCACCACATCCAGCTAATTTTCTTTATATTTTTTTAGTAGAGATGGGGTTTCAGCATGTTGGTCAGGCTGGCCTTGAACTCCTGACCTCGGGTGATCTGCCTGCCTCAGCCTCCCAAAGTGTTGGGATTACAAGAGTGAGCCACTGTGTGCAGCCTAATTTTCGTATTTTTAGTAGAGACCGGGTTTCACCATGTTAGCCAGGCTGGTCTCAAAATCCTGACCTCAAGTGATCCTCCCACCTTGGCCTCCCAGAGTGCTGGGATTACGGGCATGAGCCACTGTGTCCAGCCCTGGCCAGATTTTAAAAAATGTAAATCTGTTCATGTCACTTCCTTGCTCACAATCCTGAATTGACTTCCCCATTGCATTGTAAATGGATTCTGAACCTCATCCAGCCTTACAAACTCCTTCATTTCTTACCTTCTTCCTCTTTTATCATCAACACTTCTGTCACACTGGCTTTTCCTCTGTTCCTGAAACATGTCAAGTTTGTTTTGAATCTGTATACTTGCTGCCCTCTGCCTAGTATTCTTGCCTCAGATCTTAGCATGTTTGGTTCATTCTCATAATTCAGATCTTTGCTCAAATAACACCTTAGAGAAAACTTTCTTTATTTTTATATTTTGAGATGGAGTTTCGCTCTTGTTGCCCAGGCCGGAGTGCAATGGGGCGATCTTGGCTCACTGCAACCTCCGTCTCCTGGGTTCAAACGATTCTCCTGCCTCAGCCTCCCGAGTAGCTGGGATTACAGGCATGCACCACCATGCCCGGCTAATTTTTGTACTTTTAGTAGAGGCGGGGTTTCTCCATGTTGGTCAGGCTGGTCTCGAACTCCTGACCTTAGGTGATCTGCCCATCTTGGCCTCCCAAAGTGTTGGGATTACAGGCGTGAGCCACTGCGCCTGGCCGAGAAAACATTCTACTCTATTTTCCAAACTATTTCTCTTCCAAGTCAATTAGTGTCTTATTTCTCTGGTTTTTCTTTTTCTTTTTTTTTTTTTTGAGACGGAGTCTTGCTCTGTCGCCCAGGCTGGAGTGCAGTGGCGCGATCTTGGCTCACTGCAAGCTCCGCCTCCCGGGTTTACGCCATTCTCCTGCCTCAGCCTCCTGAGTAGCTGGGACTACAGGCGCCCGCCACCTCGCCCGGCTAGTTTTTCGTATTTTTTAGTAGAGACGGGGTTTCACCGTGCTAGCCAGGATGGTCTCGATCTCCTGACCTCGTGATCCGCCCGTCTCGGCCTCCCAAAGTGCTGGGATTACAGGCTTGAGCCACCGCGCCCGGCCGGTTTTTATTTTCTTCATGGCACTTTATCTGAAGTTATTTATTTAGCTTATTTATCTTTTATCTTTCTCTTTGTAGAATATAAGGTATATTTTCTTCTTTTCTTTTTTTTTTTTTTGAGGCAGAGTCTCACTCTGTCACCTAGGCAGGAGTGCAGTGGTGTGATCTCTGCTCACTGCAACCTCTGCTTCCCAGTTCAAGCGATTCTCCTGCCTCAGCCTTCTGAGTAGCTGGGACTACAGGCACACGCCACCACGCCCAGCTAATTTTTTATATTTTTAGTAGAGACGGGGTTTCACCGTGTTAGGATGGTCTCGATCTCCTGACCTCATGATCCGTCTGCCTTGGCCTCCCTAAGTGCTGGGATTACAGGCGTGAGCCACTGTGCCCAGCCAATATATATTTTCATACAGGGACCTTTTCTATTTTGTTTACTGTTATATCCAGCTGAAAAGTACCTGACAATAGATGTCCACAAAATATTTGTTGAATAGATGAGTATTTTTTTTCTGTTTTTTTTTTTTTTGAGACAGAGTCTCGCTCTGTCGCCTAGGCTGGAGTGCAGTGATGTGATCTCGGCTTACTGCAAGCTCCGCCTCCTGGGTTCACACCATTCTCCTGCCTCAGCCTCCCGAGTAGCTGGGACTACAGGCGCCCGCCACCTTGCCCAGCTAATTTTTTGTGTATTTAGTAGAGATGGGGTTTCACCGTGTTAGCCAGGATGGTCTTGATTTCCTGACCTGGTGATCCGCCCGCCTCGGCCTCCCAAAGTGCTGGGATTACAGGCGTGAGCCACTGTGCCTGGCCAGATGAGTATTTTTATATAGGCATTTAGGATGAGGAAGCCTCTTCAAAGTTAGCTCTTCAGAGTGATAGTCATTATTTTGCTTCAGGTATCATGAATACTTTGGACATGAAGGAAGGGAGAAGACCCACCTTCCAATATACATCAACATAATATATACATTTTTAAGTCAATAAGTGTTTTAGATTAAACATGGTTTATAATTACTGTATTAAATTTGTATGAATAATTGTGAGCTAGTTGCCTAATTGTTTTTTTCAAAATGAGTTTTCAGAATTTTCAGTGGTAAATTGCGAATATTTTATAAAATTGAGACAGATTGCTATTTCCGATGCTTATTATGCCATCAAGTTATTGACAGTGAATGAGATGGTGATGTATGACTTTACACATCTAAAGTGCATGAAATCTACCAGCTTAAGTAATTGCAGTTTAAAAGTTATTTAATTTCTTAAGCCTTATGCCATTCGTTATTTCTATTAGTAATTTCGTGAGCTGCTGAGTCAAGACCCAAGAAATTCTTTTTTTTTTTTTTTTTTAAAGGCAGGTCAAGTGAAGCAGTGGTAATAGAGAAGGAAGGAAGAACTTTGTAACTGGTTGTGATCTATTAGTTGTAAACACGACTGCACTCGGACCAGCCAAGGCCCAAGAACTTTTGATTTACCGTGTTTATTTTAGGTTACACACTAGGAATATAAGCTAAAAATCTTATTCCCATAGCTGAGTGCTGTGGCCACATCTACTTAGGAGGCTGAGATGGGAGGATTGCTTAGCTCAGGTTTTCAAGTCTATCCCGGGCAACATAGCAAGACTCCTGTCTCCAAAAATCTTATTTCCAGTGACTTTAGTTCCAAATAAATTGTCATTTTTAAGAATATGTCAAATATTCTACTTTTTGACAGAAACAGTTTTTTCATAAACTAGGCTTGTGAGCTCCATAATGTGCTGGTATTATTAGGGAATATGGCTGTCTTTGATTTGTTTCCAAATTTGTAGAGATTTGGAATGTTCAGGAAATATCAGTCTCTCTTATTAATCTTGGCTTTAATGATCTTGGAATGAAGCTCATAAAAGGTATAAAGTTGAAAATATGTTTATTATATGTAAAATGCCATTATAACTAATGGGTCCTTTTATTAATAACCTTTTACAGGTTGTCACATTCTGTAAGGATTTTGTTTTAATTGTTCTCACATAGACATTGACTTTTAATATAGGTAGAAGACTTTTTGAATCTCTCCACACAGCTGTCTGGATTTCATATTTGTATTGACAAAGGGACTTTTGATGCCATAAGCCTTAATCCTGACAATGCAATTGAGAAGAGGAAGCAATATGTGAAATCTCTCTCCAGAGTGTTGAAAGTAAAAGGCTTTTTTCTGATAACGTCATGTAATTGGACCAAGGAAGAGTTGCTAAATGAATTCAGTGAAGGTAAATGACTATATGGCATTTAAATGTGTGCTTACCTCAGGTTTCATGTACTTAAACAGGTTTTCTCCCTGTTTTGTGTTAATAGTGGTTTACTTTTCTATTTGTGGGAATTGCCTGCTTTTTTCTCTGTTAATGACCTTGACAGTAACTTTTGACTGTATATGCAAAGCACAGAGAAATAACATTGGTTGAGATCCAGAGATCTTCTAAAAAATTTTCTGAGAAATCCTGGCAGTTAAGTACTAACATTTATGAGCCTGTAAAAATTAAGTTCTCAGCCTGGGCAATGTGGTGAAACCCTGTGTCTGCTAAAAATACAAAAAATTAGCTGGGATTGGTGGCGCGTGCCTGTAGTCCCAGCTACTCAGGAGGCTGAGGTGAGAGGATTGCATAAGTCTAGGAGGTGGAGGTTGCAGGGAGCCAAGATTGTGCCACTGAACTCCAGCCTGGGTGACAGAGTGAGACCCAAATAAAAAAACAAAAAAACAAAATTAAGTTCTCTATTTGAATTGTACAATCTTTTATTTAAGATATATAATCTATTATTTATAGAATCAAACAAAACATATATTGTGCTTCTGACTTTAGTGCACTGATTTACCGGCAAATTCATAATAATGCAGATGGAAGAAGTACTTTTGTCTTAACATGATGAGAGTTTTAATATTATAGATACTTTAGCTGGTCTTGCCCTAGTGGTCATTTAGGTCTTCAGAGATTATAGAACAATTCTTGTTTTCAGAGGATATAGAACAATTATTTTTAAGATTGCACAGAATTAAAATGTAGGGAATTGATAGAAGATTCTGGTG
Source organism: Macaca fascicularis (assembly GCF_037993035.2). Classification (NCBI taxonomy): domain Eukaryota; kingdom Metazoa; phylum Chordata; class Mammalia; order Primates; family Cercopithecidae; genus Macaca; species Macaca fascicularis. The sequence continues at coordinate 133,735,179 of NC_088383.1, read as the reverse complement.
CCTGAGGCAGGATCCTTTTTTGCCTAGTTAGCAAAGTGTAGTTAGTGCAGTATCTGCTTAGTGGAGATCTTATGAGAACTGAGAATCTGTAATCTAGACACAAAATATTTTGAGTTCTCTGGCAGACTGTTCCTTGCATTTTTTAAGAAATATTTTATCTGCCAGTTTTTCATGTAGTGCACAGGCATTTCTGGGAAAGTATCTTGAGAATCTACGAATATTTGCTTGTTTTTTCTTAGAATCCTTTTCAGATTAGTTTTTTCCCCCCCCTTTTTATTCCAAATCCTGCACTTTTTTTTTTTTTTTTTAAGGATAGGATAAATTTTCAGGATGGAGTCTTGGGTAAAATGGTACTCAATATTTGGTTAAATTTTGAACCTCAACTGTCACAAGCTAATGGGAAGTGAATTACCTCAAGAGAATAGTTTACTGTGTACCATTATTTATAACTGTACTGCATATACCTTATTTTAGAGTTTGTTTTCTTTTTAGTATTAAGGGAATAGGCTGAGAGAACACTTAACACATGTCCTTTTGTGTGTGTTCAGTGGCTTTGACAGATTATATAATATAAAACCTGAAGTGTTTGAGGCTTGAAATATGAGCTTATGGCTTCATTACTATTGCCTCTGGAAAACAAGAATTATATGTGATTTATTGTCTTTTATTACATGTCATTTATTTTATTATCTTCCATGTTAAATTTGTTTCCTTTAGAACTGGTGAGGCCCTGTATCAATAAGCCTTTCCTCTTCCTGAACTTTGACAGTTTTAATAAATGCTCAAAGTTACACTGTGTAGGGCAAGTTTCTTTCCTGGTTTTTAAATACAGGTGTTCTTTTTTACTCCTAGAACCAGCAGACAAAAACATATTTGTCTGTCTTTGATAATGAGGAACAGACTTTAGCCTGGTTAGAGTACTTAAAAATGTGTCTCTGTCTGAAAACTATTGAGTAAACTATGTTCAATTTTAGAACGAAATACAGAATTTAAGTGAAGTGTTATCATGGGAAATGTTACATAAATAATTATATACAATTGAAAACATTTTTTGGGCATGAGTCCCTTAGAAAATGGTATTTGAAGTTAGATACGGGACAGTAACAGAATACACTGCCCTGCGTCACTGCCAAAGGTCTTGTTCCTGACTACTCATACTGGCTGCCACATTCTCTTTGCACAAAATAAAGCTTGTTTCACCAATCTTTTAAGGTTCTTTTCTTATTTGAACTATAAATGTTCATAAAACTGTTGAAACAGATGTTGCATTTTTTCCATGATACCCCTGATTATACAAATACTTTGTGTTATAATTTTTTTGGTGAGGGTTACCTGGAACCAGTTGCCCATGTTCTAATTTGATGTCCAAGGGACTTGACTTCATGACAATGAACGAAAGCAATAACCACCCATCTTACTTCAGAAGTAATTTAAGGGAGTCTTTCTGAATCTATTCGGGTTTGGGGAGCTATCCTTTGTTTTATTTATTTATTTATTTATTTTTTGAGACAGAGTCTTGCTCTGCCCCCCAGGTTGAAGTGCGGTGGCACGATCTCGGCTTACTGCAAGCTCCGCCTCCCAGGTTCACGCCATTCTCCTGCCTCAGCCTCCCGAGTAGCTGGGACTACAGGCGCCCACCACCACGCCCGGCTACTTTTTTGTATTTTTAGTAGAAACGGAGTTTCACTGTGTTAGCCAGAATGGTCTCAATCTCCTGATTTTGAAATCGCCTGTGTCGGCTTCCTAAAGTGCTGGGATTACAGGTGTGAGCCACTGCGCCTGGCTGGGGAGCTATCGTTTAAAAGAAAAAGTAATTCAAATTTATTATCTAAATAATTGAAAAATATCAATAACGTCAACACATAAGCATACAGATTAAAATAATTAAGACAATTCATTTATCATCAGTGGAGTACAACCACTATTAATATTTTGGTGTATTCTATTTTGAAATATAATAATTCCAGTTCTGTAGGATTAGTTCACGGAGTTAAAAAGTTAGTCCTGGACAATTTATACAGACAGAAAGTTTTTATTATTAAATATCCAAAGTATTTGTAAAATTTTTGAAAACAAGTATGGGTATATAACTATGTATGTACCTAGCACAATGCCTGCATTTTCCAGCATTAAGATACATCATATTATTTTATTAAAAGAAATGTCCTAATTTGGAAAAGTTTTCTTTCTTTCTTTTTTTTTTTTTTTTTTTGAGACGGAGTCTCGCTCTGTCGCCCAGGCTGGAGTGCAGTGGCCGAATCTCAGCTCACTGCAAGCTCCGCCTCCCAGGTTTACGCCATTCTCCTGCCTCAGCCTCCCGAGTAGCTGGGACTACAGGCGCCTGCCACCTCGCCCGGCTAGTTTTTTGTATTTTTAGTAGAGACGGTGTTTCACCGTGTTAGCCAGGATGGTCTCGATCTCCTGACCTTGTGATCCGTCCTCCCAAAGTGCTGGGATTACAGGCGTGAGCCACTGCGCCCGCCGGAAAAGTTTTCTTGTGATAAGCTTTTAATAAGTATTATAATATTGAGTTATTATGATTTGGTGAAATTAGATAACATGAATTAGGATGTATAATGAAATAGTATGATAGACCAATTGATGCCATAATATAATTTTTATTTTTATTTTTGAAACAAGGTCTCTCTCTCTGTGTTGCCCAGATTGGAGTACAGTGGCAGGATTTTGGCTCACTGCCGCCTTGACTTCCTGGGCTCAAGAGATCCTTTCACTTCAGCCTCCTGAGTAGCTGGAACTACAGGCACACATCATCATGCCTGGATAATTTTTATATTTTTAGTAGAGACGGGGTTTTGCCATGCTGTCCAGGCTGGTCTCGAACTCCTGGGCTCAAGTGATTCTCCCACCTAGGCCTCCCAAAGTGCTGGGATTACACCATGCCAGGCCCTGGTTGGCATTTTAGTAAGTGACCTTCCAGCTTTGTTTTATTTTTTTTAAAAGCAAAATAATAAAACATTTTATTTCATAGTTTAGGAAAACACTACATTACCTTATTTGGATCTTTACAAAATCACAGTGAATTTGATGGGGTGGGGGAGCGCATTAGTATTAGTAGCCTCAGGCTGGGATTAGAGGCCTGAGCCACTCCACCCAGTCAATATACATCATTTAAAACACTTTTTTTTTTGTTTACAAGAGTTATTTGAGCTCAAAGCATGGAAATTTAGAAAATACGGAACCCCACCCCTGCCTCAAGAAAAAAAAAATTCCAAAACTGATAGTTCCATCAATAAGGGAAAAGCTTGATTGGCGTTTTATTTTACTTTAATTTTAAAATTTATTTTGAGACAGAGTCTGGCTCTGTTGCCCAGGCTGGAATGCAGTGGCATAATCTTGGTTTACCACAGCTTCCATCACCCGGGCATCTCCCACTTCAGCCTCCCAAGTAGCTGGGACTACAGGCGCAGAGGCGCAGGCCACCACAATGGCTTATTTTTGTATTTTTTGTAGAGATGGGGTTTCGCCATGTTGCCCAGGCTGGTCTTGAATACCTGGCCTCAAGTGATCTGCCCACCTCGGCCTCCCAAAGTGCTGGGATTACACCATGCCAGGCCCTGGTTGGCATTTTAGTAAGTGACTTTCCAGCTTTATTTGTTCTATTTTTTAAAAGCAAAATAATAAAACATTTTATTTCATAGTTTAGGGAAACACTACATTATCTTATTTGGATCTTTACAAAATCACAGTGAATTTGGTGGGGTGGGGGAGCGCATTGGTATTAGTAGCCTCTTTGCATAGAAATCAGGATCATGGTAGAGGTAACTTGATAGCCTATCTCATTTAGTAAGTGGTGAAGCTGAGACTTGAACCTAGGATTTTTGATTCAAAGTTAATTTTTTTAAAACCATACTGTGATGCTTTGAAAGTTACTAGTTCTTTATCTTCCTAGGACCTTTATTAGTTAGTTTAGTTTGAGTCTTCATCTTTGTTATAAATTGTTTTTAATTCTGCTGAAATACACATACCACTTTATAACCATTTTTAAATGTACACTTCTGTGGTATTAAGTGCATTTACATTTTTTGTGCAATTGTCATTACCATCCTTCTCCAGAACTTCTTCATCTTCTACAAATTCACTTACATTTCCAAGTTATTTTGCCTTTCTGTATTAAGTGCTTTTATGTGTGTGGTATGAATTAATTAGATTGCTACATATAAAGCACTCAAAATAATGCCTGGCACATAGTAAGAACTCAACACAGGGCCAGGTGATGTGGCTCATACCTGTAATCCCAGCACTTTGGGAGGCTGAGGTGGGTGGATCACTTGAGGTCAGGAGTTCCAGACTAGCCTGGCCAACATGGAGAAACCCCATCTCTACTAAAATACGAAAAATTAGCTGGGTGTGGTGGCGTGTAACTGTAATTCTAGCTATTTGGGAGGCTGAGGTGAGAATTGCTTGAACTCTGGAGGCAGAGGTTGCAATGAGCTGAGCTTGTGCCACTGCACTCCAGCATAGGTGATGGAGTGAGACTCCGTCTCAAAAAACAAACAAACAAACAAAAAAATTCGACACATGCTAGCTGCTTCCTACAAACGAGGTGATAGAGGCTAACGGAGATACAGCTTTGTGGGGGTGACAAACAGGAAGTTCAGGAAATGGGAGGTGGATGGAAAGCCTGTATTTTTGCAATTTGTTTTTGGTCTTGTCTTTTCCTTGTTAAATTCCAAGTGATTTTGGGTGAGCATACATATACTGTACATACATAGTAGAACTGAAAAACCATGAAGTGAAATTCAGCACAATTTAGAGTTTGGACTTACAGTTTTACAAAGGGTTGAAAGGTATAGTGTTAATGCATGCATATAAATAAATGTAACTATGAGACTCAATCCTTAATAAAAGTATTTAAATTTTGTCTGACAGGATTTGAACTTTTCGAAGAGCTGCCAACACCCAAGTTCAGCTTTGGAGGCAGATCTGGAAACAGTGTAGCAGCATTGGTTTTCCAAAAAATGTGAGACTTTTTCTTGGACAAATTCAGGTAGCTACACAGAATCTACACAGCAAAGTTAACCTGACACGGAAAATCCTTGTGCAAATAAATGCTTAGTGAGTACACAGGATGCACATGTTGAATAGAATATACTGGATTGGTAAAAGAAAATAATAATAATGAGCATCTAAGTGGTTGGGTTTTAGAGATCAATCAATAATTTTTAATTTTCTTTTGTATTTGAAATGTAAATAGTTTTTGATTAAAAAGATTTCCTGTAACTGCTAAACAGTTAAAAATTTTAAAGTAGTAAATGAGTTTATAGAAAGCATGTATTCTTGATTTTTGCGCCTTGGTAAAGTTGAAAACTATTTATGAAGACTTGACCAAATTATTCCAGCATCAGAATAATAAGCAAAAGAACTTTGTTAGTGTTTTGTTAGACTATTTATGAAATATAACAAGAAATACTATTTTGTGTTGGATGGTGGTTATTTTTAAACTTAATACCTGTGAAAAGGCCGCTTACCTTTATGTATGTAATTAAACAAAATCAGAGAAATACATCAGTTGCTCAAAAGTTATCAAGCCTGCATTTTGCAGCTATGGTCTTCTATACACTGTAAGGGATAAACAGGTAGTAGAAGGAAAGAGAACTAAGGAATATTATTTGCTAGTGCTATGCTGAGTTGTCTTATTAAGTAATTGAATCCTTTCAATATCTTCTTGAGGTATGTATTGCTTGTTCTTGTTTCTACTTATAAGGAAAATGAAACTGAGAGAAGTGAAGTCACTTTTATGAGGTCCAGCAGTACAGGATGGAGCCAGGATTTTTATCTGGGTCTGTCTGACTTTAAAACACATTCTCTTCTAGCACATTCTGCCTCACAAGTGCTAAGTCTCTGCCTTTATAGCATTTACAGTACAGCTGGAGACCTATGATGATTACATATAAAGTTTAGTTACAAAAGATGGGTAGTTATTTTGTTAGTGTTCATCTGTGCAGTATCAGAATAGCAGCCAGTCAACTCTGTCTCATATCATCCTTCATTAATTTTCCCCATCTCCGTACTCAAAGACTTGCCTCTATTAAGAATTTTGTCATTCTTCTGTGAAAGAGTAGTGTAAGTTATATAAGCCTTCAGCGATACATGCACAAAGATATTCTAGTTAGGAGTTAATTTAGCAAGAGAAACAGTTTAGTAATGTTTTTGAAAAGATAAGGCATATTCATACTTAATACCATTTTATATTTATGGTAACATTTTAATATTGGAGCCATAATACACATTTTTGCATAATTTTTTGAAGATTTTCAGCTTTGTGTGCCCGTTGGGTTACATAACTAACAGACTTTTTGTTTATTTGGCAAATGTTACTCCTGTATTGAGTAAATCTAACATGTCCCTTTTCTTTTTGGGGAGGGGTAGACGGGGGAGTGAGTTTTTCATTTAGATAAACATTGATCAACCATTAAGACAAGATAGTTGAAGACATATATGTGGACTTTCTTTTTTTTTTTTTTTTTTTTTTTGAGACGGAGTCCAGCTCTGTCGCCCAGGCTGGAGTGCAGTGGCTGGATCTCAGCTCACTGCAAGCTCCGCCTCCTGGGTTTACGCCATTCTCCTGCGTAGCTGGGACTACAGGCGCCTGCCACCTCGCCCGGCTAGTTTTTTTGTATTTTTTTTAGTAGAGTCGGGGTTTCACCGTGTTAGCCAGGATGGTCTCGATCTCCTGACCTCGTGATCCGCCCGTCTTGGCCTCCCAAAGTGCTAGGATTACAGGCTTGAGCCACCGCGCCCGGCTATATGTGGACTTTCAACAAAAATAATATTTTTGAAAAGCTTTTATTTTCAACATGTAAAAACTGAGAAATTACTTCAAAATTATGCAATTTAAATTTTTTACAAAATTGTGTTGATTTTACAAGACAGGAGATTTTTTTTTTTTTTTTTTTGAGATGGAGTGTCGCTCTGTCCAGGCCGGAGTGCAGTGGCCGGATCTCAGCTCACTGCCTCCCGGGTTTACGCCATTCTCCTGCCTCAGCCTCCCGAGTAGCTGGGACTACAGGTGCCCGCCACCTCGCCCGGCTAGTTTTTTTTTTGTATTTTTTAGTAGAGACGGGGTTTCACCTTAAGACAGGAGATCTTAAACTGTAGATAGTTTTATAGTTTTTGAGATCTGGTCTTTGTTTTTTTTTCACATTAATATTCTTTGATTTCAAATATAACATAGATACGTACTCTTTTAGAATTTTGAGTTAAGTATATGCTATTTTAATGCACTAATCCTACAAACTAGGCTTTCTGTGTGACTAGACTGAGATGTTGAGTCTGATTCACAAAAAGCTTGGAATGGTTCTTTGTTGAAAAGCTTTTCGAGTCACTATTTGGAGCATGTTTGTGCCATTTGCAAAGGTGAAATAAATTGTTTTAACCATAGAGCTTTTTGATAAGGTTAGGAAAAGGAAGTTGTTATCTCTTCTTATTACTCTAATCCTGCTGGAAGCTAGCTTCTTGGGGACTAAAACCAGAACAAATGGAAGGTCCAAAAATGCTAATAAGAAATTAGTATTTTCACATAATACCAAACTGTTAAAAACAAGGCCAGCAAATGTCCTCAGGTTTCTGAAACAAACCATAAATACATTATTTAACTTAGTATTGTTAAATTGTATAAATATGTGGGTAACTGTGACAAATTATGCAGTTATAAAAAGGAGCAGTAAGTTAAGTAGTGAATGCTATTTTCTGTGGATAAGAATTTGGAATTGTAATTTCATTTAATCGAAAGACGCTTATTTTGAAGAAACTTGTTTGAAATGCAAACGCAATTTCTCGGTGCAGCCTGCATGGGATTGCTGCTTTTCACTATGATGTTACTGCTGCATAACAGGCCACTTCTGTGTATAGGAAGTGCGTGTGCAAATCCAAAGGGAATTGAGGCCTGAATGTGGGTGGGTTACACCAATTAACAAATACAAAGTTTTCAGTACATTTTGTTTTAAGCCAGGTGCACAAGTTAGAGTTGCTTTTTGGGACTGGCATTTATGTATGTGAGAATCAAACCTGATATCACTCTTGGCAGCCTGACTAAAGCCATTTAAAAATAAGTACAAACTGTCCTTGAATGATTTTTTTCCCATTGTAGTAGCACTAAGTTTTCCTTTTTTCTTCATCTGTGGTATGCATGCAATCTTCTGGGTTTTCTTTTTTTGAAGAAATAAGGGAGCTAAGTATATACAAAAGACTTTTAGTCTTTTTATGAATCATGTGCTTCAGTGGACTTACTTATTTTAAAATTTCTATGATACTATAATACGGTACTGTATGTTGACCTCAATTCACATTTATCCAGAGTATAATAGAAACCTCAATTTTTAAGGAACCTACATTATTAGTTAAGTTTCATATGGCCTTGAAATAATTTTCTTCAAATTGGTATACAAAGAAATAGCGTTTTCCTGCCTGTGTTAATGACTTTCGTTTATGTTCTTTTAAGTAATTTTATTTTATGAATTGTGTGTGTGTATGTGTATGTGTGTGTGTGTCTCTCTCTGTCTAGTGGCCTACAATGAAAATCTGTACAGATGTGAACAGTTCGTCTCCAGGGGAGAGTCCTGGGGTTTGAGTTCCTGTTTTGGGCTCTGTAAGCTAACGTGTATGTGCTCCTGGACAGCCCTCTGCTTTGATAGTATGAGACCAAGTGTCTTGTGTTCCACAGTAATAACCTCTTTAGCTAATGGCGTGTGGGCGTGTGTGTGTGTGTGTGTGTGTGTGTGTGTGTGTGGGAGGGGGTGTTGATGGGCTCTGAAAGAAGTCTTGTCTCATACACTTCACTGAATGAAGGCTGCCCATGACCTAGAGCTTGATTGTGGGAGGTGAGGAGCATATATGGCTGAAAGACAATTGCATAGTGGGGAAAAAAATTAGGAAATCCTTATATTTCTCTTGGTTAGGCAGGAGACAGAGATGTCCATAGAAGAAGGGGGAGCTCATCAGCATGTTTTATTAACAGTTAATGGAAGAAAATTAATGCTAATTTATTCTTCATATACACCATGCAATTTGTTAGAAAAGTAAAAGAATAGTTTGAAATTCTTTGGTCAATTGATGGATTCCTATGTTCAGGGCATAGAAATGAAACTCAACATCAAGCAGACAAATACCCAAGCCCACAGGCTACATAAATGCTGAATAAAACCAGCTCTACAATGGAACTCTGAAAAGCGACGGGTAAGAAGCCTAATGAATGATTGAATATGACCTTAGCAAAATCCCTGGAGTGTTGTTGAAAGATCATTCATTTCCAGCTTAGATGTCAAGATGGGCTCTAGTAACCAGGAAAAAAAGAGAGCTTGAGTCAGTACTTACTGAGTTTTAAAAATCTTTTGCAACACAGTGTATTAGACTGAGCATTAAAAGGGCTTCTCTAGATGAATTTTGAGCTGTCACTATAGTTTAGGCCTAGGGAAATAAACTTAAAAAGATAGGAATAATTCCTAAGACATGAATGTATCAATATCCTATCCTGCTTTTCTGGAGTAGGACTTCAAAAACTGAGATGTATAGGCTGGCAGAATGTACTTTTGTCATGCTGATACCATTGTAAAAAAGACTTAAACTAGGAGATCAATTGAGCCCTAAAGTATTTGCAAATTACTTGCCTAGCTTGTTAGAAGAAGAAATAAAAAGCCAAAATCTACATTTTTGTTTTCAAAAGAAATGATTTCTTTGTTTCCTGAAGGGATGAGAAATGATAAATTCTTCCATGTTATATTTTTACGTACGTATTTTTATTACTGTACCGTATCAGCAAATGATAAGTATTTGAGTGATCTTTATTGTTCATAGTATCTGGAAGCATCTTAAGAAAAGCAAATCTAACACATCTGTTTTCCCAAATATGTAAAAATTTACACATGATCCAGCAATTAGCATATCGTGTATATTACCGAGTAGCTTAGGAAAAAATATGAAAATACTCTGGTTGAATAAGGGGACTGTGAACTGTATTTCTCATTTTTCATTAATATATTACAGATCAGGCAGCTTATCATCAATGATGATAGCAGAATCGAAATGGTGTTGGGATGGCTGTAGTTCCCCAGCTTTTAAGCCTGCCTTACTGCTGCAAAGAGGAGAGAACCGTTGGGAGGAAGAGGCTAAATGTAGAAGAGTGTGGGTGCTGTCAGTTCACATTTTCCTCCTAACCCTTCTCTAATAGGAAAATGTCAGGCCTTTGTTCCCATCTAATTTTAGTACATCCTGGCTAAAAAAATGTTGGGATGAAAAAATGTTAGGATGATTTCCAACCATGGAACTTTGAGGGGTGGGGTAGGGGAAGGAAGAGTGGAGGAAAGAGCGGTTTATACTCCATATCCGTCTGCCTCTCTGCAACAGCAGCTAGCCCCTACTCTGTTGATTTTGGTAATGAAATAAATTTAGATGCATTGAAGCACTGATAATTAGGTTTTCCTTCTATGTTCTCAGTAAGAAGCCTAGTTGGTTTCTGAATGGGGACAGTCATAATATGGTATTTAATAAAACCTACCTGGTGAAATTAAAGAGCTGTAGGCAAGCTTTGGAAGAAAGACCTGAAATTGTGAGTGAAAACTACATGTGGTGCTATGTATAAATAGAACCTTTGAGATGCATTTGTGTTTTAGGGAAGCTGCTTTTATACTGTTATTTTGAATGAGAGTAATATTTTGATTTTTGAGAAGCGGTCATAAGCAAGGCATACAAGAATGAGCTGTTTATCCCCTTTGTAAACTCCGACAGGCCTAGAGGGAAAGCCCAGATTCAGTGAGAGAGCCAGTTGAATCAAGCAATTGATAATATAGTTTGTTCAAGAGATAGGACAGAATTCTTTGCTTTGTAGTTGGAAGTATCAATTGTTGTAGTTGTTATTTAATTAAAAAGTAATTAACTGGGCCGGGCACGGTGGCTCACGCCTGTCATCCCAGCACTTTGGGAGGCCGAGGCGGGCGGATCATGAGGTCAGGAGATCGAGACCATCCTGGCGAACACGGTGAAACCCCGTCTCTACTGAAAATACAAAAAAAAAAAAAAAAAATTAGCTGGGCGTGGTGGCGGGCGCCTGTAGTCCCAGCTTCTCGGGAGGCTGAGGCAGGAGGATGGTGTGAACCCAGGAGGCGGCAGAGCTTGCAGTGAGCAGAGATCGTGCCACTGCACTCCAGCCTGGGCGACAGAGCAGACTCCGTCTCAAAAAAAGAAAAAAGTAATTAACTGGATTAAACTAAAAGAGCAATTCTGAATACTGGAGCTCACTAAGAAATAAGCTGTCTTCCCCCAGTATTCAGTTAGTGAGCCTAGGTTTCCTATTGGAATTTGTATGATGAAGACATTATGTAGTAGAAGTAAGATCATTTCATTATTTGCAATGAATTAAGGAGATTATTTTCTGAACTTGAAATTCAGTTGAATTTATTTTGGTTCCTTTCATTTTATAACAGCAGGTAATTTGTTAAAATCTATTAAGCAATAGAATAGATGTCAAACAAATGATTTTAAAAAATATTTAATTTTGGAGAAAAATGATTAGACCTAGCCAAGTCACTTTCCTTTTCTGGTCTTCAGTTTTTCTCTCCATAAAACAAGGGTGGTATTTAACATTCTGTATCCTTGTTAGCTCACGTTGCCATAATAAAATACCGTAAACTTGGTGGCTTAACAGAAATTTATTTCTAGAAAGGTAGTTCTGGACGCTGGAATTCCAAGATCATTGTGCTGGCAAGGTATATTTTATTTTAAGGCCTCTTCTCTAGGCTTATAAGTGGCTGCCATCTATGTGTGTCTGCATGACTTCTTTATGTGCGTTGGGGTTGGAGGAGAGGGAGCGCATAAGCTCTCTGGTGTCTCTTCTTATAAAGAGCACTAACTCCAGGCAGGCATGGTGGCTCATGTCTGTAATCCCAGCACTTTGGGAGACTGAGGAGGGCAGATTACCTGAGGTCAGTAGCTTGAAACCAGCCTGGCCAACATGGTGAAACCCTGTCTCTACTAAAAATACAAAAATTAGTGGTGCACACCTGTAGTCCCAGCTACACAGGAGGCTGAGGCGGGAGAATTACTTAAACCTGGGAGGTGGAGGTTGCAGTGAGCCAAGATCACACCACTGCACTCCAGCCTGGGTGACAGAGCGAGACTCTATCTCAAAAAAAAACAAAAACAAAAACAAAAACAAAATAAAGAGCACTAATCCCATCCTGAGCGCCTCACTCTCATGGCCTCGTCTAACCCTAATTATTTCATAAAGGCCCTATCTCCAAATACCATTGCGTTGGGGGTAGAGGGTCAGGGCTTCAACATGTAGATTGTAGGGGGAAACCAACATTTAGTCCATAATACTCCTGAAATCAATTGAGGCTTAGAAAAAGCCCTATGAAATAGGCTTCTAGAATAGCTGTCTGTTGGTATGCACGAGGGATACTGGGACCACCTGCTTATAACCAAATCTATACATAGGTGAGTTTTGCATCCCAAGAATATTGTATTATCAATCTGAGTTTGGTTGAAAAAAGCCAAGTATAAGTGGACCACATAGTTCAAACTCATGTTGTTCAAGGGTCGACTGTATATGTGGGGAGATTAAATACTCCATTTGCTAACTGTCAGTTGTTAGGTAACTTGATGGTTCTTTTTAACCAAGGTATCTGTACTCATATATACATATGTATGTAAAATATTCGAAGCAGTCAGATGAATATTCAGTCTAAAAAATATTTGTCCATGTTTTCTTAAACTTTGTATTTGAGTATTGTCACTGATATCTTCTATTTGATAAGTTTGTATGCATTTGACCAGAGGTTTTTAAATTTTTTTATTTTTCTTTAAGATAGGGTCTCACTCTGTCACCCAGTCACCCAGTCACCCAGGCTGGAGTACAGTGGTGTGATCATGATTCACTGTAGCCTTGACCTCCCAGGGTTAAGTGATCCTCCTGCCTCAGCCTCCCTAGCAGCTGGGGCTACAGATGCATGCCACCACGTCGGGCTAATTTTCCTATTTTTTGTAGAGTTGGGGTCTCACTATGTTGCTTAGGCTAGCCTTGAACTCCTGAGCTCAAGTGATCCTCCTGCCTCAGCCTCTCAAAGTGCTGAGATTACTAACGTGAGCCACCGCACCTGGCCTAGAGATATCCAGGAAACTTAGGAATTTGCATCTTATTGTTTAGTCCAGTTCCATTTTTATATATAGAAAGATTGAGATCGAGACTGGGCCTTAGAAAAATTGTGATAATTTGAGGAATCTCCCCAATATGTTTCTTTTTTGACACAAGGCACAAACTACACACAGATGATCTAATTTGCCACTCTAAGACGAGTATAGAATATGGGTATAGTATATGGGTCTGCCCTTCTTATATATAGTGTGCTGTATATACTATAGTATATGTAGTATATGAGTATAGTATATGGATCTGCCCTTCTTATATATAGTATGCTGTATATACTACAGTATATATAGTATATTGAGTATAGTATATGGGTCTGCCCTTATGCCCTGTCTCTCTCCAGGCTACTGTCAGTTTGTCTCTGTAACTGCTTACTTCCCCAGTGAAATTGAAGTATGTTAAAGGTGCTAGCAAAGTACCTTCTGTATAGTAGGCATTTAAGGTTGGTTTCTGTTCCATACATTTCTTTGAAACAGCTTGGAGAGAGAAGCAGTGCTTTAGACCCTGCATATTAGGAATGTGAATATTAAGTGAGAAATGTAAAGCAGCTTAGCGGGACTGCTGCCACACACCAAGGCCAAATCAGTGTTCTTTCCTCCAAGGACCCTTCTTCCCATGAAGCTGATATGTTTACTTGTTTGAGATTTTACCCCTCAGTGCCACAGTTTTAGTGTATTCAGTTCCATTGTAGGCATTTGTGTTCCAGGAGTGATTAAATGAGTGAAGAGAGGAGGAGTGCTAAATAAGTGAGAGGGAAAGTTTAGGTAGGCCTTTCAGAACTTCTTAGAAATAATACTGTATAGCTTCTTCTTCCTTAGTCTCTAGCGCTGGTGCTGAAGCACTTATTTATTTTTTTGATAGACCAAGTCTCACTGTATTGCTCAGCTGGAGTCAAACTCCTGGCCTCGAGCAGTCCTTCTGCCTCCACCTCTTAAGTAGCTGGGACTCCTCAGCAGTCCACTGTGCTGGACTTGAAGTACTTTTTTTTTTTTTTTTTTCAGTCATTTAAGAAATCAGGACCAGATATTATAATGCCAGATTTTCATGAAATGTCCTTTGTGATGTGTCAGCAGAGACTAAGAATACCCCTTGGATTTAGATCGTTATCTGTTTTAAGTGGTAATTTTTTTTTTTTTTTTTTTTTTTTTGAGACAGTCTCACTGTGTCACCCAGGTTGGAGTGCAGTGGTGCAATCATGGCTCATTGTAACCTCAACCTCCTGGGCTCAAGTGATCCTCCAACCTCAGCCTCCATAGTAGGTTGGACTACAGGCATGTGCCACCATGCCCAGCTATTTTTTGTAATTTTTGTAGAGACAGGGTTTCGCCATGTTACCCAGGCTGGTCTCGAACTCCTGGCCTCAAGCAGTCCTCCCACCTTGGCCTCCCAAAGTTCTGGGATTATAGGTGTGAGCCACTGCATCCAGCCCCAGTAATAATTCACTAAGAAATGTAGGTATGATGGGGGAAAATGTTAATGTGGGTGCATTTGAATTGAAACCAAATGGACAAGGATATGATATACCTTCCTTCATTAGGTCTGAGTGCCAAAGCATTATTCCAAGTGACATCAGACAAAAGAACCAAGAGCAAGTCCCTGTAGGATCATGCATTAGGAAGCTGGTGGCACTGGATTTAATGAAAGTGTTGAATTGGATTTGGATCTTGTATTGGCCATTTAGGAAGCAGTGGCCTGAGATTTTATAATTGATTGCTACTTTGCATCATCCAGATTTGATATCCTTAATCAGTGATTCAGGTTTATTTCCTTTGCTGTAAGCTAACAGTGCCATTCGCAGTGACAAGTTTGATGTTGAGTAATACTTTAAATACTTTATCTGATTTGTCCTTAGTTTATACTAGAATTGACAGTGTAGTGTAGAAGGCATGGTGAATCAGTTGTTTATGCTACTCTAGGAAACATTTGGTTTGGCCAGGTTCGGTGGCTCACACCTATGTAATCATAGCACTTTGGGAGGCTGAGGCGGGCAGATTACCTGAGCTCAGGAGTTCAAGACCAGCCTCGGCAACACGGTGAAACCCCTTCTCTACTAAAATACAAAAAATTAGCCAGGTGTGGTGGTGTGCACCTGTAGTCCCAGCTACTCAGGAGACCAAGGCAGGAGAATTGCTCTTGAAGCCGGGAGGCGGAGGTTGCAGTGAGCCAAGATCGTGCCGCTGCACTCCAGCCTGGGCGACAGAGTGAGACTCCGTATCCAAAAAAAAAAAGAAAACATTTGGTTTTTTGGGTTTGTTTATTTCTTTAGCCTTTTTATTGGTGGTTATATGACTATCTCAATGTCTAGATTGCTTAGTATGACTATAGACATGTTGGCCAGAGCCATATTGCTTTCTCTAGTTCATCCTAGAGGACTTTAGTCTTTTAACCATTCTGAGAGAGTTCTACAGAGTTGAGGTCAATATGATATGATGTACCTCTTTACAACAGAACAGAATCAAAGCTCCAGTTATTTATGTTAGGTAGTTTAACAGTACAGTGGTTGACTAACCTGGTTTTGATCAAGGTGTTTTTTTTGGTTTTTGTCCCTTGTAAAAGTTAAGAGAAGCTGTAAACTAGTAATTGAAATAGTAAGCCAACTTCTCATTCATGTCAATTCTTTTATATTGTAGGTACAGTTCAACCTATAGCTGCAGGTTATGCACATACAAAATCAGCAAGGCTAGTCTCTCTTAGAACAGTCATGGGTATGAATTCAAACAAAAGATCTTTGCTTTTGGTTAATATAATAGATTGACAAACTGCTGAGGAGAGTTAAGAAATTCACAGGCTACTATGTAGGCTAAATGTTCTTTTCATACTGCTCCCAGGAATGTTCTACCCTTTAGAACTCTAGGGGCTGATTTCTTTTCTTGACATTTTAAATCCAAAGGATTCAGCCTTTAGATTGGGTTTTTAAGCTCTGTGAAATCACCAACTGTATCTAGTTTTAGTTTCCTTTCTACCTAATGAAAATGAAATTTACTCAGTTTCATTTTTAGGGGGAAAGGCAGGAGAGCGGTAGCTTTGAGCATATCACTAGGGAGGAATTAAAAATCGATTTTTCTTGAGACAATGACTTATGGCAGATAGTTGACAAGAGAAAAATTAAGTTTTGAGCTTATATCTCAAATACTGAATGTGAATTCCTCTAAAGAATGTTTAAGAAAAAAAGTTGAAATGGTTTCATTTAAAGATGTTAACATAAACATTTAGCCTGGTCTACAGTTGAAATATTTTCTAGATTAAATGTAATTTATAATATAGCAATATGAAAATATTGTAATTTGGTTTTAGATATGTTTTTTGGTGGGGTAACTGAAGCAAACTAGGGAACTCACCATGTTATAATGATAATAATTAGAGTCTACTTCATGTAAGATCATAAACAGATGCTTTTGAACCTTAGTATTAGAATAATAAAATAGGTTTAATAAGTTTTACATATGCCATTTACTTTGAATGTAGTGAAAAGCCTTTCTTACACTTTTTTTAAAGCTTTTTATTTACCATACATAAACTTTTAAATGTTTGTTATTCATGCTTGTGTTTTCTTGTAGCACATAATACCAGTAGCTACTATTAATTTTGAAAAAAAAAAAACGAAGTTGAAATAAGTTTTAACTGTTGCTTGGTTCTTTTTAGCTTACTTACCAGAACTCTTCCATCCAGTGAGTTGCAAGCGTGACATTTGCTGTGTTTTCAGCACCTGCCAACTTGGAAAGCAGGGTTTGTGCTCAGGACTTAGGCTCACAACCCATACTTTGTGGTGCACAATGCTGGCCCAGCTGGCATGCTTTCGTACCTCAATGGTGCTAGACAGTCAGTTACAAAGCTGTGTGGCTTCACATGCGCTGATCTCAATAGTCACTCCTCTTCAAGCTGCTTTCAACTCTTACTTTGTATCAAAGGAGTGGGATTGGTATTATTAAACTCATTGCTGAGGTTATTTTTCAATGAAAATAAATTGTTTTATTTAGTTCTTGGATCAAAGAGTAATTTTGTCCTCAGGAACCAAATACCGCTTTAAAAAGGTGTGTGTATATATATCATGTGTGTATGTATGTATATATATACACGCATGATTCCAGCTAGAGCTATAATTCATTTCTTATTTTCATCAGTGGATAAAAAGAACAGACAGGAAAGAACAGAAGGATTAATGTATCATGTGATCCCTACATGCTAATGTAGGTAGGGTTATTAGTTGTAGCTGCACAAAGATGTGGGAAAATTTACAGAACGTTTTTTTCTGAGTAAGACATGAAAATTGCCCCCATGATAGGCTCAGATTTTTTATTTCCATCTATAATCAGAAACTTCTTATATTTTCCAAAGAAGTATATTTTGCTAACATATTTCTAGTCACCAATCTTTTTGAAAATACTTAAGGTGGACTTGGTGATGTATGTCTGCTCATAATTTATTATAAGTAATTTTAAAAGGTTCTGCTTTAAAAAAGATCTTTTCAAATGTAGAAAGAACAGTGTGAAATGTGAATGACTGGCTTTTAATACAAGGGTTGTGACAAAGAGGCAGTGGCTTTTGGAAGCCAAATAAAGGGGTGAATACACGTGCATCTGCATACTGCTGTTGGGTCCAGTGTATAACTTTTGGCGTTTGCTTACTTCACTTGTTAGTCTGAAAAGGATAGTATGTTATTCTCTCAAACCAGTTGATAATTTTTTCGTGGTGAGCTCTTTTTACAACCATACATACAGATAGATTCGATGGGAAAAACTGAACATTTGCTGGTACTTGTTCCAGCCTCAAAGCTCAGCTCTTTGTTTGAATGTCACATTTATCTGGTTCTAAAGGCATAAAAATAAAACACCCACTAACTACCTAGGACACTCCTTAGTGCATATCAAAACCCAACCTTTACCCTCCTCTGCACAAATGTGCTTAGGTGAATACTTTTATTAGCTTGTTGATACAAGTTTTAGTAGGTTACACCCTTAATAAAACACACCCTTATTGTCTCCTGTTGCTTAAGAGCTTTAAACTTATAATAGGGGAGCTCTCTAATTGGTAGTCCTCCTTTGGGGGAACTAGGATTGCTGTGTTTTATCACTGGTTTTCATATGTTTTGTTTGTTTTTTTTTCTTTTTTTTTCCCCCTTTTTTCTTTTCTTTTCTTTTTTTTTTTTTTTGAGATGGAGTCTTTTCCTGTCACCCAGGCTGGAGTGCAGTGGTGCGATCTTGGCTCACTGCAACCTCTGCCTCTCAGGTTCAAGCGATTCTCCTGCCTCAGCTTCCTGAGTAACTGGGATTACAGGTGCCTGCTACCATGTCTGTCTAATTTTTGTATTTTTAATAGAGACAGGGTTTCACCATGTTGGCCAGGCTAGTCTCAAACTCCTCACCTCAAGTGATCCGCCCACCTTGGCCTCCCAAAGTGCTGGGATTACAGGCGTGAGCCACTGTGCGGGGCCATCATATATTGGTCTTGAAGTAAAAGACTGCAAGTAATCCCTGCATTTTATATTTCCCAGGGTGTTCTCTGGCTTAATCAGGTTAGCATTGGTTGATGATAACGGAAAAGTTACAAGTAATAGTTTTTAGATTATTTATGGATTTATTCCTAAACTGGCCTATGAATTTGCATTTAGGTGTCTGGTTGTGTTCAAAATCTGGTTTTGATTTGGTTTGACCATTTCGGATTGAACAAAGAGAGTTTAGCTCCATGTCCCTGCCCCATTGCAGCTTTTACATAGCTTTAAATCCAGAGTTCTACGTTTTTAGCTACTCTTCTGAATTGAGCAGAACTCTAATATAACAATTTTTTGGGTAGAATTTTTTCATAGTAAAGAACTATGGAGCTGAGCACTAAGAAGTGAGGGTGTTTTATAATATAGCTGTAGGATTATTACATCATGTGGGAAGAGCCTATAGTATGGAAGGTTAAGTGTGACACAGGTCTTTATGTATCTTTTTAGTCTTTGGAGATACAAATCTCGAAAATCAGAAGTAACTATTTATTGGTTAATAGCATAACTTCTTAAGCAAGTATATTAGTTCTAGACAGCCTCAAGAAAGCCTCAGAACCAGAAAAACAGGCTGCTTTAGGTTGGAAAGGAGGTGTTACAGCAGAGGAACTGGCCATGACCACCATCCTTGGAATGTGAAATGCAAATCATCCTGAAAGCAACAAGAATAATGGTTGTAATAATTGTTGCCACGCTTGGGACCCTGCATCTTGTTTTTTAAGTTGACCTGATGAACTAGTAATTGTAGGAATAAACTGAATGTTTGCCAGCAGGAGTCACTCTAGGCTTCCTAATAAAAAGTTAGTAAATTAAACTCTTGTCCTTAAAGCCCTCAAACGCTGAGGTGATTGTGTGATATCAGATAGCTTTAGGGAAACACTGACTCTTTTGGTTAAGCATAGCAGCATTCTTAAAATTATTCCTTGGGCCTTCTTTTGTTCACCATCGGTTCTTGGATCTTGTTCCTTTCGAGATTGGTCCTTAATGCATTTTTAAAAAGCAACGTATATGGGTAAGGGTATCAGTATCTTAGTATTCTGTATTCTGTATGTTAGTTCATTTTGGCTTTCTTAGGATGAATTGACTCTATCCCACATCATGTAACTTGAAATGAATAGACTCATATCCTTTCCAGTGATTGGTGTCCATTCTAATCATGCAGCAGAACTCAGTGGAGTGAGCTGTAGTGTGAAAGGAGATGTCCGTTCATGCTTTTCTGAAAAGAATGGGTCAAGTGTGATGATATTCTGAAATATTTCAGCAATAGCCATGAAATGTAATAGTTTCCCAAGCGCACAAAACTCAAGAAGTTAATTGTTCATTTATGTTTGATACTGGGATTGAAACATTGGATTAAAACCAATTAAATGTTCCTAGAAGCAACAGAAAAAGTTTCCCTATTTATGAATAGAACCATTCAAATGGCGCAGACACAATCCATGTAAAGTAATGAGGTGTTTTGTTTTTTTGGCAAAGGAGAACACAAAACAGGCATGGGGGGTTTAAAAAACCTTCTCTTTAAAAATTGCTTTTTGGATACAAGGTCAATAAAATAACATACACCGGTAGGAAGGAGTAATGGGAAATCTAGGGCTTCACTTCACAAGGAAAACAATCCCCCTCCCCCAGGTGAGCAGCACAATGAAAATACTCTGCTTATTCTATCAGGGTTACATTCCTGAACTTAAGTCAACATCCTAAGTTACAGAACTAAACATGCTCTGCCTCTGCTTAGCAACCACAAATCCTTCCTTCGCCAGTTGCATGTATTTTGGATGTGGCTTCTGAAGTACACATTCCTTCATTTTGATCAGCGCCCCGAGTTAGGAAACTTGCGTTTTATTTTCCCAAAGTGTGACAACACTTCAAGATCCCCCCCGCGCCGCGACCCCATCCGCCCGCTGTCCTGCACGCCACTGAAGTGACCGTTTCTTTTAAACCTCGGCACCTAACAACCCGGAAGCTGCACGCCTGAAGCCTATGTGGCCCAGCGTTTTCATCCCGGCTCGTGCGGGGGGCGGGGAGAGAAGCCCGTAGGGCCCCTGGCCCGGGGCCCGGGCAGCCGTGGTGGCGCGGAGCAGGCCCGGGGCCACTTCCCGCGTCCCGGGGCCTCGCAGGCGCGAGCGCGGCGAGCGGCGCGCGGCGGAGCCCGCAGGACGCCCTCTAGCCCCGCCCGCGGCGCGCCGCGAGCCCCCACTCCCCGCCCATCGGCGGCTGCGCGCACTGCACACTCGCCCGCCGCCGCCGCCGCCGCACGCCGCCTGCCTCCTGCACGCCGCCGCCGCGCCTACCGCCCGGGCCCGCGACGCAGCCCGCTGAGCGCCGGGCCGAGTTCACGCAGCCGCTGTCGGGCGGCCCCGCGGCGGCGGCGGGCGCGGGCGGCCTGGCCGGTGCCGGTTAAAGGGACGAGTTGCAAATACTTCAGGAAGTGACAAGTCGATTTCCTCCTCCCCGGGAGCCGCTCGTACAAAGCGCTCGGCGCCGGCAGGCGAGCGTGCGCGCGGCGGACGCGCGGCGGGCAGCCCGAAAGACTTGGCGAGCGCTGGCGGTGACGGCGCGGGGTCCGCGCCCGGAGCGCCCCGCCGCGCACAGTAAGCGACCCGGGGCCGGGCGGCGGCGGCGGTGGCCGGGGGGCTGGCCCCGAGCGAGGTCCGGGCCGTGTGCGTCCCGGCTGCCGGCTGGAGGGAGCCTGGCTCGCGTGTGCAATGGGCTTGCCTGTTTTTTTTTTTTCTTTTTTACTAGTGTTGCTGGTTGTCTTTTTTTCTGCCTTGTTTCGCGTTTGGATTGGGTCGGGCGGTTTCTCCGGGCGCTCGGTCTCGCCCCTGATGCAGGCGTGAGACTTGTCAGAGCACAGGCATGGGGACGAACAAGCCTGGCTGCGGCGGAAAAGTCTGCGCTCCCCAGGCCAGGACGGGCGGGCGGGCGCGGGGACTGCTGCGTCGGGGGGTGTCGTCTCCGCGTCTCGACTTGAGCCTTGACTAGCCTCTGCGGAGGAGGCGCGGAGTCTCGGGAGCCGGGTGTCCCCATTCGCCCCGAAGTTCCCGCATCGTTTGCAGACAACTCTTTTGTTCGCGGAAGTTTGCACCCGTCACCCCCGGGATGCGGGCGCGAGGCGGCGGGCTCCGCTGCTGCTGGACTGTCCGGGGCGGTCAGGATGGTGGTGAAGGGGGCATTCTGTCCCGGGCGGGGGAAGCCCGCAGGGAGGCCACGGCTGGGGCTTGTGAGTGGGGGCGTCCGCGTCGGCGTGGCTTTTGCACATGGCGAGAACGGCCGTCCGGCACAGGCACACTGGTCAAGTCACATTTTTGCCTGTCTTGGATTTTGCAAGCCCGTGGGAGGCAGGTTACGCGCTCAGGGTTTCTCTTGGTGGGGCAGAGACGAAAGAATCGAGGACACCCAGAATCCGGGGAGGGTTTGCGGTTTGTGTTGTCCCAAGTGTGTTCTCGCTCCCCCGCCCCCCACCGTGTCCCCCAGCCCCCAGCTCTCCACTCCCGTCTTCGGACTTGGGGAACAATGCTCGTGGTTCGGGCCGGGGCGCCGCAGCAGCGACGAACCGCACGGACAGGTTTGCCTGGGTCCCTCGCGTTCGGACGCCCCCTGAAGCCGAGCTCCTTCCATCTGACCGCCCAGGCTCATTAACACGTACTGTACTTAGGACGATGGTGAACAAAGAAAAGCTCTTTGCAGCGTTTGATGAATGGGATTCTGCCTCCTATAGGCCACACTACGAGTCTTCCATACGGTACAATCTCTGGACTCGGTGGTGTTAGGAAAGTGGCCCCCGGAATGGCTTGCATTCCGGGTCTGGGATCCTGGGGTGGGCATTTGTGCCGCTGCGCTCGCCTTGCTGGAGCGGGTGCAGATGGAGCCAGGCTGACGGTTGTTCAACAGGAACAAATGTTTGTTGAATTGTTGGATGGTGGAGAAAAGAGACTGTTTCCTATTGACTGCTGCAGGAGTTGGAATGGCATTGTTTATTGGCCTGGGAAGCCAGGCAAGCGTCTTGTGCTGCTTACAACATATTAGCAGACTTCCAAATGACATGCTAGCATATGTGTTCCCAGCAGTCCCCACCGGCTGGCAGGGAGATTCCTCCTTGCTCCAGATCCTGGACTCGTTTAAAAGATGCCACCTGGTTTGAGGAATTGGGAAGGAATGGAGTTAGCCGACCAGGTGAAACTGACTGTTCCGTATTAGGCCAGATTTTGGTTTCATTTTAATTTAGCTGTTTAAGAGTAACGTGTGTCAGTTACAGTTTTGATACTGAATTGCAGGTCTACAGGGTCCCCCACCCCACCTTTAGCTGTGGACTACATAAACAGCTACTTGTCCCAATTGATCGTCCCATTCAGTGGGAGAAGGTTTGGATCAGGATTGGTAGCCCTTGACTCTGTGTCTGCACTCGGCTGTCACCCATCATGCGACCTGGGAGTGTGCCGATCCAGCTTCCAGGCGCTTTTTCAGGTTAGAAAGCTAAGGAGAGGCGTGGGGAAGGCCTGTATTTTTTTCTTCCAAACGTTCCTTCAGAGAACGAAGCTATTTGAATTCAAATGATGTTGCCCAACTACTTCCTATTTTCTTTTGGGAAGGTGAGATTCATGTGCAGTCATTTTGATATCAAAGACAAGTTTTTAAATAGAAACTAGCAACCTCATTGCCGCAGAAGTGGACTTGAATGTTCCATTATTCTCAGGACAAAGTAGAGCATTCCACTGTCTTGGTTCATAATGTTTTCAATCAGTTTCCCCCTTCTCTTTTCAACTTGGGGTATGTTGCACATAGCATTTTGGAAGTTCATAAAGTTCTTTTGGAAAGAGCTTTATGATACCTTTTTGTCATTGTGGTGGTTACGCTTAATTGACATTTTATGGGAAGTTCTGGTCTTATTTCCTGGGCCCTTTCCGTCTCCATGTTTTAGTCTTTCTCTTTCCCCTTGTTGATTCCCTTACTGCCCCACTAGCTTCCCCATCCTCCCTATAGAAGCCTAGCGGGCTTGGGTTCCTTTAAGCGGGTCCAGTGAGCAGGCGCCTGACCCTTGATTGAAGCTCAGGAAGGGCCAGCCTGCTCTCCTCCCCTTCTGGAGGCCAGAGAGCGAGCCGTGTTTAAATATTAGGAGCTGGCAGCAGGGGACGCTGCGGAGCTCTTTTAAAAAGCACAGCCTTCTCACTCCTTGCCTTGGGCGCTGAAGACTGAGCTCTGGGCCCACCTTCGGATTGTTCAGTTGATGTTTTATTTGGGTGGCGTGACTTTCTGCAGTTAAATTGCGCATTGTATGGAAAACTTTCTGTTCTTACCCTTAAATAAAAAGACTAAAATAAGCCAATTCTCAGATCGGCACAACCCCCATCATTACCACCACCACGCACACCTCTCTGATGTGTAATAAAAGAAACCTGCAGGCATAATTTGTTATGTAATGTGCTGATAATACAAGTTTCGGTTTTCTATGGAAACCAGATGTGGAGGGACTCTCTTTAATTGATCCAGCAAGGGGAAGACTAATAGATTAACTAGTCCTTGCAAACCCCAATGGTGTTTTGTTTGTTTAACTTTAGGGGAGAATCCTTATAGGGCTTTGGAGAGGTTTTTACCCTTAGCTTCTGCTTTGCTGCAGCTGTCCTTTTTGTCAGACTCTTCTTCTCTTGAAAGAACCAGTTTGTTGCCAACCCGAAGCACATGGCTGGAGCTGGCGGGGCTCAGTGAAGCTTAGTTCTGCTGGACTCTCCTCCTCGCCTCATCCGGCTGCTGCCCTCCCCTCCACTCCACAAAGGGTCTGGCCAGGGGACTTGGGTGCTGGGAGGAGTGTTGATTGTTGTCCCTCAACTCCTTCCTGAAGTGTCAGTCCGATCATCCAGGGAGAGTTTCTGTTTAAACTTGTCCAATGAATACACCTTCCAAAAATCATTGACTCTCTTTCTCTGATTAATTTGTTTGTTTCCTGCGTAACTTTGAGAGTTTTTTCTGGATGGCTGAGTCACCTTTATTATGGCCCAAGGTTGGGGACGGCACTGTAATAGCTGACCCCATTAACAGCAGTTTCATTGCCTGCCGGGATGTGAACTTTGGAAACAAACCCAGAGGCTTAGATATGCTGATGTGCCCTGAGACTTGCTTAGAAAATTTTTGTTGTAGCGCAGTTTACATTAACATGATTAATGACTGCGCCACTGAAAAGTCCATATTCAAAAGCAATTTACCGTTCCCTAGGGTTCTTCTTACAGTGAAGTATTTTTCTTTGCCAAACAACTTTAAGGTAACTTCTTTGATGCTTAATCCAAACCTCCTGTGCACCGGGTTTTGGGGCAAGATTTGGGCTTGGTGTATTGCGGGTTGTGGTTTTGGTGGTGCCTGTCTTAACCTTACCGAACTTGGGTCGGGGGAACTCGAATTCTTATCTCAGAAAGTTCTCAGATCTGAGCAACAGACTGCTGTGCTGGCTAGGATGGGAGGGAATCTTCCAGAGGAAACTTGGCTTCTGGGTGTCTTGGAGTGATGCAAGGAGGCTGGAGCTGAAGATTTTATTTTCTTTCTCCTCACAGTGATTGGAGATACTTGAGCTTTTCTGAAAAATAGAGACGTCCTTGGGTTTTTCTTGTTTTTTCTTTTCTTTCTTTCTTTTTTTTTTTTTGTTAAATGTGGGTTGATTGAGAGGGGGAAATACTGATGGGTGGATCTGAAAGCAGCCTTAGGAACCCGAGAAAATAAAAACACATTTGAAGGACTCTGGAAGATTTTGCATTTCAAAGGGTCTACCTTGTAGAATTTCACATCACGTCAGGGGTTACAGAGAAGTGTGACAGGCACCCCCGCTTCTTTAATGGTTCTCCCTCTCTCCTGCTGTGGGGGCTGCACGGGGAAGCTGGCTTTTGCATGGGGGATGGGGGACAGCCTGGCCAGACCATGCTGGAATATCATGGAAACCACATTGCCTCTTGGGCATCTGTAAGTCTCGGGAAGGACTTTTTCCATGGTGCCACTCTCAGGAGGGTGAAAGCAAATCATGTTGGTAAACAGCCCATTTGACCCCAGAATGCGGTGGCAGGCTAACTCCTGACTTCTCCACTCACTCTTTTTGTTCTCTCATTAAACAAAGAAACAGATTCTTCCCCTGCGCTGGTATAATGTGATTCCCAAGGATTTAGCTGAAATGGGTGCAGATTGTTCAAAGAATAATAGCAGCACCCACTGGTTGTTGAAGGCCCACCCAGGGCCCTGGGCTTTGTATACACTTTCTAATTCTCAAAGCAAACCTGCAGTTATAGCCGAGGCTCAGAGAGGCCAAGTAACTGGCCCAAGGCCACATAGCCGGAAGGCAGAAAGCCAGGAAGGAGCTCTATCCCTTCAGAGCCTGCTTGCTTTCTATACGCTGTGCTGTGTATTCATACGATAGAGGCACTGGGTTCTGTTTTATTTCAAAGCAGAAATTTTATTTAGTCTTGTTAACACCACAGGGAAACCTAGAACTTTTAACTGCCTTTTCCCCTCCACTCCCCTTTCCTATGGCTGTGTGTGTGTGTGTGTGTGTGTGTGTGTGTGTGTTTTGGAGTGATTGCAATCTGTATGTACTATAGGAGCAAAGGTAGTGCCATAGTTTGGGAGGCTGAGATGTTTTGCTTCAGTCTCAGAAAAGGCAGATTCACAAGAAAACATTTCCGGTGACCTTCTGGGGGAAACAGGAAGTAAACCTGGCAGCCCACTGGAAGCACCGCCATTTATTCAGATTCCGTTTTCCATTCAAAGAGATTCTTAAAAGCGTTTCCAACTTTTTTTCTTTTTGCGTTTGTAATTCAGATGTCTCAGAGTAAATTATGATGTGGTGTTTGCCACTCCAGGTCTGTACAATATCATATTTTGTTCATGTGCCTAAAGTAATCAAGTCACTGAACACAATTGTATATCCTCCAGTGTGGCTGAACTCGGTATGCCTCAGCCAGGGCTGGGCAGCGGCCCTGCATTCTGTCTCAGACAGATGGCTCTTTGCAGGTTGGTTCTGGGGGCGGGGGTGTGTGAGTGTGCGTGTGTTTTGAAGGAAGAATTAAGGAGACCCATCTCTAGCAAGGCCTGCCTGGCTGGGCATGCTGTCCTTTCTGCCCCTGAAGAGTTTGTAGGAGAGTGCTGGAACTTCTAGAAGCTAGCATAGTGGTTCTGAACCTTGGCTGCACATTAGAGTCACCCGGGAAGGTTGAAAAAAAAAAAAATCTAGATGCCCAGGCTGCATTCAGGCCCAATTACATCACAATATTGGGGAGGGAGGGCAACAACCCCGCACTGGTATCTTTAAAGTTCCTGAGTCGATTCTCTTGTGCATCCAAGACTGAGGAGTGAGGGCTGTAATAGACCCCATGCATACCTAGGGGTCTGTTCCTTAGTTTCCCTATTCCTTAGCAGGAGATTGGGGGCTTTCATATTCAGGAGTGGAGCAAACCTATTGGCATATTCTGCTGCTACTGCTGCTATGTCTTGATGAAGTGGCATCTGAAAGGCACCATCCCTAGGTGAAGTGTCTGCTGTGGGCATCCTCGAGGTCATTTCTGTTTCTGCTGGGCCAAGATTCAGCACAGTCCCTCTGAACCACTTTCCTTCCAGATTGAAGGGGGCAGATTTTACTCAGGTTGTGGTGTCAGGGTAGTTCTCATGCAGGCCCTTCCTCCCCACGGTCCTAGTGGTCTTGTTCCTTTTGGGGGTTTGTGCCCCTGGGGCTGAGGGGAGGAAAGATGCAGTTAGGTTCCAGGGCATATCCTGGCAACTCTCAGTGAGTGGTGAGTCTTTTTCACCCAGGTTTGCAGTGAGTGTCACTGAGTGTCACTCTATCAGGCACTTGGTTGTCCCTGACAGCTCAGAGCCTGTCTTCCTGTGAACATACTCAGGATTACATTTCATAGAATTGTGTTTAGAATGGCCAGGGTGCTTGGAGAGCGAGAGCTTCTTGGGCCTGCTGATGTAAACTTCTGGAAGAGAGGTCTGATCCTTAAGAGGTGAGGTGAATCTCCCAGGGTCCTGTAGCCAGTTCTCAAAGGTGCAGCCTCTGTCTCCTGAGTCCCTGCCCTACTGCTGTGCTCTCATGATGTGGAACCTTATTCTTGCTTGCAGGACAGCCTGCTTTAGCATAGACCAACAGGTGAACTTGATCATTGCTCAGAGAGTTCATTTGCCAAGTGAAACATGCTATCCATCCCCGTCCCCACCCACCAGCCCCAATGGAAGGTGCTGAAACCTTGTAAAGGTGAGTTTGATGAAAAAGGTTTTGGCCTCTTTGCCAAAAGTGTCAGTCTGCCTGGCTGTGTCGTGGTGGTGGTGAGTAGTGAATAAGGGCTCTTCCCCCCGCTGTGGGGAGTTGGGTTTGGGCTGAGTGAAGGGAGAAGAGAATTGGTGTTTCCTCAGGGCTGCAATTTCCATATTCATTCAGCAGACATTGATTGGACATCTGCTGGATGTCCAGCGTGGAGCCGGGCACTTTACTTCATTAGTTCATTTAATCCTCGGCACAACCTATGGCTCAGGGACTAGCCTAATTTCACTGCTGAAGACATGCTGCCTGGAGAAATCACTCACCCCAGGTTGAGAGGGGAGGTTGGGATTTGAACTTGGCCCAGCTGACCTCAGTCCTGTATTCTTTCTACCACACCCTGCTGCTTTTCCATCCAGTGCTCACCAGGGGAGGAGAGTTCCTGCTGTAAGACATGTGCATTGCCCAGTGGGCGTTCCCTGGCAGCTCCTGTCCGGGTGCCATGCTGCAACTTCTAGGAGGGGGCGTGGGTGGGCCCTCGAGCTCCTGGATAGCTGGGTTTGTACAGGTCCTGTCTGGGGCCATTGTGTGTCCTGGCAGCTGGACTGTGCCTTGTGCAGGAGAGGTGGCTTATGCAGGTTCCAGTTGCTGCTGCCTGCCCCCACCTCGTGGAGGCCACCCTCCCTCCCAGGCTGCCCTCTGGCTGAAGCCTGAAGCACCCTGACAGACAAAGCCCAGCTGGGAGAGGCCTCCGGCCCTGCCTGGAATTCCCCTTGCTCTGGCATTGGTCTTGGCCATGGGCCTGGGAGGGGAGGGAGTTTCAGTCCGCTGGCTGGGAGCAGCTTCTCTGCATGTTTGGAGGTGGAAAGAAGTTCTCTGCAGCTGACTCTCTCCATGATCTGGGTGAGGAGAGGGAGCCTGGCTCCTGAGCCCCGGGGGCAAAGAGGTGTCTGTGATTTTGAGTCTCCAGAAGGAGAGCGGGATGCAGGGAAGCCTCTCTGTGGCATGATCGTGAGGACCGGGCCGTAGGAACCGTTCTCCCATGGAATCCCTTTGGCGGTCACACGATTGAATTTCCTGGCTGGAAGGTAGTGGGCACAGACTGCCTACTTGCTGGACCTAATTTGCCCTGTAACCCTCTCTGGGCCTCCGATTTCTCACCTTGCTGGTCCTGCCACCCAGCATTTTTAGGAAGATCAGTTTAGAGCTTGTTTGAGAAGACCCTTGCAACAGGCATAGTGCCTTGCAGAGCGATGCCAGGTAGGAGATGAGTGTGACTGGGCAAGCAGGGTTTCTGCTGCAAAGCTTGTGGTCAGCTGCATGCCAACCAGGTGCTTCTTGTGGTTGCAGGAAGAATGGGGACTCTTTGGCATCACAGAGGAACTTTGGACAGAATCTAGGTGAAACCCAGTTCTGTATCATTGAGGGCAAAAGTAGCATTCAGCTTTGGAATCAGAAGCCTGGGTTCAAATCCCAGGTCTGCCCTTTGTTGGCCATGCCTTGTGCCTTTGAGCAGGCGACTGTCTCTGGCCCCCATTCCCTCATCTGGAGTATGGCAGTGCTGACAGCAACCCCAACCCATAGGTTCAGGGCCCTGAATGAGACCACACGTGGGGACACTTAGAGCTCCCCAAACATTAGTGAATATCTCACCCAGCCTGTGGCAATCGTGTGCTGTTGTGAGGACTGAAGAAGGGCCGGAAGGACGGGAGTCAGGCAGGTTGTCCTGAGGAGGTCAGTCAGTGGTGACAAGATACAGGACAGAGCAGAGGGGACTTCAGCTGGAGTTGGGCTTGGCTGGACGGGTCAGGCTGGGGCAGATAGAGCCGTTTCTCCTCCAGCATCCTCCTCTCTCAGGTAGCGCAGGGTTTTCTTGGGAGGAAAAGTTGAAAGTATGCATTACAGTTTAGTTTGCAGTGTGTCTGTTACCAAGAGTTGAGACTGGTGAAATCTTTTAAGTTTTCTCTTTAGGAAACTAAATCTTTGTTTACCAAAAGTGATTTAGTTTTGGTCCTAAGCATAGAAAGTTAAATGCATATATGGGTCGTGATGTGGCCTCACCATCTTGGCTCTGCTGCGACCCACACTTCTGTAAATGAATTCTTTGGAAACCAAGGAATTAATGGCTGCACCCCTACCTAGACTGAGAGTGAGGGGCCCACTTACTACCTTTTGGATTCTGTTTAGATGCTTTGCAGTGGGCACCTTTGTTTTTTGCTATTCCTCTCATGTTGGGGGAGCTGCCTTGGACACCTGGAGTCAGCGTCTTCTGGGTGCAGGTTATGTGGTTGCAGCTGTGGCGCCTGCCCCCCGCTCAGCCTGCCGTGTGATTCTGACTGCTTCTAGATCCCTTCGCCACCTGAACCTGACCTCAGTGTCTGCAGGAGCAAGAGCTCATCTAAGCTTTCTGAAGCTTTGAAAGGAGCCCTTGGCTTGGAGGACAGAGGGAAGGGTCCAGGCTGCGCCACCTGGGCTTCTGTTGGTGCAGGCCTCTGACTCCTGACGCGTCTATTCCCTGGGTCTGGTGAGCATCACTCTTCATGAGTCTAGGGCTGGCTGGCATCCTGTGGGGTGAACAGGATGGACAGTCTTGACTCATGAGATTTCCTGCTGCACTTTGGGTAGCTTTGAGGGAGACCCCTTTGTGTGGGGTGTGAAGACTCATGCTGTTTACTAGGTTCTGGGAGGGGGCCCTGACTCCAGACTGTGGCAGCCCCTCCCCTCTGGGGCTGGTCCTAGAGCATTCTCTCAGAGGAACCACCAAGGTGGCTGGGCATGGGTGGCCTTGAAGCAGACCTTCTGCTAGGGCGATGAGATCCTGAAGCTTTGTGAGCGAGGGCTGCATAAGGGAGGTCTCCGAGGTGTCTCGGCTGCCTCTGGTCTCATGGATGTGACAGAACTCATCTGCCAGGTGGAGTGTGTCATCCTTGCCCACTGTGTCGTCCTTGGGTGTGTCACTGTTCCTGTGATAAGCACAGAACATACCTGCCATGGCGGTGGCCCCCAGGCTCAGTGCAATTCAATCAGTATGGAGTAACATCTACTCTGTGTGTCAGGCACGTCGTCAGGCCCCAAGGAATTCAGAGATGCATCTACCGAATCCCTGATTTTAGGGAGTTCATAGCTCATGTTATGGACAGTCAGACTGCAGGTGTTTATTGAGGTTCTACTATGTGCCAGACACAGTGTAATAAATGAATGAAGATATGTTTACACAAGGTACTGGTGAGTCACACTGTCCTCTGGAAGTCATAGAAGGTCTCTCTAACTGAGCTGAAGAGAGGAGGGCAGGGAAGGCTTCCTGGAGGGGGTGACAGCTGACCTGAGCCTTGAGGAATGAGTAGGAGTTTAGACAGATGAAGAATGGGGAGGAGGAGATATTCCAGACCAGGAGAGCGGCATGAGACTGCGTCAGGGAATCTGGGAGACCTGGAGCCTGGGTGAGAAGAGTGTAGATTTCAGAGGGGAGCGGAGCTGATCTAGGTCAGGATGGCAGTAAAGGGAAGGACGAAGTGCTGGGAGAAGGCCCACCTTCGGGGCGCCACTGCCCAGGGGCCCAGCTTTTTGACCTAGGAGTGACCTTCCTGGAGAAGCATGAGACTAGCCTCTGAGAATTTTCATCAAGTGCCGCCTTGGCCAGAGTGATGTGGTCTTTGTTTATTTTTAGGCAAAACTCTCGCATTTAGCGGGGGCACTTGGGATTCCCAAGAGCTTCTAGAACCTCTTGCCTGTGCTGCACTGGAACTAAAGAAGTCAAAGTTCTGGTGTGTGAGTTGAAACAGTCCGATTCAGTGTAAGACTATTTTTTCTTTAAAGGGAAAAACAGGCCCCTAACCATGTTGGTGCGATGGAAGAAGGAGCTTCCGTGCCTGTTGGGCTCTGTCATAGCCTGTTCTCACCGGTGTTCTCAAAGGCAGGGGGAAGCTGCTGACACAGACACTCGAGAATGGCGGGCCTGAGTCACCTGACTCCTGGAGGCCAGTGCGCCTGAGGCCTCCGCTGCCCTCAGATGCCAGCCCAGATTCCAGGCCCCATTGACTGTGGCATGTGACCTGGGCCCAGAAGAGGAGAATTAAGAAAAATGCTGAACCTGTGCAGAGGCAGAGGCAAAACTGCAGTTAGCAGCCCATCTTGGCTTTGTGGGGTGTCTTTTCCAGGGCTGGTAGGGTTTTGCTCATCTGCATTTACTCCTGAGGGAAGAAGAAAGTGAGTAAGTTAGCCGCAGATGGTTTTGATTTTAACAGTAAACCTCTCTATTCAACTCATTCCTGGGGAGGTTAGCACATGCCTTCACCTGTTAGAAAAGAAAGTAAAAGAGGATCTGGCCTGGGTGCGTCCACATAGGCCAAAAGTTGAGCAGCAAACTGGAGTGAAAGAGCTGTATGGCCACAAGTTGGAGCAGAGAGGGGATCAGACACTTAGGCTCAGGAGAGTATGTGATAGACCACAGGAAAATGAGTTCTAACTTGCTTTGGGGAAAAAAAAGATTTTTTTTTTTTTTTTTTTTTTTTTGAGACGGAGTTTCGCTGTGTCACCCAGGCTGGAGTGCAGTGGCGTGATCTCGGCTCACTGTAACCTCCACCTCCTGGGTTCAAGTGATTCTCTTGCCTCAGCCTCCCAAGTAGCTGGGACTACAGGCGTGTGCCACTACGCCCAGCTAATTTTTGTATTTTTAGTAGAGACGGGGTTTCACCATGTTGGCCAGACTGGTCTTGAACTCCCGACCTCAGGTACTCCACCTGCCTGGGCCTCCCAAAGTGCTGGGATTACAGGTGTGAGCCACTGCACCTGGCCAAAAAATGATTTTTAAAAGCATGTGTGAAGTTCAGGTAAGTCCTTATATGTTACACGACTTCAGGAAGTCGTTGTTCTGAGACATGACATGGTGGCATGCTCCTCTGCTCACCGAACTACTGGGTCTGCCAGCTTCCTGCCTGGCCAACCCCTTCCCCTGCGTTTGTAAGACGACGACTGAGCATGGCTGATCCTGCCCGTTTCTGGGTGGATCAGTGGAACCTGGGGGAACCAGGGTGGAGTCCCTTATGGGAGGCAGCCATTGGCCTGGCCAGGCTTTGGGCGCTGTTGGAGACAGGGCTGATTTCTAGCCCCGAGTGTAGGCACAGGCGGGAGCTGGAACCCAGGCACTTGTTCCCTGAGTGGCTGACTGCTCGTCTGTGATTTAGCTTTGGCTCAATTTTTGTCCTACCCCCTGGTTGCTACTGGAGCCAGCATGGTGGTCACAGCCACTGGTGTCTTATGGCCCTGGAGGAGAAGACAGCAATCCCAGGTTGCCCTCTCCTCTGCTCAGGGCTGATCCTGGCAGACATGGAGGAGGAGATAGGCAGGAGGAGATAAGGAGAAGACTTGGGAGGGATCTGGGTCTTCATGCCAAATGCGGGAAGAAACAAGCCATCATTCAGTTCATGTTTGAGCTGCATCAGCCCATGTGAAGGCCCCTGCACCTCTGGAAAGAACTGCAGGGAGCATCTCTCTGACCTCCCATCTCCAAGGTGGGGGAAGCATTTTATAGTTTTGGAGGTGACGTGGGGAAGGGCCACAGCCGGAACTTCATGTGATGGTCTAGCATGCCACACCTCATTGGGTCCCTGCACGATAGAGGGGAGCTGCCTTGTGAGAGGTGTTCCAGTAAGTTACTGCTGGTGACATGGGCTCCAGAACAGTGTCTGTAACAGGAACTAGTAGAGTTCAACGTCTTAGATTCCTTAAAAAAAAAAGAAAAAAAGGTTGATTTTGTGTTTCTTAATGATTTCCTTTATAAATGGAGCCTCTTATAGTATGAGGCAGTACAGATGAGCCCAGACAGTTGGACAGAATGTTGGGTAGGGCTGATGTCAGTTAGAAAAGCCTGAGAGAAGAGAGAGTAGGGCACAGAACCAGTAAAAAGAATCCCCGGGTTCTAGTGCTGCCACTTGATGGCTTTTGACTTTGGTTCAGCCACTTCACTTCTCTGAGCTGTGATTTTCTCATCTGTGGACTGGGAATAATAGTACCTACTTAACAGAGGAGGAGGAATAAATAGGATAGTGCAAGTCCAAGCACCCAGTTCTTTCCCGTTTTCATTGGCCCAGCAAGTACTTTTTGAATGCCACTGTGTGTTAGGCTTCGCAGTTAATTCATATAACCACCCTGAGAAGTGAGTGCTTTTGTAGATGAAGAATGTAGGGTTCTGTAAGGTAAAGTGCCCAAGGTCGTTTAGCTCATGGGCAGTTGTTCTGGGGTTTGAACTCCCAACTTTAGGATTGGCAAGCTATAGCCTGATAACTAAACCTGGCCCACTGCCTACATTTGTTAGTAAAGTTTTACTGGGACACAGCCACACCCATGTGTGTAGGTAACATCTGTGGGTGCCTTCACACCAGAGCAGTAGAATTTACAGACCACGGTGTCTACAAAGCCTAAAATATTTATTGCCTGGCCCTTTACAGGAAAAAAATGTACTGACCTCTTCTCCACATGAATACTCTGCACTCCAGACCTGGGCTATTGAGTATGTTAGGTGTAGCCACATGTGGCGATTTAAATTAACTAAAACTAAATGAAATGAAGACTTCATTCTTTGGTTGCACTAGCCACATGTCACATGCTCAATAGTCGCATGCGCTGGTCACCTCTCACGTTGGACAGCACAGACCCAGAACGTTGCTGTCATTGCAGGTAGGAGCACACGAGACTGTGTCCCAGTGTGGGGAGAATCCAAATCTGAGGGAACCAAAAGTGCAGAGGAGGCATTCTGGTGAAAGACAAGACAGTGGACCTTCCTGCTCCCAAAACACAAAATTGAAAATTAGTTTGTTGAC
Source organism: Macaca fascicularis (assembly GCF_037993035.2). NCBI lineage: Eukaryota > Metazoa > Chordata > Mammalia > Primates > Cercopithecidae > Macaca > Macaca fascicularis. The sequence goes on along the minus strand of NC_088383.1, from coordinate 133,700,491 downwards.
TCTAAGGTGATGGAGGAATGTCTGCTGTGGCAGAGGGAACCTGGGCCTGGAGTGAAGAGGCTGTCCCTAGATCTTATGACGGTTGGCAGGCCCCTGCCATGCCCCTTTGCAGCCTGTAACCCCAGCTCCTTGTTCACTGGGGCCACTGGCCTCATCAACTCTGCCATGTCCAGTGCCCCATGTGTGTTTGCATGCTGGGTCCTGCAGAAATCCCATTTTCATGTATTCAGATCTGTTCTGCTCTGGGCCATTTGGGCCTGATGGGTTATACCATTGTTCCTACTGTGCTGGAATGGGAAATACGTGGTCTGATGAAATGACCATGTTTTCCATGGGCATCAGATAAAGAACTACCTCTACTTCATTCATTCAAAATGATGGCTATTGTGTGGCATGAGAAAGGAAGGTGAGTTCCAGGTCCCTCAGCTAGCTAGTATCATGTGACTGACTTCTTAAAATGCTGTCCACTGCTAACACTGATGCCGTGTGTTGAGTAGCTTAGAGCTGGGCTGAACTGTAGCTCTTGTCTTGCTTGGTCCATAAATGCTCTAAATAGGAATCTCTTTGGAAGCTAACTGGGGGCAGAGTCATTTTGAGGGATGAAGGCAAATATGGAGGGCATAGATCTCCAGTTCATCAGACCCAGGCATAAACACATCGGTGCTGGCCCCATCTACCCCACATCTGTGCATGCTGATGGACTCTGACTGTGGAGAGGAGCTGTGTGACTACAACCAGAGGGCTGGTTGTAGTCCAGGCCGTCTACATTGGAGTCTCTGAAATGCACTGTACAGTCAGAAGTCCGGTCCAGCGCTCCTGTTGGGAATGGCTGGCTTTTCCATGTTTGGTTTACATGGGTACAGTCTACATGAATCTTCACACTTTAAACAATGCCCACTCCCTCTGTAATCAGGATGGAAACCTTTATAAAATGCAAGAATAAGATACCAGGAGGACTTTTCAGGACCTTGGGCAAGAGTGAAAAGAAGAAGAAAATCAGATAAGTAGAAGCCTGGTGAACTTAGCTCTAGAACAGTTGCATGAAGGAAGTGCCTAGTAGGGAGGAAGTTGTGTTTAAGACGTCATACATGGAAGATTTTTTCCCCACATGGTTTAAAAGGGAAAAGAATAGCCTTGGAAGGCCAGCCTTGATTACGTGTCCCCCTCCCGTCCCGCTGCCACCTTTGACACTGTGCTTGCCTCTAGCCAGCCACTCCTGGAAATGGTCTGTGTCTTCCTTCTTCAGCCAGTGGAGGGTGAGATCATTCGAGATTGGGCTCTGCCCTTAATTTCTCACTGCTGTCCTAGTAGTGGAATTAGGGAGACTAATTCCATGTGCCCAAAAGAACCCAGGCACAAATACATTTATAATGGAAATTATCTGTTTTTAGAGTGCTGCCGTTTTCTGAGCACCTACTGTGTGCCAAGCACTCCGCATACATTCTCTCTCCATCTGCTCATCGCACAGCCAGCTGGGAGTGACTAGCCCCACTTCACTGGGCAGGAACTGAGCTTCTGCCATGTCCCTGAGAGAGTGTGACTTGTGATGGGCTAGAGCCTGGCTTGAAATCCAGGTCCCTCTGCTCCAAAGCTGGTTTCTCCTTACCACCTAGTTTTGTCCCCAGTCGTGCACATGCTGCTGTTTCAAAGAGAAGTCTCTTGCTGCTCTGCATGGGTCCCTGGTGACATTTTTATCACGGCCTGTGGGCAGAGAAGTAGGTTGCTCACTGTGGGGTGACATTTAAGAAAACCAACTCCATCAAGCTTTCCCTTTGAATGTGTTGTTATGGTACAAGAAGTCTTCATTTGTCCTGGGCTATTTTGAAATAAAAGGCAGGAAACTCCCCTCTTGTTTCTATATCTTGCATAGAAGTCATCAAAACAGCATCCTCTGTTCTGTGCAGTAGTCATGATTGAGGAAGCAGCTGTTCTCTTCATGATGACCCAACCAAAGCCAGCAGTCTGGAGGCGTCAGGGATCCAGAATTGTCTGTTCCATCTGCTGGGTTTACGTGCATGTGTTAGAAGTATTTGGCATGGAAACTGTTTCCCTACCCCACCTCGTGGGCGAGGCCAGAAGGGAGCTCTCTGGTGGGGGCAGGGCAGACCCCAGACTCTGCTTTACTTCAGATAATGCCATGGTTTGCTCCATGGAATGGGTGCCACAGCCTCCCATGGGATCAGGCCAAGTGAACAAACTGGATCAACTGTCTCTCCAGGTCCATGGGTGGGAAGGCAGGCCTCTGCTGGCTGTGACTGGGAGTTTTATGGGTCTACTTTGTTGTGCATGGAATTTCACACAGTCTGAGCTGTCTAGTCATCTTCAGGCCTCTAGCTAACTCACCGAATGAGCAAGGGAGTGGTGCCAATGAGAATGCGTGACTGAATCGCTAAGGCCAAGCGAGTCCATTGAGGTCTTCAAACCAAGATGAAACTTAGCTGTTTGGGTGTTTTCAGGGGGTCTGAATCGTCAGCATCATTTAGACCGGAGTTTGCACTCTGGTGGTCTGGCGGCCAGATGTGGTCCTCACACATGATTTGTTTGGCTCATATGATGCTTTACAAATTTTTAAATTTCTTGAGAACATAAAAAGGAGATTGTGCAAAGAAGTCTTTACTTTCAGTTTCTCTTAACAAGCCAGAAGAATAGTAGCCTGGGTCTTCTTTCCCAAACAGCCCACCACAGTTAGCTGTAGCCAGAGCCGTCCATGGTGGACCAGGCATATATCATCTCGGTTCCTGTGCAGCATGCTTCTCTCATTTATGTTTCCTACTTGGCCCTGGAAGGCATTTGAGTTTGAGATCCTGGGAGTGGATAAGACATTCAGAAGACAGATTCAGATTTTCTGGCTCTCCAGGTTATTAGCACAGGGCGAACCATGGTGAATGGCAGTGACTAGTAGAAATGCCCAGGCTGTTCGCAGTGCTCAAGGTCATTGCCATCATAATCCTGCTACCTCATGTTCCACCTGCTAGTAAACTTGCAAAGATAAGCCAGTACTCAGGGCACTAATAGAAACTCTGAAAGTACAAATAATGTCCCTTAAGTCTCAGGAGCCAGTCTCAGCCCAGGGGCCCTTCTACCCACTGAATGGCCCTGTGATGCTGGGTGACCTGGGGATTCATTTTGTACCCCCGCACCTCTCCGCCCCCTGCCAATCACTCAGGTGCTTCACCTAGTTTAATCTTCTTATCTGAAAGTGCCTTCCTGAGGCCGAGGCAGGTGGATTACTTGAGCCCAGGAGTTCGAGACCAGCCTAGTCAACATAGAGAAAACCTATCTACTAAAAATACGAAAATTAGCCGCGTATTATGGCAGGCACCTGTGGTCCCAGCTACTAGGAGGCTGAGGCGGGAGGATCGCTTGAGCCTGGGAGGCGGAGGTTGCAGTGAGCCAAGATCGTGCCACTGCAGTCTAGCCTGGGTGACAGAGTGAGACCCTGTCTCCAAAAATAAATAAGTAACTAAATAAATAAAAAGTGCCTTCTGGATTTTAATAGGTACTGCAAGGGATTTTTTACAAATAAAGATTTAATTTTTAAATTCTCATGATAGGCAGCCTAGCTGCTGTGTACCAAGTAGATAACTTCTGGTGTTAGACACATTTCTTAGGGTAGATGAAACATGCATCTCAGCTCATTCTTCTAGCTCATTCTTTTGATAGAGACCCAATACAGCAAGTGGAAGTAAAGCAAAGATTCGCCAGATGGTAATTAATATTTTTCAAAGAATTGAGGTGTTCTCTTCATATTTCTTCAAGTATCTAATAGCAATCCCTCCTGTCATTTATCTTTTTCACTCAACCCTGTTTTTACCTCTTCTTGTGGCAACTATTCTGTGACTTTTTGTTTCCTTCTGATTCTCACACATATTTCACCGCCTAGTCAACCTTTGGGATTCTTGGTGTCATTCCAAATGGTTTGCTGAATTTGAAAAATGTAGCCTGTCAATCCATTGCCTGAAAGCCCTTCCCACCCCTTTTATTTGCAGCAGAAACACGGCATCCTCACCTGCCTCCTTCTCACCTACTGGTCAGGGCATTGTGCACCTGGGTGGTTGGTTCAGCCTCTGATTCTGCTGGGCCAAGAGCCTTGAGAAGGGGCCCCAAGGCTCTGACAATGCCACTGTTCTCCTTCAGTGCATTCTAGGGACTGTTGGAACTCCTGAAGGCCAAGGATCATCTTGATCTAGATGTAGATTTCCAGGGCCTGGCCAGAGGACGTGCTGGGGGTGGATAGTAGGTCACCTGTCCAATTCTGACCTCATCACTTTTGCAAGAAACTCAATTTTTATGGATCCCAATTTTCTCATCTGCAAAATTGTCCTCCCAGTTACTAGGGTTTTAGGTACCAAATCCAGTAAAAATGTGTTTTTCAAACTTTAGGGACTACCGGACTCAACCTGGAGGGCTTAACTAAGCACAGTTGCTGGGTCCCACCCCTCATTCAGTTTGTCTGGGGTTGGGGACTGAAACTTTGCCTTTCTAATGAGTTCCCAGGCAATTCTCTACTGATCCGGGGTCCACGCTTGGAGAACCAGTGCACATTGCTGAAGCAGGTGCCAGATACTCCAGTGTTCCCCCCAGCAAGGATGTGGGTTGGCCTATGTGGGTCTCGGCTGCCGTGTCTTATTTTCTGGGAAACTTGAAACTAGATTCCCAGAGATGTTTTGTTTTCCATTCAGCCATCTTCGTGGAAGCTGTCTTCAGACTCTCCACTGTGATAGCTGGAGACACATTGATTTCCTACCTTTAGGTAATTCTGTCACTAACACACACCATCCACTGTCCATCTCGGTTTCCACCCTCCACCTGGAACCCAGATACTAATGGAGGCAGCCTTGGTGATTTTGAGTTTTGAGCTTTTGGTTTCCCAGATAGGTTGATTTTGCCCGTTCTCACCAAAGACAGGCTGCGTTTGGGTCGAACTGACAGAGCTGTCATGGACACAGCAGGTTACCCTGTACTCGAGAATGCTTCACGAGGCTTCCCACTCACTGCCGTCGGTCCAAGGCTGGGCGCCCTTTGTTTCAGGTGCCCTGAAATCAGTGTCTGTGTGCAGTGATGGGAAATAGAGTGCTTAACCACGTCCAGAATCAACTGCTGTACCCTTTCCTTCCCGCACCTGATGACACCTGAGCCTAGCCAGGGCTGCTGGAGGTGAGAGACCCTGGGACCCATCTGGGGAAGCAGGCCCAGAGCCAGGACGTGGAGTGTTGGAGTCCATACATTCAGCCAGTGGGCACATCTAAGTGGTTAGTGGTGGTTTCCTCTCATTTGGGGGTTTTAGTTGTCCAGAGTGAACTGCTGGTCTTGTGTCTTTAGCTCCAGATGTAGTCACTGGGAGGTGGCGGGCAGCCACTGGCTTTGCCTGGCCTTGCAGTTTTGCTCACAGTATTGTTTTGTCAAGGAGTGTTCCCCCTGCTACTCTCGCTCCTCAGAAACAAGGGGACACTGACTCAGTCATGGCTTTGAATGGAGCGTTTCTGTGTGGTTTTCTCCTTGCCCCAGTACTCTGCCTTCTGCAGCTCCCAGTCCCCAGCAGCTGGGCACGTTGGCCCTTGTGCTTTCATATCCACGAAAACACGTGGGAAGCGCGTGCCCAGCACATGCCTCCATCACATATTTGTAACTCGGGAGTCTGAGATGATCGTGACATTCTCGTATGGGGCTGTGTATGGCCACTCCCATTCCCCAAGGGAGAACACAATTACTCTATTGTCTGTCTGCGTTCTGGGCGAGCTGCTTGGGTCAGGGCTGGACTGTTGGTATACTGGGGGATGGAAATCACTGTTTTGCAGCTTCCTACCTTTATGCTGCCATTTACAAAAGAAGGACGTTTGGGATGACCTCTTAGAATCCCCTGGGTCACCTGGCTTTGTTCAGCTGAGTAAACCACCAGCCTGTGTACCTCCCCGTGCCCCCAGCTCAGCTTGTTTGCCTGCTATTCAGGCAGGAGAGCTCTGGGAGGGCAGACCGCTGAGAGGTGGAGAGAAACAGAGTGATGGGAGGCAGGGAGCAGGGTGGCGGCTTGTGGCTGTCTGGTGTGCGGAGCTTCCCCTGCCTGGGCCTTGTGAGAGGGCTGGCACTGGCTGATATTGTGGCGGCTGACCTGTCTGGGCATCCTGAGGCCCCTTCCATCAAAAGCTGGGAAGGGGCCCTCCACCCCCAGCCCCATCCCCCTAGCTTGCTGGAGTGTCAGACATGTCATTTAGCAGCATCCTAATAGAATACCCTCACCCCGTCTCTGGCATTGAACTCCTGCCCGACACTCCTGCTGCTTCCTCTAGGAAATCTCCCCAGATCTGTACCACCCCACTTGGAATTCCAGGCTCACTCCTCTGTCCGTGTGGATTTATCATCATATGACATGCCATGCCTTGTGGGAAACCTAATTGAACACTTGCTGTTTACATGAACTTATTTATGTATTACCTGCCATCATCCCTCAGTCCCCAGCACAGCCAGCCTGGTGTGTGTCGGACTTGGGACGAGACTGATACCGGGAGGAAATACTGTCCAGAGAGAAGCACGACACAGGGCGTGCATAAGAGTTGCCAGTTTAACTACAGTCACCTAGAAATACTTTTTGTTTCTGAGTAAAAGTCTGTTCTAAGGAGTGCAGCATCACATGTGTATATAATCTTCCCCTTGACCCTTTTTGCTCTCTGTGGAGGCTCCCAAGACCTTGGCCCTCCCTGTCCCACTGGGGTTCCTGCAGAGGCCTGGTCTGTCCAGGCTCTGCCTGGCCCAGGGCCGGCCCTGCAAGTGCTGCCTCCCTCACATCAGGCCCTGACTGCAGCAAGATTCTTGCTCCTAAAAGAAGAACATAGAAAACAAGGCTGTTAGGGCAGGGCCCTGGGCTCTCGGTTTTCCCATGGTTGGGTGTGAGAGGGCTGCTGGCCATCCTCCCGCCCACAGAAACTCTGATGAGTGTTTGCAGGTTCCTGAGGAGGTGTGAGCATGATCAGATACTGGGGTTTTTGTGCCGGTCACTGTGTTTTTCTGTTATGCTGTGCTGCTGTGGAACCCAGAAAACTTTGAGCTCAGCCCCTCCGTGGATCGGGAGGTGCAGTGCTTGGGATTAGTGTTAACATTTTGATAGCTATCGGAAACCCCCAGCAAGCAAGAGAGATTTCAGTATCTTTGGCACCAAGAACGTTGAGACTTGACTTAACGTGGTGATTGTGTTCTTTGTTTCAGCAGACATTTCCTGAGCAGCTCTTTGTGCCAGGTTCTGGGGACTCAGGGGACTGAGGCTGGGCTCATGCCCTCCAGAAGCACACAGTCTGTTGGGGCGGCAGCTCACTGGTTGGTTTCGTGGCCCTGTGATTCAAGCTCTGCATTCTGCACAGAGGCAGAGCGCGTGACCTGACTCAGTGTGGGGTGTGGAGGTCTTCCTGGAGGTGGTGATACCTGAACTGAGTTTAAAAGATGAGATTAGAGAGTCTGGAGGCTGAGAGGGCAGCAGGGAGCAGCGGAAGCAGGCGGCAAGGTCTAGCCCCAGAGACCAGCATGAGCAGAGGCCTGGAGGCAGGAAACTGCATGTGGTATTTGGAGAACTCCAGAATGTTTGAAGAATAGGCAGTACGTGGATGTGTACAAACTCAGCAGTGAAAAGCAGTTTCCTCATCCCTGTCCCCAGCTACACGTCTCCCTCCTTCCTGGGGGGAACTCCTAATGCCATTTTCTTGTTTGTCCTCCCAGAGATATTCCATATGCATGTGCAAGAATATACAGATATATACACGCACAAATATGTATATAAAAATACGGTGTTTTTTATATTTTTGATTTTAGAAAATATTACCTATTTCTTGTGAAAGTCAATACCTCGTTTGGTTCAAAATTCAAAACATACAAAAATCCATTTCTTGAGGAGTCTTCTCTCATCTCCGTTCCCAGCTACCCATTTCCCCTCCCGGAAGACAGCTTTTATGTTACGTTTCCTTTGTATCCTTCCAGGACTTCTGTATTACTGGCACAATTCTTTATTTAGTTTCACCCAAATGGGAGCTTAATATACCCATGGTTCTGATCTTTGGTTTTCTGCTTAGCACTATACCTGAAGATGGTTTCCTCTTTGGACGTGTTGGGCTCCTGAAGCCTTTTTTTTTTTTTTTTAATTTTTAAAATTAAAATTAAAATTGACACATAATTGTACCTATTTATGGGGTGCATAGTGATGTTGCGACACATATAATGTATGATGATGGGCTCCGGGTGATTAGCATATCCACATCTCTAACGGTTATCATTTCTTTGTGCCAGGAATGTTCAATATCTTTCTTGTAACTATTTGAAACTACATAATATTGTTAACTCTAGTCATCCTACAGTGCTATAGAACACTAGAACTTACTCCTTCTATCTGGCTGTATTTTTGTATCCTTTAACAAATCTCTTCCTATTCCCCGCCTTCCCCCTACCCTTCCCAGCCTCTAGTCTCCTCTGTTCTGCTTTTTCCTTCTATGAGATCAAAATTTTTTAAGCTTCCACATATTCTCATAGCCTCTTAGAAAGCTGCGTTTTGTCCTTTGCATGGTGTTGCAGTGTGTTTTTATCCTGTCCTTCCTGTTAGGCAGTTAGGTCACTTCCCACCTTGGCTGTGCCTCACGAGATGATGTGTCTTATTTTGCTCATGAGTAGGACAGTCTGCAGGGCAGGCTGATTTGGCACTTGAGGCACATGTGTTCACAGGGACAGTGAGTAAGGAGGATAGAACTGCACGAGGACACGGGCACGTTGTGTTTTACGCTCATTTCTCTAGAGGTTGACTGATTTTTCCTTGTGAAAGGCAAGTGACTTTTAAGTTGGATTCTGCTGAGTTTTGGGGACGCTGTCTTACTCCTTTACTGTCTCCCATAAGTAACCTCTGCGAAAGGAGACCTGGCCCAGTGTGGTCTCTGGAAGCAAAGTTCGCCCAGGGGTGTGGTTGGTGTTGCTGGGGAGACTGCCTTACAGACTCTGACCTTCAGGCCATGCTCTGCCGGACAAGGCCAGCCAGAACCGAGGCCTGCAGTGCGACTCTGCCAGCGTTGTATGCTGGGGCCCTGTGGATGTGGATGCCACCTCTGGCACTTGCTAGACTTGGGCCTCGTGAACATCACAGTTCTAGTCAATAGTTTGTTGATTTATTAACAATTGAACTGAGTAAGAGTCTGTCCAGGCAGAGGACCTGCCAGGGTATGGGAGGGAGAGACTGCAGGGTGACTTTGTACCATCCCATGAAGGTTGTGATGCAAGTTTATGAACTTTATCTTTTGAGATGGGTTCTTACTCTGTTCCCGAGGCTGGACTGCCGCGGCATGATCCAGACTCACCGCAACCTCCGCTTCTCGGGCTCAAGCAGTCTTCCCACCCCAACCTCCCGAGTAGCTGGGTCCACAGGCATGCACCACCACGCCCAGCTAATTTTTTTTTATTTTTGGTAGAGATGTGTTTCACCATGTTTCCCAGGCTGGTCTCGAACTCCTGAGCTCAAGCCATCCACCCGCCTTGGCCTCCCAAAGTGCTGGGATTACAGGTGTGAGCCACCGCGGCCGGTCCAGATTTCTGAACTTTAGCGGTCCCCGTTATTTTATCATGCTATTTTTATCATGCTATTTTAAAAATATTCTCTGCCTTTTAGTGCATTTTTATTTAGTTTTTATTTCACTCATCCATCAGTTGTTAATAGTTTTAACTTCCGTGGGAGTGGAGACTGTGGCTTATGTATGTTCGTGTCTTCAGCCCCTACCATCATCCCAGCAGTCACAAAGTAGTCACTCAGTAAGGGTTTGTTGAATGAATGGGCACAATTGCCTGCCACGCAGGCTTTTGTCAGGGCTTGTGGCGTGCTGTTAACTATTCATCAGCACACTGGAAACTGGGTTTTGGTGCTTCAATGCCAGCCTCTGACCAGTACTAGTTAAATTTCGTCCATTCTGATCCCATCTAGCTATTCAGTCTGATAGGGTTTCTTTTTTTGTTTTTATATTTTATGACTTTAAAAAAATTATTATTTTCTGAGATAGGATCTCACTTGGTTGCCCAGGCTGGAGTGCAGTGGTGTGATCAGGGCTCACTGCAGCCTTGGCTTAGCTAAGTGATTCTCTTGCTTCCACCTCCTGAGTATCTGGGGCTGCAGGCACATGCCACCATGCCTGGCTAATTTAATTTTTGTCAAGATGAGGTCTCACTATATTGCCTAGGCTGGTATTATTGTTATTTTTAAGTCTGAGAACATCATCTGTGCCACCTCCCTTGGATCTGCTCCTGATCGAAGTGGCTAGTGTTGGTGGTTTTTATTTATTTTTTTTAGATGAAGTCTCGCTCTTGTCACCCAGGCTGGAGTACAATGGCGTGATCTCGGCTCACTGCAACCTCCACCTCCCAGGTTCAAGGAGTTCTGCCTCAGCATCCTTAGTAGCTGGGATTACAGGCGCCCACCACCATGCCTGGCTATTTTTGTATTTTTAGTAGATACAGGGTTTCACCATGTTGGCCAGGCTGGTCTCGAACTCCTGACCTCAGGCGATCCGCCAGCCTTGGCCTCCCAAAGTGCTGGGATTATAGGCGTGAGCCACTGTGCCTGGCTGTGTTGGTGGTTTGATGTGTAACCTTTCCTTCTCCTGCACATTTTTGAACTCCTCCATCCAGATGACACTGGGCAAGAACCCTTTTCCACAGCGAGGTGAAGGCCAGTCCACGTTTGGTTTGGGAGGTGCGTGGAGGAGTGCTCAGAGTCCTGGCTTTAGAGTTTTGCTGCTGACTTAGTGAATGAGCTTCCTGAGAGCAAGGGAAGTACACCCAGGCCTGGTTCAGATGGCTCCACTAGGGGGACAGTGACAGCTACAGCTGCAGCTGGTGTACTTGGCAGTCCGTCAAGCACTTTGGGGTGTGCTGCGGACAAACAATAGAATGAATCTTTGTTTCTGGAGCCTGGGCCATTTCTAATGAGGAAGATGATTACTCATTTTTGGAAGTTGGGTTAACTCTTCCACAGTCTTTTGAGTCTTGCTTAGATTTGTAACGAAAAGCCTAGAAGAGTTCACCTTGGCGTCCCAAGGTGTTTGCTTTTAAGCCGGGTGACTCTGGTTGGCTGTGTAATTTCCTCTTTAACACTCCTCCACCCAGGTCTTTGCCCTAAGTCAGGAGGCCTGATTGTCATATCCAGAGTGCTTAGAAGGAAGTGGGGCAAGTGTTTACAAATGAGGTGCCCCTTTCTTCTCCTGTTCCCCCACCCCCATGGCATGCCAAAAAATAAAGAAGGAGCTCAAGACCCGTTGAGCAGCTGTTCCCCTAGACTTCTTAGATTAATTCCCTGGCCGGTTCTAAGTAATTTAAAGCCACATGCCTGGACTTAGCTTTGACTTAGGAGTCCATGAAGGCTTTCTTCTTCTTTTTTTATTTTTTTGCGAGACAGGATCTTTCTCTGTCACTTAAGCTGTAGCGAAGTGGTACTATCATAGCTCACTGCAGCCTTGACCTTCCTGGCTCAAGTGATCCTCCATACTCAGCCTCCTGTGTAGCTGGGACCACAGGTGTGTGCCACCATGCCGGACTATTTTTAAAATTTTTTATAGAGATGGGGATTTCTTCATGTTGCCCAGCTGGTCTTGAACTCTTAGGCTCAAGCAGGTCACCTGCCTCAGCCTGCCAAAGTGCAGGGATTGTAGGCGTGAGCCACTGCGCCTGGCGGTGAAGCCCTTCTTTGCAGGAATCTCTTTCTCTGCCTTAAGAGGCAAGAATCTGGTGCTATTTTGATCTGTGTATAGACAGATGGCTGTTGTTACACATGCGGCAGCTCCCCCGCCATTGTGCTGTGGCTGCTGGTGGGAGTAGTCTTACTAGAGTTTATCCTGCCCTCCAGAACCCTCCCCTGCAGTAGAAGTCAGGTAGATAGCTTTGGCTGTTTGACCTGAGAGGTGCCACAGAGCTCGGGTATACTTGTCATCTGACAGACCTGCCTGTCAGCTTCGAGTCCCTCCAGTTTTGTTTTGGCAGATGATGGCATTCTCGAATGTGTGGTAGAGCTTGCAGCGTGATGTGGGGGTAGAGGGGAGAAGGTGGAAGGCTTACCATGTGATTGATGAGCCTGTCTGATTAATTTCTACAACAGACCCTGTAGGTTGGTAGATATGACTCAGTCAGATCAGGAAGGGGGAAGTCCTGAAGTGTGAGCTGAGGTTAGGATGTGACCTCTGATGAGTGGGTGGCAAATGGGCAACCTGGTGCCTCTCATGCCTATAGCAGCTCTTACAGAGCTTGTTGGGATCTTCTTGCATCACCTGTCATGTCCCAGTGTGATACTGTCTTCAACCAGTGTGTTGGGGCCCCAGACTGCAGGCCTCCTAGATAAAGAGATCACTGCCCTCGCAGCTGTGTTCCAAGGCCCAGCTGCGGAGAGCTGACCTTCCCTCTGTGCAGTGGCTCTGGGGGTTCTGTGAGAGCTGTAGACACCAACGGGAATGCTTCTCCCTGCCTGCTGAGCGACTGGAGCTGCACCGGTAGGAAAGCTGTGTGTGTAGCCTGGGCTGGGGGTGGAGTGTCCTGCAGGAGAGGGAGAGTCCGAGAGCCCATAAACATTTTGTAAAGGAAAAGGAGATTCTTGTCCTGAGAGGTAGAAGATGAAGATGTCAAAACTGGTCACTGGCGAACTTCCTGGCTCTCTAAGAAACTCCTGTAAATCAGGTTGTCATTGAACGACACCGAGATGCCCCTGTATGCATACAGATTAAACTCGGAATGTGCAGGCCCGCATACATCCCCATCCTCACCCCATGGATGTGTAAGAGAGCGGGCCGGTTCTGCAACACCACCTCCTCCCTACCTCTGTCCCACCCATTGCAAGAATGTCACTGTGGCCTGCTTCTGACTCTGCTTTATGGAAGGTCATAGCCAGGGCACTCGATGGCAGCACGTAAGGATTTGGCCTTTGCCTTTGTCCAGTTTCCTGGACCTTGAACTGCATATCAGGTCTGAGTGGGACTGGAAAGGCCAGCATAGCAGTTGATCCAAGACGGGCATCATCAACTTACTGTCTTTTCTCATAGTTCATTCAGCACCTTCAAATCTATTGATTTTCATGCTCTCTCCAGAGCTGCCATTTGCCTATGACACGTGAGGAAACTGAGGCCCAGAGAGGCATAAAGACCTGGTGAAAGCCACATACCTGATATGTGACTGCAGTTGGAGTCTCACTAGTCAGAAACAACTTATCTGGCCCAGCATCCCATTTGACACGTGAGGGAACTGAGGCTCCGAGGAGGGAAATAACTTGGCAAATTGGGCAGAGCCAGTAAGTGGCACTGTCAGGCCCAGAGCCCCCATCCCCTAAGTCCTGCTTGATCCACCTAGGCCACACAGCCTTTTGTTTGGGTCTTTCCATTTTTGTTTTTAAATCTTTTTTTTTCACCCCTCTTCTGTGGGTTTTTAGTCATGGTTTGAGTAAATTCAGTATACTTGTAAATAGGTCCGACTGAAGAACAGGTCATGGTTGTCTTAGGCTAAGTGGCTTAACATGATAGTAGATTATCTTTGGGGCCTGCTGCAGTCTCCTCATTGTCCTCTGATTCTCTTCCCATTCTTTCCCTTCCTCTGGTTTGGAGCAGAAGGCGGCATCTAGCTCTGTGGCCACTCGGTAAGTGTGAGTTCTCCTCTCTCCGTGCCTCTTGTCCCTGTCTTCTTCCTTTTGAGTGTATCATGCAACGTCCAGTCTAGAGCAAGCTCTTCTTTCATAGTGTTTGTGGGTTAAAAGTACATGAGCGGTCGTGAGAATTACGGGAGTGCGTATAGGAACCTTGTCTGTCAGTTATTTTTCACTGATAAATGAACTCTTGACAAGTCATGCATGCAGTTGGCTTCAGTTTCAAGAAACTACATGGGCTGTCTCATTCCCATGTTCAGATTTGTTTTGGCTTTTTGGATCTCAGCACTTTTATGTCCCTGAATAATGTCATTCCTCCCCCTCCTCTTGAAATGTTATTTGCTTTAAAAAGAAAATCCCTACAACATTGAAAAGTCCAGGAGAGCAGAGTTCCGATTTGGTTCAGCAGCTCAGTTTACTGTTTTGTCTTGTTTTGCTTTCCCCCCTTACATTAAGGAGACACATAGGGGAGCTTGGGCCACTTTGTTCAGCCAGGGACACAGGTCAAGTCTCTTTCAAGCTGTGTAGTGTGACCCCCAGTCCTTCCCCAAGTGTGGCCTTTGGCAGCCTTTGATTACCTGAAGGACTAGATCAGGGAATATGTTTTAGCCCCAGTTACTGAAGAAAGCACCTCCAAGGACACACCTTCCTGTGGAGGGAGGGGTGAGTATGCCCTCTCTGTCTAGGGACAGCAGGTGCTTCATGCCTGCAGCCAGCCACTCTCACTCGCCCTGCTGAATGTCCACCAGCCCACTTGCAGGAGTGAGGTGCTTGGAGGACTCAAAAGCATATTCTTGGCCCCTAGAAGCTAATGCTGTAGCTGTGAAGACGAGATGCTTTTATCCAATTTATAAGCATTTAATAAGGGTCTGTGCCCTGCTAGGAATTGTGCCTGCCTAAGGATTTCAGTGTTTTTAGGGATATTTTTGTAGTGCCCCCACCTACAGGGTGTTACCTCCTTAACTTATAGCTGAGGCGGGCAGAACAAGGGTGACTTCTTACCTGTTACAAAGGCAGAAAGCTGAGCAAAGTTACAGAGCTCAGTCAGGGCCCTGCAGCTCCTCTGGGACTGAGCTAGGCTGAGCGTGGACTCAAGTTCAGTGCTCTTGCTGTGATACTGACTTAGCAGATACGCATCAGTCAGGTTGCTGCTGTGGGCAGGCTGTGTGCTGAGGCCACAGGATGACTGAGGGAGGGCCACACCTAGGCTGCACATGTGGAGGGGAGGGCTCCCCACAAACAACCTGGAAGTGAACTTTGAGAGAAGGGCAGGGTGGCTGTGGTGGAGGCAGAGGCAAGAGGCACAGGACCTGGGGAGATAGGGACAGATGGATACAGGTTCCAGCTGGGGTTGCAAGAAGCCATTGTGACTCCCTGCAGGCCCAGAAGCACCCTGAGCTTCCTGGGAGACACTTCACCCTTTGCAAGTTATCCAGCACGTCTGTACATCCATGCAGTTAAAAATGGAAAGTGATGACTTCCTGTCCCACTTCTACCCTCTCCAAGATACTCGTCATCTGCCCATTTTTCCTGCCTGCAGTGGAACCCCAGTACCATGTTTCAACATCAGTTCCAGAAGGTTGATGTTTGGCTGGGACACCTTAGGATGGGCTGTATTAGAGAGTGTGTATATTGCAAAATTGGTGCCTGCTTTGGCATTTGATCATTTAGCTGACAAATCAAGTACTGAAGGGATGATTAACAATGAAACTTAAAGATCCTGGAGTAGTGGGGTCCAGGTGTTACTTTGGAGTTCAGTAGATGTGGGTTGAATCTTTGTGCCTTGTTCACAACTGGGTGACCTTGAGCCTGGGCTTCAGTTTCCCCCTCTGTAAAATGGGATAACAGTAGCACCCTCTGACAGGGATACTCTGAGGTTGCAGTAAGCACAGGGCCTGGCCCTGTTGCTATGGCTAGTTTTTTCCTCGTGCTGCGTTAAAAGGTAGGCTCTGTGTCACCTGTTACTTCTGCACTAGCGAAGTGCTGATGAAAGGGGTTTTCTTTGCCTCTTTTTTTCTGTGCGTTGAGGGTGGTGCCGGCAGGTCTGTCTGTCTGTTGTTTCTCAGTAGGACCTGAAGATATGGGAACCCCGGCTGCGGGGTCGTTGAAATGTTCACTATAGTATGGAAGCTGCACATTCGTGGGCTCTGTCCTCTGGTTGAAACACCAGACTGTCTTTCCAGTATCAACTTAGTCTGGGAAAGTAGAGGCCCTGGATAAAGTTCTTAGGCAGCTTTTAACTTTTATCCTTTAGACTCAGATGACTTAGTTAGTATATAAAATCAGCGAGCGGAATCGTCCCCAAGCAGATTAAAGCCCTTTGTCTTGGTGGATATGAAGCTTGACTGCAGCATTCGGCTCTTCTCGGAACCCTTCTTGCACTTTTGGGTTGTCACAGAATTTGGCAGGAGACAACATGACCCACTAAGCAACACCCTTCCCCAAATGTTCATATACTTGCTTCTAGATTCTGTCTACAGATGGCTTTTGTCACACCAACAACTGAAGCTACAAAAGTTTCAAAGTGCACAAAGACCTTGCGGAATTGCTGTCTTTCCCTCCCATTTCCTTTGCTGAATGGGAGGGGGAAATGGAAGCTCTGAGAGCAATGGCTTCCGTGAGCCACCAGGAAAATCACTGTCAGTGGCTAAGTTCATGTTTGGGTTTTGATCTGAGTCCTGTTTTTAAGGTGGTAAAATTAACTGTGAAACTAACGTGTGCGAGTAGTAAGTACAGACTAAATAAAGACACTAAAAGAAGGAAAAACTTGTCTTGATGATTTCTAGTATGGTCAGTTTCTTTTAAGGGATAGCCCTTCAAAATGCATTACAGAGCATTTGGTAAACTCCTCCGATCTTCTTAAGATTTATATAGGATTGTAGAGTTTGCAGCACTTTCTTGTATGTATTAATTCATTAGCATGCAATCCTCTTTGGAAGTGGATGAGCCAGGTGGGGCTCCCACTTGCTGGAAGCTGAGAGTCCCAGGCTACAGTGATAGCAGACAGCTGTGTTCAGTGGTGGCAAACAAATGAAGACACATTGAAGACTGTAGAACAAAAGCAAGAACGTTTCATGTTAGCAATAACTTGTGTGAGAGCAAAGCTTTCTCCCCTGTTTCTGTGGTGTCAGAGACAGAGTGGCCTGGGGATTTGAATCCTGGTCTTGCCCCTGCTAGCTGTAGGATATTGGGCAAATGACTTGATTTCTTTTCTTGGAGCCTCAATCTTCCCATCTGGAAAATGTGCATGCTGCCAACCATAATGCCTGTTCATAGGAACGTGAGAGGATTAGCTGAGAAGAACCCAGCCTCTGGTGGATGCCCAGGGAGAGGGGAATGGAGGTGAGGGTGGAGGGCTGTGGCTAGAAGTGTGGCTGTGTGGGGCACATGGAGGTGGAGGTAGGCTCTGGGCCTGGGGCGTCTTGCTGACCACGGCAGCAGCCACCTGTGTGTGTGCCCTCCCACCCATAGGCCTTGCTTTGGGCATAATGCTGGCGAGTTTGGGGCTGGTCTTGGGCAGATGCACTTTAGAGGTGAGGACTTGGGAGGTGGGCAGGGGCCCTCTGCCACCTTGTCTGCACCCAGGGAGCATACACATGGATCAATGGAAAGTCTGACCTTGCTTTTTGCTCTTTTCAGTGGAAATCCTGGTGAAGATGAGTCATTGAGTAGGGGCTCCTGGGGTTGAGTCAGAGAGCACTGTGTCCCCATGATCAGGTTGGGGTGCCAACCAAGGGGAGATCCTCACCCAGCCCTCCTTTGGCAGATACTGGGTAGCCCTAGCTGTGTATGGAGGCAGGCTGGAGGCCCCCTATCATGAGCACTGCCCAGGGAGTCACGGGAGAGAGGTGGGAGGTGAATGCGGGGACTGGGAAGTGACAATACAAGACTTAAATACAGGGCAAGGAAAACTGCAGTCGAGATGCAAGGATGGTGCCCGATGAGAGTGCGGCCCACGATTGCTACTTGTGCAAAGGGGAATGGACACCAATGCCTGGCCTTCTCTGTGCCGAGCTCTTTTATATGTGTTTTCTTATTTAAATCTCCCAGCAGCCCCAGGGCAAAAGTATTATCCTCACTGTGTTTATTTAATTAATAATAATAATAGTAGTTACTATTATTTTTTGAGACAGAGTATAGCTCTGTGGCCCAGGCTAGAGTACAGTGGTGTAATCTTGGCTCACTGCAGCCTCTGCCTCCCAGATTCAAGTGTTTCCTGTGCTTCAGCCTCCTGAGTAGCTGGGATTACAGGCATGGACCACCATGCCCAGCTAATTTTTATATTTTTAGTACAGTTGGGATTTCACCATGTTGGCCAAGCTGGTCTTGAACTCCTGACTTCGAGTGATCCACCAACGTCAGCCTCCCGTAGTGCTGGGATTACAGGCATGACCCACTGCACCCAGCTTAATTATTTCTTTTGATACAAGATCTCCCTCTATCACCAGGCTGGAGTGCAGTAGCATGATCATAGCTCATTTGTAACCTCAAACTCCTGGGCTCAAGCGATTTTGCCTCAGACTTCTGAGTAGCTGGGACTACAGGCATACACTCCCACGCCTGGCTATTTTTGTTTTAGTTTTTATTTTTTGTAGAGATGGAGTCTTGCCGTGTTGCCTAGGCTGGTCTTGAACTCCTGGTCTCAAGCAGTCCTTTTGCTTCAACCTCTCAAATGCTGAGATCACTGGTGTGAGCCACTGTGACGAGCCTCACCCCCGTTTTAAAGATGAGGAAACTGAAGTCAAGTGATTTTATGGCAAAGGCCGGGGCTGCCAAATTCCACAGCACACACACGTTCCCCCACCTCCCCTTGCACATGGTCTCCCTGGTATAATCAGTGGGCTTTAAAAAAAGTTTTAAAAATTTATATGTAGCCTAATACAGTCTTTTGGTGGTTAGTTCTATGAATTTTGATAAATGCATAGATTGGGATTTTTTTTTAATTTTTTTATTTTTTTGAGACGGAGTCTTGCTCTGTCTCCCAGGCTGGAGTGCAGTGGCGCGATCTCGGCTCACTGCAAGCTCCGCCTCCTGGGTTCACGCCATTCTCCTGCCTCAGCCTGCCAAGTAGCTGGGACTACAGGCACCCGCCACCATGTCCAGCTAATTTTTTTGTATTTTTAGTGGAGACGGAGTTTCACCGTGTTAGCCAAGATGGTCTCGATCTGCTGACCTCGTGATCTGCCTGCCTTGGCCTCACAAAGTGCTGGGATTACAGGCGTGAGCCACCGCGCCCGGCTGGGATTTATTTAAAAAAATTTTTTTTTTTTTTGGAGATCATGTACACTCATGCAGTTACAGGAAATAATACAGAGAAATCTCACATACCCCTTACTCACTGTCCCCTAATGGTAACATCCTACCAAACTAATGCAGTATCACAAGCAGAAAATTGTCACAGATACAGTTGAGACACAGAGTATCTCCATCTCCAAGGATCCCTCCCGCTGCCTTTTCCCAGCCATGCCCATTTCCCTCCTGCTCCCACGCCCCATCCCCAACCCCTGACAGCCATTCATCTCTGCACTAATTCTATAATTTTGTCATTTTAAGAAAGGGATATAAATGGACTCCTAGAATAGTGAGCCTTTGGGGACTGGCTGTTTCACTCTGCATGAGTCTCTGGAGGCTCATCCAGGTTGTGGCGTGTGTCTCTGGTTGATTCCTTTTTATTGCCGAGTAGTATTCCACAGTGTGGCTGTGCCCTGCCACATTTTGTTTAATTATTCATTGAGCGAAGGGTCTCTAGAGTATTTCCTGGTTTGGGCTGTTATGAATAAAGAGCTGTTACAAACATTTGTGTGTGAACGTAAATCTTAATCTCTCTGGAATAAATGCAAAGGAGAACTCTTGCTGGTAGTTGTTTGAATGGGCATTTGAAGGGGTTTTTTAGGGGATGGAGGGGCAAGGCACTGGTGGGAAGTGCAGACCTGGGTGCTGGCTCACCAGGGTTCACATCCCAGCTTTGAACCCGGACCCTGAGTGAGTTGCTGTATATGGCTGTAAAATGGGGATAATTCAACCTGGCTTGTGGCTAATGTGTGTAAAGTGCCTGGTAGCTAGTAGGTGCTCAATAGATAGACGTGATTCTTGATATAGGTTAAGAGAAAACCCACTAGACCATGGCAGGGTCTGTGCCCCAGAGGTGGCCTGTGGGAGGGCTTTGCGAGGCTTCCACCTTGCCCCCTGTGGGATCACCCAGTTATTGTCTTTTTCCTGGCCGTGCCCCCGGCTTCTCTTTGAGAAGACCCTGACCGTGTTTGCAGACTGGGCTCGAAGTCTCCGGCCTGGTCCTGGCATTCCCCAGTGAAGTTGGCCAGGCCAGGCCCATGGGTCATAGGAATCCCAGGAAATTCTAGATCGTGCTGGGCTCTGCTGGTCTGGATTCGCCTCACAAATTCTGAGAACCTGCCCAGATCATTTCAGATGTTGCTACAATTTAGCTCGATTCCGGAAATGTGTTTTGAGCTGTTAGGGTATGTGAGGGATTGTGGTAGGTGTTGCAAAGGGTTCAGAACAAATTGCTCGCCTAACAGATCAAAGCAGCCAACTCCAGCTTCTAATTTCCTTCAGGAGCCCCCACAGCCGCAATGATAAGGTCTCCACTGAGTGTGACATTCGGAGCCCTGGGTCTGGTTTGAGTCTCTCTCTAGCTGCCATCCTGCTGCTATGCCCTCTGCGTGCCCTGTGTGCCAGCCACCAGCGTTCTCACCATTCCCATACTCTGAGGCTGGCCCGGCGGCCACGCCTTGCTTACACCCTTCCCTCTGCCTGGGTGCCCTGCCCTTCCTGATGAAATCTTGCCTGTTTCTTAAGAACTAAAAGTACCATGGGCGGATGTGGGATGGAATATTCAAACCTCACATAGGGTTGGACGTGGTTCCTCTCCAGAACCATCATTCCCTTCTCCAGGCAACCACTGTGTGGGACCATGCTGGACTCCTTGTTTGTTTGTTTGTTTGTTTGTTTTTGAGGCGGAGACTCACTCTGTCGCTCAGGCTAGTGGACTCGGCTCTTCTTGCCTTTGTCACTTTATAGCATTTCTTGGAGATTGTTTCATATCTGTACAGTTTGAATTGGCTTATTATGGTATTTTTGAAGGCCACATGGTATTCCCTTATGTAACAACACCGTAATTTATTTAACCAGTTCGCCTTGTTTGCAGGCATCGAGGTTGTCCCCACTCTTGGGCTCTTACAGTGCAAAGGAGTCTCTTTAAAGCCTACCTCTGACGTCACGTCCCCCTTTCTGCCTGCCTCTGAAATGTGTTGGCTGGGTCACTGCACTCTCTATGGGACCTCCCAGGGCAGGGATTGTGCTACACCTGCCTTCTCCTTTCCATGCCTGTCACATGTGCTGACCACCCAGTTGCCCATGCGCTTTCGGTGCTTCTGCTGCCTCTCTGAGCCCTGGCTCCTTGTCGGGACTCTGCTGGGGATGGAGCTGGAGAGAGCTGGGCCGCCCCATCTTTGCCTCGTTCTGGCTTCCTGCTTTGTGCAGAGCTGTGTCTGGATGGGCTGATGTGTTCCCATGGCGACAGACTTCCACAGTTTTATTCTTACCGGCCTCCTCCTACTTCACCAGAGGGATGGGCATCATATAGCCAGGCCCTTATTGACAGAATTTAGCTCGTTTCTCTTTAAACACGTTTGAGAGGATGGCCGCTTGGGCGTCCATTGCCGAGAAGAGGATCTGGATTCCCGGCCTCCCCCATGAAACTGCTAGCAGTAGCTGCTGTTGATTGAGCACTCACCTGGATGAGCGAGGCAGCGTGCAAAGGACTTGGGCTCTGTTTTCATCAGATACAGTAACCTTGTGAGGCAAGCACTGTTTTCCCTGCTGTACAGAGAGAGAAACTGAGGCTCTGAGAGTAACTTGGCAAAGGCCACTCAAACAATGTATTTCAAGAGCTGGGATTCCAACTCAGTTGTGCTTGACTCAGGATCTGAGCCTCTGTAGCTACTGAACTCACCTGGCTTCCTAGAGAGGATGGAAATGGGGGAGGAGGGAACAGGCAGCTCACCTCCCAGGCCTTGTGCCTAAGGCTGGCTGCCTGAGAGCTGAATTGGGGTTCACACACAGAAAGATGATGGCTGCCATTAGGCCTCCTCCACTGAGGAGACACAAAAGGCTGCTTTGAAAGGCAAATCCAGGAGCACCTCTCTGGCCTGTTCCTGAACCCAGCTGCCTGGCCAGAACTTGCAGGAGTGGTCTGAAACTCTTTCCTTGAACAGACCACAGTTGGTCAGAACGTGTCACTTCTAGATTGATGTGGTGTTGAACCTGTGCACCAGATCTCTCAATGAGACCTGGGAATCTTCAGCCTCCCCCGGGCTCTCTTCCTGAACAGTCAAGCTTTGGAACATGTATTGATTTCCCTCCTCCCCTTCTCTGCTTTTGCACTTTGGATGAACCTTGTTTTCGAAGAACAGTAGAAGGTAATTTTCCTGTGCTTGCCAGCTGGCCTGTAATTGAGCAATTTCAATAACACCCACTGTAAAGTCTAATTGAAGTAAACAGGAAAATATGATTTACAATCTGGACAGCAAGTAAATACCAGGGTGCAATTAATTTTTACACAGAGCAGCAGATTCTAAAACGTTCTCCTGTGTTGAGCAGTTTGTTTCTGATTACAGATTAGGAGCTGCTTTTCTATTTAATACTATTATCATCATTCTTTTTTACTTTTTGGTGGTGATCCTCAGGTTCCTTGTATCTGTGTGACTTTCTTTGAAGGTTTAGCTGCATGGGGAAATAGAGACGTGAGTTTGTAAGGAGGGATTTTTCAAACCTGAACTGAAGGCTGCACTCTTTCTTCATTTACTTGTTGGGAAATGGTGGTGGGTTATCGGAGAGGGGCTGCGGATAGGCTGTGCACAATGGCAATGCTGAGTGGGTCCCATCACTGCTGGAAGCTCACTTAGTTTAGTTCTTTCTGGGGAAGATGACAAAGCTGTGAAGGCCCCCAGTGTTACAAAGATGTTGATGTTGAAATGTGGCACTTCCAAGGACCAGAAATGTATGCCTTTTTTTTTTGGTGGGGGGACGGAGTTTCACTCTTGTTGCCCAACCTGGAGTGCAGTGGTGCGATCTTGGCTCACTGCAACCTCTGCCTCCCAGGTTCAAGTGATTCTCCTGCCTCAGCCTCCCAAGTAGCTCCAATTACAGTGCATGCCACCACACCCAGCTAATATTTTGTATTTTTAGTAGAGATGGGGTTTCACCATGTTGACCAGGCTGGTCTCGACCTCCTGACCTCTGGTGATCCACCTGCCTCAACCTCCCAAAGTGCTGGGATTACAGGCATGAGTCACCATGCCTGGCCAAATATATGCCTTTTTAAATGGACCCTCCTTATTGTTCCAGTAGCTTCTGTTCATAACTGGGTGGAGAAGGGAGCCAGCTTGCTGACTGCTGGCCCCCTGCTGCCAGTTGGCTGCCTGAGGGCCGACCCGTTTGGTGTTGGATGTGGGGATGAGGCATGTTCTGACCCTTGGCCTACTTTAATGCATCCTGGTGTGTGCTAAAGCTGCCTGTAAAGCCAGCTCAGTGGTAAGATGTCACGTGACTTGAGTATGCGGCAGGGACAGCAGATCGTTAGCCACCCAGACCCTGAGATAGATCTTAAAGGTATCACGTGGCTGGACCCCAATCTGTTGTTCTACCCACCAGGCCATTTTACAAGTGAGGCAGCCCAAGGCTGGCATGGCAGGGGTGTGGGGAGCTCTGAGAAGGTAACTCTGGGCCTTGGTGACTCTCCCTGAGTACATCTCCTTTAGCAGAGAGGTGGTTCCAATCCCCTGGGGTTTCCAGTACTGTGAGAGGGGTGACTCTCAGGGCCTTGGTCTTTCTTAGTCCTGAATCCTTTTGCTTTTCTTTTGTCTTTCCAGGGAGTTGACCACACTTGGCCATTTCCCAGAACGGCCCCACCCCAAGGGTGAGCGGCCAATGAGGAGCTGTTTCTGCTGACATCAATTTCCCAGGAGGTACCCAGCCCAAGTCTGCCCAAGTGAAGATGGCTGATACCCACCCTGGGATGGAGCCCAGCGCCTGAGGCCCTTATCATGGTGATGGTCCTAAGTGAAAGCCTCAGCACCCGGGGAGCTGACTCCATCGCATGTGGGACCTTCAGCCCTGAACTGGTGAGGACCTGGCAGGCTTCCTGCTTTCCCTGACCATTTCTGAGGCCTGATGTACAGATAGGGCTGTGGACTGAGCACCCAGGCTTAGCAAATTGAGTCCAGAGCCCCCAAGAGCAAAGCTCTGTGAGGCGTCCTGGGCTGGGGCGACAGGGCACAGGAGCAGAGTTTGACTGACAACTCGCTGGAAAGAAGGAAGTCAGCTCAGATTTGAGGTCATCTGGTGAATGAGGAGGGGAGGCTATCCCCTGGTAAATAACAGCAAGTGTGGTTCTGCAGCCTGCCAGGCCAGGACTGACATTCCTTCTGTCTCCACCCGTTAAGGGGAGGTGGTTTCCAGAGAGGGGTGGTGCCCTGAATGGGGGCTAAGATAAGCCTATCCCTCTGAAGGGTGGTGCTGCCTCAGGAACGTCAAGAGTGGGAGACGATGGGGAAAGACGGTGTGGTGAGCTATGGCAACAGCCACCCTCTGCCAAAGGTGGTTCACCCTGGACCATGTGGTGGACTAGTGCAGAGAGGTAGCTAACTCGGCCTTCTTAGACTGCAAGCAAGCCAACCTTCAATAGCTGAACCCTGTCAGCAGACCTGTCCTTCGAAGCCCAGTTCTCAGATGTGAGTGGGGGCTGCTCGCCTGTGGAGGGAGCGGGAAGCCACGCTCAGTCATAAGCGGTCTTGTGGAGATGGACGAGTCTTCGGAACTCTCTGCAGCTTCTGTGGTCAGGAAGGCCCAACTGCCCAGGGTTGCCTCACCCAGGACCCCTCCTGGCGCCCTTCACAGCCCCTCGCGAGGACCCACGCTAAGCCTCCTTGGTGGGCCGCCTTCCCCTATCTCAAGCCAGTGAAACCAGACCTTGAGCAGATGAGACCTAGGTCTCTGCCTGTGTCAGGAGCTTGGGAAAGCCACCGAGATCTGTATTCTTTTCGCAGGCCTCACAGAGCGCCTTCCGTGTGTTGGGCACTAGGCTGGAGGAGTTTGGGGAACAGGATGAGCCAGAGCCAGGCCCTGTACTTCTCACCCTTGAGAAGCTCTGGGTCTAGAGAGAGGGTGTCTGGAGAGCTGTGAATACAGTGACAACTTGAGGTTCCCATGGACAAGAACTCGCAGCCGAAGCCCACGGGAAGCCCAGGGCGTGTAGAGGAGCAGGGCAGCCTGGCTGTAGCACACCAGGGAAGGCCTTGCAGAGCAGGGATACTTGATTTGGCCTTGAAGGGTGAGAAGAAGTGGCTTAGAAACCACTGGGTCTAGCCTCCTCGTTTTACAAATGAGGCAGCTGCAGCCTGGAGCAGGCAGTAACTGCCTCACTGGCTGCACCTCCCCTTTCCCTCCAACCCCTCCAGCCCCACTTCCTGAGCCTGCGTTCAGGCCTCTGCCCACTGCCTGGTGTCTGGACGCCAGTCTTGGCGGCCCTCCCTCAGTCAGGTCTCCCCAGCCCTTACCAGGCATGACACTGGTGCTACTCTGCTCATGGTCCTCAGCCTGTGAGGTCTCCATGGGGTGTCACCCCCAGCTGCAAGGGTAGGGACTCAGCTTTGCTTCTCCCCATGTCCCCAGCACTACTGGGGCAGGGCAGACAGCAGGCACCTGAGGTGTGTTTGCTCGATGGCAGCCTTGGTCACTGCAGCAAGGAGTAGAGCTGCTGTGACCATTCAGCTCTTCTGCCACTACCCCGTTCTTTCCAGTTCATATTTGCTATGTAATGTGATTACTTCTTACCAGCCCCACTGCCACCACCCTGGTTCCACTTGCTGTTCTCTCACGTGGATTCTTGTGGTAACTGGTCCCCTGCCTCTGGCTCTTTTTAACCTGTTCTCCACCCAGCAGCCAGAGAGAATCCTAGTCAGAGCTGTCCTCCACTGTGTAGAAGCTTCCACTGGCTTTACCCTGAATGCTTAGCAAACACCCAGCCCTTACTAGGATGTATGTGGCCCCATGGATTCTTGTCCATGTGACTGCTCTGACCTCATCTCCGCCACTCTGCCCCCTCTGCTCCGTCCCCACTGGCCTCCCTGTTCCAACACGCTAAGTGTGAGCCTGCCTCGGGCCTTTGCACTTTTTCCTTGGCCTGGAGCTCTCTCCCCACAGTAGGACATGCTCCCTCCCTCCTTTCTTCTCTGGCCACTCAACCTACAGTTCAGTCCCAGCACCAGCTCCCACCCCTTACCCCCACCACACTTTCTCTCCTCTTTTCCTATCTTTTTCCCTCTTAGGTACTTGGCACTTTTAAACATGTCCTTATGGATCTTGACTGAGTCCTTATACTAGAATGGGAGCTTTGTGAAGGCAGGGGATGTCTCTCTTGCTTGTTGCTGAATGCACGGGGCCCAGCCCCTAGCAGGTGCTCAGTGGATGTCTGTGGATGGATGAGCTTGCAGGTTCCTGTCGCCTGGCCTCTTCTCATTCACCATTGTCTTACTCTCTCTCTGGCTGCTGCTCCAGTTCACGACTGAGTGGGTGTGACTAGAGTAGCTCTGACCAAAAAGAAGAGACCTCAAGGGTGAGGAGCCATCTGGAGGTCCCGAGGGAGGAGCCCTTCCCGGGTCCAGCTGTGCTGTTGGCTGCAGTGGCCGCCTCTGTGCTCGGTCCCTTCTCAGGGTGGGACTGCCTGGTGTTGGCCTCAGAGTTGTTTCCAGGACATGTGGGCCCAACGTCAGCTGAGCTGCTCTTCCAAGAGGTGTGGCCTGAGCCCCTGCCAGGAGGAGCATGGCCTCCCAGCCCTAGCCAGGGAAGGAAAACTCAGAAAGGGAAAGCAGTCAGGGGAGAGCAGGCAGCTTTGCTGGAAGGGATTCTACCACGTGTTCTCTTGTGGCCTCACAGATTAGAATCTGTGCTTTCTTCCTGAACTCTCCCTTGCTTTGTTGGAAAGGATCCTTCTTTCTGCTGCTTTTTGTTACTGACCTGTCCAGGCCCAGAACCACCCAGTGTTGGGCCCATCTGTCTTCCTCCTCCTCTTCTTTCCCCTTGGCTCCAGATGAGAGCTCTGTTGTGGGGAACAGCCCTGTTGGAGAAGGGCTTTCTCATTGCTCAGTTTGCTGATGCGCCCAGAACACAGTGACTGGGTGCCAGTGCTTGGCCTGGCCCAGCTCAGTGCTGCCTGCCCTATAGCGTGGGCCAGCAGGAAGATGTTGGGGGTGCGGCTATGCTGAGGGTCTTGGGAAGTGTGTTAGTTCATATCATGTTGCTGTAAGGAATACCTGAGGTTGGGTAATTTATAAAGAAAAGAGGTTTACTTGGCTCATGGTTCTGCAGGCTGTATAAGAAGTATGGCACCGGCCAGGCGCGGTGGCTCAAGCCTGTAATCCCAGCACTTTGGGAGGCTGAGGCAGGCGTATCACGAGGTCAGGAGATTGAGACCGTCCTGGCTAACACGGTGAAACCCCGTCTCTACTGAAAATACAAAAAATTAGCCGAGTGTGGTGGCGGGTGCCTGAGTAGTAGTCCCACCTACTCAGGAGCCTGAGGCAGGAGAATGGTGTGAACCCGGAAGGTGGAGCTTGCAGTGAGCCGAGATTGCGCCACTGCACTCCAGCCTGGGTGACAGAGCGAGACTCAGTCTCAAAAAAGAAAAAAAAAAAGCATGGAAAAGTATTGCATCTGCATCTGTTTCTAGTGAGGCCTAGGGAAGCTTCCAGTCACGGCAGAAGGTGAGGGGAGAATAGGTGTATCACGAGGTGAGAGAGGGAGTGAGAGGGAAGGGAGGAGGTGCCAGACCTGTTAAACTACCAGCCCTCACATGAACTAGAAGAGCGAGGACTCCCTGATTACCATGGGGAGGCCACCAAGCCATTCATGAGGGATCCGCTCCCATGACCCAAACACCCCCGCCCAGGCTCTGCCTCCAGCATTGGGGGTTACATTTCAACATGAGATTTGGAGGGGACAGACATATCCAAACTGTATGCCCAGAGGTCCAGGTACCTCCTCCCTGTCCTTGAGTCTCACGCTACCTGCTGAGGGGCAGGGGTGCACCCATTTCTACCCCATTTACAGACAGGAAGCTGTGGCTCAGAGAGCCCAGGGAGGGGCTGCCCCAGGCACAGATTTCAAGTCCAGGCCCTTGTCTGCTCCCCCCAGCACCTTCTCGCATGGGCCCTATTCCAGAGGCTGTGATCACCTTGGAGCCCCTCCAGGCTTTGGGGAGAGACACACGATGTAAATAACTGAAGAAATACCGAAAATAATCTTAGTCTAGTGATGACATCCACAGGACAGAATGTGAGATACGCTGATGCTAGCATTTGCTTTGAACAGCCAGCAGAGGTTCAGAGGAAGTTGACGGGGTTTTGCTTTAGCTTCCTAAACTGGTAACATCATCCCCGTGTAAATACCATCAAGATAACAACAGGAACGATGGAAAATAAATTTTCTTTTGTTTTCTAATCAGACTAAGAAGATGACAAGTAGAGGTTTAAGATTTAAAAGGAAAGCATGACTGTGGGGGAGGCCGGGACTGGTATCAGCACAGGCCACTTTGGAATTATGGGAGCAGACCCCAGAGGCGCAGCTCACCCTAGGTCCCCAGAGTCAGGCCTCAGTCACAGAGGCGGGAAAGTCTCAACGTGCAAGGGAAAGTCACCAGGGTCCTCGCAACCCTGGGTGTCATGTGGCACTGGAGGAGGAGCTCGTGGCCAACTCTGAGGCCTGTTGAGGGGTGTGAGGACTTGGTCTCCCTCCCAGCCTTCTTTGGGGTTCATGCCATGGTTCTCTGGTTCCCCTGTTTTAAAAAACTAAATGCTGGTGAAACAACTGCCTTTCCCTCAAAGAAAGGTGTGAGGAAAAAAGGAAAAAAAGGACTGACCAGTGCTCAGCATTTTGCCTTTCCCAGCACAGGGCCCACCTGCCTGGGGAGAGTTGGCCCTGAGGCTCAGCTGTGCCCATGGCTCTGACTTCGCTTGCATGGCCAGCAGCCATGGCTGGGTCCAGTTCCCCTTTCCCCGACTCTGCCTGGTGCCTTCCTCTGTCGAGTGGGCTCTTCCTTCCAGTGTTCTAACATTAGCTGCTCCCCTGGAAGGCAGCCCAGACATTTGACCTTGGAGCACTGTGCTCCCTCAGCTCCTTCCCGCACGCCCACGCTCAGGCCAAGAGCCTGTTCTCTTGTTTCCAGAGTGACCACCTCCCTTGGCCAGGCCCACTCTTCTCTCTGCAGCCCATCCTCCCTTAAGGCTGAAGACCAAAGGGAGCTGATGGCTGGCTGCTCCTGGGCAGAGGGCAGTATGCGGCTCCAGACTGCCTAACTTTCCCTATAACAACCAATACTAGTCTTTTGGAGGGGCTGATCTGGTAGATAGACAAGCACTTCCTTCTGCACTTGTCTGATTAGGATGCCAAAGGCTAAATGACTTTTCTTATTTGAGGAGTTAGTGGCCATGTCAGGCCTTATACACAGTTGCCTGGGCACTGGGGTTCTTCATACTTTGGGCCATGCTAAGTTGGCACTTTGAGCTCAATAGCCCCAGCCAGGATCTCTGGCAGGCCCCAGGCTGGCCTGAAGTTAGAACGCAGGAGTGCATAGGGTCCAGGGCAGCGTGATGCCTTTCACCCTGGGCAGGCAGAGATACCAAGGGGCCCGCCCATGCTTTGGCTAACCCCGGAGCCTCAGGAGTCAGGGCCACCGTATCTCTATCAGCATCTTTGAGAATCTTCATCCAAAAGCATTGTTCCCTCTTCAGCTTCTCTTTCTTGTCTCAGGCCTGGATCTCGTTTTTGCTTTCGACTGCCACAGTCTCGCGGGGTTGCATTTCTGGAGTGTGGGTGCTCCGCTCGTTCCCCCATAGGGCATGAGTGTGAGCCTCCCCCAGGTGCTCTGTGGCTCCCTGTAACACCGTGTCAGGAGATGGAAGATGTGACTTGGTTGCTTTAGTCGATAATGTACAGAGGAAAGTTACGAAGAACCGTGGTTGTGGCCTGGCATTTTCTGCAGGGCCAGTTCCTCATTTGGAGCCTTAATTGTGTCTTTATTTAAGCCAGGGCTGCTTTCTTTAGTCAGACAGATGGCCCTGAAGCCTCCATTTGATTTCCAGCTTTTGCCTTTCCTACGAGGATCTAATTCCAAAAACCTTTTCTCGTGATCTGAGGAGTCTCACAGAGATGAGGCCCTGCCCCAGGGTGGGCTCGGGAACAGAGGCTTCACAGTGGGAGAAACACAAAGGGGAAATGTGCTCTGGTCTTATTTCACTGCAGACCTCAGCACTGCAGGGCTCGGATGCTCGCTGAGTGCAGACACTGAGTGTCTTGTGAAACCTCAGAGGGCCGAGGGGTTCCCTCAGGGCCTGGTGGGGCCTCCACACCATGATTGGCTCATTCTTCCCACTGTGGGTGCAGGAGGTTCAAAGTGTTGGAAAGGCTGTGTGTGTAGGAATGGTACATACCAGTGGGAATGTTAGCATATACCGGGTAGCCTGGGGAATAAAAGGCCCTGGCCAACCTAGAGCCAAGCAGGAGCTCTGCTGGTTTGCCCATGTGGAGTTGGACCAGGGAAACCTGCCAGCGGTCAGGGTGTACTGGGGCCTGGCACCCTGGAAAGCTGTCAGTACATGACGTTCTGGCCTGGCCGCCACTGGCTTAGCTTCACAGATGGGGCTCAGAAAGCAAGATGGGCCCTGATCTGGTCTGAAGGTAAAGCACGAAATTAGTCAGGGTTCCTTCTTTGTCAGCGCCAGAGGCCATCCCCAGCTAACTCACCCCAAGAGAGAACTCCCTGGAGCACGGGGAGAGCTCTCAGGGCTGGAGAGGAGGGGGCCAGTCGGGCCCCAGAAAGGGCATGACTGGAGCAGCTGGGAGGACTTCAGAAGCAGGTGCCCACGGGCAGACTGAGAGCCTCCCTGCTGGGTGGATCAGGCCCAGCTCTGTGGTTCAGGAGTCAGCCATGGAACCAGTGTCTAGGCCTGAGATCTGGGCCTAGCCCGGGGCCAGGGGAGGTGGAGGCACCTTGTTTGACAGTCCCACTAAGACATGATCCAGTGAGGGTGAAGGTATCCCAATTCAAAATTTGGGGTGCTGCTGACAGAAGAAGGGGGCCACACTACTGGGCTGCGCAGTTTCATCTCTTCAGTGAGGAGCAAGCAGTGGCTCGCCTGGGATGGGGAAATGGAGAAGTCGTTCCTTCGAGTTGGAAAATCATAGTGTGTACCATTGCTGGTTCGTGGGAACCCTTAGGTAGAGGGCTGGAGACCGGCATGAGGAGGCCAGGCCAGCCTGCGAGGTAGCTCTGACTCTCAGGCTGGCCTCTCAGCCCTTCCCCACTGAGGTTTGACCTTGCGTGAGGCCAGCGATTTTGGGAGACAGTAACTTCTGCCCAGTGAAAATCCATTTCTGTTGCCTGACATCCACTGGGTGTGCGGCCTCAGGAGTGGGACAGGCTGGCGCTGACAGGTGCCTGTAGCCGTGGTGCCTGCTGTCGGCTGTGAAGTTGAAACCAAGACAGCCCTCCATTC
Source organism: Macaca fascicularis (assembly GCF_037993035.2). Lineage (NCBI taxonomy): Eukaryota > Metazoa > Chordata > Mammalia > Primates > Cercopithecidae > Macaca > Macaca fascicularis. The sequence goes on along the minus strand of NC_088383.1, from coordinate 133,669,294 downwards.
TCAGGAAGCTTCTGTTCCCATGGAGCAGAGAGTCAGTACAGGAACAGATGTTCCAATACCTGCCATGTTCATTAAATGAGGCGATGGGAGAGAGAAAAGTGGGTGGGAGGCACCGCTTTAGCCAGGATGGTCCAGCAAGGCCACTGAGGAGGCCACGGGGCAGGAACAGCGCAGAGCGTGCTGCGTGAAGATCCCGGCACAAAGCCCCTGAGATGGTAGTGACTGGCCTGGCGCCACTGGGTGGTGTGAGTGAGGAGGGGAGGACCAGAGCAAGATTGGGGGTACTCAGGTTGGCTCATGTGGAGCACTGTGCACTGTGGAGGAGAGGTAGTGGCCGGGATTTGATTCTGGTTGTGGTGGGAAGTTGTTGGAACAGGATGACATGGTCCGATCTCTGCTTTAAGAAGATGGCTCTGGGTTCTGGGTGGAGGGTGGGAAATGGGGGCCCAGGGTACAGGCTGTAAGAGCGGTTAGGAGGGGCGTTCACTGGGGCTGGCAGTGGCTGGGATCAGGGCCAATGGTGGGGTGGCGAGGAGTCTGTTTTCCAGGTTGGAAATGGCAGGCCACTCTGGGGACCTGCTGCAGATGCTGATAAGTCCTCACTGAATGAATGAATGAGCAAGTCGAGTGAATGTATGAACGAGTGCCTGGGGTGCGTGTGTGCTGGCCCAGTGCTGTTTCTGTGGGCAGACAGACCCCGGCATCTCTGGCAGTGTTCCTTGTGACGGCCTGGGTCAGAAGGGCCCTGAGGTCCCTCTTGGTCTAGAACATGCCGGCTTGGTGAGAGGCGGTCAGCAAGCACTGTTCTGCTGGCCAGGCAGGGGGCGGCTCGCTATGTGGCTTCCTGCTTCGGTGTGGAAAGCCCCAGCCCCTCCTGCATGCGTGCCAGTGAAGCACACAGGGTGCTCCAGTGTTCCTGCTCTCTCTGCTCTCCCCAGCCCCCATCCTGGTGTGGCCTCTGTGGCCTCCCAGCCTGGGTTGCCTTCTCCTACCTGGCAGGCATGGACTGGGGGCCGGGGTTCCCCAGGGGGTGTTTTCCTTATGCCCAGGTGTTCCCTTGGTGCTGGGAGCCACCTCCCTTGGCAAGCCAGACCCTGGCCCGACTTCCCTCTCTGAACCTGGGAACTGGGGGCCTGCCTGGCATCCACAGGCTGAGCTCTCGGCTGTGCAGGCAGTGCAGCCCCAGCAGCAGAGCTCTCATGCGCTTGTCATCCACTTTCCATTGCATGACTTTGGTGTGGTCTCAGCTGCACCTCTCAGCTGGGATTGTGTGGCGGGGGATGGGAGGAAGCAGGTGCAGCCGTTTTGAATTCTTCCCAGATATTTCCACAGATGGTGGTAGAGGGGATGGTTACATCACTGTGGAATCCAGGAGGGTGACCGAGTGTGATGATACTGTTAGGATCATTTTAAACTGAGGAGGGCGACCTGTAGGAGGACTGCCCCGTTCCCCTTCAGCCCTAGAAGCTCCTGTGGTCCTCAATACCAGTCTAGGCATCCCTCCCAGGAGGCCGCCCCGGTGTCCACCCCCATCCCAGCACACTTGCCCTGGACATCCCCTCCAGCCCCGATCTCCCCGTGGTTTGTCTGTGACTGTCTTCCATGAAGTGTGAGTCCTCCTTCACCTCTGTGTCCCCAGGCTGGTCAGGATGGACCCTTAGTAACCCTGTGGGATGAACACAGTGTTGACCTCGTGCAGAGGTCCCTGGATTGGGTAGATGGGGATGAGGTGAGGGAGCTGGTGCCAGGTGCTTGCCACCCTCTTACCTGGATGGGCCAGGTGTTCCCAGTCAGCCCCACCGTCCTGCCAGGCCTTAAAGAGCCAGAACCTGGGCCCTCGTCCACTTACCAGCCTGGAAGCCTTGTCTGTTTGTGTCATTTTGATGGGGAGTGTTGGGGGTTCCTTTCAGAAGTTAGAGCCTTCTGTGACAAGCTCATTTCTCTGGGCCTGAGAGCTCCTTTCACCATTGTACGATCAGCCCCCAGCACAGCCCGCCCAGAAAGAATCACCACCCCGTGCCCACTGAGCAAGTGGGCGAGTGAGTGAGGGAGCCTCGTAGCACTTGAGGCAGAGCTGCTTCCTGGGGCTCTGGCTGGGTAGTCTCTGCTCATGAGAGGACCAGGCAAGCCTCTTGACCTGGGTATCACCTAGCATGAGGAACCCCCAGAATATTCTACACCCAGCTTACTGTGTAGCCATGGAGCAAGTGCCCTGGATTTGGGGTTCTTCTAGGCCTCGTTGGCCTATTTTCTGCCCAGTGGCCATAGCGTTCAGTTGAGGGTAGGCGGGGGGCATCAGGAAAGATGTAGAATGTTTACAGTGGAAAGGAAACTATTGTGGAAATACAGTGCCAAGGAGTTCAAAAGCCATCGCTGTTATGTTGAGACCAAGTATAACCCTTGAGTTTCTGTTTCAGTTCAGAGAAAATGCCTCAGGGGGCCTCAGTGTAGCCACAAAACAGTCTGCAGAGCAGAGGCCAGCCCTTCTGAGCTCTCCCCATGCTTCTCACCAGAGCAGGAGAGCTGTTCTCCCTGGATCTGGAAGGGAGGGGTCTCGGAGTCGGACCTGGGGCCCTCTGCTCCCTACTTGAGGTTCTTCGTGTCCCCAGGGAGGTCCCCTCCTCTTTTGGTCTCTTCTCAGCCCAGCTCAAGGAAGCTTGTTCCACTGTTTACCATCCATCCTGCCCCTGGGCCGCCTCCACATCTCTTATGTGGAAAAATCCCCTCATGTCAGAAGTGATGGGGCTTTCTGTGTGTTTTCAAAGCCCATTAACTCAATGGACTCCATAACTCACTAGAGACTTGGGACAAAAAGTCTGGGCCTAATTCTGTGCAGATGTTTTCTCTTTGAATACCTTTTCCTCCTTTCCCTGATCTGACATTGGCAAAGGACAGTCACCCTTTTATTGTGACTTTAGAAGGGATCAGTAGAGAGTCAGTGCAAAACATGCTTCCTATGATTTGAAGAGTGAATAGCTTTTCTGGTTGTTTTCAGCACACGCCAAAGAAGATGAGTCAAGGACCTACACTTTTCTCTTGTGGAATTATGGGTAAGTACTCAAGGCCGTCCTGGAAGCTGTCCTCCTAGTCCTTCCAGCCAGGGTCTGAGTCCTCCAGGTGAGACGCTCAAAGCACTTTCTGGACACAAGTTCAAAAAGAGCAGCCCCGGGACTCTTCTGTGTGTTTTAACTATTTTGGTCCCCTATGGCGCCTGAGTGAAGGGACGGGCACTAATGTGTGGTTTACAACTCCAACACTGAGAATTTCTGTCTGATGATTAAAGTAATTCATGTTGATTTTTTTTCATTCAGAAAATGCACAATAGTGTAAAGTATGCAGTAAAAATCTCTCATAGCTCCAGTGCCCAGGGAGAGTTACTGTTGATGTTTTTGTGTATGTTTATGTTCTTAGCATTTTTTATATAGCCCACTGCACAATGAACATATAATTATGTAAAACTATATTCGTTTGCTTTTTTCACTTGGAGTAGTTACCATCATCTTCCCACAGCATTAAAATTGTTCATTCCATGCATGTTAATGGTTTACAGTGCCGCATTGTGTGGTAAGTGTGTCAGGATGTCTTTAGTGATGTAACTACATCTAGGCTGGTGGGTCAAGGGGCTGTTTTATTTGCTGTTGTGATGAACAGTGACTGTGTAAGTGCCTAACTCCTTGTCTGCCTTTGAGATGATTTGCTAGGATAGTTTACAGGAGTGGAATAGACAGGCTGGAGGGCAGGGACATTTTTAAGGCTCTTGATTCATTTTGCTGACATGCCTTCCAGAGGAGATTGCCTTGATCTTCTGTTTCTGTGCAAGTGTGAATTACTGTTTTTTGTAGGGGGCAAAAAAGATGACCATTGATTATGTTGATTTCTTGATGCCTCAGGTGATTGGGCATTGTTTGACCTCTCAGTGTCCCTCTGTGGCTCTCCTTACCCACCTTTGGGGACGTCTTGCCGGATGAGTTTCTGTAATGTCTATGTGGACTCAGAAACCACTCTTGGATGATGGATGACGACTGTGGGCTTTCAGATTCGAAGGTTACTTTGGTCAGACCTCAGAGTTTCCCTTGCCTTTCCTTCTCGGTCCTTCCTGCACGTGAGGTGTTTTGTTTTTCTTCTTCAGATACAGTTGCTGTAGATGAGGCGATATGTTAGATTGAGCCCTGTGCCAGGCTTCGTACATGCCGGGCCCCGCTGGCTCTGCCAGCGGCTTCATGCACATACGGGAGAACTGAGGTCTAGTGAGGTGGCCCTCTGCAAGCTCCCTCAGTAGGCAGAGTTGGACTCAGGTGGGCGATGAAGGGAGATTGTTTTCTTCTCAACCATATGCCATGGCTCTGGGACATGTGGCGGTGCTCTTGATGCTGCCGCTGAAGAAGATGGAGACAGGGAGATCAGCTGGCCCTGGTTTTCTGTATGACATACTTCGGAGGCCCGTCCCCACAGGATTGAATACCGCCCCCATGGTTTACGGCTTTCAGCAAACCCTCAGTGCCCCAGACACATAGCTCAGAAGCCTGCCTCATTGCCTGCTTCCTGGGACAGCCTCACCTTTGAGCTTCCTTCCTGTGTCATGCTGGGAAAGAGAGAGAGGCCCTGGCATGCCCAAACCTTCAACCCTGCCTAAACTTTAGCTGTCAACCGGGCCAGACCAGTAAACTGGGTTGTGGAGATGTTGGTCTTTATTTCAAGGATTTCTAGTCTTTGCACTATGTAAGTTATAATAAGGTGAATGTGTGGTGGGTTTGTGATGGCAGAGAGACTCACCCTTGTAGGGGCAGGTCTTGAGGCCCAGAGACCAAGGCAGAGGCCCCGGGGAGAGGAGGTCTGTGGGGAAAAGCCCAGATGGCCCAGGAGAATCTATCGGAGGCTGCGGAGCCCAGCAACCTGCTTTCTACCGGGGAGGCCGTGGTTTCCAGGAGGGACTACGCTGTGTCTCCAGACTCCTGTTTACAGAGTGACTCTTTAGGAAGTGCTGGCGGGGTCCCAGTGCCTCCGTCCCAGGCTCTTCTCCTCTTCAGCATGGTCCTGTCTTCCTTCTGCTCTGTGGGACAGTGCCAGGGCACTACGAGGCAGCAGAGGGAGAAGCGGGGAGCCGTTGTACTGGTGGGAGGTCTTTGGAATCCCCTCGTTCTCCTCTGCTGCTGTCTGTCTATGGGCCTCATCTTTCTGTTGCTCAGCCCCTCCCTGATTCAGGAAAACCCTGACCTGCATGGCTGTGCATCACTGAGGTGTTTCACTGACCGCATTTTGTTTCATTTGCAGTGACGTGCTGTCATAGATACGACTTGAGCACCTGCTGTGTGTCAGGCCCCTGGTGAGGGATAGAGTGGATCAGACCCTGCCCCTTCCCTCAGGGAGGTTTCTGTCTGGTGGAGGAGAAAGATCAATGAACAGTGAATTCCGCGCTGCTTAGGCCAACTTCCACGAGATGTGGAGGCCCTTGAACTATGGGGATACCACCCCGTCTTCCTGGCTAGGTTTCCTCACCTTGCAGATTGTGGGGATTTAAGGTGACGGCCACACACTAGCGCACATCCTCCCTCCTGCCTCTGTCCCTTTCCTGCACTTGCTGGGAGAGAGGGGTCAACAGTCAGGAGCCTTACCCTGTACACTCTGTCTAGTGGAAGCTCAGGTTACCTCTCCAGCCCTTCTGGTGCTCCGTGAACTGGGAGTGCACCCCAGGCAGCAAGATTTCATCAGAGGTGTACCTGCTTTTCTTTTCTTTCTTTCTTTTTTTTCTTTTTTTTTTTTTTTTTTGAGACAGTCCCACTGTCGCCAGGCTGGAGTACAGTGGCATGATCTTGGCCCACTGCAACCTCCACCTCCTGGGTTCAAGCAGTTCTCCTGCTTCAGCCTCCTAAGTAGCTGGGATTACAAGCGTGTGCCACCACGCCCAGCTTATTTTTGTATTTTTAATAGAGACGGGGTTTCATCATGTTGGCCAGGATGGTCTTGATCTCCTGGCCTCGTGATCTGCCTGCCTCAGCCTCACAAAGTGCTAGGATTACAGGCGTGAGCCACCGCGCCTGGCATGCCTGCTTTTCAACAGTGGGGAAGAGAATACTCTGAGGGGCCGGCTGGACTTTTCAAGAGGGTTTTGGGCCCTTCTAGCTCTTGACAATGCTGTGCAAAGATAAAACACCAAATTATCATAATCACCAACCCCCAGCCTGTCTCCTGAAGATAAAAGATTCATGTTCTGGTGCTGATCAGTGGAATTCTCCCATGAGAGCTGGGGACAGTTAGTCCTGTGACTCAGGATTTTTTCCTCCTGAGCCCCATGCCAGGGTCCTCGCTGGAAGCCAGTATGAGTTCAAATTTCCCGAATGTTCTGCAGAAAATCTGGGCAAGTGCAGTAGAGCAAGGAGCACAGCACCCTGGTCACTTCTTAAAATGCCACCGTTTCAAGTAGCTCAGCCTCCTCTGCACCCACTTAGATAAAACACGTAACTAATATAAATCGAATACTCACAACAATGCCTTTTTAATTTTATTTATTTTTTTTGTTTGTTTTTTTTTGAGATGGAGTCTCGCTCTTTCTCCTAGGCTGGAGTGCACTGGTGCAGTCTTGGCTCAGGGCAACCTCCACCTCCTAGGTTCAAGCAATTCTTCTGCCTCAGCCTCCCGAGTGGCTGGAATTACAGGCGTCTGCCACCATGCCTGGCTAATTTTTGTATTTCTAGTAGAGATGGGGTTTCACCAAATTGGTCAGGGTGGTCTTGAACTCTTGACCCCAGGTTATCCACCCACCTCAGCCTCCCAAAGTACTGGGATTACAGGTGTGAGCCACCGCGCCTGGCCTATGCTTTTTATTTATTTTTTTAATTAAAAGCACTTCACGCCCTGTGATTGCAAGCTGGATACCAGGCCCCTCCCCACTCTTATCCCCTACCCCAGTTTAGGAACTTGATACAGAGAAGTGGTTTTGTGCTTCTTAGTGTGGAAGAGAGAACAAAGCCAGCATGGAGTGTGGATGGGAGAAGCAGAGAGGGTAGAGCTGAGCACTGCCCAGCCAGCCCTGCACCAGGATTGAGTGCCCCTTATTAGGGTGCCAGCTCAGTCCCCACCACAGGGCTCCTGCCAGCAGAGGCTGTTTTGACTCTTGGCTTCCTTTCTCATCTCCCAGAGCATCCCCAGCTCACCTTCTTTGCTGAAATGGAATTTCCTCTACAAAGCTGCTCTGGGAAAGAGCCATTTATAAGACTGGTTCTTGTGCTCTCAACACAGGAAACATAGGTCAGGTGGCAGCTCCGTGGTGCGGCCCACCCACTGGTCAGCCGACTGGGCGAGGGAGCCAGCCCTTGCTCCTGACTCTGATTTCTAGTGGGTACAAAGAGGGGCCCGGGCTGTGGCTGAGAGTCATCCTGTGTGGGGAGAAGCAGGGCCACATGTGGACTCTCAGTCCAGGCTCCCTCCACATCTTCTGCCATTTGCAGTGGGGGACCCAGGGTCACACGTGTACTAGTTTAATCTTTTTTGGTGAAACAGGCAAGTGGAGTGAACGCAGTCTCCATTCACCACCCTTGGCTAATTGCAGCCATTCAGTGCATTTGTATTGTAGGGACAATGGGCACCACACATTCCATTTTCCTCAGCACTCAGGCAAGGAGGAGACCTGGAAATCACTCATATGTAAGAAAGCGAAGGCAATACCAATTATTTTAAAAAGGCTACTAGGAAAAGTCTTGTAAATACAAGTCAGTGGACAGAGAACAAAACAATTCATGTGCTAAAAAAAATTGGATGGAAACCCATAATTACTTTAGGAGTTATGGTAATAAATTATTTATTAATGTAAATTATTTCACAGGCAAAGAACATAGAGGAAACTTGAGCAGAAGGATCATACATTATGTATAAAAAGGAATTGTAAAAATATTATAGCAGCCCTCCTTGTGCCGCCCCAGTTCAGGTTTGTCCGCATTTTAATTATAAGCTCTTACTTTCAGGGTTTAATTACTTGGCTGTTAAAGTCTACTCTGTACATAAAAGGGTTGTTCCCTGGGGCACTCTCTGTATTAATTTCTACAGGGTAAACCAGTTGGCTGTGTTGAGCTGGGGAGGACTAAAAGATTTTGCTTTGAGATTTGGTAGCTTTCGTCTTTAAACTCAGCCACTGTTTGTCATGGAAAGTGGAAAGTGATTGCACGTTGTAGGAAAAGGGTGGCCATCAGAGCTTGAGTGTTTTTGATTCTTAGAACAAATAAACAAATGAATGAATCAAAATGAATGACAGCAATAACAAAATCAGAGCTTCTCAGGCCCAATTTTTGGTCTCTGCCACTTTTCCTGTTTTGCAGAGACAACCATTTTGAATGTGGTCATTGGGCCAGGTCCTCCAATAAGAGACTGCGTGTTAACCAGTATAGGCTAGAATGAGATTTGTTTTTATTGAAAAAATATTATATCCATATATAAGTGTGTGTGTGTATATATATGTATATGTATATAGGATTTTTTAAGGTTTGCTTTATTATTTTTATTTTTATGATGGTCATATGTGTGATTTTTAAAAATCTCTAAAATAGTTTGTCCATGTAGGGTATTTAAATTCTTCCTTGTACCATTCATTGGTTTCAGGCAGTGTTTGAGGAATAATAAAGCACAGAATGGAAGTAGATGTAAAATGTGGTTGGCACATGACAAGTGTTGCCAGTGACAAGTGAAAACAGAGCTTCCCAGGGCTGCCTTCTTACCCAGGTTGGGCTGACTTAATGGGGAGGGGACCACAATAGTGCCAGAGGACAGGAAATGGCCACTGCCAGCCTATCTGGGTGCCATGCCTTCCACATGAAGAGATGGTCAAGTTAGGCAGCCTGGCCCAACTGCAAGAGCATGACCTTGGGACTGCAGACTCTTTTGACATCCGAGCTCTGTCATTTGCTGGACGTGTGTCCATGGGGGAGATGTGACATCGTTCTGAAGCCCAGTCTCCCCATCAGTCAGATGGGGACTGCTGTGACAGCCCATGAGATGAATCACGTGCTTGGGATGCACATTCATGCTCTTCCTCAGCTTCAGCAAGGACCCTATTAGAGTGTTAGCTGATGAACAGTAAATATGCATTTGTTGACAGTTTCGTGAAAAGCTCTGCCTGTCGCCAGTTCCCTCATCTGTTTAATGGCACCCAGCTTTGTTGTGCACATCAGTGGAGAGATGCATCACCAGCAGCTGCCCGTTTCCCATGCTCTGTGCACACCCACAATCAGGCTGGAAATCCAGAGGAGATGGCCCAAACTGACCTTGTTGTCCCTTCAGAGTTCTTGTTGCCATTGCAAATACTAGCTGTTCCCTTACATTTATGAATGCCTGGGGGGTGGAGTAGGAAGGCCCGGTCAGAACCGAAAGGGCTGTCATGAGACCCTAGCCTACTCCACCTTGTGCAGATCGTGAGATTGAGGCCCCTGTTCCCAGTGCCCCATCTGGTATGGCTTTTAACCTTGAGGATCCCACCGGGCATCTTTTTGTAAGAGCAAAGACTTCCCAGAAGCAGCGGCAGCTGCCATGGGCCACCACAACTCTGCTGGTAAGGGCAGGGTCCTGGTAATGGCTCTGAACCCTGAACTTTGTCCTTAGTAGCCTCTGTCACCTCCCAGAGCCCTGCAGACCCACCTGCCTTCTTCCTTGGATGTGGGTCCTGATGGAGCGCTATCTCTAGCCATCCGAATTCCTTGTGCCTTGTGTGAGGAACTTGGTGTCCTGTGTTGCTGTCCCCCAACCCAAGACACAGCTGCCATTTTACAGTCCATCTCAGGTGCGTGGGCAGGACCTGAAGCTAAGGCCTGGCAGGCAAAGCCCGAGGACCTTTCATTCCTGACACTGCTCTGAATTGAGTCTCCTTCTGGTCATATAAGCAAAGAGACCCTCCAGGGAGCCAGAGGCTCTCAAGTCCATTTAAAAACAGATGAGACAATCATGGGGGAGCTCATGTCATTGCCCTGCTTGTGTCCCCCGCACCCCCATGCAAAACCACCTTCAGAAAGACACCTCGGCTCTCTTGATTTTCCCATTGGTGATTTGGTGAGCTTCTCCCCAAACCAAGCATAGAATCTTTGTGGCCCTGAGGCCAAGTTCACACAACCCAACCCACAGGGCAGGGGAGAGATACTCATTGTCAGCACAAGTAGATAGGTGTGAAATGTAAGAATGAGTCAGCTGGTCCTGATCTGACAGCAAGCTTGCTAATTGGGGCATTTTGTATCTTGGTCTGTACTTGAGGTGCTTAACCTTTTCTGGAAACTACATTCTGCGTACTTATGTGACCATAAGGCACCATCGAAAACATAGTACAAGCTCTCCAGGGCTATAAAGCTCCTCTATCTTTTGAATATATGAAGGCTTATAGTCCCCCAAGAATCTGGGGCCCTGGGAATTTTCCTTCAAATTTAAGGGTAGAAATGGAAATAAGAACATTTGAGGTCAAATACCATTCGTGTTCCTCTGAGTGTTTTTCTTGCTTCGAGCTCTAGGATCTGTGCACACAGCAGTCTTCTGCCCTTCTTAGTCAGACAGTGACAGGACCAGAGCCTTGTGAGTGCAAATTTGGGGATTTGGGTCCTTGTCTCTGCATATGTAGGCATCTCATTCTCCTGTTCTTTGTGGCATAATCAAAAGTCAGAAACTGCAAGCTCAGTCATCAAGCCTCAGCTTTGGAAGAGCCTAGTCTGTCCAAGACTGTGAGAGAACTGGGCCCGAGAATGCTTGTGTGGCTCCCCCTCCCATCTGCAGGCAAAGGCTCATGTGTGTTTGCGCTACACACAAATGCACATGCTCTCACGTATGTATAATTTCAGACTTGTGAAGATAATGCTCACTGGGGACACGGAGAAGCTTTACATGCCCTAAAGGCTAAAGCAACAGGCACAGCATAGAACTGAATGGGCTGGTGCTGTGCTCTCAGGCTGTGGGCTGTTGCGCCCTGCTCAGGTCTGCCAGCGGCTTGGTGTCAGGCTGCAGGTGGATGGGGGCCCTTCTGTGTATCTTTAGGACACAGCTGATGGGCCATTGCATGTTCTCAGGGGGAAAGTGGGAGGCTTCACACTCATCTTGTTCACAGGAGTAAATTAGCTTCTAAGGCCTTTGCTAGTGGCTCTCCATCGAGAGCATGTTGTGTAGCTTGAGAAGGAGGCCCTAAGGATCCTCATCGTGTCCTGTGAAACTTTTAAGTACTTGAAGGGTGAAGTGATCCTTCTCCATTCTTCTTCCTGGAATTGGCCCAAACCGAAACATAAAACACCAACTTTCAGTGATGTTATGAATTCAAATTTGTAGAGACCAGAATTGTCAATCCTCCTGAAGCTTCGGGGCAGTGGGGCTGAATGGTCTGGATGGGCTGCCATTCTGACAGATGTTTGAGAACTCAGTTCTCCATGTCATCCGCTTTCCAGAACAGCATTTCTCAACATTTTTGCATTGAAATAACCTGGGGAGCTTGTTAAGATGCAAATGCCTACCCAGAGAGATTCTGATTTACCAAGTCAGAGACGGGGTCTAGAAACCTGCATTTTAACAAACACCCCCAAAGGATGCTCCTGTAGGTGGCCCGGAAGCCACACTTTGAGAAATCCTAGTCAGAGAAGCCAGGTTTCCATTCCAGCCAGATTCTACAGAGGCTGGCACCCAGTTGCAGCTCTGGTTGAGTCAAGCCTCAGCTAGGAGAGCGTTTTCCAGTACCGTTAATTATCCTTATGATGACTGCTGCTTTTGAGAGCCTACTCTATACCCTGTATGAGATGCCTGTTTAATTCTCATAATAGCTATGAGGAACTGAGTAACTAACAGAGCTGAGGTTTGAACCCAGGTCCTTGCCCTTTCCGCTACACCAAGTGACTGTTGCTCAGTAGACTCCTACATCATGGCCATTGTGACTTGAAAGAGTTATAGTTGTTTGTGCAGAAGTGATACTGAATGGAGGGGGCAGGGGCACCCCATATCCTCTTCTTGGAGGCCTACCGAGGCCCTTTGTACGGTGTGACGTGAGGGCCTAGCGCTTGGGGCAGTTTGCCATTAAAAATTAGCTTCTATTCCTGTTTCTTTTGTCTGGTGATCTGACCCAACAAATCGCTTTCTGTTCCCTGAGCGAATGGGGAAAACACAGGGCTAAACATAGCCTTGATTGTTTTTACTTTTCTCATATTGTACTTCTCAAAGCAATAAAGATAGAAACAATTACAATATTATCTGCCTGCAGACTGAACAAGTGGCCACCTGGCTGGTGTTGATACACAATAACAGTGCTTTGCATTTTCAGAGTGTCTTAGACATGACTCTGCCAACCCATCTCCTGGCTGAGTCACACATGGCCACATGGCCCAGGTGGGGCAGACAGTTCAGGGCACAGCCCAGGTTGGACTTACCTGGCCAAGGAAGACTCACCTTTGCCAAGGACAAAAGACAGGTGAGTCCAAGGGGACACCACATCCTCTTGTAGCTTTTATCTGCAGTTTGCAATCCACTCCCTCATTCATGCACCACTGACTAAGGTCTGCTGTGTGCCTTGCTCTGTGCTAGGCACTGGGGAGCCACACTGGGGCTGTGCTTGAGAGTCTGTGGCTTTAGGAGGAGAAGTAGATGTGTAAGCAGATCCATAAAGTTCAGGTACCTCTGTGCTGTACAATCACAGAGCTAGGAGAAGGCGTATCTTCAGAGGATCTTTGAGTTGGCTTTTTAAATGAGGAGACTCTTGGTGAAATGAGGATAAAGGCAGGAAAAGAACATTCCAGACCTTTGCAAGGGTATGAATGAGTGAAAGAGCTGATGTTGGGGGAAGCTACAACTTCTCTTCACAGTTAAAAACTGACTCTTCGAATCTTCCCTACAACAAATCTTATAGGCCATAGAAGCTTACTCTGTAACATAGAAGGAGTAGGTCCTGTAGGAATTCATCACCCAGCTCTGATGTCCCTGGGTTTTGGTGGTTACCTCAAGGCCCAGCAAGTTGGACTTCCAGCCTTTCTGCATATAGGTCTTACCTGTGCTTGCTCCTGCAGTCTAGTTACTTAAACTTTAGTTTTATAAAGAATCACTGGTGCATAAGAATTACCCTTTTGGGTTGTCTACACAAAGCTGGGTGGAGGAGGTGTACTTTGTGGGCTGGTTCAGGAATTCTTCAAGGATGGTTTTGATTCTATGTGATTATTTTCTGACCTCCACTGTCATAGGAGGTTTGCTACCTGGAGTGTAGGGTTTGTTGGGGGAAATGATGAGGAGATGGGCCCGGGTGCCAGTCTGAAATGCTTGTCTTCTTTCCCAGAAGCAGTGGGTGACAACTGAAGCAAATAGGCCACAATAGGTGGGGGCTTCAGGAAGTTATCTAGAGGCAGTGAAGAGGTAGGCCTGGAGTAGGGAGGCCCTGAGGGATTCCTTCAAGAAGCACCAAGATCGCAGGCTGGCCATGGGAAAGGAAGGGCAGATGGGAGGGATGGTTTAGCTGCCTCTCGATTTCCCTTTCTTCTATGATTTCCCTAGAGATGGGGAAAATTCCAGGCCAGTGGCGCAAAAATGGAATAGAAAATGGCATCCTCTGAGAGTGGGATCAACTCCTTTTCATCTCACGGGTTTCCCCGAGGCCTGGCGGAGACACAGTCTGTAGTATGCCTCAGGCTCCGTGAGCACCGGCCACCCTTGCTGCTCTGTGCCAGACCCGTTGGTTTTTTCCTCAGTCGGCCACATTCCTGGCCCATCTGGTGCCTCAGTGCCTTGTCTCAAAAGAGAAGTTAGTGGCCAGCGTTTGGTACAGCAACTTCCTGAAAACCCAGAGGAGCCAACTCAGCAGAGGGCGGGCTGTGGGCCCCCACCCTGACCCTGGCTCACTTCCTGAGTTCAGCAAGGGCACAGCACCAGTGGGCTTGGTGGTCACATCCCCCACATACTCGGTAAGACGTTTTTTCTCAGAACATTTGGAGACTATAGAAAAACAAAAGAGAAAAAATAAATTAACCAACCAGCTGTCTGCCGATCCACTATTAACATTTTGGTTTATTTCCTTCTTACCTTCACATACAACAGACATATTTTGCTAAGTAGAAATCACACCCTCTATACAGTTTTACATCCTATTTCTTTATGCTCAACTTTATATTATTAGCATTTCCCGACATCATTTAATGTTCTTTGAAACTCTGCTTCTTCATGCTCCATGTTATTCCTTGATAATTTATTTAACCAGCCCCTGCTGTAAGATGTTTTAATTATGTTTACCATTTTGCTATCGCTCATCATTTTGATGAACATCATCTTACATAAATCTTCACTTTTTTCTTAGGATAACTTTCTGTTTTCTTTTAAATTAGATAACTGGGATATTTGTGACTCTGTCAACAAGAGTTTATATTTCCTTTAATTTTACTTTATAGCCGGTCACGGCGGCTCATGCCTGTAATCCCAGCACTTTGGGAGGCCAAGGTGGGTGGATCACTTGAGGCCAGGAGTTTGAGACCAGCCTGGCCAACATGGTGAAACTCCATGTCTACAAAAAATACAAAAATTAGCTGGGCTTGTGGTGCACTTCCATAATCCCAGCTACTTAGGAGACTGAGGCACCAGAATAGCTTGAATCTGGGAGGTGGAGGTTGCAGTGAGCTGGGATTATGCCACTGCACTCCAGCCTGGGCCACAGAGCCAGGTCCTGTCTGAAAAAAAATTTTTTTTTACTTTATATTAGTTTATTGGACTTTCAGCTGCTGACCAGTGTCAAGTTGAAGCTGATTTAATAGAATGGTGAATACCCAAAGGGAATGGTTTCCTTGGTGGTGAAGCCTGTCTGAACAACCTAATATAACTTGCAGGAAGGGGTACGTTGGATGGTTTTTGGAAGTAATTGATCCAGTCTAGTTGGAGGAGCAGATATTGAGACCTGCTGTGGTCAGGCCCTGGGAAATTTCAGAGATGAGATGAACGATGTATGATGAAGGAATTGGATGTTTAGCGACAGTCTTGCTTTGTTGCAGCTGGCTTGCCTGGGCTTTTGGAAGGTTTCTCTCCTGCATCTCCAGCTTATGAGGCCCTCCATGAATACAGCCTCTGGATAATTTCTAGCAGTGTCCCCTGCCAGGGTCCCAGCCCCTCAACCTGTATCTCATGACCTTGGCAGGATGCCCAAGAGGAAGGAGTACCACTGTTAGCTGTGCCTTAGCTTTTCCTCTGGGCTCCTGGCCCTCCCTTTGGGCTGCACAGGTCATTCCCGTTGAGTCAGTCAAGAAGCTGCTGCTTGTGACGCTCAGCTGGCTGTGTCTCTTGGTGCCCTTTGAGGAGTGGCCACTGGTAGAGGAGATAGGTTTGTAGTCCTTGCTGCCTCGAGCACTCATGGGTTAAGTCTCAGTTTTCTGCGCCTGAGCCCATCTTGCCTGACCCATAAACTCCTTAAGGCCAGGGCCAGAGTCAGGCTCCCCTGCAGTCTGCCTCAGCGCTGCAGTGTAGTGAAAAGGGCCTGTGCTCTGGGGCCTGACTAAGCTGGGTTTACATCCTGTCTGGTGCTAGCTCTGTGGCCTTGGGCTAGTTGCTCAGTGTCCCCCAAACCTTGGTCTCCTGATCTGGTCCATGATGGTACCTGCACTCAGGGTGCTGTGTGGATTACACAGCCCAGGTGAATGCTCAGTAAGTGATCTGCATTGCTGTGAGACCCTGCATGCATTTAAATACCTACCAAATATCATTTCAGGTTTCACTTGTATTCCTCTCTTGACTGACTCAAACCATTCACATGTGCATGATTTATAAATATATATAGGTTCGAGAAAATAGTACTAACA
The DNA here is from genome assembly GCF_037993035.2 of Macaca fascicularis. NCBI lineage: Eukaryota > Metazoa > Chordata > Mammalia > Primates > Cercopithecidae > Macaca > Macaca fascicularis. Next base: position 133,653,536 of record NC_088383.1, on the reverse strand, counting down.
GGTTGTTCCCTGACAGCATGGCATATTTCTTAACTTTGCTTTTATACTGTAGACTTGAATACAAGAACTATGTCAAATTTATCTTTGCATCTCCTAAAATTCCCCACATGGTGCCTGATTTCATAGTAGAAAAACAGTAAATAGTTCTTGAATATTTCACAAAATAAAGGTTCAAGTGCAAATGTAGCATTTCATAGCAGGATAGGTTATTTATTTGTGTATTCAAGTAAAGACCTGAATACATAAGTTTAAGTGGTGCCCTTAAGTCTGTGAAGCCCAAGACTTGTTCTTATAGATTTTAATTGCTTTAAGTGAAAAATCGAGTGAACACAGGGAAAATGCTGTGATTGGCAGCCATTGGTGACATCGATGTTGAGCATTTTGATGGAGGTGATCTAAATCAGTACCAGCTCCAGCTTCTATTAGCAAAGGCTTTCAAGGTGGAATTGGGGTGAACTAACCTGGCAGTGCCCCAGCCATCTTTTGGCCTTGGCCATCTGAGGTGTTGAGACATCTTTGGTTGTGGTCTTCTGCCAGGGCATCGAGTCCCCGTCCTGAGAACTGCAGAGAACCCAGTGGCACTTAACGTATGTCTTGTCCTGACTCTCTTACTGGCCAGGGCAGGGCTCAGGGCAAGTTGGTTTCCCACCCATAAGATGAGAAAGCATTTTGGATGAAAAATATTGCTTTGGATTCTCCTGGGAGACAGTATGGTACACTGGAAAGAAAACCATATCAGGAGTCCCAGGGGTGTATCTGGATTCTAGGCCCTGCTCCGCTTCCAACTTCCAACTCAAAGCCTTGAGATTCACTTCTCCTCTCTGAGCCTCAGTTTCTCATCTGTAAAATGAGGTTGGACTGGATGGTTTCTAAGGGCCTTTTGGCTCTAAGATACTGTGTTTGAAACGGGCTGTTGGTGTGGAGATATTAAAGGGCTGGAGCGAAGGCCTTCTCAAATCCTGTTTTCTCCTTGTCATTTATGAACCAGAAAATGACAGATGGCGAGACCTGGACAGGAAATGCCCTCTTCAGATTGACCAACCGAGCACCAGCATCTGGGAATGCCTGCCTGAAAAGGACAACTCACTATGGCACCGGGAGGCAGTGACCGCCTGTGCTGTGACCAGTCTGATCAAAGACCTCAGCATCAGCGACCACAACGGGAACCCCTCAGCACCCCCTAGCAAGCGTCAGTGCCGCTCACTGTCCTTTTCCGATGAGATGTCCAGCTGCCGGACATCATGGAGGCCCCTGGGCTCCAAAGTCTGGACTCCTGTGGAAAAGAGACGCTGCTACAGTGGGGGCAGCGTCCAGCGCTATTCCAACGGCTTCAGCACCATGCAGAGGAGCTCCAGCTTCAGCCTCCCTTCCCGGGCCAACGTGCTCTCCTCACCCTGCGACCAGGCAGGACTCCACCATCGATTTGGAGGGCAGCCCTGCCAAGGGGTGCCAGGCTCAGCCCCGTGTGGACAGGCAGGTGACACCTGGAACCCTGACCCGCACCCCATGGGAGGGGGCCGGCTGGACCTGCAACGGTCCCTCTCTTGCTCACATGAGCAGTTTTCCTTTGTGGAATACTGTCCTCCCTCAGCCAACAGCACACCTGCCTCCACGCCAGAGCTGGCAAGACGCTCCAGCGGCCTTTCCCGCAGCCGCTCCCAGCCGTGTGTCCTTAACGATAAGAAGGTCGGTGTTAAAAGGCGGCGCCCTGAAGAAGTGCAAGAGCAGAGGCCTTCTCTAGACCTTGCCAAGATGGCACAGGTAAGAGCCCCAGCATCCTGGAGTCACCTTGGTGCTCACTGGAGCCTCTGCTGGGTCTGGGCCGTCCTAGGCAAGCATAGAACACCAGTTTCAGAAATACCCAGGAGTGGGTTAGTTTCCTTGCTTTTAAAAATCCTTTTCAAAGAAAGATTATTTCCAGTTGGTTTTTTAAAAGCGTTTATTTCTTTCTATTTACAACCAAATATTCCCTTTCACTGTGAGTGCAGTGCTAGGGGTACAAGGGCAGGTGGACGGGGAGAGGTGGGCTGTTGGTGGGCAGACTCACTGGACCAAACACGGGTGTTCCCCTCCGGCCCTTCACTGAAGCCGTCTCTCCCAGGAAGCCGCCCCTGCAGCTGCTGCAAGAAACGTTTACACACACTGGCATTCAGTGCCCCTTGGATTTTGCTGGTCCTGAGATCAGGGGTGTGGGTAATGGTTTCCGAGAGCTAGTGATTGTGGAGAGCTTATTCCTTCGATTAAACTGTTGAAATGTGAGGCCCTCAAGATGCTGTGACCAACATTCTCTGAGCTGCCTCTGCAGTCATCCTTGCCCTTTGCTGTAGAAGTATCTGGCCACACGCCCCTGTCACTTGGACTTTATCCTCTTTGTCTTGGAGCTCTGCCTTGTGCTAACACTGATCTTGGATATTGATTTGAATGAGATGAACTTGGAGTTCATACTCTGTCATCAGGAGCGTCTCTGAGCCTGAGAGTTGGCTGCATCTGGTTCTGGCTGGGGATGAGGAAGTGGTGCTGGCCCTTGTGACCTCTGACTCAAGGATGGGTGGATGTGATGGGCCACAACACTATTGGCTCTGTGTTCATCTAGGAGCTGTCAGTTGCTTAATGCCGCAGTCTGACCATCATCTTTTCTGGAATTATTTGTGTAAACATTGGTCTCACTGGGTTTCAAGGGGTGAAGATCTTCTTGTTGGTGAGGATGGTTTCAGAGGGGTTGGCCTTGGTCACTCAGCACTATGGCCACATCCAGGGCAGGCGGGCTCATCGTGCTCACTGTGTTTTGGGCGGGCATAGCTGACTTCCTTCCAAGCCCAGTGTTGTTTTCTCAATTGGATCTTCTTTCCTTTTACAAAGAATGTGCAGTTTCTCTTCATGGGGTTTTGTTCTTCTCTCCTTTAGTTCCTACTCCCAACATAGAGGTCTATCCAGAAAAGAAGAGGTGCAGGTGTCTTAAGTCTAAAGCATATCTGGCCCCAGAGTCCAGACTTTCTGGCTACCTTTGTTCAAGAGCCTGGGCACTGGCTGGGGCAGTGGGAGGGCAAGATGGTGGTGTGCTCGTTCCTCCCCTGTGTCAGTGGGATCCGCCTGGGGGAGAGCCTGAAGGGGTGTGGGTCAGCGCTCCTGCCCCTCCTCAGCTGGTTTCCATTTCTTCCATCGTGGCTCCAGGCGTGTGCCGTTCTTTTTGCAGTGTAGTGGAACGTTCTTGACTTTACTAGCTGGACAGGGATTGAACGCATTTATTGGACACCAAGAGGAATTTCCCTTCTCCAGAAAAATGTAAATAGGTAAAAAGTCTGGAAAGGTGACAGATTTGGGTGACTTCTGAGGAAAACCCAGAGCCCAGAGTTCTGGGTATGATAATGCTTCAGTTACATTTTTAATGCTGAGCATATTTTATTACCTAATGAGTAGATAGATAATAAAAACAACATACATGTTATTATATGTTACTAGCCACAGCTGGAATAACACCACTGGCATCATTGGAGACATTTCTTGACCTCGTTTGGTTAGATACTATTTAAAAATACAATGCTCAGTGGGGCTGCGCCCAGTTGTATAGATGGCTTCATTGGCCCCAGGCAGGCCTCCCAGATCTGGGAAGGTGCGTGGAACCTGAGGAGGCTGCTCTGGCTCAGCCTGTCTGTCCTTGGCCGCCTTCTTGGCAGCGGGTCTTGAGCACAGGGAAAGTAGAGAGGGGCCTCTGGAAAGTGTGTGTGCCCAAGGCCTATGGCCAGAGCCCTGAGGCTGGGCCCGTGAACGCTGAGCCATGCCCCCACCAAGAGTCTAGACCCTAGTCAGCCCTCTTTTCATGGGGCTCGGCCTGCTTTGGCTCCATCATCAGTTGATTTCTAGCCTGGGGAGGTGGGCCTTGCTTTTCTGTGGGGCCCTGAGAACGAGGCCTAGGGTATCCATACTATGTATTTATCAAGAGCCCTGGATAGTGCAGGGCCTCGTGCATGGTAACCTGATGAGCTGGGCATGTTGCTGGTGTACAAGGACTAACATGTTGCTAGATGGCCACTGAGGTTAGACCACTAGCCACAGACCCCAGTTTCTACATGCTGTGGCTTCACTCAACATTTGGGACCACTGAGAAGGGGCTGGGGTCTGCTCTGCATGCCCATGGAGGCAAGACTTGGAGTTGGGCTTTCCATATCTTTGGAAGGGTAGGCTTGTACCCAGGTGTGGCCCATGCTTCCTTCCGCTGGGCTCTGGCTTCTCTTTCGTGGGCCTTTTGATCTTGGTTTACACATTGCCTTTGGGGGTGAGAGCTCCACTTGTGCATTCTTGTAAAGGCGCCCTTCGTATGTGGGTTCTGAGGCCAGGTGTGTGAGAGTCTGCAGAAGGCCTTTTCAGTTAGACCTTTGGAGCAGCTGGCCATTCTGAAGAGCCCCAGCTCCCCTAGAGGCCCCGACTGGGGCCCAGAGAAGATCTTGAGGGTGTGCGTGAGTACATGGGGTCTTCCCTCTGGCCATGATTCGATATGGCCAGATGGACTGTGGTAGCTGGAGCCCCTCCAGCCTGCCCGCAGGAAAGGGTCCAGGGAGAGAACCCAAGAGAGTAAGAGGGCAGGAAGCTCCGAGGTCCAAGGCCCTGCCCTCATCTGTATCCACAGTTGAGTTCAGCAGGAGCAAGTGCCCTGGGGTGTAGACTCTGTGCTAGAAGCAGAGGATGTCAGGAGATGTGACCTCAGAGCTTGTCCATTCCAGTCCCTCTTGAGGAAACTGAAGCTCTCTTGGTGCCTATGCTTGCCAGGGCTCTTTTGGGCATGGTGTTCACTTTTGGATCTGCATTTAGAAGGCGACATTGACACACTAGAAGGCCTCCAGAGGTGGGGCCGGAGACTGGAAGCCCTAGGCAAATTGCTTGACATGTCTGTGCAGCAAATGCCACCACTGCCACAGGATTGTGGGAGGAGCAAGAGAAACAACTGTGGATAATGCGCTATCCATATGGGTGTGTGTTTATATATGTGTGTGTGTCCACATCTGTTGATATGTGTGTGTGTGTCTGTGTCTATATGTACACACACCCCCCCCCCCCCACCCAGTGCTTTGGCTGGCACAGGCTGGGTGCTGACAGATACTCATGATCATCGTCACAGTCACGGGACTTGGAGGGAAGGTGTGGGCTGCTTCTGGGTGCCTCCAGAGGCAGAGGTAGGAGCAGAGGGTGGACGTTCCTGGGAGGTGCCCTCAGTCTGCTATGAGAATGCCTATTTTTCGGGAGGCCGAGGCGGATCACAAGGTCAGGAGATCGAGACCATCCCATCCCGGCTCACACAGTGAAACCCCGTCTCTACTAAAAATACAAAAAACTAGCCGGGCGTGGTGGCGGGCACCTGTAGTCCCAGCTACTCGGGAGGCTGAGGCAGGAGAATGGCGTGAACCCGGGAGGCAGAGCTTGCAGTGAACTGAGATCGCGCCACCGCACTCCAGCCTGGGTGACAGAGTGGGAAAAAAAAAAAAAAAAAAAAAAAAGAATGCCTATGCCTATTTTTCTTTGTTTGTCCACCGTTTTCCCTGTGTTTCCATCCTCCCTTTTCTGTTCATGCCACTTTCTGTGTCTTGTTTGTTCGTCTTCTTGCCTCATCGCTTTTCTTTTGTAAATGGGAAGGAGGCCGGCCCTGCAGCTCAGCTCAGCCCAGCCTGCAGTCAACTCTGTGTTCAGAGCCCAGGGTTATGAAATGGTGACAGAATTGGATTCGCCCCCCCCCTTGCCAGAGGAAGTTGGCCGTGTGTGAGCATTCTCCTATCTGTCACCCTTGAAACGAGGGTGGAAATATCCCGGGGGTGCGCTGGCCACCCTACCCCTTCCTAGCCGCATCCCTGGGGGACAGCTGTCCCAGTTAACTCTTGTCTGTTGGGGATGAGACGCACAGGGTGGGGTGTCAACATTGCTTTCAGATTGTCTTTGCTCATGTCTTCTTAAAACCCCAATGCCAAGGGAGCAGGCAGAGATGCTGAATGAGGCTGCAGGTGAGGTGGCCATCTGGATCCTGAGTCGGGGAGACTGACTGTAGTGAGGAAAGCCCTAATGGGGGAAATGACGCAGGGACCTAGTCCCGCAGTGGCCGCCCTCCCTGTACTTGTAATTACAATCACTTGGTTCCACAGAGCAAGTTGCCCAAAGGCAGCTCAGAGGACTGGCTGTGCTGCTATCCCTGCGCAAGCCTGGCCCCGTGGGCCTCCTGCACAGCTTTCCTCCTCACATGGTGTTTTTGGCCCTCCTGGCTGGTGTTCTCTGTGAGGCTGCAGCCTTCCTTTTGCAGAATGACAATGTGTGCCATTGAGGGCAGGGCCCAGCCTGAGGGTGTGACTCGTTTATTAGCAGGACTTTTGCTGACATTTTCCTTACTGCTTTTTTGAGACCTGATTTGACCACCCAGCATTGGTTGGCTCCCAGCAAGACTTGAGCTATATGAGGCCATTTAGACATAGATCACATGTGTGTGTGAGCAAAGATTTCAGAAAAAAGCAACAATTAAAAAGATCACCCATTGAATGCAGTCCCCCTGGGTGTCATAGTCCCTGCTGTATTTTTAACTCCAAGCTGGTCATCTTGAAAGAGCAACAAATTGTACTTCTCAACAGTGCTTCAAACAGAAGCAAGATGTTTGTGGGGAGGGGTCGGGATGCCGAAACAGAGGTTTGATTGATTGCAGCTGCCCACACACTGAGTCCCCAAACCTCCCTGAGCAGGCCTCAGAACAGGCAGCAACTGTTGTGTTAGCAGATGTTTGAGAGACCGTGAAAGCTGGCCAGGGGCAGTTTGGGGTAGAAAAGAAGCATGAGGTAGAAACCGGCATGCCAGCATGTCTTTGGGAAGCCGCTGAAAGCAGTATTCCTGGGGGTGAGTCCAGGAGAGTTGGGTGGGCGGGGCTACAGGGGCTGTGCAGGATGAGGGGTTGCTGCAGGAAGTCGTGAGAGCTTGTGCAGATGCTCATCAGTGACTCGCAGCTCTTTGCTGGACAGGTCCTCTCCAAGTGAAGCCCCCCAGCCAGCTTCCACTTTCCATCTTTTGTGCCGGTGGGGCCACCTTTGAGGGACAGTGGCCCTTCTTGGTCGCCATGGGGTTGGCTACATGACTTCTTGCTCAGGCACTCCCAGCAGCTGCAGGCCAGCTGTGCCTTTCCTTTGCCAAGTTTCTGTGTGGCAGACCCAGCTTGCCTGCACCTTTGTGACTTTCTCCTGTCTACCCTGCCAGTGGCTGTTCCCCTTCAGTTGCTTACGGTTCCCGCCGCCCTGCACCCTCAGCACCCTTCCTCTCAGGGTGGGAAGCTGTGCTGATGGCAAGTAGAGGAATTCAGAGGTGGAGCACCCCTTATAACACGGACTGCAGACAATGTGAAGATCTGGTGAGAGAGGTGGGCTTGGAAAGCCCTAGAAAGCCCATTGGAATGAAAGAAATGCTAAATACAAGTAAAGGCAAAAACTTTTGTGGGCAGGCACATGGGAGTAGTTGCTTCTGACTTAGTTAGGATAGACTTGAACAAAGGAAGAGAGCCTGTAAGACCTGGGCTGTCAGAGTTTAGGGATGTCAAGGGGGCAGCTTTGGGTGCTGAACTAGCACGCCTCCTTCCGTGCTCTTGACAGACATTGCTAATCAATCATGGCAGCCTTTTCAGGTGAACTTAGTGGAGGTCTTAGAATCCTCCCCTTGGCAGTCTTGGCAGCCATTGCTAATTGATGGGTAACTGAACGTTATCTGCCATCTCTGTTCTAACCCATCCCCTCACTTGAGGATGAGGCCTCTAGAGTCCAGGAAGAGTTGGGGCCTTGCCCAAAGTCACATGGTGAGGCACCCCAGAAGGTGGGAACCCTGACCTCTTGACCCCAGGCTCAGTGCTCCCGCTGCTGTGCTTGGTCCTGGGTGAGGACCACTCAGCTGGCCCTTCCAGAGAACTGATGTGCATGGGGCATAGAGAGTGTGGCAGTGAGAAGTAGGAGCTTCAGAGTCAGATAACTGGGGCTGTGTCCCCATTCTGCCACTTTTGAGCTGTGTGCCCCAGGCCTCATGTCTGTGTCTGTAAAATGGGAATGGCAGTGCCTGTTGCTCACGAGTGTGGGAGGAATCATGTGGCATGGATCTGGCACATGGTTGGCACTCAGCAAATGCCAGCTTTGATGAACAAAGAAAGCCCGGGCCTGCTGCAGCCTTTCTCCCATGGTAGCTCCCCTCGTACCCTCTGCTGCTCTGGGCAGTGTCCTGGGCTGTCCACTCTTGGTGGGCTGGGATCCTGCCAGCCGTGGCGCATGCTGGCGTCAGGCTTCCAGGAGACTAGTTTCAGCTCTAGTCCTCGTCTTCCCTGCTTCCCATCCTTTCCCTCCCTTTCTTCCCTTTCTTTTGACGGAGTGTTGCTCTGTTGCCCAGGTTGGCGTGCAGTGGTGAGATCTTGACTCACTGCAGCCTCCGCCCAGATCCCTCCTTTCTGTCTCTAGTCACAGCCCTCAGGTTGCACAAGCAATCTGCTTAAGGTCACTGGGATCGAGGCCGAGTGTTGACACAATAGCTTTGCTCTCCTGGGGAAGAGGAAAATGGGAGTTCATCTGGGGACTGCTAGGGAGGCAGCTTTTAGTGCCACTTACTGATTTCCATGCTTCAACTGAGAGCCATCCTGAGCAGAGAATGTTTGAGAAGCTATGAGGCTCTGGGAGGCCCCGGCTCGCTGAAGTAGGGGCCCTTTCCTAAGCCAGCTGCTCAGATGAGAGCCCCGGGTGTGCTGGGAGTGCTCTTGGCCTGCCAGGCCCTGCTATGGTGCTGGCAAAGAGGCTTCAGAGACCCTAGCAGGCTCTGCCCTTGGAAGGCTTATGGGCCGGAGGGAGAACAAGGCCTTACCAGCTGAGGCCTCGCCACATCAGAGGATATCGCCAGTCTTGCTTCATGGAAGCCAGAGTAAGAACAGCCTGTGGGTCAGCTGGCTCTTGCCTCTTTGGCTGGTTCAACTCCAAGGGCCCCCAGTGGAAGGTTTAGAGAGACCCTCATGTTTTTCCCAGGCTGCTGAAGGAGAAGCAGAGAGCATGGGCTGAGACGAGGAGACAGAGGGCTGGTGGGAGAGCGGGGCCTCAGGCTGGAGCCCTGCCCACGAACTGAGCCCCATCCTCATCCTGGGCAACTTATGGAATCTCTTCATGGTTCAGTTTCCCCATCCTCAAGGAAGGGTGGCGACGCCCTCTCTCACTGTGTTAAATGTCTCATTAAATGAGTTCATTTGTATGAAGTGCTCAGAGCTTAGTACTGTGTGCCCAGGACATGTGCTCAGTAAGAGTTGGCTGCCATATTGGGAGTCGCACTTTAGGAGTAAGGGGAGAAATTTGGCAAAAGGAGGGACCTGCTGTTCTTCAAGTGTGAACTATCCTCCCCTCAGGAATTCCTTGTCTCTGCAGCACTGACGTGCTCTGCCGCATCCCTGCTCCCCAGAAGAAGGCCTCACCTGAGGTCACAACTGAGTTGTTGAGCAGTGCTGCAGGGGTATGAGTCCCAGGCTCTGTAACTCTGAGGGCAGGGATTTGCCTTATTGCCACGTGGTAGAGGCCCCTCATATCCGAAGGGAAACAGAGGTACGCTGTTGTTGGAATAGAGCTGCGGTTGGAATCAGAAGAGCTGGGTTTCAGAGGCACTCTGCCACCTGGCTGTGTGGTGGCTGTGAGCCGGTTGCCCTACTTCTCTGAGCCTCGGGTTTCTGACTGTACGTGCATCTGCCCAGGTGTAGCCATGAGTGTCAGGTTACCTGGAAGCCAACACACTGCAGGTTCCTAGACCTTGTCCGAGAGAGTCTGAATTAGCAGGTCTGGGGCAGAACCCTAGTACCTCGGGGTCCCAGAGATGGGCATATTCCTAGCCCAGTGACTCCACAGATGCCCAGGGACTAGTTTGTGTCATATGGAGATGGCATTGAGAGTTCAGGTCCCTCAGTCAGGAGGTACCAGCTCAGCCTGGATTAGGAAGGGTCTGACCTGGAGGAGGATCCAGGTCCTAGGGTGAGTGCCCACTGAGCTGCTGTACCAAGCAGAGCAATGGTTTCCCCGCCTGCCAATGAAACTGCCCATGCAGGAGGGCTCGGGGTTGACTTACGCTGAGTTGAGTACAAGGCGCTGCTTCAGAAATGTCTGGAAAGCCTGTTCTAGTATATGGTGTTGAACATTTCCGAGGCAAGTTCTCATGGGTGGGTTGTTAAGGGCAAGTTCCACACCCTGTTTGATATCCTGCCTTGTGTGCAACGGCAGAGTGAATGAATGACAGGAACTCTGAGTGCAGGGTAGAAGCATTAGTAGGTTTTAAGCAGGGGAGCAAAAGCACCCCGTAAAAAGTTCCTCTGGCACGACAGTGAGCACCATGGACTGTAGGTTCTGGGGGAGGTGGGGAGGCCAGGCAGGAGGCTATTGGCAAACATGAAGGTGGGCTAGACGATGGTGGGGGCAGTGGAAGTGGTGATAGGCATAAGGGGCTCAAGAAATGTTCTCAAGGTAAAAGCAGCAGGGCTGACTTCCAACTCACCCTAGTCATAGGCTTCACTGGGCAGAGAATCAATCATCTTAATCCCCAAAGGTGGCAACTTTCTTTAAACTACCCTGTTTAGTGTTTGTTCATCGTAAGTCCCTCTTGTTATCTAACCTGCAGTCCTCACTTTGACTGTATTTCTTCTTGATCTGTTCTCAGTAGAACTGAAATCCAGTGGATCACCATGACCTATTTTGTCTCTGTATGAAAGTATCTATGGGACTCTCTTACCTCCTGTCCTTGCACATCTGTGATTTGCTAGCCCAGCTGCTCCTTGCCACTGGGGAGGCCCCATTCCTTACCCTTTCCTGTCAGCCCTCAGTTTGCAAACTTCTGACTGCTTTGCCCAAGCTTCTCTGTTCTTGTCCACTAGAAAGTGGCTGCCCATTCTGAACTCTGGGCTGGAGAAGGGCTGGGGGCAGCTTAGGGCCACAGGAGGATTCTTTCATGGTTTCTAACGCTTGTCACGCTGGATCTTGTCTCAGCTGTGCCACATCTGGTCAGTTTACAACAGCTGGGACAGCAGCTCCCGGAAACAAGGGGCCTGTGATGGCCTCCTCAATTCTCCTAATGAAGCCGGGTAATCCCCAGCTGGGCCTCAGAGGATGCAGCGAAAGGGAGGTCTGCCTTATTCCTGCTTCCTTATCTGGGACATCAGGAGAACGCCTGGTGGGAAGCCCCTCCCAGCCCGAGGTTAGCATGGTGCCTGCGGGCTATTGAGCCCGGTGAGGGCCAGAGCAGGAAGCACAAAGAGGTGCATCACCGAGATGGGTGTGGGATGGAGACAGAGCTGTGCCCAGAGCCCAGCACGGCTGGTGCCTGACCGGGCCTTTTCCCGACACCATGCAGGCCGCTGACCTTTGTGGGTCCATTAATGTGAAGCCTTTACTTTAGCCCACTTCACCTTTTGCAGCATGGTCCTCTGTCGCCCCAAGCACTGCACCAGTAGAGAATTTCTCCTGCTGACAGGAGCCCATTTATCTACCATTTTTGTGGTATCAGCCATCCGGAATCACCACTCTTTCTTGCAACTTCAGGCCACAGTCAAGAAATCAGAAAGCAAACACCACACGAAGAACAAACCCTTTGCTGCAGTCCCCATGCTGGCGGGAACTTGGTTTGACTAGACTCAGAGTGGGTGTTAATTGCCTATTTATGGCCAAAAGATTAACAATGCCTCCTTTGAAAGTTAGACATAGTAGAGCTCTTGGATAATTCCTTTTTGGGAGGGGGAGGAGTGGCTTAAAAAAAAAACTCTTGGAAAACAAAAGCAACAATTGGTTGCAAAATATAATGCAACCACCAGAAGCTTAATTTGTGAGCAATAAGGCGAGTTCACATCAGTAATGTGTCACTAGAGGTCATCAGGCACCCCCACTTTCCCTGAAGGGCCACAGACTGCATTTACTCCGCATGGAGTAGTGGTGGCGGTATGGAGGCCCCCGCTGTTTCACTGCTGGAGCTCTGTGGGTGGAGTGGGTGAGGCAGGCCTCCTGGATCAGCCAGGGCCTGTCAGAGGCAGAAACCAGCCCATTAGATGAGGTGAATTCACTGTGAGCAATGGTTAGCTAGGTTTCTGAAAAACTAAAAAGCCAAGAAGAGAAAAAGAAGTATTAGTATCACGCAGAAGCAGCTACAGGAAGCCACTCCCCACTTTGGGCTAGGGGACCCCCAGGCAGAGACTGCACTTCTGAAAGCTTGGCAGCATGGAGTCCATTGGCCCCACTGGGCTAGGGCAAGACCTGAGAGGCGGGGGCGCCGGCCAGCTGGTCCCGCAGAAAGGGAAGGTGATGAAATTGGTTCTGTGAATGTTGGAAATGCAGCAAACGGGAAGCAACTGCTGCGAACGGAGCAGATTGCTCCTGCAGGTCACGCAGCATGGCTGGATGATGGTAACGGCACAGGAAGCAGACGGGAGATGCACAGCCGTCTCTGTCCCCCAGCCTCGCTCTGCTCAGCATCCTTCTGTTGAATGCTGTCTGACGTTCTCCAGCGGGGCTGGAGATCTCTTCTAGCGCACGTCGCAGCTCCGTCCTAGTTTGTTCTTTACTCAGCAGATCCTTGCCTGGAGTGTGCTGGCCACCTGGCATTCAGCTAGGCCCTGGGGATGTTTCTGCAATGCAGAAAGGGGGATGGATGTCATGCAGGCCAACAACAGGCAGGCAGGGCCATTTCAGATGGCGATATTTGCGCTAATGAGAATCCAGCAGGCCAGCGTGGTTTGGATCACCAGGCAGGATGAGACAAGATGGAAGTGGGACGTGGCCAGCTTTAGATTGAAGGAACAGGGAGGCCTTGTTGAGGAGGTGACACTGGCACAAATCACAGATGATGAGATGTGTTCAGCTTTGCAAAGATAATTAGGGAGAACGTCCCAAGTAGAGGGAAGGCAAGCCCCAGAGGTGGGAGTGGGCATGGTGAGTGTAGGGCACAGCGAAGCTGGGGTGACTGGGGTCGGAGCGGGCGTGGTTGAGTGCAGGGTACAGCGAAGCTGAGGTTCCTGAGTCGGGGGTGCAAAGGATGCTTGAGAGGTCGGCAGGGCCATCACGGTCGTCCTTGCAGGCTGGGGTGAGAAGCGGGCTTTTTGCCTGGAGCCCAGGGTTGGAATGCCATCGGGGCCTCTGGGGCCAGGATCTGATGGGATGCTCAGTCACCTGCCTTACCTGACTGCTATGCTTATTTTCCACCTTGGGGGTTTGACCGCAGACGGCCCCAGGGAAACCGGTGCAAGGAGGTCATGGCAAGAAGGCACATGAGGGTGAAAGCGTACCAGAGAGATGCTTAGGCAGGCCCCGGTGTCGGGCACAGGCTCAGAGGAAGTTAATCAGGCACCTCTGCAAGTGCCTCTCATGGTGATGAGTGTCACCTCCCACCCTAGGCTCACGGGGGGTCTGAGTTCTCCCCTGCCACATCTGCACACACATCAGCCTGGCCCTAGCTTTGGGAAGTGGGTCACTAACTCCTAATCCGCGGGCCACTGTTTGCAGGGCGTCCTCCCTCAGGCGTGTGGGCCTCACCCACCCTGTGAGCGGCTCCTCCTGTTCTGCTTTTCAGGGAAGAAAATGGAGTGCTGAGGCCATGTGTCACTGGCTGCGTGGCAGAGCGGTGAGTGGGGCCCACTCAGTCGTTGGCCTCGACAGCCCGTGGGCCCCCGTGTCTCCATAGGGCTGCCTTCCTGAGGTGCGCTCCCCCACCACTTGTGAAGCACAGGGCTCAGGGGAGTCTGGGATTTGCCCTAGGCTTTGGGTTCCCTGATGGTCAGGTGGGGATGGTGACATCCTCACGTGGGGCTGTTCCCAGCCTTTGGCCCAGAGCCTGGTACTCAGGCCGTGCTCAGAATGTATGGCTTTTACTTATCACATCCCTTGGGCCCATAAACAGATGGATCATTGAAACCCCAGTGGCCCTGACTTCTCCTCCCAACCGTTGAGCAGACTCTGCATTTCTTGAGCTATGAGCAGGTTGGTAAAGCCGGGCACGGGGGTGATAGAGAGGCTCTGTGGTCAGCACCATGGCCTCTTTGGAAGAGCGCTTTAGTTCTGCCTGGCACTGCGGTTCAGCTGTCCGGTTGTACAAGTCCAGGACATGAGGAAGAAGGGCCCAGTGATCTGGTGCTCTGCCACACTGAGTGGAGGCATGTGGACAGTGCGGGTTACATCCTTCAAGTGGACACATCCAGAATTTGAAATAATCCTCTTACTGCCCAAAGCAGAACCTTTGAACCATTTTTTTGGTGACTTTGCTGAAGACTTCTGAGCCCTTGGCCACTGCCTTCTACCCCCCACAACCCCCAAAATGGCTTGTCTTGAATGGTGGGGAGGAAGTCCAAGCCAGCCCTGCACTTTCCCAGGCCAGGGGCCTGGCTGGCCTCCTCTCTTGGACCTCTTGGCAGCTGCTCCAGAGGCAGCACCAGATGCCCTCCACTCACCTCCCTCCCGAGGGGCACCTTTGGAGTGACTGGCGCATCAGGCCTCGGGAGGGAGTGGCAGGAGAACCTGGCATTCTGTGTCCCAGAAGGAAAAGGCCTATCAGTGCCCACACTTGAAACTTGGCACACAAGGGGAAGGTGGTTTGAGGGCTCACTGTAACGGCGGCTGTGCCGCACCATACCCCACCAGGCCTGGTCTGTGCACACTTGCTGGGCCCGCTCAGCCTCCATGAGGTCCCCTCTTGCCTCATGGCCCCTGGCCCCACTTCTCATCTGCCTCTTTGCTCTTGTGCCTCCTTAGGAAGATGAGACAAGGAGAGCACCCTTGTGGGCTGCCTGGGCCTTGTCCTACCTTTCTGGCTCTGTACCATGTGTCCCCTGTGGAAGGACAGGTCCTGCCTGGGATGGACTCAATGCTGTGCTCTTGTCTGCCAGGCAATTCTAACAACAAGTGCATGTGCCCGTATCCCCTTGCTAGTTGGTAGCCAGCTTTAAACAAGCCTGATTCACCTAGAGAGTTTCCATCTCACTGTAATCTACAACAGTCTCGGGCAACAAAATTTTCTGAGAATTGATGGCAAATAAACATGGGAACAAATACCTGGCGGCAGGGGAGCCAGTGGCTAGAAAGACCCTGCTTTGAGGGGTGCAGTCCTGTTCAGACACAGTTTAGGTGAAGGGGCGAGATGGCTGTGTGTTTGGGGAGAGCATTTCAGCAGGTGTTGGCTGATTATGCAGCATTAACTGTTTGGCAAGAAAAAATATCTCATCTGAAATGGTGTGAGGTTAATTGTCCCTCAGCAGAGACACCAGATCTTCAGCTTGATTCACACAGGGAAAACTATGAGCAAATATGCATGCCGGCATCGGCTGCAAACCCAGGACAGCAGGAAATGGAAGTCAGTGTCTGGCTTGGGCTCCCCTGCTGGGAGGAATCTGGGCTCCAGAGATAGGTGGGCCTGGTGTGGGGTTTGGTGTGCCCCTCACCAGCCGAGTAGCCCTGAGCAAGTTGCTGCCCCTCCCTGGGCCTCAGTGTCCTCTTCCTCATGCCGTGGAAGTTAAGCAGCCTGATGAGGGAGAGCTTCTAGAGCTGGCAGCTGTGCAGTACTGCCTGGAGAGGCTCAGCACTGGCTCGGAGTTCTTGATCTTACTTTGTTGCTGCTTGTGATCTTCCAGTAGGGTCTCTGCTTCTTATGAAATCTTCCATTTGAGGCATCTCTGGAGGCATTATTCTCGTTAGCTTGAGGGGCAGTCCAGTGAGGGAGGCAGCAGCCCTCTGCCCTGTGACCCTGGGTGGGGCTGGGAGGCTGTAGTTCGAGAATGGGGAGAGTTGGGTGCCTCGCACCCCAGGCACCAGGAACAGGAGCCTCTCCCAGCCCTGCCCAGTCCTCCTCAGCCCTGCAGATGTGGAGGTTCAGAGGGCAGCCTCTGACCGTGCAGGTGGAGTGCCGGGCCAGAGCTGTGGGCTGCTGACTGTTGGCAGGTGAGGTGGGGGAAGATTTGCAGAAGAAACTCACCTGTTGTATTTTCTCCTCCGGATAGCCCCATGAAGAAGGCACGTCGTTACCCATTTTAGAGGCCGTGGCTGAATCTTAGAGGAAGCAGTCCAGTGAAACCAGAACTTAAGCCACATAAATAATTTAAAATTCCTAGTAGCCAGTTATTAAGAGAAGAAAGTGAAATGACTTTAAATAATATATTTAACCCAGTATTTCTAAAATACTGTCATTTCCACGTGTCATCGATGTAAGTAAATCATTAATGCATTATTTTATGTTCTTTTTTAGTACCAGTTTCAGAGATCCACTGGTGTGTCAGGTGACAGCAGGTCTCAGTTTGGCCTGGCCACTGCTCCAGCATTTAGCAGCCGCATGTAGCTTTGCTGAGTGGGGCTTTGGGGTACCGGTGTAAGAGTGGGGATTGGGGGTCAGCCTTGGTTCCCACTTGGTGCTGCCATAGACCCTTTTCCTCTGGAAGACCCCATTGCGAGCTGATAAAGGAGGAGCTGGGCAAGAGGCTCCTGCCTGAGGTGCTGGGTGCTCTGGGCTGTGCCCTCTGCCTCGGGTATAGCAGGCCTCAGGAGACCTGAGGACCAGAGCGTCTGGTGCCCACAGGCTGTCCATGGTGGAACTAGAAGTTCCTAGACTCACCTGCTCCACCTTCCTCATGGGGCTGGTCCGGGAGGCCCGGGGAGTTCACTGTTTCCCTGAGCATCCTGCCCTGGTCTCTGAGGCATGCTTTTCTACTGTACCCATGCAGCCCCGCTCAGCCTACTGTTCCTGGTGTGTGGCCAGGGCAGGGCTGGGGGAGACGGGAGGTGGCAGGAGACGGGGTGGTACAGGAAGACAGGGGCTTCTCATCAAGGGGTGCTGAGAAGACAGCTTCGCAGCATGACAAACCCTGGGCCATTTTTCCACGGTCGTAGTCCTGCATTGCATGACTGGGCTGTGCCTTTGTCCCTACACGTCCCCTGCTCGAGCCACTCGTGTCAGGTTCTACACAGCTGGCCAGCTGCAAGCCCCATCAGCAAGGAGCTCCTTGGGGTGAGCCCCCACCTACCAGCACTCCAGCAGTGAGTGTCAGCCTGGAAGGTTGCAGTGGCAGGTGGAGGGAAGGCCCCAGAGTGGAAGGAAATATGGCAGAGATGGCTTTGGACCAAGCCGAAGGTTCCAGAGCTATCCTGTCTCTGGGGCTTGGCAGCCTCTTAACCATAGTTTTCCTGGAAAATTGCATTTGTGGCTCTGGTTTGCCCCGCCCTTCTGGGAGGGATTCACAGGAATGTCAGGGCCTCTAGCTTATCAGCCCGGGAGCTTCAGAAACGTGGCCCTGCCCACCAGGGAACTTTCTGGGCCCTCAGAGTCTAGGCAGCCAACAAGCTTGTAAGTTGGTTCAAATCAGCATGCATTGATTGAACACCAGCTGTAAACAAGTGCCTGGGCCAGGGCTCCGGGAAGACTAGCATGTACAAGACCCCGTCGTTACCTGTAAGGTAGGTGCAGGCTACAGGGCTGGGGTGGAGATAGCTGTGTCTGCGTAGCCGACTATAAGCCAAGTCACAGGAAGATGAGCCAGTCTCGTCCTCTGAGGATCAAGATTCAGTTCTAGATTGATCTCTTTGTTCAGCCACTATTTATTTACCTAGTATTTGCTGTGAGTCAGGCCCTTGTAGGCACCAGGGATGCAACAATAGAGAGGATAGTTAGCCCTGGCCTCCTGGAGGTCACCGGACCAACAAGTCATCACCTAGAAATGTGGAAAAGGCCATATCACCTGTCCATGTGACCAATGCCCAGCTCTGCCCTCTGAGCCTTGGTTTTCTCACCCATCTAGCAGGATCCGTAATAGCAGTTGCCAGGACGAAATAAGATGATGGACATAGGGCCTTCATTTCTCACTTAGTATGCATATGGGATTGTTCTAGGAAGTGAGGGGCATGTTTTGGGTTCTGCCTGTCATGGGCAGGGCCTAGCATTGACTCCTTTGCAGGGGAGCTAAGAAGCTCTCTAGTCAGGGGAACAGGCTCGGGCTGCCCCTCAGTTGGAGTGGAGAGGAGACACAGGCACATAGGTGTTCCTAAGACCAGGAACAGACAGTCGGGCTGGAACTGGGGTTGGAGTGGAGACCACAGCCCTGAGAGCCACCTGGAGAGTTGGGGCTTTATTCTGTGGGCATTGGGCAGCCAAGGGTAGCCCTGGGCAGGTGTCCAGAGACTTGAACCTCACTCAGGCGGTAGACAAGTTTGTGGCAGTAAGAGAAGGCTGTGCCCATACATTTGGTACCCTTCAGTGGAGAAGGGGGCTGTGGAGCTGTGCAGAGCACTGGAGGCTGTCAACTGGTTGGGCCTGGAGCCCTTGGGAATTCCTTGCCTGGTTCTCAATGAGGGTCCAAGGGCCTGGTGCACACAAGCAAGGGCCACTGGCTGGGGTTGACCTCTGTAGGGCCAGTCAGGTGGGTTCTCCTTCTGCCTTACCAGGAAGGGAAAGTTCATTAGGGAAAAAGGAGCTCTGTCAACTTCGTCCTAGGGGAGCCAACCTGAGCCAGAAATCAGGAGCCAAGAAAGCCAGAGGCAGCACTCCTGGATCAAGCCGCAGCAGAAAGCAGCTTTGGGACTTCCCTGTGGCCCCACGCAGTGAGGTGATGGGGACTTCTGCCCTGGGCAGGCTACTTAACCTCTCTGTGCCTCAGTTTCTTGGTCTGAAAATTGGGTAAAAACAGTGCCTGCATACAGCAAGTGCCTAATCATTGTTTTGGAATACGGGACTATCCCATTTCTGTGGATGGGGTAGCCACTGAGCATGAGTACTGAGGGCCTGGCCTTGGGCACAGCCAGGTCCTATCTTTTGCCGTCCTTAGGTGACTTGCTGAGGGCCGGAGAGTTGGCTAACTTTGTGCCATCTGCGTGGAATTTTCTACCCTCAGAGCTGTAGCCCTGCGGGTTTTGAAGACTTTGGGGCCTTGTAGCCCCTGGTAGAAAGGCAGATTGTGATGGCGGAGCTGGGCTTGGAGCCCAGGTCGCTGCCTTCCCGGCCCAGTGTTCAGGCTCCCCAATCTGACCAGTTTCCTAGAGGCGAGCAGCATGCCAGGGTGCACCAGCCACCATTGACTTTTGGTCCTGGAGGCCTGCTTTGGCTGGGGTTTTGCCCGCTTCCCATGAACACCAGGCACCCAGCACCTGGGAGGCGGGCCAAATATTGTCACGTGTGCTGGATTGCTTTTGAAGGCTGCCCGGGGTAAGTGAGCCCCAGCTCTGAACCTCCCTTCAGGGGCTCTGTGAAGGTGCTGGAGGCTGCTCTCTGGCAAGTCTTGTGCTCGATCTGCTGGTGTCAGGCAGCCCTGGGGGCCAGCCTGAGAAGAGGTGCCAGTGTGTGCAAGTTCCATCCCTTCGCAAGTGGAGACCAGCACCTGCTCACCACAGGTGTGTCTCGGCCAGGTGAGGCCTGAGCCTCATAAGCTCCTCAGTGCCTGGTGCTGTGTGAATCTGGTGCCCAAGCTCCCTGGAAAGCATGGAGGCATCAAGGCAGCACTGACCGCAGGGCCTGGCACGGTGTTAGCTCACTTAAACCTCGCAGTGTTCATGGAGTACACTGACGAACAGGGAGGCTGGGCATAGAGGTGTCCCGTGCCTGGCTCGGGAGACCTGGGAGATTTGGCCCAGAGCCTCCTGGGTGGGTGGGAGGAGGTGAAGAGCAGTAGCATCGGTCTCTGGAGACTCCCAAGGGTAGAAGTACAGGGAATACAGGCTGCTGGTCGGCGCCCTGGGGTAAATGAAGGCACACGACGAACCCTTGTTAAAGGCCCAAAAATCACCATGGAAAGCTTCCAGCTCCCAGAGTGCAGTTCACCATCCGGCACGAAGACATCACCTGGCAGCACGATGGGACTTCAGAAGCTCGGTCCCCAACCCAGACCTGCCGGATCAGAGTCTCTGTTTTAACAAGACCACCAGGTGCATCGTGAGCTCCTTCAATATGGAAAGTGCTGGATATGGGAGACGGGCCCTCTGTGGAAGGCCATCTCTGGTTTGTCTTTGGTTTGGGCAGCCCTCTGGTTCCTCTTGCAGCTGGGGACAGGTTGGGCCTGTTCTGCAGAGTGGGGGCCAGAGCCTTACTTGGCAGCCACTCCAGTGCTAGCCTTTCTCTAGCCTCTGATGTTGGTCGCCTGCTCACACTGTCTCTTCTCCCAGGAACGAGGGCAGTATGGTTCATGTCAGGAACCTTAGCCAGAGCTCTGTACCTCCTTTGGCCTAGGCCCCACTCCTTGGAACTTTGGACAACACACAAATGACAGCACTGATGGCTTTGGTCATGCACAGGCTTGCACTTTGTGTGTGTGTCCCGTCCACCACTGCAGCACTGAGAGGCAGGGATGAGGCTCTGGGAGGAGATGCAGCCTGCCTTGTGGTCTTCTGGGGTCCACACTCACATGACATTGAAAGACAAGGACAAGAAGAAACAGGCTTAGATTTGAGACTTGCCCCTCAGTGTGCAAAGGACTCAGTGACCACTTCTTGTTCCTGCTCTGTGTGAGACCCCCTTTCACCTGGTCTAGGCTTGTAGACAGGTGGGCAGTCCAGGCTTGAGGCACGGTAACCAAGCAGTGGTGACAGCTGGTCCTTGAGGCCAGGGCCTGTACCTGTGTGGTTCTTTAACTAGACCTCTAGCACCTACCAAGGTGTCAGTGGTTTCCCAAAAAATCAATGAATTGACAGGAACTTGCTCTGTCACCCAGGCTGGAGTACTGTGGTGTGATCGTAGCTCACTGTAACCTTGAACTCCTGGGCTCAAGTGATCCTCCCACCTCAGCCTCCCAAGTAGCTGGGACTACAGATGCATGCCAGTATGCCAGGCTGATTTTTAAATCTTTTAATTTTTTGTAGAGACAGGGTCTTGCTATGTTGTATATGCTAGTCTTGAACTCCTGGCCTCAAGCGATCCTCCTGCCTGAGCCTCCCAAAGCACTGGGATTACAGATGTGAGCCACTATGCCCACCCTCTAAAATTAATTTATTGAATACATGGATGGATGGATGGATGGATGGATGGACTAACGAATGGAGGCAGGAGGCCTGGATTCTTCCCTAGTGGGCACATCAGCTCCTACATTGATGAAACTCAGTAAGCAAGGATGACACCATTGTTTATTGGGGACAGTGCGGCAGGCACTGTGCTAAGTGTTCGTGTAGTTGTGGATTATCTTTAATACAGCCCTGGAAAGTGGGTATTGTTGTGCTTGTTTTACGGAATAGGCTGAGGTTCAGAGTAGCAGCCATGGTCACAGGACCAGCTGTGACCGTGAGGCCCATGCTTGTTCCACTCCCCAGGAAGGGGTCTGGGCAGGGCTCTGGGTGCCAGGCCCCTTTCATCTCAGGTGTTGTTCACAAAGCATTCCAGTCCAGTGAGGGCTGGAGTCATGGAACTGAGGGTTGGCTAGGACTTCCCGCCTTGCTGTGGTGGACACAGGATCCCTGGTGTGAGACAGCCAAGCAGCCCGGCTCACCGATCGGAACCCAGACCTGGGATGGCAGCGGGGATCTCACATGACGTCATCTAGGGAGCTTGCTCTGGCCCCTGCTAGGCCAGCCATCAGAGCCATCTAAGACAGTCTAAGGTGACAGTTGTCACTGTTCTGGATGAAGTAGGCTAAGATTGGATCATTACTGAAATCTGAAACTTGAATTTAAGTGGTGACAACACGCAGTGCCCAAACGGGGGCAGTAATGGTGGCCTTGGTAAAGCCCAGGAGCCTGTTTAAGGAACCCCCTCGTGCTTTTGACGGGCACCAGAGGTGTTGGGGTGGTGGGGGCAGAGGACCTCAAAGGCCCCTTCCCTCCTCCCCACTGCCCTGGCCTTGAGGCCTAGAGAGACCTCGCAGTGCGGGACGGTGGCTGTGAAATTGTCTCAGAGCCCACCAGCTGGGAGAAGGAAAAGCACGGGACAGGCGCAGCCTTTATTCCAGGTGTGAGATCCTGTTTGGGTCCTTTCAGGAGGCCTGGCTTACAAGGAGAGCTAGACTCTGCCTTTTTCCTCTGCAGCTGCGGTGGGTTAGAGGGGAGCCATGGGCCCTTCTCCTCCTGGGCCTCTCTCAACCTTCTGGGGACCATTCTCATCACAGCATGACCTGGGGAACACTCACAGAGGACAGAGGTCCCAGTGTCTGTTGGGTTCTGTGTGGGATGCGACATAACCTCCGTTTAATATGCTAACTATAGATCTGCTGAGTGGACAGACCCCTGGAACCTCCTGATTAGGGGGACATTCACTCTACTCATGACTCCAGTTATGGCCATGTCTTCCAGGAGTGGTGACAGCTGTCACCTCAGAGAAGGGGTCAGCACACCATAGCCCACAGGTCAGATCTTTCCATTGCCTGTTTTTTTTTTTTTTTAATTTCAATGGCTTTTGGGGTACGGGTGGCCTTTGGTTTCATGGATGAATTGTATAGTGGTAAAGTCTGAGATTTGAGTGCACCTGTCACTTAAGGGAGTGTACATTGTACCCAATATATAGTGATTGCCTGTTTTTATAAATAAAATTTTATTTTTATAAATAAAGTTTTATTGGTACACAGCTCTGCCTGTGTACGTACATGTTGTCTCCAGCTGCTTTCACGCTACAACGGCAGGGTTGTGTAGTGGCAGGGCTGGGTCATTATGACAGAGCCCGATAGCTTACAGAACATAAATATTTACTCTTTGGCTCTCTAAGAAAAGTTTGCTGGCAGCTGATCTAGATGACCTTACATCTCGGTTTCCCCGTTTGGAAAGTCACTGGATTTGCTTGGCAATTTCTCACCAAAAGCTAAAGCTGGCCCTTGATAGGGCCCAGGAATGTGGCAGGGCTACAAGGCAGCGGCTCTGCTGTCTCAGGCTCTGCCGTGCTCACCGTTGGCCTGGTGTGGGCCCTTCCTGTGCCCCGCAGGTGGTAGGCAGGCATGCTGGTGAGGGGGCTGTGGGAAAGGGGCACTTAGTGCTCGTGAAGCTTGGCTAACTGGAGCCTTGGTATCAGAGTGAGTTGTGTATTCAGCTGATCTCGGTGCACAAAAGTGTAA
The DNA here is from genome assembly GCF_037993035.2 of Macaca fascicularis. Classification (NCBI taxonomy): domain Eukaryota; kingdom Metazoa; phylum Chordata; class Mammalia; order Primates; family Cercopithecidae; genus Macaca; species Macaca fascicularis. The sequence goes on along the minus strand of NC_088383.1, from coordinate 133,630,552 downwards.
TTTTTAAAATGAAAACTGCATTCTCCTGGGGCATTCCTCTGGAAGCACCAGCTGGGTGGTTTGTCTGGTCTTTTCCACGCTGTCTTGTGTTGCCCTCATGCTTGAGACACTGTAGGCCACAGCGAGGATGGATCGTTTCCTCTGCTTTCATTTGCTGCCTCAACTTCCTCTGTCTCCTGAAGCATTTTGGTGGGGTTGTTACACTCCATATGGTGGAACAAAACCCAGACGTGAACTGCAAGGGCAGCACTGGGCTTCTCGCCACTGAAGACAAACCCCTAGGAAGTTGACTCTGGGCTAGGCACAGTGGCTCACGCCTGTAATTCCAGCACTTTGGGAGGCCAAGGCGGGTGGGTCACTTGAGGTCAAGAGTTTGAGACCAGCCTGGCCAACATGGTGGAACCCCGTCTATACTAAAAATACAAAAATTAGCTGGCTGTGGTGGCGCACACCTGTAATCCCAGCTACGCAGGAGGCTGAGGCAGGAGAATCACTTGAACCCGGGAGGCAGAGGTTGCAGTGAGCTGAGATTGTGCCATGACACTCCAGCCTGGGTGAAAGAATGAGACTCCATCTCAAAAAACAAAACCAAACCAAGGTTGACTCTGGCCTGGGACCCAGAAATGTCTCTCTTAGCCAGATATCTTCTGGCCCCTTAGGTGGACAGCCAGCTCAGAAATTGCTAGAGGAGATGAGCTTGTGGTAACAGAGCTTGGCCCGGCAAGGTGGTTTTGCAGCCACTCTGTGAAAGTAAGGGTGGGGAGGGTTGGCTCAGATTTAAAAGCCTCAGCCGGCCATGGTTTTATCCTATGCCCCACCTGAAAGTTAGGCAGTGGAGGCTGTCTGAGGGCAGATGCTGCCGTTGTCTGAGAAACCTGTAGCAGCCAGGCTGGAGCCAGGAGGCTGTTGCGTGGGCTGGAGCATCTTTGGGGACCCAGAAATGTGTTAGAAAGTTCTTACTGTAACCAAGAACACTTCCACCACTGCTGTTGGCACTGGCCTGTTTGGAGACTGACAATGAGAACATGAGGGGCAAGGAGGAAAAGCTGCTGATCAGTTGTGTCTCTCCCTTTAAATAAAGCTGCTCCTTGTAGCTCCTCTTAGTCCCTCCGTGGTGAGGAGCTCTGCTCAGACTTTAGGCCTATCATGGCTGAAAGCAGGAAGGCTAGAGGTGGAGAGAGTCACGATTTTCCAAAGGGTAGTTTAGCTTCAAAGACTGTATGTGTCCTGCAAGTCCTGTCAGTGTACACCAAGCTCCCACTATGTGCAAGATGCTGGCAGAAGGGGTGGGTGCACGTCAGCCACCATACCTGCCCATCCCCACCATTGACATCCCAGTATCTGGGACACAGCTACTGTTATTGTCATGCCAGGTTACCACCACAGACACAGAAGCACAGACCTAATTAAATAACTCACCTAGGGCCATGGTGCCGGCTCTAGGCAAGTGTGGGATTCGAACTTGGGTGGTGTGACAGGCAGTCTTATGTGCTGAGCTCATGCAGTGCAGCCTCAGGGGGGGTACAGGGAGCAGGGTTTGAGGACCAGCAGGCTGGAGAAGCTTTGATAGGTGGACACGGGTCACATGGGTGGAGGCAGGGAACATGGCCTTGGTGTCCCATCCCCAGGCTGTGGCCCTTTAGCTCACTGCACTGCAGCTGCGCCTGGGTTGCCGGGGTGAAGTACAGGGATGTTGCTGGAGGCACCTGGCCTGCTTCTAGGATCTCGGCTTCCTCCACATGCCGTGTGCACCTTCCTCCCTGTCTCCCACAGTAGTTTGCTATTCTCCAGGACTTGTATGGATGGTTCTCAAAGGTCCAGCAAAATTAAATAGATCTCAACTAAGGTGACGCTTCTCCAGGTCTGAATATGCTTGTGTCTCCTAGAAGGGGTGAGGAATACCTCTCTCAGCCCATTTTGCGTGTATGAGTGGGGGCCACCCGCTTGGCAAAGCAGCCTTTGAGAAACACCAGTAACATGTTACCGGGGTAGGGATGTGGCAGTGGGCAAGAGGGTCCCCCTTGACATCTCTTCAGAGGTCCGTAGCCTGGGACTCCTGCTGAGGTGACCTGGGGTGCTTCTGGTCCCGAAACCTCCTTGGGTGGCATCGTGTATGGCAGCACAGAATATGGTTAGAGGCCTCCACATTTGCCAGGCAGGATCCCTATCCCCCAGCACACCAGAGTTTTCCTTAGTTTGTTGCATAGCAAAGCCCCTCCCCTGGGCTCTTGCTCGCTGCCCTGGCCCTGCCTCAGACTGTCTGCTTGGTGAGCCTGGGAACTGACCTGGTTCTTTGACTGTGGGAGAAAAGTCACCAGTCACAACCAAGATGCTGCCAGAGTGCCCACCCAGTTCCATGGTCTCAGTAATATTTGTGGTTAGTGTGACCTACATATCATCACAGCTGCTTTCAGTGGCCGAGTAGAAAAGCGAGCAAGTAGAAAGGAACCTTCGTGGCTGTGGAGAAGCTGTGGAATAGGCTGGCTGCGAGCAAGGCCTTTGGAGCAGATGGAGCTGGTTGCAGCTCTAGCTGTGGGACCTTGAGCAAGTCATTGTATTTCCCTGAGCCTGTTTCCTCATTTGTAAAATGGGCATGAAAAGAGGGAGTTAAGTGAAATAATGTCTGTCACATGCTCAGGGCTAATGGCACACAACAAATGCTCAATTAATGGTAAATGGTAATATTCTTGTCGATAGAGGGTACAAACACTTGTATATCAGCTCAGGACTATGTCAGTTTCAGATTCACTGACATTTCTGTTTCTACTGGCTAAAAACTTAATGCATACATGTAAACAAGTCTAAAGTTCAGATGACAAAAAATACAGTTTGGAAATGTAAAAGCACAGAAATTTAAATTCCTCTGAAATCCACCTACAGAGATAATGATTTTTAAATAATTGGTGTAGTTCCTTGCAGTCCATTTTCTAAGCAGTTATAATGCTGAGTAGTGACTCTTGACACTCTAGCCCCAGGAGTTCATGGATTCCACAGGTGCAATACAGATTTTAAATCATCAGCATCTACCAATGTGTGGAACAATGACAAGAAATACGAATTTGTTGCTTTAAAAGGGGGAAAGAAACACGAATTAAAACAAAATATATGAGCTTAGCACTGCTTTCTTACTCTATCCGATAGGAAAAGCAGACACAGTTTAAAAACACTCCTGGCTCGTGCAACATAGAATTGAATTATTTTAGGCTGTTCAGTTTCAAAGACTGTGAATGTTGATGCTCTTGTAGCCTTAGTTTGTAATAATGCTATTTCCTTTTTAACACCACAGAACACACTCCCATCAGCGGGAGGGCAGTGCATCACCTATGAGTTAATCAATCCCGCTGCCCCTTCGGGAGGGTCGTGTTGTCCGGCCTTAGGGGCTGGGCTGGCCTGGCTGCACCAAGCACAGTTTGACCAACTGTTTCCAGCCTGTCCGTGAACAAGAGCAATATTGGTCTGTGCCATGAACACTAGAGCAGGGGTGCTGATGGGGCAGTGCCCTGTGATTCATTTGGTTTTGCTCTAAACAAATAGTCTATACGTGAATTCAGGGAGTCTGTGTTCACTGTGGCATTGTACCCAAACCGGTCCTCCATTAGGGCCATGGCGCCTGGGAACACCTGCGCTCCCACTCCAGCAGGGCTCCCGGGAGCCTTTGGCCCTCTCGGTCACTCAGAGCATGCTTACCTTGGGGCCTGGTGTGCCTCCAGACCGCCTCCACAGCGGGAGCGCCTGCTCTAAGTGAGCAGACCCAGACGCCCCTTGGTTGTGTGTCAGCCTCCCACATCTTGGGCCTTGCCCTGTTCCAGTGGGCAGAATCCAGGCCGCCTCCTCATTTCCTTTGTACTCATAAAGGACCCATGTTCAGGTTTCTCTTTGCTACCTGTTCAATCCAGTGTGTCTTTCTGGGACCTACTGTGTGCCGGGTACTGTACTGGTGCCGTCGAGCAGGAAAAACAGAAGCAATGCCCCATTGCCTGCTGCTGGATGGATCCCGTTCTGGGGCCAGTTCTGTTTGGTACGACGTACCTATTGTGTGCACACACTGCTCTTGGCACTGAGGACTATGTGGAGCAGGATGGCCATGGACCCTTCTCTCTGGCAGCTTCCGTCTAGTATAGACAGGCAGACAATATTAGGAGCAAAGCAGATGATGTTGGACAAAGTAAGTGCTGCAAAGACAAGGAGCATGGGTCATGGGACAGAGGTGACGAGCAGAGAAGTAGAAGGCTCTTCCACCTGAAAGGATGACATGAGTGACCTCCAAGGCTGACGTGTGTGGGAGGAGCTGGCTGTGGCTGGTGCAGAGGGACCGCAGCAGAGAACAGGCTGCTGGATATTCATCTGTGCCTGCTGAACTCCTGCCACGGTCAGGAACCCCAGCTCTGCCACTAAGCACTCCCTGGACGACAGTGGACATTGCCTGGAGTGGCCATGCTTACCCCCAAGGAGAAGCCATCTCCAGAGCCCCAGTGCTGGGCAGCTCTTCCTTATTCCTCAGCATCCTGTGTTTCCTGCTGGTATCGGCCTGAGAAGGTTCATGGGATGAGATGTCTTGGTGGGGAAAGCCAAGGAGGTAGCAAGCTCAAGGAGCCCCTAGTCTTCCTATTGACATCCAGGAGGGTGTGGCTTTCAGGCCCCTCCCCAGGCCGGCAGGTCCTGACACTGACCGGAATTCATGTGGAAATGCTGAGCCTCTGAATGGCCTCCTGCTGTGTGAGACTGGGTGGTGTCAAAGAGGCAGTCCCAGGGTGTGGGTGGGAAGATGGGAGATGATAGTGTCCTGAATCTAGCCTTGTCACCTGAATGTGACAGGACGCTGTGGTCAGTCCACCCTCTCCAGCCAAGAGTGTCCAGTGTGGAGTGAAGTTATGAATGGGCCTGAGGAGGAAGCCCCAGGCCCTGGAGCTCAAGTGTTGCCATCATCTAAAACAGGATTGTCCAAGGCCAATGGCCTGTGTGCACCTGGGGCTTCTGTAACCTGGGTACTACTTTGGGACCTGTGGCTCACTGCAGTCTTGCCTGTTGGCAAAGCAATCATTGTGCATTTCCTGCCTGTCTTGCTTTCAAAAGGAGCCAGAGGAGCCTGGTGTGACTTCCCCTGTGGAGCTCCTCAGACAGATACGGGCAGGGCGAGCAGAGGCACGCCAGGGCCTCCTTACCTCCTTCTGAAAGGGGCCTACTCACAAACCCAGGGACTCGGAGCTAGGGGAGCAGAAGGTCCCAGGCCTCAGGAAGGCCAAACACCTACAGCCCTACCCACAATGCCACTCATGTCCACAGAGCTGTCCCTTCCTTTGTAATGGAAGGGAATGGGTTCTGCTACCACCTGAGCTGGGGCTGGGGACCCCGGCACATGCCTGGAGTCAGGCTTTGTACCCTGGCGATGTACAGGGGAGCCAAGGTGAGACGGCTTGGGAGATGAATCAGAGGTGTATTCTGCCTTCCAGTAACTCCTTCTTTGTTCTGCTGGAAAGTCAGCCCTCACCATCCCTGCTGCCATCCCCATGCCTGCAGACCTTTGGGGAGCCAAACACCCCCTCCCTGGGAGCGCCCTTCCTTCCCATCCTTGCCAGCATGGTCACAGACCGGAAGTGGCCCTTCCCACAGCTGATGTTCCAGGGTGGTCCAGTTTTAGTCCTGGTGTGGAGAGAGGAAGTCCGCTCAGAGCCAGGGGTTGGGAGGGCCAGGCCCCAGGCTCCAGGTCCTTTGTTTGAAGATTTTTTTTCTGAGCACCATAGCGTTGCATGACGATGACAGTCGCACTTGACATGGCTGGGCGCAGCGTTTCACTCAATGTGCATTTTTCTCATTTAATGCTTCCTAATTATTTCCTTTGCTAACGGTAGGAGCCTCTTTCTTTAGGATAGCACCTGAGTTCCCAGAGCCACAGTTTTTCAAAATAAGGAGGCTTGTGGCTAGTGTCTAGCAGGTCCCTTAATGGCTCTGAATGCCCGTCCTTCCTGCGCCCTCAGCAACCTGGCAGACTTCGGCCCAGGAGGGGTACTGATGGGAGCTGCCTGATCGGCTTCCAGAACGCTGCCCGGTGGGACGGGGCTCCTGGGACTTTGCAATTGAGTTTCTGCACAGCACTGGTCAGTATAAAGAAGCTGGAGAATCCAGCTGGCATCAACCCTGAACTGGGCAGCACGTGTTCCAGACCTGGCCACACGTGGACCCCCCCATCTGCCCAGCACCTTGGAGATCCCAAAGTGTGTTCTTGCACCCTGTTCATTTCTTTCTTGCAAGATCCCTCTGAGATAGGCTCTGCTTGCGCCATGTGGATGAGGAAAGCAAGCTCAGACTGGGAGGGTCCTGGCCAAAGTTACCCTGAGAAGAAGTGGTTAAGAGAGGGCTTTGACCCAAGTCTGTCTGGCTCATGAGTCTGACCCCACTGTGCCAGCGAGACCCAGCTGGGCCTCTTTGCCCTACAGACGAGTGCCATCAGCTGGGCCAGTGCCCTGGCAGGGGCTGGCAGCCCATCTTGCTCTTGTAAGACCTCTTGAAAGTGTAACATGGAGAGTGAGGCCTGGCCATCCAGAACCCTGGCAGTGCCTGGGTATTTTCAGCTCTGTGAGATGCCCCTATTGAGTCAGCATCAGGGTTCCCAGGCCAGAGCCCTTCTGGCAAACCTCTGCTTTACTCCAACCCTCCTGGCATAAAGGAAGCTGGTTGTCCCAGCCTGAGGCACAGCTCTTCCAGAAATCTGGAGGACATTACCTCCTGGCTGGCCTTGAGCTTGGGGCTTCATCAGAGAAACATATCAAAGCCTATGGGCTTCTCCCCATTCACTGAGCAGGGATAGAAGTCGTATCAAAATAGTTTTTGAAGAGCAAGACCCTGCCAGTGTCATTGGGGCACATAAGGTGAGGCAGGCAGCCCTCAAGGCTCCGTTTAGCTTAGTTATCTGCAGAGCCCTTGGGGACCTGGTTGAAAAATGCCCTCCGGGCCTCAAGGGCACATGGGTCCTACCTCTTAGGGCCTGACAGCACAGTTTCCTCCTGGCCAAGGCGTCTGAGTTCCCAAGGGAAGGTAGGGCCATTTTGTCTACAGCTCCTTTGATTGGTCGAGCACACACCAACACAAGGTGTCGTCTGCCTGTGTGGGCTGGAGAGGCAAGAGGCTCCTCTGTCCTGGGGACAAGCCTGAGGGTTCCAGCTAGGAGGAGATTTTTGCCTTTCTGTGGTTTGCTCGGCCAGTCCCTGGGTACTCTTGCTACCTTCCGTATTGAAGGAAGTGGGACCCCAGACTGGAGCTAGATAGGACAGATGGAGAATGCTGCTGCTTCAGGCCCTCCACCACAAGGCTTCCTTGTGTCATTAAAATACATACTGTCCTTTCCCACGACCTCTGGGACTGGTGTTTGTTATAGCCCTGGAATGTGAGCGCCAGGAAACACTGAATGTCACTCACCTCCTTGGACCCCTTGCCTCTGCGGGTGAAGCCACTGAGGACCAGAGGAGGGAAGTGGCTGGCCATGGTCACCCGGGGTTATCACTGTGGGTGACAGGCTGGGACCAGATCTGAGTGCACCTGTGGGCCGGGCCCCTTCTTCCAAGGCTGTGACCACAGCCTCCTCCGACACCTGACAACAGCGTGAACTCAGCCCATCACGGTGCTGCCCGGGGCCTCAGTTTCCGATCTGTGAATTGGGCATGAGTTGCTTGCTCAGTTCACCCCTGGGCAGGGCTGGATGTGGACGTATTGTGCACATGGTAAGACCCTGGCTAGTCCTAAGCGCTGGTGTATGGTTCACACCTACTGAGTAGAAACAGACCCTGGCTAGTCCTAAGCCCTGGCGTTATGGTTCACACCTACTGAGTAGAAACAGTTGGGAATTGATAGCTTTTCCCCCTGCGGGTTTTCATAACCATCGCTGGACACCGGCAGGGACAAACTTGGGAAAGTCTTGGGACCCAAGCGGAAGAGAGGACTGTGAGTGAAAAACTAGAGGGGATAATTCCAGCGTCAAATGGATGCTCGTTCTTATCACACTTTGATGTTGGCTTTGAAATTCTCCAGGCTTGCTTTTGGGAAGGGCTTCTGGAGGGCAGGGGCCTCGCTTCCTGGCCCCTGAGTTCACGTTGCTCAGGATAGCACCTGGTGGACCACAGATGCTTCACAGATGGGGGACAAATAAAGGAACCAGCAAGCAAAGGCTGTCTGGGTGGAGAACCACCCTCAGTCGCAGTTGTCCTGACGCTGGGGCTGGCGTGAACATTCCAGGCCCAGTCATAGTAGACAGCAGGGGTGGCATGTTCCTGCCATGTGCCAGTGCCTAGTCACTGCCGACCTGAGGCAGGGGCTAGACATCTGTGGAGCTTCGCTGACCTTGACCCTCCAGAGCAGGCAGGGCCCAGGGCCAGAAGTCAGCTGACAGTCTCCACAGTGCTCCCCTGAGGAGGAAATGAGGCCGCTGGGCCTTGCTATCATGGGGGCGGGGGCGGCAGGGGAGAGCAGCAGGAGGAGTGGGGTGCGTAGTCCAGGTCCCTGGTGCCCGTGTGTGGGCTTGCGATTCTCTCCAGCGGCCGGGCTTCCTGCTACAGTGCCTGCAGTTCAGCAGTGAGGGGCCACAGCATGCCTTTATACTGCCTCCCTTGGCAGCCCTCTCAGCTTCGTCCCTGCCTGTCCCGTGTAGCTGGGAGGACAGAGCAGGCCCAGGAGGATGCCAGGCAGCACCCTCTGCTCAGCTCCACCCCTCCAGCCTCCTTCTGCACCTTTGGGAAGGTGCAGAGGGAAATGGAACACGAGGGAACTGAGTGAGGGCCCTGCGGCCTCAGCTCCTGGAAAAGGCTGGCAGCAAGGCCACAACAGCGGCTCTGAGAGCAAGCTGGTGGCTACCTGGCTCTGTCTCCCTGTGGCACAAAGGGAGAAACTGAGGCTAGCAAGGACAGAAGGCTTGGCTTTGCCCCCATGCTGAGTGCAGCTGGCCCTGCTCCCCCACCGCCTTGCTACCACCTTTGCTGCAGTGGCTTTGGCTTTGGGGTGGTTTGGGCAGGAAGTGGCCTCTGAAGGGAGGTTAGGGGCTCCCAGTGTCCGGCATGGCTAATTCACATGCATGGAGCCCCTTGGTGTGACCCGGCACCCATGAGTCCCCGCATTTCTTTTTCCTTTGTTGTCTTAGGTTTGTTTTCATTCTCATTGTTGAAGGCAAGAGGGGGGTTCAGAGTTTAGGGCACAGAAAATCCACCTTAGGATGAACCATTTCTTTTCAAATACATCTCTCTCTCAAAACAAATGGTTGATGGCAGAGGAATGTTGGCCTCCTAGCAGGGTTGGGGACATTTGTACTGGGGAAATAGTCTGGAAATTGGTCGTCTGCAGAAGTGGTTTTCCTTCTGGAGGAGGAATGCCTCACTTGGGGAGGCATTAGGTGGAAGAAAACAGCACCTCTGGAGTCCTGGGGTTAGGGTTCAGCTCTTGGCCTTGCTGTGCTCTGGCCAGGTAAGCTCTGAGCCGCAGCGTCCTCATTTGTAAAGTGGAGATGAGAAGAATAACTTGACTCACAGGGTTGGTGTGAAGATCACATAGGCCAAAGGGTGTAGAGCAATTAGCACATCTGGCCACACTGTGAGTGCCTGGCAGATGGCACCTGCTGTCATCACCATCATCACCATAACCACCGTTACTTTCAGCATCACAAGCCCCACTACCAAAACCACCATCATTGTCATTTTCCAGTGTGGAGGGTCCAGCTGGAACACTTAGAAGACCCAGGCTCATGCCTGGTTCTCAGATTCAGGGTAGACGACGCCTGTCCCGCAATGACCTGGGCCTCTTTTACCTTTGGCCTCCTCCAACTGGTAGAGTCCTTCCGTGGAGGGAGAGGTCTGCCTCCTTAGTGCTTACTCTGGGAGCAGGGCAGAGCCTACAGTATTGTAAAATTATCCTATACTTAATAATATTACTAAGAATATCCTGGCTCCATTAGGAAGAAAGTCATCTGATAGATAATTATGTCATTTGTACCTGTCGCCAGCTCATCTTGTTATGATGTTAGCTTTTACTGCTAGAAGTATCTAGTGGATGGCCGGAAATCTGCAGGCAAAGTGCAGAGGGACTGAGCCTGTGAGGAGAGGGCCTGGGCAAGTGACTGCCCTGGGCCTCAGAGTTCTTATCTGAAAAATGGGAACAGTAGTGCCTTCCTAAAGGCACCATGGAGACTTAAAATGAATGACACGTTTCCTGGGACTTACGTATATTTGGTTGCTTATGGGGACTTATGTATATTTGGTTGCTTTTGGGGTCTGAAGGAGTACAAAGAATCAAGTGCACACTTCCCAGTGTGTGAGGGAGGCCAGGAACACTGCCAGCCTGAGTTCTAGGTAGGGCAGCTCGCTGGCAGTAAGCCCTCCATCTTACAGGGGTACACTCTTCATGGTAGGCGGCCTTTATCCAGTTGTGAGAAAGCAGACTGAGGCTTGATCTGGAAGCTTTTTTAGAACTGGCATTGTCCAAATCCTTGCAGTGGTTGGGATTTTGGCAATACCTTGTGTTATTCGACGGAGGGCAGACATGTTGGGGGAAACAGCTGCTGACTTGCCTGGAGGTGGGGACAGCCAGGCCTGCTGTTTCTCTTTCCCACCATGGCTTTGATGCCTGGGCCAGCCTGCCCTGTAGCACCCTTTCTACCCCATCCTCCATTCTACTTGGTCAGGTGGGTGGTCAGAGGGTGCCAAGCTGGTCCAACAACAGCAGGAAGGCCTCTGCTAGGATTAGTTTGCTGCCATCTACTGAGACAACAATATTTTCTCTTGGAAGACATGGAAACTTTGAAATAATCCAGGCTCGTTTCCTTACTCCCAGGTTAGAGGTTGAAGAGGTAGGTGCAGAAGGTTCTAGCTGGAGCCCGTAAGTTTCAGAGCTGGAAGGGACCTGTCATGTACCTGGTGAAACTGAGGCCTAGAGAGCTGCAGTCCTTTGCCCTGGGTCACTTAAAAAGTTAGCTGATGATGGGGCAGTGACCAGACCTGGCCTTCTACTGCTGCTGTTGCCTGCCTTTTGCAGTCTGCCCAGCAGGCCTGCAGCTGCTTCTGCAAGTCAGTAGGACAGCTGTCACTCATCCTCTACCAGTTCCATCCTGTCTCCCATAAGTGGCTCGCTTGTTGTGGCAAGCACTTTCCACCACCAGTCTCTCCGGTGACACTGCACATTCCTTAAGGGCTGGGACGGTGCTTTCTCCTCTCAGGGCGGCTTCCCATAATTGCTAATCCTGGCCAGGCCTCTTAGCAGCAAGAGGAGCCCCGAACAGGCGGGACAGGTGGACTAGGTCTGAGTTCTGTATCATCTGTAGGACCTTGGGCAAGTTACTTAATCTTTCTGAGCCTGTTTGCTCATCTGCAAAGCAAAAAAGAGCACCTTTGGGGGCTTGTCGTTGGTGCACGCACAGTGCCTGCCCATTGTGAGGACATGGTGGAGGGCTCTGCTGTTGCATTTCTAGTGGGTTCTCTCTTGTGAAGCCCCACGGCAGTGATTCTTGAGGTCTGTCTCCTGGCATTCCTGTGAGGCAGGAAGGACAGAGGTCATTATTGCCATTTTACAGATGGGGGAGGCTCCCAGGGAGGGGAGATGTATGATGACCTTATGGCAGGTGGTAGAGAGCCAGGCCAGGAGACAGCAGGCCGCAGCCTATCCTCCCCCAGCGTCCCAGACCTTCCCCTCCATGGAGACTGCAGGCTCGTGGGCACTGGCACGCTGGGCTGGTGGCAGCCACTGCCCATCTGTCCCTCTCCATCCTGGAGGTTCTGCCCACGGCTTGGCCGTCTGCCGTGCCCAGGCCTGTGGTCTTGAGCGTGGGGTTTTCCAGCAGATGCTCCCAGAGCCTTGGAGCCTCGGTGTGTGTCTTGGTTTCCTCCCAGAAGCTTGGCTGCTGCAGTGTTCCCAGAGACAAGTTTTCTGGAGGAGGCAGGGCGCGCCATTGTGCCCTGCGGGGCCAAGCAGATTTTCAGCATCCTAGGAAGAACCAAGAATGCAGAAGTCTGGGGGTGGTGAGGCCTCAGCCAGCCCCATGGCGTCCCCAGTGCATTTCCTGTTGACTCTCCCCGTGCCCACACCCACTTCCTTTCCCATCCCTGGCTCCACCCTGAGCCCTCTGCTGGCTGATAGCTCCATGTGGCTACTGACCTGCTTCATGTACGCTGGGCTGTTCTGGGCTTTGTAGGAAACAGTGACCACAGGCCAGGGTCATCCCTTGCGCTATAAAGCTCCTACTGTGTCTGGTGAAGCCAAAGACGTTTTCCTTGGCTCATCTCAAGCAGCCGTCTTGGGTCTGCCTTCAACACTTCAGTGAGGTGCCCTGGGGGAGGGGGTGACCCCAAGGGACACATAGCCCCCCAACCCCGTGGGGTGACATGGGAAGGGTACAGGCCTTCCCTGCCGTCTGCTGCTTCCTAGCTGTGACACTGGACACATACCTTCCTCCCTGAGCCTCAGCTGCCACACGCGTGCATTGTGACATGCATCTCTGCCACACTTGTTCTGAGAACAGTCCTGCTAATGTAAAGCTCCTGCATGTGGTGGGGTCTCGGTGAGCAGCTTTCCCTTTCTTCTCTTGCCTGCCTGTCTACAGGGAGCTTCCAGTTCCTTAGGAACTTCACAATGTACAGATCAGCACTCTGCTTGAGACCCTGAAAAGCCTGATTGTCACTGCTTGGGGCGTGGGGTTTATGAGCAAGAGAAACACCTGAGGCCTGGAGACTTCTCAGGGAGATTTGCAGGGACTTTCTGCGCCATTCATTCAAGTCACTTAGGCTTAGAGTCCCCATTTATGAAATGGGTCTAGTAATAAACCTGAGCGCTGCAGGGCAGTGATACACATTAAATGAGATGGTATTTCCCATGTGCTTGGCAGAGCGCCCAGCACAGCCTCACCATCAGCACATGTGGCCCTGATGCCTCGCTCCACACCCCTTCCCAGTGTGTGCTGCTCCCAGTCCCGCCTCTTCGCTGAGTGTGGGCTCCTCTGAGGTGGAGGCTGTTCTCCTTCTGCTCCCAGTTCCCATCACCTGGTGCAGGGTCTGCCAAGGGAGGGCTTGGTTCCCAGGAATGGCCCAGCCAGGAGGCTGGCTGTGTGAGATTCCATGGATAGGGCCTCACTTAGAACCTGGAGAGGTCGACACCCATATAGCCACATTTGCCTCTTTGCTTGCCTTGGGTGCTTCTGCAGTGGGCAAGAGATGCCAGCAGTTTTCCCAGATTCCCTGGCATCCATCATGGCTGCTTCCAGCCTCCCCTTAATGGAATGAATCACCCCAGTATTGCAGGCTCAGGAGTTAGATAAGAAGGGAAGTCAGAGTTCACAAAAGGGGGTTGGGTGGAGGCCAGGTCTCCCAGCAGCAGGAGGAGACTGGGCGAAAGAGTGTCACAGGGTGGCCATCTGAGCTGGAGGGCAGGGATACCGAGGGAGCCGTAAAGCCCTGCATCTATTGGGAACTTCGTGTCATGTATTCCAGAGGCTCCGGGCTGGGAGCAGAAAGACCAGGGAGGAAACAGAAGGTACTGGTGCGGCAATGGGAGGGCTTGGCCTGGGGGAGATGGTAACAAAACGGTTCCGTTTGTTCTGGGATTCCGTACACACTTGGCTGGAGAATGGCATGTTTCTCCTCCCTCGCCTGTCAGGCATTAGAGACCTGGGGAAGACGTTTGAGCCCATTGCAGGGCCAGAGCAGATATAGCCCATCTGTATTGAAGCCACAGTGGGAACATTCTTGAAGGCACATAGCAAATGCCTAAAGAAAGCGAGCTGCACTCGCACAGGCGATCAGAGGGAGAGACGCTGTGATGTGAAGAGGGACATGGGGCTTGTGGGTCTTTGGAGAGCTGTTCTTCATGGGAGGATCCCTGACTCCATCCGCTAGATGCTCATTGTTCCCCCTCCCCCAGTCATGACAGGTGATCATCAGCTGGGAGCAACATTGCTGTGGTCGAGAACCACTGGCTGGAGTGAAAGACCTTGACCTCTCTGGTGGCTGCAGTCCTGAGTCCCTGTTACCTGTTTGGCCTCAGACAGGAAAGCTGATCCTTCTGAATTGGGCAGTGGCAAAGGAGACGCACCTTCTTGGTGCCCACTCGGCTCAAATGCCATGCAGTGTGGGGTGGAGCTGGGCGGCAGGGCATCCTGTTACCTGTAGACACAGAGGCCTGCTGCCCCCTGGGACAGGCTGTTTACCTTTATTGGCCCCACGTTTTCCATCCTCCCTATCCCTGAGTCCAAGTCCCCAGGAGCTGGGAAGGTTGGTCACATGATGGTTTCCTGGCGCACTTCTGCCAGCTCCCGGGTGATGCTGGGGTCTCCTGAGCCCCTCGAATGAGGCCAGGCAAGCAGGCGTTATGCCAGACAGCCGCCAACAGTGTGCGTTGCTGCTTTCCATAAGAAAAGGCGCCTGAGACCGACTACCAAAGCACAGAGCCATCTTGCCCATTAATCAGGATTTCAGGATTCTTGGAGTGACCTTAGCAACTGCCTGGCAAAATCCCTACTCAATTTACCCTCACCTGTCTGCCTTCAGCAGAGGCTGGGAAGGCTGTTGGTGGAATGGGGGTGGGGTGGGGAATGCTGCTGGCGTGGGCCCCTCTTGGGCCCCTAGAGCCTGTCTCAGGGGCTAAGATTTTGCATCTCTCAGCAGGGCCTGAGGGGGCACTCAAAATTAGTGTTATTTTTATTATTGCTCTCAATTGTTACTGTTCTCCATTTTCAATTTTAATTAAAGAGAAGGGATTTCCCAGTTACTCTCTTGAGGAAGAGGCTGAGAGAGCAGATAGGTGGTCTTACCACAGAATGGCGGTGATGGCAGGGCCCACTCTGCACCTGAGGCCTCCAGAGAGAGCCTGAGTTGCCCTGGCTACCCCATCCTATGCTGAGGGCTCCGGCCAGCTCCTTGTGGCCACAGGTACTCTGGGCCCTTGCTTGAGGCTGAACCTGGTCATGACTCTGTTGTGGTCCCCAAGGTGACCCCTGCTGGGTGCCCTTGCCTTGTGGCCTGGCTTCAGCCCTGCAGGTGACAGTCACGTGGCTCCTCCTCCTGGCATTCAAGGGGAGAACAAGAGGCAGGCTCCTCAGAATTTTGAATGTGGAGGGGCCACCATCACCCACTTAGGAACAGATGTTCTTGCAGCACCAAGTCCTGCAGCAGAGGGACTGATGCGCTGTCCCCTTCTGTCTCCCAGTCTACCTGTCAGAGCAGGCTCTGGCTGGAAAAGCCAGCCCAAATGGCCCTCGTCTGCCTCCCTCCCCCATGCCCATACCTGCTGCCACCCCCAGGACCCATCTGCCCTCTCAGGTCCCCTATCCACAGCCATCTGGGAAACTGACATCCCAAGCTTCTCTGAGCACCCCAGGAAGGTCACCTCTCAGGCCTCCCTCAGTGGCAAAACCCTTTGAGTGGTGCATTTCTGAGCGGTTTCTGCCAGGAGGAAACCCTGGTAATTTGGAGAAGGTTTGCTGAATGCCAGGCAGGTCAGCCAGAAGTGATGTGCATTTCACTGAAAGAACAGAATTGCCACCCACATCTTCATCCATTTCTAGGCTAGGAGCTGTCCTGGAATTCTAAAAGGAAGGAAGGTAGGAGGGCGGGCAGTGAGCAGCGCCAGTCCTGTGTCTCTGGGGGTTTTAATTGGCCTTTGCAGAGCCAAAGCTCCTTGGTTTGCTGGCAGAGGACGTGGAGGCTGTAGCCACTGGTAGTGCTATGGGTTGCGGTCTTAGCTGTCACTGGGTAAGGGCTGTGTTCCATGACTGTGCTAGCCCAGCTGACTCGGTGAGCTAGCTCTCCTTATCGGCATTTTCCAATTGAGGAGGCAGGCTCGGAGGGGCCAAGTGACCAGGTGGTAGACAAATAACTGCAAAGTGGCCAGGCCTGGGTACCCTCTTCCCCCAACTGTAAGCAGCTCCATAGTAATGGCCTGGTGGCTTGTGGCCCACCAGGTGCCCTGGGAGCAGGTGAGTCATATCCTTGTTGGAGCAAGGCTATGTGAGATGGCTCTCCCCCACCCTGCCAGTTTTGCCCTTTCTTCCTGAGCAGGTGTGGAGGCCACCGGCATTAGCAGGAAACACTAGAATGTTCCAGAGACCCAAGGGACCAGCCTTTTCTGGGGACAGATGCCATGTGCAGATGGGCCACTCCAACCTCCAGATGCCCTGTGTCTCTCTGAGGATGGGGCGGTGGTCAGAAAGGGCCCTGTATTCCTAGCCTGCCAGCCATTCCAGGAGCTGCCCAGCATGCACAGTTGCGCCTCATCTTCTGAGCCTTCCATCCTCACTGCTCCCCGGGGCAGCCCTGTGAGGGAAATGACGTTTTTAATTAGCCTGGTTCGGGATGGCGGCTCTAAAGCTCCAGGCTGTGAATGCAGCCTCTTCGCCTTTGGAGTCCGCTGCCAGTGGACACAATGTAGCTGTAGGAATGAAAACGAGAAAGAGAAAGGCCCACAGGCTCAGATTTTTAATTGGCACTGTCCTCCCAGCCCTGCACCCGCCCGCCGGCCCTCCCGGGGCTCTGTTTGGGCGGCCGGGCCCGGGCGGCGAGTGATGGAGCCTTTCACAGCTTCAGACTGATTTAAGTGGACCTGTATAGATTCCTGCAGCCGCGCTGAAAGAGCCAGGCGCAATCACCGCGCCGAGAAACCCTGGGAAATTTATCAGCCACCTGCGCGTCGTGAATAGGGAGAACTGCTGAGGGCCCTGCCGAGCCGCCTGGGCTTCAATGGCCCCACAGCCCAGCCTCGCAGAAGAGGTTTTTCTAAAGCTGCAATTAATTTTTTTCCCTCAATCCACTGGAAGTTGCTTTCTTGCTTTCAGCTGGGTGAGTGGGATCCTTGATTCTGTGATTCTCCCTTAACCTGAGTGTTCCAACAATTGATGTTTCTCTCTAGAGACAGAGAGCTGGCTTTATTTCCTGTCTGCCATCGAGGAAGGGACTTTTTTGTTTGTGTTTTGTGTGTCCTTTTTGTGCTCTTTCTTTTCTTTCTTTAAGATCATCTCAAGCTAACAGTGAGAAAAAAGGCATATGTGAGCGATTCCGCCTCAACAGGTCCCACAATACCATCAGGAATGTCCGTTTTTCTTGCTTTCATGAAAACACTGTGGGGTCTCACTTAGAGGAGACAGTGGTGGAGATGAAGGAAGGAGGGGAGTGCACATAGTATGGAAAGGAAAAAGACAGTCTCGCCGGACCGCCAGAGAGCCGTGTGCTGTGACTTCAAGAGGTTTCTCCTAGACCAACCTCCACCCTGCAGGGACAGTTACGGGGACATTTCTTGGCTCCTATTTAATTTTACAATGAGAACAAATTCCAACTGTATAAGAAGAGAAGGCCACCCTTTCTGCCTGGAGTCACTGTCGTAAAGCTTCTGTGATCGGCAGCTGCATGTGCCCATTTTTCTTGGGGATGCTCACAGGGATTTCAAGTTCCGTGTTCAGTCAGGGACATTGCTGCCGAAGGATGTTAACCAGTTTGGCTGCTGCGGCTGAGTGGTATGCCTGCAAGCCAGCCTGAGCACCCATCTACCTGTTGGGCCACCGGGCAGGTTCTGCAGATGGGAGTCGTCAGGCTTGAGAAGGTGACATCTGGGCCGTCTGGGCTATGCCAGGCTGCCCTTCTGTTTTGGCAAAGTCACTGCCTTCATTGTCCCACCCTTGAAGCTGGCCTGCTCTTGTCACAACCACCGGAGAGGCGTTGGTGTGAGAATGAGACCCGCCACTGTGGACGTGTTCACATGCGTGGCGCTCTGGCTGTCCTCCTCTCTTTCCCTGGAGCCCATGCCTTTGTTAAGATCTCCAGGACCTGCTGGCATGGCAGATTGCCCTTAAAGCCTCTCAGCAGGGAGGGCTACTGTTCTCAAGGGTGGGAGACAGAAGTGGCCGCCCTGTGGCCACTGACTGCAGTTGTGGTGACTTCCAGTTAGGGCTCTGATGGCTTGTTCTTCCTCGAGGAACTCTCAGGTTCTCAGGGTGGGCATGTGTGCACATGCATATGCACGCACGCCGTTGGTTCAGATGGATACCTGCTTTAGGCTTCCGGCTCTCCAGCTGGGTGACCTTAGCAGACTCCTCAGCCTCTCTAGGCCTGTGTTTCCTCAACTATAAAATAGTATCACTGGCACAGGCCTCCTGGGGGTTCTGGAGGAACCAGCGAGTCACGGTGTGCCAAGTTCCTTTTGCAGTGCCCGGAACATAGTTAGGGTCTAGTTCGTGGGACCTGTAAGTCTTAGTGCTTGCCATCTTAATAAGATGCACCTGTTGACACCTCGGACAGAGGGTCAAGAAGGGGCTCCTCTCTGGCTCCCGAGAAGGGGCCCCTTGCAGGCACGGGGGGTCCAGCGTGTTGGTGGGGGGTGCTTTTCCCCTAGGCCGTGGTGGCGGCTCCCTCGAGGATTTTAGAATCTTACCTCTGAGTTCTCTGAGTTCCCTGTGGCTCTTGACTCCCCTTTTCTAGTGAGCATGGGCCTCAGTGATGACACGTGGTGTCTGGCAGCTCCTTTTTGTGGTAGCCAGTTGCCGATAGAAGGACAGGCACCTTCCCAGTGGGTTCTGTGCTTTCTCTGAAGCACCAGAGGTTGGTGCCAGGACAGAGTCGGCTCATCTCCCCACTTGGGCTGAGCCAGTGATGGGCTCAGTGATGGTCTTAGCCAGAGGCTGGGGCCCTGCCCTGAAGCTGGTCTTGGGGTAGTGTGGTAGGCACCCGTCTTCTCACTGCTATACCACAGCTCACACTTCACATCTGCACTGGAAGGGTCACTGGGGGCTCAGAGTTAAACTGGCCCCAGCATTACTGGTCACTGTAGAAACTGCAACATCTTGAAGTGAATCCAGCAGAGCGAGGAAGAGGTGTGTGTATGACCGGTGAGCATTTACCTTTAAGGGAAGGAACTGGATGAGAGCCAGTCGGGGTCCCCCGGAGGCTGCCTGCTCTGGGCACTGTGCTGGTTTCTTGCCTGTTTTGTCTTACTGGTTTTGTCTTCTGGGTGCTTTCAGCCTCTCCCCTACACATCATTTGTCACCTAGGCGGGGTATGCTCCAGAGAAAAGTAAAATACCCACAGCCTTTGTCCCTTCCTCCCAACTGGCTGAGGGCTCTACCTAGTGTGGGGTCAGCGGAGCGTGCCCTCTGCGGCCTTTGCCGGGCTGTTGCCTCACTCTGCTCTGCCGCAGGGAGGCCTGTCTTTTTCCTCCTCTCATCCTGCGCTGGGGGCCGTATTACATGGTGGTCAGCACTTGATCCCGGATTCGGACTGCTGGCGCTCAGATCCTCCCCACTCACTCCCTGTGTGGCCTCAGCAAGATTCCAAACCTCTGATGACAGTAGCGCCCCCTCCCAAGGTTGAGGTGAAGGTTTAGTGGGAAGATCCCATGGAGCTCAGGGTAAATTCTTAGTAAACATTAGTTCTGCCATCATTCGGGGCTCTGCAGCTGCTAGGACACCAGAATGGACCTCCAGAAATGCCCTGCCTTTGTTCCCAGGACAAGACAAGATTCTAGGGGATGACAGACTGATGGGATTTATGGCATCTCCACCTTTGGGTTGGTTTTCTGCACAGGAAGAAACATGTGGATTTAAGAATGATTTAGGGCGGCTCCAAGGCCTAATGTGCTCCAAGGCGGCACATTCTTCAGGGGCCATCTTGGTGCGCCCCCCTACTCCCCTTGTTATCCCAGCCCCTGCCTGCCATTTTCTGGGGTCAAGGCTTGGCTGCTCAGGAACATGATCCCTCCCCACCATGCAGAGCTGTGCAGGCTGAGGGTGCTGTCCAGAGAGGCGTGGAGGGCCCGAGGTTGTGCCGCTCCTCACACTCGCAGACAAGCCCAGGGGGTGCACCCGAGAACGCACCTGTAGCAAGGTGCAGCCGTCAGGGCTCCCTGAATTTCCTTCTTCGCTGCTCCAGTTGGTGGGGTGGCTCTGCCCAAGGGCCGTCAGCCTTGTAGTTGGGAATTTTTCCCAAGCAGCAGGCAAGGATTGCTGGGGGCACCTAGGGGTAGAAAATGATTTTCTGCCGTCCTGATTTCTGGTGTTTATGGTAGCAGTGAGGTGAAGCGTGGTGGTTAAGGGTGGGTGCAGGCTTTGACAGACAGATCCGGATTTGAACCTGGCCCTGCCACTGCCCCTTGGTGGGAGTTTGCCCAAACCAACCTCTGTCTCTCCGGGTATAAACAGGAGGCTGGCAGAACCTGTTCCTCGTGCCTGGATGATGTGCTGATGGAGGTGAGAGGTCCCCCCATGCCCGCCCCAGGCATCTGTCTCCAGCACCTTCACTCAGACTGCAACTAGGCGCTGTGGGATGCGGGTGCTGTGTTTGTATATTCTGCCAAGCATTTAAACAGTAATGAACAAAAGGGGAAAATACAGAAAGCAGGGGGAGCCTATCAGGAAATTCATAGTTATGTTGAGGTGTGTCCCTGGGGAAGTAAAAAGAACAGAGACCCACCCCGGCCAACACTTCTGGAGCCTGAGTTGGGCTTCTGAGTGGGAGCGCCACCTGCCAGGCACCCTGGGCCTTGAGCTGGGCCTTCCCTGGATCCCTCCTGATCCAGCCTGCATAGCCGCCTGGAGGGGTCTGCCTCATGATGCCCACCATGACCTGCCCAAGGCCACTCAGCTAGACAGGGCAGATTCTCTATTTCTGTGTCTGTTTGGTGGCAAACAGCATGCCCTGGGCTGCGTGCCCACTGCTGAGGATGGGCCCTGTCGTCAGCCCTCTTGGGGATCTCCTGACACTTCCAGTGCCCTTTAAGGAAACATTTCCCGAGTGCCTGAACCTGGCACAGAATCCTGACTTCCTGCTGGGGTGGGTCTGGCCAGGTCTGGTAGAGAATACAGAACCCCACTCCCCATGGCCCACCCCTGAATCCCTGTGGTCCAGAAGCCCTGAACTAGGGTCTCCCTGTCAGGGCGTCACATTGGGTTAGAGCGATGGGACTTATATGGGCAAGAGGCTGAGCCACCCCAGGAAGGGTCCCTGGTGGGTAAGTCTGGGGTGAGTCTCCCCACATCTCCACCCAATAGCTAAGCAAGTGTTTGGTTTGCCTCCAGGTGGGAAAAGCCTTAGCAAATGTAGTCTTCCAGCAGGTCCTCTGGGGCTCAGGGAACGCCAGGGCCCCACACATTTTGTTCCCACCACTCACTTCTGGCACTGCAGGTGGGGCCAGCTGAGCCCAGAGGGGCAGCATGTGCCCAGGAATGTCCTGCCACACCCACCACCGGCGGGCATGTCCATGGCCAGCTGCCCTGCTGGACGTGCTGGGACGTGCTGGCCAAGTCTTGCTGGTCTGCCACTTGTCCTCGGCCCTGAAGGGCTCCAGTAGTCAGTGAGGGCCAGCATGGCCTCTCCCGTCCCCAGCATGCCTGGGATCTTTGCTTTCACGGACTGCTTGTGGGTGGGGTGAGGTGGTCAGAGGTTCTCCTTGTGCTGCATCTGCCTGGGGCTGCTCGTGGGCAACGTGGGCCCCTCCCTCTGTCGCGGTGCAGCTGGCACCATCAGCTGCTGTTCAAACCCCTCTGAGCCTGGCGCTGCTCATGATCTCATTTCAACTCCAGGCGGCCCCTCTAGGGCAGTTTTATTTCCCCATTTTACAGATGGGAAAAGAGAAACTCAGATTGCGTAACATGCCCAAGGAAACACCGGTCCTAGTGTTTTGTTTTGTTTTGTTTTTGAGTGGAGTCTCGCTCTGTCGCCCAGGCTGGAGTGCAGTGACGCGATCTCAGCTCACTGCAAGCTCCGCCTCCCGGGTTCTCGCCATTCTCTTGCCTCGGCCTCCCGAGTAGCTGGGACTACAGGCACCCAGCTAATTTTTTTGTATTTTTAGTAGAGACGGGGTTGGTTTCACCGTGTTAGCCAGGATGGTCTCGATCTCCTGACCTCGTGATCCGCCCGCCTTGACCCCGCCCCAGTGCTGGGATTACAGGCGTGAGCCACCGCGCCTGGCTAATTTTTTTGTATTTTTAGTAGAGATGGGGTTTCACCGTGTTAGCCAGGATGGTCTCGATCTCCTGACCTCGTGATCCGCCTAGCTCGGCCTCCCACAGGGCTGGGATTACAGGCTTGAGCCACCGCGCCCGGCCGCTCCTAGTGTTGAGAGGCAGGATCCCACCCCAAATGGATCGTCATTTCAGTGCTTCATTCAGCCACCTGGCCCTGCTTTTCCAGGTATCAGGGATGCAGCCCACAGAGGTACTCAGGCAGGAAGGGCCCACCAGCTCATGGGTGTGGGAGGCTCCAGAATGGAGAGCGCAGTTCCCTCTGCCTGGACAGAGAGGCTCCACGGAGGCTTTAATGGGACTGGGGTGGCTGTTTCAGCTGGGCTGTGCAGAGGAAGAGTCTTTCAGGGAGAGAGAGGTTTAGGAAGGGGGTGATCTTGGCCTATGGAGGGCACTCCATGGGAGGGACTCTGTGTCCAGGAGAGCCTGAGTAGGCAGGGAGGGTGTGAGTGAGATGGGACTGGAGATACCAGGCCTTTAGCCCTGGAGTGAGGCATTTGCTTTTTATTCTGAGAGCTTGGGGAGGAAGGTGCTGGATCAGGTTTGAGACACGTTGAGCTGAGAGGACCGTGGGACATCAGCAGGGACATGCTCATTGGGTCTGGAGCTCGAGATGGGATCTGGCCTTAGGTGGCCATTAGGGCCGCTGTGGTCAGCAGTACAGGTCTGAGTTGGATTTGGTGCCCGGTCTCAAGTTGCATTGAAGCTAGTCTCAGTGCAGTGGCCTTGCAGGGTAGGGCAGGGACACCTGGGGCTCAAGCTGAAGACCCTCATTGTGCAGATGGGCCCAGAGCAAGCAAGACTTCCCCAGGGCATGGCCAGCACAAGGCGGCTGGAGCCAACGTCAGGCACCCGGGTCCTGCCAGGTACGTCCTGGACCCACGCTGCCTCGTGGCACGTCTCATTGTCTCCTGCCACCTGCGGACCCTGTGAGGCCCAGCACCAGAAAGGGTGACCCAGCTCCTGCTCAGAATGGAGGACAGATGGAGGTCCCCAGAGATGCGTTTAGACCCCATTTCCAAGGGGGCCCTCTCGAGTGGGAGCAGGGAGCATTTTATCAGAAAGGGAAGCCTCTGGAGGGTCGTGGTGACTGCTTGCTTCTGGAGGTTTCTGTGCTGAGGCCTGTTTGGGCAGATAAATCCGTTGTGTTTCTGCAGCGCTTGCCTGCCTTCTCCTTGTGACTTCTGTTTCATTGTTGGGAGGAAAGAAGTCTCACTCCCAGCAAATCAAAAGGAAATCTAGCTGCATCTGACTCTGTGAACTCCACCTCTGCATCTCATCTGCTCAGTGGGTGTGAAAATACGGCCGGTGGAAGCGGGGCTCCGGCCGGCTTCACAAGCATCAGAACTGCAGGCACCTGGCCCAGGCGTCCGTGTTCTGTGTGTGTCAGAATGCTCCTGATGCTCCTGTGGCTACTGAGGCTGCTCACAGACACGAGAGACCATTCCCCCCCATAACCATTGGTGACCAACAGGCAGCCTTCTCCTCTAACCTCCGCAGGATGGGGCCCAGCCCAGCAGCTGCCCCAAGTGGCCAACGTGGGCCTCTGTGGACAGGGCAGGTGCAGCTGAGGCTGCAGGTGCAAAACTGCCCCAGGGTGGGTGGGCAGGAGGCCACCTGAACCTCTGTAACAGCAAAACAGTGAGTGTTTTCCTGGGATCTCCCTCTTCCTGTTGTTCTGTGAAAGCACCTACCAGCCATGTGAAAAGCCTCCTGGCTAACCACCCACATGCAGGTGTCTGGCACAGGGTGGCACACTGGCTGTTCAGGGGTCGGCCCCTCCTGATGTTTGCATGTCCCCCTTGTGTGAAACTCACATTTAATTTCATGATTATTAAGTGCAGGAACCTGGGGCTGGTAGAGTTCTTTTGTCCACAAATTTTGCAAAATGCTGTTAAAAAAAAAATGCATACGCTTTATTGCTACCAATAAAGAGAAAAGGAAAGAAAAGAACTTTGGTAGAGAAACACTGGGAAATTTTAATATGGAGATGGGGTGGGGATTCCCCTTTGGGAAATACAAGTGATCATGTGAATAGGATTTTGGCCTTTTCTAACTTAGTGTGTCCTTTGCTCTTAAGGTAAATAAACACACACAGAGATAGACATTGCATTTCATGTTTGGATAGTACCTTCATGTGTTCGAAAATTAAAATAACATGGAGTAAACTCTTGCCCCATCTCTCCCATCCCCCATGCCCTCAGACAGACTGCTAGTTTCTTGTGCTCATTTTTACAAATACAAGCAAATAGGAATTTCAGTTCTTCTTTTAACAAAGCAGATAATAGCATGCAATACATACCTTGCTGTACCTTGTTTTCTTGAACAGTAAACCCTGGAGGTGTTTTCATGCCCTTTTTTTGGCTGCGTGGTGTTCCACTGCTCGGATGTGCCCACTTTGCGGGGTCCGCTGCTGACTCTTCTGGGCTTCTTCAGCTGTGAGTTTCCAGTGCATGAGTCCCTTTGGACATGGGAGATCCATCTTCTGCTGGGTTAATTCCCATCAGGATCGCTTGGTCACACGTCGTGTGCCTTTGGCCTCTTGGAGGATGTTGTCAGGTTAACATTATAGGAGCCCTTCCTCCCTGCATATCAGTTTCCCCACTGCCCAGAGGCTCGTCCAACATTTGACATTTTCACAACCAGACAGGTAAAAAACAGTTTCTCTGTCATTTCGGTTTGCAGTTTTCTGATCAGTTGAACGTCTTTTTGTATATGTAAAGGCTATTCTTGTGTCCTTTTCTGTGTTCTTTTCATTTGCCCTTTTAAAATAATTGTGTCGGTCAGGCGCGGTGGCTCATACCTGTAATCCCAGCACTTTGAGAGGCCGAGGCGGGCAGATCACAAGGTCAGGAGTTTGAGACCAGCCTGGCCAATGTGGTGAAACCCCGTCTCTACTAAAAATATAAAAAGTTAGCTGGGCGTGGTGGCGGGCGCCTGTAGTCCCAGCTACTCGGGAGGCTGAGGCAGGAGAAGCACTTGAACCCAAGAGGCGGAGGTTTCAGTGAGCCGAGATCATGCCACTGCATTCCAGCCTGGGCAACAGAGCGAGACTCCATCTCCAAAAACAATAAAAATATAAGATAATTGTATCTTTGGTCTTTTTCTTCTCAATTGTATATTAGGGAGATTAATTTTTGCCTGTGATATGAGTTACAAATACTTATTACTAATTTGTTCTTTGTTTTCTGACTTTGCTTTTGACTTCTTGAGCTTTACTGAGATATAATTCATATACCACACAGTTCACCCATTTAAGGTGTACAACTTAGTGGTCTTGAATATATTCAGAGAGTTCCACAGCCATCATCACAATCAATTTTAGAACATTTTTATCACCTCAAAAGAAAGTCCATACCCCTTAGCAGTCACTCTCCATCCCCTTCAGCCACCCCCACTCCCAGCCACTGGCAACCACAAAACTTCATTCTGTCTTGATGGGTGTATTAGTGCGTTCTTACGTTGCCATAAGGAAATACTTGAGACTGGGTAATTTTAAAGGAAAGAGGCTTAATTGACTCACAGTTCCTCATGGCTGGGGATGCCTCAGGAAACTTACAATCATGGCAGAAGGGGAAGCAAACACATCCTTCTTCACATGGTGGCAGGAGAGAGAAGTGCTGAACAAAGCAGGGAAAGCCTCTTATAAAACCATCAGATCTCGTGAGAACTAACTCACTATCACGAGAATAGTATGAAGGTAACTGCCACCATGATTCAGTTGCCTTCCACTGCATCCCTCCTACGGCACGTGGGGATTATGGGAACTACAATTCAAGGTGAGATTTGGGTGGGGACACAGCCAAACCGAATCAGTGGGTTTCCCTATTCTGGACATTTCATATCAATGGATCCACACAATATGTGGCCTTTTGCGTCTGGCTTCTGTCACTTAGCATCATGCTTTCAAGGGTCTTCCACACCGTAGCATGTATCAGTATCTCCTTTCTTTTTATGGCCAAATAATATTCTGTTGTATGGCCAGACCACATTTTATGTATCCATTCACCAGTTGATAGACATTTGGGCTGTTTCTACTTTTTGGATATTATGAATAACGCTGTTGTAAATGTTTGTGTGCAAGTTTCTGCATAGACATATGTTTTCATTTCTTAGACGTGGAATTGCTGGGTCTGATGGTAACTCTGTGTTGAACATTTTGAGAAGCTGCCAAACTGTTCTCCACAGTGACTGCACCATCTTACATTCCTACCAGTGCATTTGGCGTTTTTTGACATGTTAAAAAAAAATGTTTTTACCAAATTTATTACTTATTTATTTTATGGCTCTGGATTTTGAGTTTTGGAAAGGCCTTTTTTTCTCTCAAGATGATAAAGGAAGTTTCCTGTTTTCTTCTAGTACTTTTATGGGTTATATTACACTCTTTGGTCTGTGTTGAGTTTATCTTGTATGTGGTGTGAATATGGAGCCAACCTTTTCTTTAATGTAGCTGCCCGTCTGTTTCAGTATTGTCTGTGGAGAATGCCATCTTTTCTTCTCTGCTTTGAGATTCTACCTTTATCATATACTAAACTGGGTCTGTTTCAGAACATTCTGTTTCATTGGTCTCTGTAGGTATGCATGTACGTTCATACTAATATGCTGTTGTAGTTTTGGAGGCTTAGCAATGTGTTTGGCATATTATATGATACGGACTAGTCTAGGAGGGTTAGCTTCCCCACTGTTCTTTACAGAGTTTCCTGACTAATCTCACTTGTTTATTTTTTCATTAAAAACTTGAAAATTAGTTTGTCCTAAGACCATGGGGATTGGGAGTGCTGTTGATATTTTGGATTGGGATCATATTAGACTTATGAATTAATTTAGGGAGATTTTACACCTACTTGAGGTTGAATCTAACTTGACACAAGATTTATTTCTATTTGTTCAGTCTTACTTTTCTGTTCTTTAAAGTATTTTTTTGTTTTCTATCAGTTTTACCAGTTCTTACAAGTTCATTCCTAGGTATTTTATCTTTTGTGTTGCTGGCGTGTCTTCTTGCTCTTGAAAGCAGGTTTTTTTTTAGCAAGAGCAGTTGGATATAAGCAGAGCTCCCAGACCCCTTTGCTGTGGCTTCGCTGTGTCCAGAGAGAGTCACAGGCACAGTTGTGGGGTGGAGTGTGGGAAGGGGGGATCGCACTCTCCGTGGCCTCCTTGATGGTCTCTATTTATCCCTCCAAACACTTCTGAGGCTTTGAGGCTCTTATTAGCCTCGTACACATGAGAAGCTGAGGCACAGAAGTTTAATAATTTGCCAAGGTCCCTCAGGGCACACCCGAGCTGGGATATTCCAGCCCAGGCCTGTCCAGCCTGTACTACCCCACCGCCCTGCCGGAGGACCGCATGCTTTCCTGAGCACAGCCCAGGAGTGAGGAGGTCCGATTGCACGTCACACAGCTGTGCAGTCTGGGGCACATCCCTTCTCCTCGTTCAGCCTCTGTCTGCTCATCTGCAAGAGTGGCTAAACCGGTTGGTGATTTGCTCACTTCTCCAAGAAGGATCCCCTTTCCCCAGTGTGCCCTCCATGGAAGGCGATATCTGGAACAGAGCTGTGAGCTGCTGGGGTGGAGCCCAGAGGCCCCTGTACCCTGCAGTCCTGTCTTCAGCACCCCGACGTGGCCCCAGGCAGCTGAATGCGAACGAGTGCCCAGCAGCCTCTCTGAGAGCCTCAGACATACCTTCTGCATCGCTAGTCCCGCTCAGAAGCCACCCCTGACACTGTGCGCCCTGCTGGTCGGCTCTGTTGAAGGTCTATGGGCGCAGGCAGTGTGCTGGCCTCAGCCCCCGCCAGGACCCTGTGTGCTTTGGAAAGGTTCCTCGACTTTTGTTAGGCAAAGAATTCTCTTCACGCCAAGCTGCGAGTGAGGTGGTTTCACAAGTCCTGTCCTGAGTGTGTGCTGGCTGGAATGTACACCACAGAAACAAAATGTTTGTTTTCCAATTGTGAGAGCGCCGGGAGGCCCTTTGGCGTCAGCTCCCACACCTTCTGTGTTCGGGCAGGCCATCTGCCATCTGGGGCCTGGTGCAGAAACAACGTCGCCACCGTGTGGCCTGTGGGGTGCCCTCAGAGAGGCCACTGGGTTGGCCACCATTCAGAGGACACGCGTGGCTCTGGGCCTCCAAGGCCTGTTCTTACCCACAGCACCCTGGGGTGTAGGCCGTAGGACCCCAGGGCTGTGCAAACAGAGGCCTAGCCGGGAGGGCCAACCGGGGTGGACCCTTCCTTCCCACCTACCCTCTGCCCCCAGGCTGCACGACGCACCCACTGTGAACCAGGCCGTGGCATGTGGGGTCAGGGTTCCCTGCACGCTTGGCAGGAAACGGGGTACACACAGGAGCTTGGGCCTGCTTCCGGATTGGCTGCTGCAGAGGTGGGTTTTGGTGGGAGAGAAGGTATCTGCCAGTGAAGAGGGAGATAGGGCGGGGCCGTCAGGATGGTGCTGACCCAGGGCTGGTGTAGAGGGGGTTTATGTGACTGAAAGAGGTTTGCTGTAGAAGGAGCCAGAGCATGAGTGGGAACAGCAAGGGCAGAGGGGCCCAGGCAGCAGAGCCTGAGGAAGAGGGGACTTGGGGAAGGCCATTCGAGAGTGGTGGCCAGGCTCTGGCCTGCTTGGCGGGTTTAGCCCAATGAGCACCACTCCGGTGAACTTTACAACTCCCTAGACCAATGGAGTGACTTTCCAAGGCTCCGTTATGAGGAACCCTCTGTTGCTGGAGTCCACAGGGGACCTGCTGGAGCCCGCGCTTGCCTTCCTCGGGTCTGGCAGGGGAGATAGTAGGCTGGGCCTGCTGGCCCTAGGTCTGTCTGCAGAGGCCCGGGTTTTTAGGTGTCTGGGCTGGGGATGGGCTGTCCCGGAGATGAATTCCTCCTTCCCCGATTCCTTCAGCCTCTGGAGGCCATAGGTCATTTTCCTTATAGTCCTCGTCCCCAGCTGGGCCCTAGGCCTCAAGTTACCAGAGGCAAGGCCACGCTGCGTAGAGAATCCAGTGGGAGGGGTGCCCCCGATGTGCAGCATGGGGGCCCCAAGAGAGCCACCAGAGCAGGGACAGCAAGGCCCAGGGATGGCTGGGGGTGTGGAGACCATGGAGAGAGCCCCAAACTGGTGCCACCCTTCCTGAAGTGACTCAGGGTGGCCTGGACTGGCTGCCACACAGCACACCTGGCTCTGGCACCACCTGGGCCTCCCAGACCTGGAGGGGATGTCAGATTTGGGGCAAGATACCTTGTCCACAGAAAAGGGAAAATGGTGCCTGCCCTGTGGACCTGACCAACCTGAGTCAGTGCCTCCAAAGTCTGTCCCCTGAGGTACCGGCTCCTGCAACGGCGTGACCACAATCTGTCTGGCATGTGGCAGGCGCTCAGTACACGTTTGTTGGCCTCTGCAGAAATGAGCTGAGGAAACTGTCACAGGAAGGCGGGCACTTCCCTAGTAACTGACCAGGGCCAGCCTTCCACCCCGTAGATATTTACCACCCCCACTGGGCCATTTGCTTCTAGAGCCTGTGGTCTGGGAAGAGCCTTGAGTATCCATTGCCGAATCCGTGGAGCTCCAAGGACCCTGGAGGACCTTCCCGCTCCTGGCAACTTGATTTCCCTATTTTCAGGCCCTGGCAACTTGGCTTCCCGAACATCTGGGTGTTGCTGCCAGTGTTGCCCTGATTCCTGAGGGCAGTCCAGACTCAGAAGGGCTGCCTCTTTTGGGGTCCAAAGGTGGTAGGCATTTCACAAAAATGGGCTGGACATGATGCTGTCCCCCGCTTTTGTTTTTTTTTTTTTTTTGGAGAGACAGGGTCTTGCTCTGTCGCCCAGGCTATAGTGCAGTGGTGCGATCTCAGCTCACTGTGACCTCTGCCACCTGGGCTTAAGTGATCCTCCCACCTCAGCCTCCTGAGTAGCAGGGACCACAGGCATGCACCACTATGTCAGGCTAATTTTAGTTTTTTTGGTAGAGATGGGGTTTTGCCATGTTGCCCAGGCTGATCTTGAACTCCTGGGCTCAAGCAATCCACCTGCCTTGGCCTCCCAAAGTTGTGGGATTACAGGTGTGACCCACCCCACCTGGCTGATGCTATCCCTTTTTAAGACTGGGCACCAACACGGTCCTGGGCGAGCAGCTGGCCTGGCCTACACAGGAGGTGGCTGTGAAGCAGCAGCAGACCAGATGCCCAGGGGGAAGGGCCCTGCAGAGCATGGGCAGTCAGCCCCTAGGGAAAGGTTGGCCACGCCCACGACCTTCGAGGCATCTCTAGCACCTGCCACCTCTGAGGAAAAGAAGCCACCGCCACCTGACCCCTCTGGCCCCAGGGGCAGGGGCGGCAGCTTCCTGTGAGAAAGAGTACAGCCTTCATGCAAAATCCAGATTTACCAAAGATGGATTAAAGATGGGCCAGAAATATGCTTGTGCCTTTTTTTCTTTTCTGAAATAGTTTTTTAAAGAGCCTAGGAAACCACATGCCTTGCCGTCTTGGTTGTTTCTGTGCCAGCTTCCAGCACAAATGGGACTTAGAAAATTTCCAGGCTGTCGGCCATCCGTTCTCATAGCCTGGTGTTTTCTTGATACTTGGAGAATTCTGTTCTCATGCAAGCATGTTTGGGGAGGAAATGCGTCCGCTCAGCCGGAGCCGGGGCCCTTGCAGCTTTTAGCAGGGCAGCTGCCAGGCCAGGCTCTGCTCCTGACGTGTGAGCTGGGCTTGTTGATGGCCCTTTCTTAGAGGGACTTGAGGTAGCTCCATGAAGACCTCTAACACAGAGCGCCATAAAACTGGACTAAAAAGAGGGAGAGAGCAAGGGAAGGAGGAAACACAGCTGGGCCCGCCGTGAGGAGCGGCGACACGGGAGGGAAGTGGTCATCATTCGCCCAAAAGAGAGGCACTCGAGCGCCGCCGGGAGACGGGCTTGGCGCAGGCGGGGGCCCAGAGGAAGCCTCGTGGGCACTACGCTTAAGACACCGACTAACCCAGGAGAGCCGTCCCCAGCACCCGCCGCTCCCCAGCACGTCTCAGGCGGACTGGGGCCAGGAACTGGACTCCCCACAGGGCCCCATGGCCAGTCTCTGACCATGGCTTGACATTCCTGTTCTAGAAAGAACAGTAGTACTAAGAAGCAGGTGCGTAACCTCTAACTACATTAAAACCCAGGGTGCTTTTACCTGTGGCTTTAGATTGGGTCCCTAGAAGCAGGGCCTGAGCTGGAGATTCTTGTGCCAGTAACACCGAGAGGGATGCTCCCAGCAGGAACCTTCAGGGAGGCGAGGGAAGCCCCTGGACCAACAGAGGCCCAGCAAAGAGGTAGGCTCAGCTGAAGTCGCTTCTCAGCCTGGTGCTTCGGGAGCTGCGAAGTGTGACTAGCACTGCCGTGGGTTTGGGACTCCAGGCGGGACACCAGCAGCCTGGCTTTCCTCTTAGGATCCTTGCAGTGGCCCTTGCCTGGCCAGAGACAGCAGTTCTGCTTCCCAGGAGAGGAAACGGGAAGTGAGGCCACTTGGTCAGTGGAGGAACTCAGTGCCTCCAACTGCAGAATCTAGTTCCCCACTCTCCTCTCCGGAACCCTCCAGGTTCTGGGGAGAGCCAGGGCCCAAGGGATGAGAATGCCCCGGCCTCCTTTGGAGGAGGAGACAACCAGGACAAAGGGGAGTGGTCACTGTCTGCTCCCAGACACATCACCTGACCAGCCAGCTTTGTCTTTGTCACCGGATGCCCACTCCTGCATGTGGGGGTGTAGTTCATGAGTTCTGGGGACTCCCAGGCCCCAGGCAGCAGTCCCTGGAGAAATCCTGGGGCTGTTTCCCCTCCACTCCCCAGACCTTGCCCTTCGCAGCCCAGAGTGGGTTCTCGGTCACTACTGATAAAACATGTGGTTTAGTTCCGCTCAGGAGATGTTTCTAGAGTCTCTACTGCGTGTTCACCCTGCTGGCCCAGGAACAGCAGCACCTGGCAGAGGGAATGAACTTGTTGGGCTGAGGCTGGACAGAGTGAGTGGTGGTCTGCCTGGCAGCAGTACAGAGCTGATATGTTGAGTCAATGAGTTTGCTGAGGCGGAACTGGATTTCAGCTTGTACCTAGAAGGCAAGGACCAGGCCACCTTCGTCTGTATCCCCGTGCCCAGCCAGGGACCTCCCGCTCAGGAGAAAGTATAGGAATAAATATCTGCACAGAAGAGCCCTGCAGAAGAAGGGTCATTGCTCCTAGCTGGGAAGCCCTGGGGAGGCCGGCTGGGGCAGGCTGAGCAGGAAACCCCGGCTGGGGTCGGTGGGAATGGCCAAGGAATGGCCAGGGCCTCTGTCGTGTCTAGAGCTGAGGTCTAGGGGGGTCTGATGGAAAAGGCAGGGCCTCCATCCCAAAGTTGCCTCTCTGGCAGGCTGCTGTGGTCTGCCTTTTGCAGACTCTAGGAGTAGGTCTTGATCCATGTCCCTGGCCACTAGCCTGAGGCCATGTGGACAGTTTCCACTGAGCTTTTTTACCTGGGCAGGCCTGTGCCAGAGTAGGTGGCCCAGCCCAGAGCTGGGACTGGATGTCAAGAGAGCAGAAGTCGGCGGGCTGGGGGACAGTGACATTGGTCCTGGAGCAGCAGTTTCACCTTGGAATAATGTGTTCATACGGCACTTTGAACTTAGCCATTTTGCAGCTTTTTGCAGACATTTTTGAGGGCACACAGGCCTCCAGGCTTCCAACTTGCCTATGCAGTGTTCTTCCATGGGGTAGCTGGAGCTGCTAGGAGATGCTGGGCGGGACCTTGCCTCCGGGGCGCGGAGGGCACAGGGCACAGACACCCTGGGTGTCTGCCTGGGGGTTGTTCACGAGGGTTGGGGCTCTGGGCAGAACACACACCGCCCCATTGTGGCAGTCACATTCCTTCCTGACAGGTGGGGCTCGCCACCAGCTGGGGCAAACAGTGGGTGGTTCTTGGCTTTCTCTCACTGTGGCTGAAATGGCTGTTTTGAGTCAACAGAGTTCTCAAGGTTTCGCTGGCTTTGTGGCCAAGGAGCTGATACATTTGAAGATATTGGGGGCTGAGTGGCATTCTGGGGTTTGCTTGTGATGAGGTTCACCAGCCCTTCCTTGTAGACGCCCCCTGCATCACAGCAGAAAGGGCCCAATTGGTCCAGAGAGCCCTGAACACCCTGACTTGGCAGGCCGGCCGCCGCCCAGAGGTGGGAGAGTTGCCTGGCGCCGTGATGCCCATGCGGACGGAGTCTGCCTCCGTGTTGCCTGTCTAACCTCAGCCCCTTCCAGAGCACAGTGAGGCCAAAGCCACACATCTGTGACGGGTCCAGCTAATGGGTCCCCAGCGCCCGCGCCTGGCTGTGGCTAACGCATAACATGTCTTACTTTGTTTGGGCTGCTGTGACAAAGATGCCTTAGACTGGGGAACTTACAAACCACAGAAATGTATTTCTCTTACTTAGAAGCTGGGAAGTCCAAGATCCAGGTGCCAGCAGGCTTGGGGTCTTGTGAGGGCCTGCTCTTCATAGTTGGCACTTTCTCACATCCTTACCTGGCGAGAGAGGCACCTGCACTCCCTCTGTTATGAGCCCTCATCTCATCTGTGAAGGCCCCTACATGACCTCATCACCTCCCAGAGGCCCCACCTCTTTATACTTTTGCACAGAGGCTTAGATTTCAACATAGGAATGGGCGGGGGGCGGGGGGGCACACATTTAGACCGTAGCACCACGATTAGTGCCCAGACCCACACAGTCATGGTGGCCATAAGTTAGACACCCCTGCCACTTGCACCTTATGCCAGGGGCGGTCAGTGGGAAGCTCCGAGCAGGACCGAGAAGGTGAGCACAGACAAGCGCTGTGCGGCTTCTGTCCGAGTGCGCAGGCTGCGCTCCTGCTCTGTTCACGTGAGAGGCCACAGAAAACACTCGCAGCATTCCACGTCCCAGGCCCTTCACATGACAGCTCGCAGAAAACGTGAGCACGCGGTCGGGTGTCAAGCACACTGGTCTCAGCAGATGTGGCGGACACCCAAGGCAGTCAGCCTCAGTACCCGTCACCCACCTAGAACCTGTTCACAGCACATCATCCAGGCTGCTGTGGCCTTGACTGGACGTGATTATTTATTCTTACATACCACGGCTTCTATACAGGCCAAGAAACAGACTGCTCAGGGTTGGGAGAGGGTGGGTCTGGCTCCCTGGGGACCTCAGGCTCTGATGCATCCTGGTCTCATCCTAGGCCTCCTCTGTCGGGGCAGCCTGGCTCAGCAGAGCCTGGGACACATGGCTGAGGTCACCCAGGGTGGGCCTTCTTGCCCCTGTTTTGTGCCCCCTACTCAGTTTTCCTTCTGTCCTGGCTCAGGTCTAGGCCAGTCAAGAGGGTGGCTGAGAAGCAGGAGGAGCCTCAGAGACCCTCCCCCTCGAAAGCACTGAGGCCTCCACCTTACAAGCGGCAGGTTTGCCTTGGGAGCTGCTGGTCCATCGCCCAGGCCTGGCCTGGGGCAGGCGAGGATCCTGGGTGCTGGTCCATCGTCCAGGCCTGGCCGGGGGCAGGTGAGGATCCTGGGTGCTGGTCCATCATCCAGGCCTGGCCGGGGACAGGCAAGGACCCGGGTGCTGGTCCATCGCCAAGGCCTGACCAGGGGCAGGCGAGGATCCTGGGGCTGTTGTGCAGGGGTTGCCGTCTCCAGCCCTCTGTTATGGTTGGGGGAGTGTGCTGTGTGCACATCACTGGGCTGTGTCAAATCCCACCATGGCCCAGAGGGTGGACCTGTGGCTCCGTGGGGGGCCAGCTGCAGGGACGGGGCTCCCTCAGCGGCCTGGGCCAGCATCTTCAGTCTAATGGGTGCCCCTGCCCCTCTCCTGAGTCCCCGTGCAGAGCTCCCTGCAGCACCTCAGCCTTCACCTTTCTCAGCTAATCAAAAGATGTCAAGAAAAGCAAACCCATCAGAACGGCTTCCTCCATGGAGTGTTCAGGAACAATGAGCGTGCCCATGGCAGGCACATACACCTTCCTCCAGAGAGAGCACCTTTGATTTCCCGTTTGCTGAGGCTGGTTCAACAGCTTGTTGGCTGTGACAGCCGGTGGTCACCTGTATTTCAAAGAGACACACAAACACTGCAGCCTTTGAAAGGATCAGGCCCTCGGGACAGGTCTGTGGTCGTGGCGTCGGCAGGCGTGTGGCGAGGGAGGCGGCGGGTGCTCCAAGCCCTGCTTTGCTCCCACAGTCCACCCGTCTGCCGGGAAGAGACCAAAGGCTGGAATTCCCCCCTGCCCTGTGTGTGCAGTTCTTCCCTCGCTCCCCTCTGGTATGTGACCTTGTTGCTGCAGTCCTGTTAGGGATATCCAGGACCGGGCTGGGAGTGCCCCTCACTGTCCCAGCCTCCGTCCTGTCGGTGGCTGGACTGTGGAGTGTGCATCATTCTGAGGAGAAGGCTGGATTTTGTGCTCTGTCCTGGGAGCAGGTGTTGAACTGCACACACTTGTGCACAGTGTCAGCCCTGCCCCCATCGCTGGCAGCTGACGCCAAGCAGAACCGGCTTGCGTACCCTTGAAATCCATCCTGTTCAAGCTATACCTGC
Source organism: Macaca fascicularis (assembly GCF_037993035.2). NCBI lineage: Eukaryota > Metazoa > Chordata > Mammalia > Primates > Cercopithecidae > Macaca > Macaca fascicularis. The sequence continues at coordinate 133,595,065 of NC_088383.1, read as the reverse complement.
CACTGGAGAAGGCCCCAGGCTGCCTCCTGCCCCAGGCCAGGCCCCACACAGAGGGAGCACTTGGTGGGCGGAGAAGCTTTTGTGTAGCCTACTCTCTCTCTGGGGCCTCAAGGGGCCCAGCAAGGCAGGCAGGGAGCTGGTGAGCACTAGAACCTGGAGCTTGGCCTCTCCTCAGCAGCTCAGACCCCCCAGGCCCCAGCACCTGTGGAGGGCATGGAGCCACTCCTTTCTAGAGGCTCGGCGTCTCCAGGTGAGGCTGAGAACTCATGTTTCCCCAGCTCCCTGCATGACTCTATTACACACGAGGCTCAGGACTTCAGCTCGGCCCCTTCTAGCCTGTGTCTCCCACTCTGGTTGTGGAGAGTGCGGTAGAGTGGGCGTCGTGTCACCCTGTCTGGCAGTACAGCCTGGCGTTTCCTCCGAGTCAGATCTCTTCTCAAGGGGAGCATCGCGGTGCGTCAGTTATGTTTGCATAGAGGTCCTGCCTGAAAAACATCATTGATTTCACCACCATCGTAGGGCGTTTGGGTTGCTGTCTTCTTTTCTGTTTAACAGTATGTTGCCGAAGTTTTACACACATCTTAGAATGTTTTCTTCACACACAAATCCGAGTAGTGAAATTACCTGATCAAGGAATTGGATACATTTTTCCCAGGTTGCGCTTCAGAAAGGCTGTGGACAGTGTTAGGAGCATTTCTGTTTCACTGCAGCTCCCCAGAACTGGGCCTGCATCAAATTTGTGTGCTTTGCCGAGTTAGTAGGTGAAGAATGGAATTGAGCGTGTCTTTATGAGCACAGAGTGCTCATTGGCCGGAGGTGCATCTTCATGAGTGCGTTGCTCATGGCCCCTGTCCTTGCCTGGATGGGAGGAACCCGGGACTCGATTGGTCTTGCCACAGCCTGGTGGTCCAGTCGCTTTGTGGGGTGTGCAGTCCTGGGGCTCCGGGAGGGGAGTAACCCTTAGTAACCTGTGTGTCTGCCCCTCCACAGAACTGTCAGACCTTCAGCAGCCTCAGCTGCCTGAGCGCAGGGACAGAGGACTGCGGTCCCCAGAGCCCCTTCGCCCGCCACGTCAGCAACACCAGGGCCTGGACCGCCCTGCTCTCAGCCTCCGGCCCAGGGGGCAGGACCCCCGCTGGGACCCCGGTCCCTGAACCTCTTCCCTCTTCCTTCGACGACCACCTCGCCTGCCAGGAGGACCTGTCCTGTGAGGAGTCAGACGGCTGTGCCCTGGATGAGGATTGCGGCAGGAGAGCAGAGCCAGCCGCAGCCTGGCGGGACCGCGGGGTCCCCGGGAACAGCCTCTGCTCCCTGGATGGCGAGTTGGACATCGAGCAGATAGAGAAGAACTGAGGGGACGTGTGGGCCCAGGCAGGGCTGGGGTGCGCTGGCATCGACAGCCCTCCCTTTGGGCACTAGGTGGGCCCTGGAAGGGGAGCCCAACTCGTGGGCCTGATGAAAGTTTCCTGAGTGGGGTGTCAGGTCCCAGAGAGGGAGCCCACCCGCTGCCTTGGGGAGAGCCTGGCCTGGCCGCGTCACACAGTGGGTGTGTCAGCCTCTCACCGGCTCCCCGAGTGTGGCAGCCACCAGGTCCACAGAACTACTGCAGCCCAGAGGACAGCTTTGGAGTTTGCGTCTTTTCTGCCTCTCTCCCCCTGGGATGTTGGGCAGTCTCTGTTGTCCCCGGCAGAGCTGGGCACCGCTCTGTATCCCCCTGGTGGGGGCTGTCAGGGGGGGCCTGGGTTGGGGGCCAGGGGCCATCTGCTGTGTCAGGGCCCTTCTTGGCCTCGCTCAGGTTCACTTTTGGAGAGCCGGTCCCGCAGCTTCTTTCACTCAGTTTTACTCCGTGCCTTCTCTCCCAGGTCTCCCTGCTTCAGGCTTGGGAAGGTTCGGGAGATGCTTCCTTCTGTAACACCAGAACCATTTGGCCTTAATTCCAATGTGAGAGACAGAATCCCTGGGGTGCTGGACTGGCCCCCCAGAGGGTAAGCCCATGTCCGGAGTCTCGGGCCCAAGGAACAGTTTGGAGGGGTGCATGTTAGGGCCTTCCATGTTGGGCAGAAATTTGGTGGGTCTGTTTTCTGAACGGACTCTCTTGCCTCTCCTGCAGCATGGAGAGCCTGACCCCATCGCTCTGCCACCGCTGGGGCAGGGTTAGCAGATGGCAGCCCTTCTCTGTGGTTGACTGGTCGCTGAGTGATAAGTGTGGTTGGTTCTGGTGAGTGTAGGGATGGCACGATACCAGGGCAGCCTCTTGAAAATGGCCTTGGGAGACAGGAGCTGGGGGCAGGTGGACAGCTGCAGGCCCTGTGCCCATTCAGGGGTGAAGGGCGTCTGCTGACCAATCTGCAGAGGCCCTGCAGGATTCCACGCGCCTCCCATTTGTCCTTGAGGACTGCTGGCTATAACCAGGGCACACCACCCACCTCAAGACAAACCCCCACCCTTGTCAGCTTAGGGGGAGCCCAGTCCTGAGGGCTGCATCTCTGTCGTAGGCCCAGCCATGGGCACAAAGCTGGATGGATACTCCCCGCCCCTACCCCGCCCTGGCTTCTCACCCTGGGGCATCCAAGGAGCCTAGCCCCCTGAGGGTTTGCTGTCCTCTCCGGGTTTGTAGCTGCTCTCCCGCCACCTTGCAGACACCACCACATGGGCTCTGCTCTATGGGAATCTGGCTTTTAGTGAATTTGGCGTCTTCTGCAGACAATAGCAATTGGGCTGGCTTAGGAGTAAGTGGCTCATTTTCCCATAAGGCTAAAAATAACTGGTGTGCTCCCTCGCGTTAGCTGACATGCGTTAAAAGCACTTTTGTAGTCATTTTGCTTTTACTCGTCTTCCATGGACGAGTGAACGCCTTGCTTTTGCAGGTCGAGTCCAGATGCTTCTCGCCTTTCTCCTCAAGAAAGCTGCTTTTTGGGAAACCTTGTTTAAACCTTCTTTTTTTTTACTACATCAAAAGGGTGGTGGTTCAAGTTCCCAATATGTGGGTGGCACTTCTTACAAATCAGCTCTAAGAAGCTGGCAGAAAGCCCCCAGCTCCACGGCCCTGAGAGGTGCTGTTGCCATCCCAGGGTGGGTGGCACATGGGGGTATGCCGGGCACTGGGCAGGTCCCAGAGCGGGGGAACCAGCTCGCCTCTGGTCGCTGTAGCTCCTGCCAGAGGCACATCTCCTTGTGATCCTGGATAGCCAAACCCAAGAGCTGGTGGCTCTGAGCAGAGATACCTTGGCCTGTCCCTGCCTGGGGGTCATGGAGACCATGTCTTCTTAGAGCAAATCCTTCTTAGAGGAGACCGGGGCAGTGGCTGGGTGAATGTGGAGAGCACATGGCCATGCCTCACTCCCAGAGTATCACCGGGCAAGGGAGGTCCTGGCGTCACCCAGCCGGTGTGGCCACCGAGGGCACACAGCCTCTAAAGCAGGCCTTCCTGTGGAAGGCAGAGGCAGTGAGGGAGGCGGGCGGTGCCAGCCGAGGCTAAGGCGTGCAGCAGCCCCCAGCTACCTTTGCTTAGGGTAGAGGTGGGAGGCACATGGTGACAGGTATGTGTCATGGGACTGGGGTGTGGGTGACCTGCCCTCAAACCCTGCCTGCCACCTCCCCACTCAGGCCTGGTGGCAGGGAGGGACAAGCTGTGGAGCTGGCCAAGTCACAGCCACCTCCCCACCTCCCTGCAAGCTGGTCCCATTGACCAGCAAGCCCAGCCTCCGGGCGCTTAGGCAGAAATGGCCCAGCCTCCTCAGACCCCACCTGCCTGTCCTGTGCCACTGCCGCCCCTAGCCCAGCTGCCTGTCCTGGGCCACCACTGCTCCTAGCCCGAGCCCACCACGCAGCAGTCGGGAGAAGATGGTGGCTGTCCCTTCTGCTTAGAGAAAGAAATGGCCTTCAGCTGGTTTCGTGTTTGTCTCTTGACTGGAGAGAGTAGACCCTGTCTATAAGGTGCCACCCCATCATCCAAGCCGCCACACAGCCCAGAGCGGCCTGTTCCTGCACTCCACCCTGCTGGCCCCAGGACTTCTGATCTCAGTCCTCTGGGAGGGAGGCTTGCCCAGGAGGTGCCCCCCACGTTGGTGTCCCCACGGGCAGCAGGCAGACAGCTCACCCCCACTAGCATGAGGGCCCCAGCTGGGGGCAGCGGCAGGAGCCTCGCTTTTGTCACAGCCTTGCCCGCGAACCCTGCCTCTGAGGGGAGACCAAGGAAGGCCAGAGCCAGGAGCAAGCCGTGCCAGGCCATCTGCCTGCTCGTGGGCCCTGAAGAGCAAGCTAAGCCTACAGGAAAGCCGAGTGGGAGGAGGGGCTTAGCGCCACGTGCATCCCACTCATTTCAAAGCCACCAAACTGCCAGGGGCTGCCGTCCACCTGTGGGGCCTGGGGGCCGGGACCACAGCCTCGCCATTTTCGTTGCCACACCCTCTTGCCTTACTCACGGTGGAGGCCAGAGTTGCACGGACAGACGTGCATCTAGGCCCACGGGGAGCTTGTTCTGACCAGACGTACAGATTTTCATTATCAGAAAGCCTTACTTTTCAACCAAACTTTTGTAGCCAGTTTTGTGAATTTGTACACTGAAAGAAAATTTAAATAAAGGGGAAGTCTACATTAAAAAGAAAACAAACCCCAACTTCCAAATGGGTCTCCTGGTGCAGGGGCGTGAGTGGCCATGCACTGGGTGTGCTGCCTGTCTGAGCAAGCTCCCCTAGCTGCGGGACCCCTGGGCCCCTGCTGCGGGCTCGGCCGTGGTGTCATGCCTGCTGCACCCCCGTTTCCACTGACGTGCCGTCTGTGACTATTGGGGGGTGGTCACTTGAATGATGGTCATTCCAGACGTCAGCCGGCAGGGATGCAGCAGGCTGGCCGCGCACCAGGATCAGGCACCCTGGCCCCACACTGGCAATGATGCCGCACCTTGCCATGTCCACGCTGTTGGTCAAACCCCTCTGTCATGCCTCTTTAAAGAGAAAAGAGAAAGGTTTTGTTTTGTTTTGTTTTTTAATGGCAGAACGAAGTGGAGATCTTGTAGCCTAGATAGGATAGTCTGACCTAGCGTAGTCTTTTCGGCAAATGATTTGTGTTTTCAGTGCGTGGGGAAGCTGTCCTGGGGGCTTGGGTGACAGATAGCACATAGGCTGTTTCTGGGGTTGCAGGAGCTTCCCTGAGCTGGATGTTGTGGGTGTTGCAGAGCTTCAGGAAGTGTGGCGACCAGAAAGCGTAGACCCGGGGCCCAGGGCCTGCCTGCCCCTGCAGCCTGGCCTCCCCGCACAGGCCGTGGCTTGCGCTCCAGCCGCTCTAGTCTCTCAGGAATTTGCTTGTTACTTTTACTGTGTAAATAAAGCTTCCTGGTTCAATACCCAAGTGCCTAGTGTCAGCTGTGTGGTTTCTGTGGGGTGTGGTGAACCGGCAGGTCCCTCCTGCTCACAGGAGCATTAGCTCTGGGCTGAGAGGGACATAGATTGGACCCTTCTGTCCCCTCCAAGCTTCGGGGTCTGAATCGATAAAATGGGGCTAGCAGACATCACAGAGCTATGGAGAGGCTGGGGGATGGGAGAAGGCCTGCCCGTGGTCACAGCTGCATCATGGGGAGCCCTTCTAGGGCTAAGCTCTCCTGGCTGTGGCCAGGAGCCCCAGGACAGCAGTGGGGAGACACTCCTTGTGTCACTTGAGTTAGAAGCCATGGAGGAGCCGGCCCTTCTGAGCACATCAGCTCAGGCTTCGACAGCGCTGGGAGGTAAGGCTGTACGGCAGTGTGCGGAGAGGGGCCCAGCCTGGCCCCGCCACCCACCCACCAGGGTGGTTGAGGCGGCATAGACAGGCTCACCAGCTCCGGGCTTCTGCCCCCGCTGCAGGCAGCGCAGTGCAGGCTTCTGCTGCGTGAGTTGCGGGGCCCCAGAAGCACGGAGCCCAGCCCAGCGTGGGCCACCGTCTCCGTGCGTGGCCCTCTGCTTACCCGGACTCAGGAGATGGGGGTGTTTGTGGCCTGGAGGACAGGCGTGGAGAGGTTTGCTTGATTTCCATAGCTCAGCACTTGCCCACATGACCTGCCCATGGAAGTCTGGCCTAGAACGCTTGTTAGGGCCAGAGCAGCCCTCTGGGAATGAGGCTCTGCAGCCCCCACTTCTCTTTTGGTTTGTTTTTCCTTTTAGCAAGATTTTTTTTTTTTTTAAGTCTATGAACACTGAACTCAAGAAACAGGTGAAGCAGGGCTGCTGCTGGGAGGTGAGGCCCTCGTCCTCACTGCCATCCCTGCAGCCCTGCCTTACCCAAGGCCCAGGGACTCACTGATGCGAGGCTGGGCGCATTGACTTCCCCAGCACACCTCACCCCTGCCTCCATATCTGACGGATGACTTGGCAGGCCAGAGGCCAGCTGGGGACGTCTACCAAGCGCAGTGCCCCCACCATTGTTTCCCACCTGAGGGTAGGGCACAGAGTGGCCCTGGAAGAACCTCTGGCCCTTACCAGCCCCTTGCCGTCCCCAATCCCTAGATGAGGTCCCTGGCTAGGTAGCAGCTCCATTCTGCCCCCACATGGGGCCTGGCCTCAGGCCTCACTCCAGGCCAGGCGCAGGTGCTTCTGACATGAGACACGCGTGTAGTCTCCTTATCTGCACAGCGATCATAACCCTGTGTGCTTACGAGAGAGAATCAGTGCTAACCCCACGGCCACCCTGGACAGTCACTCTGTCCAGTGTGCAGGGAAAGGGCTGGAAGGAAGAAGGCCGGAAGGAAAGGCCCCAGAGAGCACAGTGCTCAGACTCCCGAGTGACTTCTGGTTTCTTTTTATATCCTTTTCTGTTAAATTTCCCGTAATAACACATACTGCTTTTATAATGTTAAAAAAAAAAAGCCATGTAGAATGTAGGCTGCCCAGTGTGTTTATCACCTAAACCAGGACAGTTCTGAGAGGGGCAGATGGAACTGTTGACACGTACTCTGGGACGGAAGGCGGACCCAAGAGCGCCCACCCCAGAGGTGCGCCACCCTCGCCCATCCCGCCCTGTGTCCCCACCTCTGCCCTGAGGTGAACATAGGAGTCTTTCTACCTGCCAGCTGCCAGCCAGCCTCCCTGAGAGGGCAGGAACCGCCCAGCAGGACAGGCCCACCCAGGACAGCGGCACCAAGTCAGACCTCAGCCTTTCCGATCCTCCAGAGGGCTCAAGCTGAACGGAAGGAGGGAAGAACTGCAGTCACCTGGGCCAGTGGTGCTCACATCTGACGTGAAGGCCTCTGCCTCACTTGGCCCAGTTCCAGCCTCGTCAGCGATGAGGGCATGGACACTCGCTGACCTCTGTCCTCCGTCCGACACAACATGTCGTCTTCTCTCTGGTTAGGGTTTGGGTGGGACAGAGACTGCGCCCCTGTTCCTGGTCTGCCCTGGTCTCTTTGCCAGTCTGAATCTCCTGGGCCTTTTCGGCAGGCCCTGGGGTTGCTGAGCAGGCAGGGGGAAGTCGGTGGCTGGGGGGCATCCTGCCACCTGCCAAGTAGCTGCGATGGGAAGAAATGGGGTTCCTGTGACAGCGATTGGGACCCCAGACCCAGCCAGGCCTGGACTTTGAAGTCTTGTGAGGCTACCAAATATCTTGTTGGACTAAGCCAATTTGAATTGAGTTTTCATAGGTGGTACATTGAGCCCAGGGCTTGGTACTGTGTGGGCCCTAGAGCTGGAAGGTGCAAGGATGGGTGAGAGACCTGCTCTCCCTGCCCTCCCCTCCGCCCCCTACCCTGCTACTCCTCACGGTTGCCTGACCTGGCAGCTCCGGAGCCTGGGAGGTGTGGCTGGGCCCAGGCTGCTGCTCACTCCGGGCCTTGGGGGGAAAGACGCCTGGGAGCGCCCCGGAGCTGTGGCCCTGGGTGTTGAGTCTTTTTTTCATGGCAGTTCCATGACATCTGCTGAACGAGGGCCTTAGCCCATTGCCAGCCCTGAACTCCAGCCCCACATGTGGCCGGTGGCTCCACACCGTCCCTGCCAGGGCCCGGGCCCCCCTCAGCATGCTGGAAATGGCCAGGCTGCCAGAAGGACCCGGGGGGAAGGACGTCATTCCTCACTTCTGGGCAGCACCGATCCCCAGGCAAGCATCACAACTCATCAGCTCCAGCCAGGGGACAGGGCGCCCCGCAGGGCCAGGAAGTGCCTGTTAAAGAAGTGAATCCCCCTATTTTATAGATGGGGTAACAGGCTCAGGGATTACACCACCCCACCACAGGTGTGGCTGGACCTCACCCCTCAGAAGAGCTCATCTCTAGAGCGAGGACACCGGTTCCCCAGCTCAGCCGGACAGTCAGCCACAGGGGCCACCACATGCCTCCCCCACGGGAGGATTCCAGGCAGGAGTGGGAAGTGGAAGGGGCTGGAAAGGGCCTGGGAGGCGGGGCTGGACCTTCCTGCAAGTTGCAGCTCCACCCCTCACTAACTGTTTGCCCTCAGCAAGCCACTGTAGCTCGCTACACCCGACTCTAGTCCTGTGCAATGGGAAGGATGACAACGCCCACTTCACTGAGCCCACCACGGCTCAGAGGGCGGCATGCTCCCGGCACCAACAAAGCAGGGGTCTGCACCTCCAGGGGCTATCCCTCTGGGCACCCCAGTCCTGGGCAGCAGCTGGAAAGAGGAGGTCTCAGCTTGAACTCCTTCCCCGAGAGGGGTCGCTGTCTTGGCTGGAAGCTTCCCCATTAAACACAAAAGAAAGGAGAAAAAACTAAAGACCCACAGACAAACCCAGCATCACGCACAGCCCCTCCAGGCCGCCACTGAATTGTAGCCGCCGCCTGAACGTCCTGTGTTGTCTCCTAAGGAGCTGCCATCAGGGGACTCCGTCAAGGGGCCAGTCATCTGCGTATTTTCCAACGAAGGGGCCAAATGGCCTCCCTCAAATCCAGTGACACTGGCCTGGCTGGTGGCCTCTCACCTTGCTGAAAAGACTGTCACCGTTTTCCCCAATCCCGATTTAATGGTGGCCGGCCTTGCGGGGGCTGCACTTGCCCCTCCCTCACGTGGGTCCCACACTTTTTCATCGTCCACCTTCATATGATGGAAATCCTGTTCCGGGGACCCATAGCTTCTCTCATAAGAAGCGGTCTCCAGGCCCGGCGCGGTGGCTCACGCCTGTAATCCCAGCACTTTGGGAGGCCGAGGTGGGCGGATAGCCTGAGGTCGGGAGTTCGAGATCAGCCTGACCAACATGGTGAAACCCTGTCTCTAGTAAAAATACAAAAAGTTAGCCAGGCATGGTGGTGGGCGCCTGTAGTCCCAGCTACTCAGGAGGCTGAGGCAGGAAAATCGCTTGAACTTGGGAGGCAGAGGTTGCGGTGAGCTGAGATCACTGCACTCCAGCCTGGGCAACGAGAGCAAAACCCCATCTTAAATAAATAAAATAAAGAAGCAGTCTCCCAAGGGTTATCAGTAGCTTCTGAACTGATCTGGGGAGAAATGGAGCAATCAAGTCATCTGTTGAGCAGACTGATTCTGAAACTTGAAACTTGAGTTATGGGTGATTTGCTCCCAGGGTCCCTGTGGGAAGGCCGCCATGTCATTGGTCGGGAAAGCAACGCTCACTACTACCAGGCCACAGGCTGCTCCATTAGGGAAGGCAGTGCCAAAGTTTGCCCTGGACTGCCTTGTTCCAGATGGGGCCAACAGCAGCTCACTGGCCCCCAGGGCCTCAGTTTCCCCATCTGCTAAGTGAAGGGGCTGGAGCAGGTGAGGTGTTTCAGGGCCCTTGTCCCTCATACCTCTGATATTCAATGGCTCAAGCATAAGGCAGGACCAGAGACAGTGGCCCAGACCCTGCTGGTGGCCTCCCCCATACAGTTCTTCCTAGCAGTCAAAGCCCCAGTCAAAGGCTGCTGGTCAAGGCGGAGTTTATTGAACTGTTAGTTTCCTCCTGCACACACCAGGCATGACACCTTTAAGTCTGTCCAGCAATGGCTCCAGAAAGTACCCTGTGTGCCTTGGGCGCAGAGGCTGCAGTTCTTGCTGTGTGGCACGGGAGCCTTCACAGTTCCCTCAGGAGCTGCCCCTGGTCTTTGCAAAGGTGCCTGGGAGGACAGGAAAAGCAGCGGGCTGGCATTGTTTCGGGGGTGGGGTGGTGGGCAGTGTGCCTAGGCAGTCGCAGGAGGCTGACTTGGTTCTGGGCTGCAAGATCTGTGCATAGGAGGCCCCTGGGTTTCTTCCAGGCTCTTCACTGAAATGCAAAGAGTCTGAAGAGAAGGCAGCGGGGCCGGTGCCTCTGAATCTGGTTAGGTGGAGTTTCCCGCATTTAAAGGACCAGGTGCGCATGGTGGGTGAGTGAGTTCTGGGGTTTGGGAGATTCCCAGAGGCCTGGCAGGTCTGTCCCACCCTCCTGGACTTCACTACAGTGAGCTGAAGTCAGGGCCCGTGCAGCAGGGCAGAGGGCAGGGCTGTCAGGGCCTTGGGTGGTCTGGGCACTGGGGTGGGTGGAGGAGAGGCAGGGGTGGAGGAAGCAGGGCTCTCCCAGGAGGCTGTCACTCGTCCGTGTGCTGCAGCAGCAGGTCCACCGCCTCTGCGAGGTTGTCCACGTACCCATCAGCCTTCACTTCCGGATGGTGCTCGTCACTGGGCCTGGAGAGGATGGCCGGAGGTTAGTAGGTGCCCCCACGTTGACCACTCTGCAGCCACACCCGCCCTCGCAGCATCTAGCACGGGCCTGGCCTTAGCTTGAGGAAACCTCCAGGTCCCGCCAGGCAGCCTGGCCCGTGGCCACTGGCCATCCCCCTCCTCCCCGTGCCCTACTCAGGCACACTGTGCCCTCAACCTGGACACCTCCCCAAACCTGTCTCCCACTGCTCAGCCTTGTGGTGCAGTGACAGCCAGCCCAGCTCCCTCTGAGCCTCCAGCACAGGCATCTCACCTTGGATGGTGGGGACATGAACGTACCCTGCTCTGGGCTCCCCAGGGGCTCACCCCACACGCCTGGCCTGGCCTAGTGGCCCATGGGGGGAGCCTAGTACATGTGCACTGTGGGGACAGCTGGGGGTAGAGACCCGGAGCTCCTGCCTGCCCTAACGCTGGGGGCCCCCGTGTCAGTGACAGCACATGCCTTCTGGTTGGTGCCCTCTGAGGCCATGCCCACCCAACAGAGGAGGCACCGGGCTCCTAGATAAGCTGCTTTCTGGCTGGGATTCTGGGGGCAGGAACCTCCCAAAGCCTTCAACCATTCCCCAGGCATCTCCCGAGGTCTCACTGGATGCTGAGGACACAGGAATGAGGCCATGAGACAGTGCAGAGGCCTCCGGGCCCTCCCTGCCAGGAGACTTTCTGGAAGGGGCTGTGGGCTGAGTCCTGAAGGCAGGCAGGGGCTGTGGGTAGACACATGGGTGGGAGAGGAGAGCCCCAGGCGCAGACATCCCAGAGTCTTTTTTTTTTTTTTTTTTTTTGGGACCAAGTGTCACTCTGTTGCCCAGGCTGGAGTGCAATGGTGCGATCTTGGCTCACTGCAACCACTGTCTCCTGGGTTCAAGCGATTCTCCTGCCTCAGCTCGTGAGTAGCTGAGACTACAGGCACCTGCCACCATGCCCGGCTAACTTTTGCATTTTTTTAGTAGAGATGGGGTTTCGCCATGTTGGCCAGGCTGGTCTCCAACTCCTGACCTCAAGTGATTTGCCCGCCTCAGCCTCCCAAAGTGCTGGAATTACAGTAGTGAGCCACCTTGCCCGGCCCACATCCGAGTCTTGACAGTCATCTGAGGAAGTGGCACCTCATCCTAGGGGGCTGTGGGCAGCCTGGAGGGCTGTGAGCCAGAAGGCCCCTCCCCACAGCCTTGCACCCACAGAGGCGCTGCTGGAGCTTGGCAGGAAGTGGGGACCAGCCCATCTGCAAACCTACCACTGCCAAGGGACGTGTTGCTCGGATCACCCCACGGCCTGGCCTAAGCTCCCCGAGAAGCAGGGAAACCGCAGCCTCCCGGCAGCAGCACCCCCACTTTGGAAGCTGCCACCCTGGTCTAAGAGGAAGTGCTTGAAGTTGGTTCTCACATCTAAAAGCCGTGTTGTCCCTTTCAAAGGGTTTGGTTTCTGCAAAGGGCTTTCTTTACCCTAAAATGACTGTCATGGGTGGGGCACTTTTTCTTTTAAGGGTTCTCAGCCCAGTGGCCTGGAGGCTACCTCCTGGCCCTCAGGGACTGCTGAGGCTGTAGACCTGGACGGGGGCCACAGGGGCAGTCTCTGGGAGGGGATGGCAGTGTGGGCTCCCCTGTGACTGGGAGGGTGTACCTTTTGGCTCTTGTCCAGGTCCCAAGGACAGAACCCTGTCCCCCAAGCCCCTCCAGTGCCCCCACTTTCTCGCCCACCCGCTTGTATGGGGCTACGGCTGCTTCCCCTCCTGCACAGTCTCCAAGCACAGCACTCAGGAGCCTCACATCCCTCTCCCTTCCATCCTCCAAGGAAGAAATGGTCACCCCCATTTTGAACAGGTGAGGAAACAGCTCAGAAAGGTTCAGAGACTTGCTGAAGGTCACACAGCAGGGAGAGCAGAGCTGGGATCTGAGTTCTACTCCCAGCCCATGTTCTTTCGAGAGCTTCCACCACTGCTGGACATTCCTGCCCCTTCCAGCAAAGGGTGGTTGACAGCACCCGCTCCAAGCAGGGGCACCTACAGATGCCAGTACCAGTGGGGATCACTTGGTTGGCCCTCCCAAGTGTGGCCACTCTGCTGCTCCTGAATGAGCACACACCAAAGTACGAGCCTGGGGGACCAGGCAAGGGGACGAGTGTGCAGCGCCCTCACCCGCGCCCGCCCCGCCCCGTCAGCGCCCTCACCCACGCCCACCCCATCAGTGCCCTCACCCGCACCCGCTCCATCACCGGCGCCCGGCCCGTCAGCGCCCTCACCCGCACCCTCACCTGCACCCGCTCCATTAGCAACCCCAGCAAGAACAACCCAGGTCAGTGTCGGGGCTTTAGAGGCCCCTTGTCTTGTGTGGGTCATTCTGTGATGGCACACAGGGTGTCCACGATCTAGGAGAGGGGCATTGAAGCGTGCGTGATCCTGCCTCAGTGCTGGAATAGGGACTCGGCACCACCACGAGGCCTTCTATGGTATGGGTCACGTTGGAAAACTGCCTGTGGATATCCACTTGCGACCCTGCAGTTCCACTCCTAAGTATGTACACAGCAGAAATGCATCCTCACAGTCACCGAAGGCACATTCTAGAATGTTCCACACAGCTTTAGTTGCAATAGCAAAAGTCAAACACTGGACAAATGCCCGCCGGGGGAGGATGGGAAAACAGACAGTGGCAGAATCGCACACTGGAATACTCCACAATGACTCAAACTGGGATGAGCTCCCGCCACGGCAATGGGGGTGAGTCCCTGACCTAAAGAGCAACCGAGGCCAGGCTCGAGGAATACACACAGCAGGACTGACTTACAGAGAGCTCCAGAGCTGGCAAAGGCAGACTAGAGACAGAGGATGGGATGGCGGCTTCCCAACGGAAAGGTGAATAGGAGTGCCGGCAATGTTCTAGATCTTACCTGGGTGGGGCTAACATCCTATTCTTCACTTTTAGAGCACTTTACTGGTGTTATACCTCAAAAATTTAAAAAGCCGCATATGGGCCAGACGTGGTAGCTCACACCTGTCATCCTAGCACTTTGGGAGGCTAAGGCAGGAGGATTGCTTGAGCCCAGGAGGTGGAGAGCAGCCTGGGCAACATGGTGAAACCCCATCTCTACAAAAAAAAAGAAAATACAAAAATCAGCCAGGCGTAGTGGCGGGTGCCTGCAGTTCCAGCTACTTGGGAGGCTGAGGTGGGAGGATCGCCTGAGCCTGGGAGCTGGAGGCTGTGGTGAGCCGTGATCACACTGCTGCACTCCAGCCTGGGTGACAGATGAGACCCTGTCTCAGAAAGAAAGAAAAGCCATATGTGATGCTCACAGATGCTATTGTACAGGCCAGAGGGCCAAATCCTACCTGCGGCCTGTTTTTATATTTTTAAAGGGTTGTAAAAAGAAGAGAATAATATGCAACAGGGACCAAATGGAAGCTGGCAGAGCCTGAAGCGGTAACAGTTCGGCCCCTACAGGAAAGGCCGGACCCCTGGGCTGGGCTGTCCACCGTCCCCCGGGTCTCTGGACAGGCCCTCCTGGGAGCAAGTTCTTGCTCTTGGGAAGCGAGTGCTTCCACTCAAGTGCCCCGCTGCTGCAGGAGACACAGCTGCTCTGGGCTCGGCAGGGCTGGCCCCGTCTTCCCGGGGCTGCCAGCCACGCCTGGCTCCAGGCTGTGCAGACACACCCTGTCCTGGTACAGAATGAAGGGTGGGCAGGGATCCAAGGTCCCCTCGAGGCTGCTGATGCTCCCCTGCTTACTTAGATCCCTCTTGGAGGACAGACGTCATGAGGGGAAGAGGCTTCTCTCAGCAGCTCTACCTCTGAGACTGCTGGCCCTGGCCAAGGGCACGGCCAGCTGGGTGGGCAGGTGGGCGGGAGGGGCCCTCCGAGCGAGACCGAGACAGAACCAGACGGCTGGCTGCATCAGTAAATTAGCCCCCTGGCAAAACAGCTTTCTGCCTCAGTTTCCTCATTTGGCCATGAGGATAAACCTGGCTCCACCCCCTACCAGCCACGTGGCCTCAGGCAACTTCCTTAAGCCCCTGTGCCTTGGTGTCCCTGCCTCTAGACCGAGGTCATAATAGCATGTGCCACAGTCTCCCGTGAGGAGGGCAGGAACCGATACTTGTGGCACGGACAGGTTGGTTGGTGCGGGTGTGGGTGCTGTTGTGGCTAAAACTGAAAACTCAGCAGTCCTGTCCAGGAAATGCACCATGGGCTAGGGCTGGGCTGGTCAGGGAGGTGGAGCGTGACCGGCCTTGAGCCTTCCCCTGGGCACACAGGCTGGTGAGGGGGCAGATAGGCAGGCGGACGGACATAGGCTACGTGGGGTACAGGGAGGACAGGGTGAGTGGAGAGGAAGCCCAGCACAGGCACTGGAGGGGGAGGGTCAGGAAGGCTCCAAGCAGCACCCTAGGGGGCATCCCAACAGCCTGGAGTCCCAGCAGACCTGGCACTAGGGAGGGTGCCTGCGGGAAGGGCCAGCAGACTTGCTCCTGTGCTGCAGCTCTGCCCCCTCTTGCCCTCTGCACCTGCGGCGCTGCTACTCCCTGGTCTCACCTCTGCCTGGCCTGTGTGCATGGCCCCAGATCAGCGCTGCTGGGCTGCTCTCAGCTCCCACTAGGGTCTGAGGACATGAGCTCCAAAGCACTGCTCGCCACCCCCATGTGTGCACCCAGACCACACTTACGAGGAGTCGGGGGCTGAGGCCGCGGCCCAGGTCTGCCGTCCTCTCTGGTCCTGCAGCCCGTTCCCATCTGATTCCCAGCTTTTCTCCCGTCCGATTCCCAGCTTTTCTCCCGTCCGATTCCCAGCTTTTCTCTCGCAACAGTGAGAGGTTTGGGCTCCTTGCTGCCCAAAGCGGGACAAAAATTCTCCCAGCAAACACCGCCCATAAGTCACCATCCAAGCCCCGGGTGAGCGGCCCCCAGGACCTCCCTCCTTGGACACCTACCCCAGGTGCCCTGGGGCCACGCTTACTGTCCAGGCAAAAGAAACAAGCCCCCAGAGGGAACAAGAGTTCTCCCCATAGAAGATGACGCTTTGTAACGAGAATCCGGCCAGCCCCACTCTACACACGTACCTAGCCGAATGGCGTCCGTGGCTAATTATGTTTAATTACATATCATTTAAATTCAAGAATCCACTAAAAGAAAGGATTGCATTAGCACCCGGCTGGTGTTTGCCCACACACAGCGGAAATCGTGGACTTTTATGTCTTAATTACGTGACGCTGTTGTGGGCTGTGTCTCCCGGGGAGCTGGGGTAGGCAGGAGGGGACCTGTTCCTGGCCTGGTGGCCCCAAGCCCCTGAAGCACCTCTGCTTTGTCCAATGGCCTGGGCAGGAGGGGTCCCTGCCCCATGCTGGCCAGTGTTCTGTGACCTGTGGACCTCAGAGATGTCACGGTACAAAAGCTGAACCAAGAAACCCAGCAAAGGTGCGTCCTTGGCAGTGGGGACAGAGCGGAGGGGGTGAAGCAGAAGGGGCCGCAGACCATCCTGCCCTGAATGGCCCTGCTGGGACAGAGCCGGAGGAGGAGGAAGAGACAGAGGGACACGGCCACACACGGAGGGAGGGGACAGGCACGGGACACAGGAACAGAGACAGAGCACCAAGTGTGGGGCAGGGGCCTGCAACAGACAGGGAGGGGCTGGGGCTGCCCCCATGGTTCTGTGTCCTGGCCACGTGGGCCTGCATAAGCCCCTCTGCCCTTCCCTGGCCTACAGGCCTGGCTGAGGGCTCCCTGTGGGGGTCACAGCACTGCTCCTCCCCCTGCCCCAGGCCCAGCCCAGGCCCCCAGACAGCTGAGCACCCTGCTCTGTCCCCAACAAACTGCATGACCCAGGGCCAGTCTCTTCACCTGCCTGAGCCTCGGTTTCCTCATCTGTAAGGTGGCATAGGGCCTGGCTCTGGGGGCCACTCTGAGATGAAACAGATGAAACAAGGCAAGACTGAACACAAAGCTGGCGTTTCCCCTGCACCTGAGGACCCTGCAGCTCACGCTGGCGCTGGCCCCTGCACCCTCCCACCTCCACCCTCTGCCCTCCAGGGTTCACAGTCCAGTTCCACACTCAGTTGTCAGCACTGCTGGGAAAGAAAGAAAAGGGCCTGGAGTCTGAGGGCATTGATGAGAGAGGGAGCAGGGCAGGGACGCTTCCGGAAACAGGAACGTTAAGGCCAAGCACTGCTCCCATCCATCGTCCTTGCTGCTGTCCTCCTGAGAATGGTGTGGAGACACCAGGCCTTTGCAGGGCGGCCTCCTCGCTAAGCCAGAGTGCCCGGTCCTCGGGGCCTGGCTGGGAGGTGGAAGCAGCGAGAGATTTCCCCAGGCACCTGCAGGGCTGCCGTGGGTTCTCTCCTCTCCTGGGTGCAGCCTCCCTCGGGCTGCATTTGGGTGTCTCTGGCTGAGGACCTGCTTCTGGTGTGGGGTGGCCCTCCAGGTACCTCCCCCATCCTTGCGCAGCAGCCTGCATGGTGGGTCCTGCTGCCCGGGTTTTGGAGGTGGAAGCGGAGGCATATGGCTGGGAGGCGTGTGGGCCGCAGGACCAGGAGGCCGGCCTGGAGACAGCATGGCTTCCACCGGGCCCCACAGAGTGACCTGGGCCCCTGGGGACAGGAGGTCTTCTGCCAAAGCCTACTCCCTTCCCTTTCCCCTTTCCCCTCCACTGGCTTCTCCACCCAACCTGGCCCCTCTCCTCTCTTGCAGCCAGAGTAGCTTCCCCAAAAGCTCACCCACCTGCTTCCTGCCTCCCCTGTGTAAACTGCTGTGGCTCCCTACTGCCCACATCATAGCCTGGTTCCTCAGCATGGCACATGAGTCCATCCTGACTGGGCCCCACCCGCGGACCTCCCTCCCCACGCCAGCCACTCAGTGCCTGGGCTGCTGCTCTTCAGACATCCCAGCTCTCCCTGCCATTGCCCATGCCAGGCCCTGGAATGCTCTCGAAACCTGCTCTACCTGCAAACTCCTACTCATGCTTTAAGACCCCACTCACTTGTCCCCATCTCCCACTCTAAGCTCCTTCCACAGGGCGAGTTGCTGTCTCTTCTGAGCATGCAGAATGCGCCCCCCGCCCACTCCATGCCATCACAGCTGGGGGCTGCTCTGCCACTTCACCTGTAGGTGCCAGTGTTGACTTCGCTTCCTGGAGGGAGAGGCCAGGTTTCCTGCCCTCGGTGGTCCTCCCACAGGCCTGACCCAGAGCAGGCACCCAGGAAGTGCCCACCAAATGAATGAACAAAGGCCCCAGCTGGGCAGGCCAGCGCCTGTCATCCCAGTGATTCCTCCCGCTCATGCCCTGTCAGCCGAATGCAGGGAATGGGTGAGTGACAGGCAGAAAACAAGGCGGTTCTGTGCCTGTCGCCGGCCAGCTTCACAGGGACAGTCTTTGTACCAGTCGAAGGAAAATGGTGGCCGGGCCACAGCAAAAGAGCCCGGTGAGGGCAGTCTCCCTGCCGCCTCCTCCGGGGCACACGCAGGCCAGCACCGCCTCCTGGGGAACGATGACCAAGGGGAGACAGGTGCGGCCTCTCCCGGAGGGGCTCTTGAGGGACCTGCGCTGCCCAGGGCTCCCAGTGGGTGGCCCACCCACCTCCACCTTCTCACCCTGCAGGGGCAGGGTGGGGCAGAGGCTCTCACGCCTGGAGGCCGCAATAGCTGCCCCTGGGGAGGGGCAGGCATCTCTGTCCCCATTTGCTTTGGAAAGGCAGTGGCTGGGAGCCAGGTGCTGGGAGCGACTGCCCCGTGAATTCAGGGATCCGGGCACTAGCATCAGAGGGTGACGCCAGTTCGGCTGTGCTGACAGACTTGCAGGACAAGGACGGAGGGTGATTCATGAGGTGGAAGTACTGAGGCCAGGCAAGGGGCATCCTTCCATCAGAACCCCAGGAGCCCAAGACCCCCGGAGGCCTGGGGGGTTCTTTCTAGAAGGGTGTTCACCAGAGCCTGGCCCTGGCAAGTGCCTGGAGGATGCGGCTGGGAGACCTGCCTCCGCCTGGACACCCACAGCTTCTCTGAAGGCTGATTATCAGATGGTCTACACTGGCACATCACGGACACTAGGCCTGTGCCACGGGGTTCCCTGCTGTTCACGTGCTGGCCCAGCACGGCCACCCTCAGGACAGCAGCTTGCTGGGGCCCAGTGAGGTGGGCAGGAGGCCCAGAACATCCCACATCCAGTCCAGACCATGACCTGGCCTGAGCTGGGCTCCTGGCAGGTGCCCGAGGGTCGGTGGCCTCCTCATGGGATGGTCGGGTGGCAAGGTGGAGATGGCCGCAGATCTCAGGCAGGCGGCCCTGAGCCCTCTGTGCCCTGGGTTCTGGAAGTGGGTTGGGGGATGACATGCCCAGACCCGTGTACCTCTGGGAAGGTGCCATGTCCTGCTGCTTACAAAGAAAGCCGAGCAGGAGCTCCTTCCCACGGAGCCTGTGCATCCAGCCAAGGCCTCCCAAGCCCCTCTTCTCCCAGGGCCTGGGGGTCAAGAGGCACACAAAGGACTCTGACCTGGTCCCTGCCTGCAAAGAGCTCACATGGCACCCGAGCCCAGCACTCCAGCCCCAGGCCTGGGCCTTAGCAGGTGCCTGGTGGACACAGGTTCCAGCCTCAGCTACCTGTTCTCACTCAGGGATTGCTCAGCCCTCAGGCCTGTGTCCCCTTAGGCCAGCTCTGTCCACAGGCCTGGGGACTGCTGTGAGTCAACCTGGAGCCCCGGAGCCCAGCCTGGGGACCCTCCAGCCCAGGGCACCTCCTGCCATTGAAGTTAGCTGCGTCCTGGCAGGAAGGGTGGCCTGGAGGGACCAGAGGGTCCAGGGCCACATACCAGCCCTGAGGCGAGGGCCGCAGGGCGGCTCCCAGCCTGGAGACCTGCCCTCCCCTTGCCCAACCGGCTCACACATACAGCAGCTTCTTGGGCTGCTTTAAAGCCACTTGGCAGAAAATAAAATCCAAAGAAAAACTCAGGCCTGGAGGAGTCCTCGTCCTGGGCCTCTCTGGGTCCCTCACCTCTCTGGCCAGGAGCAGGGATGGGGACACACTTCCCCTGGCTGGGACCTCCCTTGGAGGTGCCAAGCTCCCTTTCCCACTGGCCCAGCTGAGAGCAGGAGCAGCGGCCTGGTCAGGTGCCGATCCCCCATCCGTTTGGCCATCTGCTCTTCCGTAACGAGGAGGGGTGGAGAGGGAGGAGGTGACCCCTCCCCGAGCCCCTCCACATGGAATCCGTGCGTGAATGAGAAAGCTGTGCACCCTGGTCGGGCCTGCCCAGCCCAAACCACCAACGTCCGCCTTCCTTCCACCTGGGGTGAACCAGACACCCACAGGGCTGGGCACGAGGGCACTGCAGGTATCCAGCGAGGCTGCGGCCCCCAGGCGGCACTGTGTACGAAGACAGCCAGGGCAATGGTGAGGAGCCTGGATTCCCCAACTGTGTCCTGCCCCGGCCTGGCCCCAGGCCCAGTACCCCTCCCAGGGACTGCAGCTGGCCACACCCCACCCTGCTCCGTCACTCCCTGTCCAGGAGGCCTGACAACGGTGTCTCAGAGCTAAGAGTGAGGTGGGGTCCTGTGCCCCCAACCAAGAGAGACACCTTCCCTGGGTGCACATGTGTGGGTGGGTGCAACCCAGAGACAGGAAAGGGGCACGACCTTGGACCCCTACAGTCTCCTGGTGGTCTGGCCCCCATCTGGATGTGTGAAGAGCTGAGGTGGGGCAGGGCTGGGCTAACTGAACCCCAATTTTATTCCATTGGGGGGCAGGGCTGGGCTAACTGAACCCCAATTTTATTCCATTGGGGGGCAGGGCTGGGCTAACTGAACCCCCTTTCCTTCCGGTGGGTGGTACCCAGGGCCCAGAGCCTGCCCCGGCTGACCCGTCCTCTAGCTAGTAAGGACAAAGTCTCTCCTTGCAGAAGGAGGCACTCACTGAGCCAGTCCCCTGGGACTCTGAGCCCTAGTGGGTAAACCGAGGCACAGGACGGGACTTGCCCAAGGTCTCACACATCCCCAGGAGCCACAGACTCACTGGAAATAGGCCTGCCTGCTGCCCACAACCCAGAGCTCTGCACCAGCCAGTGGGCAGGCCCCGGGATGCAGGCGAGGCTCCTCTAGCTAGCAGATGTGTGGCCTCCAGGACATCAGCAATACCACAGTCGGCCCACGCCTCTGCAGTGAGCCAGCTGCGGGTGGCATCTCCATGTGCTCTGCACAGCGCACCGTGGGGTGCGCACCATGATCCGCTTCTCTGAGATGAGGAGAAGGAAGGGCCATGCCCAGAGTCACAGCCAGAAGCAGCAGAGCTGGGGTTTAAACCCGGTTCATCTCCCTCCCACAACAATCGAAATCTGGGCTCACGTCAGCGAATCCTCCCTGGGCACACGGGGCATAGCCTGCATCTGGGCGTCTCTGGTGGGCTGGTTGACTCTGGCTAGACCCGGAGGCCTGTAAGCAGGGGCCTTCCCTCCCACCCAGCTCCCCCGGATGGAGCCGGGGCACTAAGAAGAGGCAGTGCAGCGGGGGGCGAGGCACAGCATATGTGGAGGCAGACGGGAGCTGGAGAAGAGGAACGGTGCGTTCTGGGAGTGCACGCGGGGCCTGGTAGCCCACCGCCTCCCCTTGGCCGGTGCTCTGCGTGGGGCCACCCAGATGCCTGTGTTCCTTGGGATCTGCAGCCTGGTGGTCAACAGGACCTGGGGGGCCAGGCCTGAGGCAAGGGCATGTGCCAGGCAGGCAGAGAGCAGTGGGGCTGGCGGGGAAGGGCTTTTGCCGTGAACCTTGGCACCCACCAGTCTCTGTCCACAGGGAGGAAACGGGACTTATTTACAGCTGGGTTTAGCCAGGTGGCACCTTGTCAACCAGAACCGACACCATGGCGCCAGCTATTTCCTGCGTGGTTCTCACTGCCCCACTGACTTCAGGCACCGCAGCGGCTGAGAACAGAGGTGGGACGCACTGAGAGGGACTGGTGGTGATGCTTGGCTGCCCACCAGCTGGTTGGTGGTCTCCAGAGACTCCCTCACGTGGCAAATGCAGTCCCTTGAACTCCGGACCCTGGCTGGAGTGTGCGGCAAGTGCTCACCCGCCTGTCTCAGGCCCTCACCCAATTCACGTACATAGGGCCTCCAGTCAAGCGCACATAGAACTTTTCAAAACTAGGAGCTGGAAATCTGGCTTCTTGAGAAAATGTGAACGATCCCACAATATGGGCTGACAAACCATGGGCAGCAGAGAGTGCTGCAGGGGGTGACATGGCAGCTGCTCCCTTGAAAGGGGCAAGGTGGGCCCAGCCTGCCACACTCCCGCCATTCTCTGTCTCCCTGTTCCCACACCAGGCAGCCGTCACTCTAGTGCACTTCCCCCTGCCCCTGTGGGTGTCTCTGAATCTGCTGCCCTGCCCTAAAGCTTTAGCTCCCTGGACCTCATTCCCCAAGAACAAGTCACCTCCTCCAGGAAGTCTTCCCTGAGGCCTTCCTCCCTCCAACCCTCGCCTCCTCAGTTAGGTGCCCACTCTGCACTCCACGGCAACTGTGTGGACCCCATCACAGCACCCATCAATCTGCTACAATGGTTTGGTTACCTGTGTGCTGCCCCCTCCACACTGAGATCCCTGAGATCAGGGACATTCTATTAGTGGCCTCACGGCCTTGGATCCTAGTGAGCACAGGAGCAGTCGGCCAACTGCCTGAGCGGACAAGCAGGCAGCCTCCTTCCTCCCGACCACTGGGGACTGTAGGTGATTGCCCGGCACTGGCTTCCTGTGAGCCCTGGCCCTCCTAGAAATCTGGGCTGGGGGGCAGTCCCTCCCCATGAGTGGAGGAGTGATGGGCAGACGGGCAGGCCCCTGGGGCTCAGGGCCTTGGCACCCTGGCCTGAGCTCACCCTCCTGGTCCTCCCTAGAGTCCAGCTCCAGCATGAGGGGCCACATGCACTTCACCTCCTCAGGGGAGGCCCCACCGCGTGAGACCCCGGGCACCCAGGTTCAGCACCCAGCTATAGAGAATTTCGTTCTGGAGACCAGCTGCCCTGGCTGGAACACCCTCTCCCCACATCCACACTGAGGGGTGTGGGCATGCTGGCCACTCCACCCAGGCCAGCACGCAGATCGGGCCAGCCCTGTTTCTGGCCAGTGACGCTGAGCCCTAAGAGGCAAGCCCCTCACCCTGCCCCGGCCGCCTGCAGCCCTCTGTGCCTTTGGTGAAGCAGGCACCAGTGGCCCAGGGCAGGGGCCTAGGAAGAGCCGCAGACGCCAGTGATGGAAATGAAAGCTCTTGAAGCCGGGACTGCGCCAAACCAGCAACCCGGGATCCTGGAGGTCTGACGGGAGACCCATCACCGCGAGGGGCCTCACTACCAACAAGGCCAGACCCTGTCTCCCAGACGTGGCCCACAAGGGGGCCCTGGAGCTGGCCGCTGCTTACCCACCAGCTGCCCCCCATCCCCGCTCCCCAGCACTCATGTCCTCAACTGCCCCTGCCTCACTTGGCGCCTTTCTCTGCCACCTCCTCTGCCTGGACACCCTCTCACCTCCCTCACTCCGCCAGCCCCAACTCAGAGATCCCTGCCCCGTGGTCTCCAGGACCTATCCTACCCCCCAAATACATGCATGATCAATGAATGAAGACCTGGAAGGTGTCTGGGACGCAGGTCTGGGGGACCCAGTTGGGACCTTCTAGAACGGGAGCTGACGGTGCCATGGGAAGAGCACCCCACGTGGGCAGCTCTGTCCACAGAGCATGACACCCAGTTCAAGGCGACGGCGCAGACACAGCTCCGGGCACTCCAAATCAGGCCCCAGGCAGGGGCCAGCACATTCCCCAGGATGCCCACAGCACGTCCCCACAGCAAAAGTGGCTTCACTTTTTCTCCTTGTTTATAGAAAGCTTTGAGAGCCAGGCCTCCCTAATTCCAACAACAGGAGGGACTGGGGCCTCCCACAGCCAGGCTGAGGAACCGAGAGGGGAGCGGGCAGGGCTGGTGGCTGCCTGGCAGGGAGTGCGGAACCCCTGGCTGCTCCACCTGCAAGCCCGGAGGCGGGGCTGGCAGAGGGGGCCTAGGTTTTGGCCATGGGAAGGGCTGGCCCTGAGCTCTGTGTGACCTTGGGCAAATAGCCACTCAGAGCCTCCCTTCTCTCATCCCGAAAGTGGGGCTGAAGAGAGCCCCTCCTGGGGCTACGGTGGAGATTCACCGAGATGGTGCAGGTGGTGGGCATGGCAGGCGCTCGCCTGGGTGGATGGGTGGACAGGTGGATGGGGATGGACAAGTGGACGCCTGGAAGAATGATGGATGCACAGGGATGGACAGGAGGATGGATAGCTGGGGACGGATGGGTGGATGGGAGGGTGGGTGGGATGAGTGGATGGATGAGTGGACAGATGGATGACGAATGAATGGATGGACAGATGGATGGACGGATGGATGGATGGGAATGGACAGAGAAGGGTGGACGGCAGGCACTGCATCAGGGTAGATGGATGGGGGATGGATGGATGGGGATGGACAGGTGGATGGACAGATGGATGGACGGAGATGGATGGACAAAGATGGATGGATGGGGATGGACAGAGAATGGTAGCTGGCAGGTGCTGCATCAGGGTGGATGGGTGGACGAATGGACAGGGACGGACGGGGGATGGATGGATGGGGATCAACAGATGGACGGATGGATGGACAGAGATGGATAGACGGGGATGGACAGAGAAGGGCGGACAGCAGGCACTGCATCAGGGTGGACGAATGGACAGGAATGGACAGGGGGATGGATGGATGGGGATGGACAGGTGCATGGGTAGACAGATGGACGGGTGGATGGCAGGAACTGCATCGGGGTGGACAGGTGGACAGGGATGGATGGATGGATGGACAGACAGATGGGTGGATGGACCGTTCACAGTAGATCCTCGTGCTGGCCCTGGGCTCATGGGAACTCATGCTGACGTGACTGTCTGGAGAGCAGGCCCCGCCTCAGGAGACGGCGGGGAGGTCCGATGCCCAAACACCTCAAGGGGGCTTCCCCATGGGGTTCTCAATAGAACCTCAAGGCCGCGCCCAGCCAGGCCACCGGGCTCACGGCGCCACACTCCTGCCCCGCAGTGACCAAGCAGGCCCTGGACAGCTGACTCCCAGACCCTGCAGAGGCACCTGTGTGACTGTGCCTGGGGACCAGGGCAAGGGGCCACCCTGGACTCCCCGAGACAGAGAAGTGGAAGCCCCTGTGGGTGCTGACCCAGCCTGTGACCCCTCCAGGCTGATGGGACGCTCCTGTCATAACATCACTCCTGGCAGTGCCAGTCACCGAGTCCTCCCACTGGGGACCTGGTGAGGGGCTGTCATGCTTCCGCTCACTTGGTTTTCACAGCAGCTGGGGAGGTAGGTGCCACAACCGCATCTTACTGCTGACCAAACAGAGGCTCAGAGCCGGGGCTGGGAGGCCTGGATGCCTCGCCGCCATGTGCTTGGAGATGCTTGCAGCCTGGTCCAGGGCCCACCAGGAGCCGGGGCCTGGGCTAGCAGGTGCCCGGCAGGGCTCACCTAAACGGCTCGCCTTGGCGGAGGGACAGGCCTGGGCGAAGGGCCTCAGAGCAGAGCAGCCTCTTGCAGCTGTTCATAATATTTTGATAAAAACACGTTAAGCACCTGGTGTGTGTTTAGATTAAAAAGACCTGACTCCACCCCTCCCAGCGTGCACTCCAATGGCCAGATCCCCCCAGGTCTGCATGCACCCCCCACCCAGAGGCACAGGCGGGGCCCACGCTGGGCTCACGGCAGGGCACTCACTCTGGGCCGCCTCAGAAGTGTCACCCCACCTCCCCTTCTTTTCAGGCCAAACCACATGGGGGCAGGGAGGCCCCATGTCTAACCCAGTGGCCCAGGAGAAAGCAGGGGTGCAGAGAGGTGGCACCAGTCCTCCCCCAGTGCTCAGGGTGCCCTTGCGGGTCCTAGGGGTGCTGGAGCCACTCAGCCCCACTATTTCAGAGCCTAGTGTCATCTCCACTGCCACTCACAGACCTGAGTGCTGGGCTGGGGGATCTTTCTGACAGGTGGCAGTGACACTGATGGGGACTTGCTATCCTGGGTGGTGACACCAATATTCGGCCCAGTAGGCAAAGAAACTGAAGCGGAAGGCCAGGCGAGGGGCCTGCCTGGAGCGCTACGCCACTGTGTAGGCAGGGCCCCCCAGAGGCGCAAGACTCGTAGGATCCATGTCGATATATGAAAGGGAGTTTACTAGGGAGAACTGGCTCACACGGTCACAAGGCGGGTCCCACGATAGACCGTATGCACGCTGGGGAAGACAGAAGCTGGTAGCAGCTAAGTCCGAGTCCAAAATCCTCAAGAGCAGGGAAGCCAACACTGCCCGAGAGCTCCAGCTAAAACACTGGTACAAGTCCCAGAGTCCAAAGGTCAAAGAACCTGGAGTCTGATGTCCAAGAGCAGGAAGCACCCAGCACGGGAGACAGATGAAAGCCAGAGGACCCAGCAAACAGTCTTCCCACCTTCCTCCACCTGCTTTGTTCCAGTCATGTGGGCAGCCGACGAGATGGCGCCCACCACACTGAGGGTGGGTCTCCCTCTCCCGGTCCGCCGACACAAACGTCAGTCTCCTCTGGCAACACCCTCACAGACACACTTTACCAGCCAGAAACAATACTTTACCAGCCATCCAGACATCCTTCAATCCAATCAAGTTGACACCTCACATTCACCATCATGGTGGCACGGCACGGCTCACACCTGCAGCCTCTGTCCTGGCCCATTTGCTTGGGAAGCAGGTCCCTTAAGGACAGGCCTCCCCACCCGCCCACCCAACTTCATGGTGCCCCCCTGCTCACAGGCCAGGCTGCCCCTCCCCGGGTGCTGTTTAGGGTCCCACGTGTAGGGCTCTTGTTCCAAGAAAAGCGCGGCCCCAACTTAGAGATGCGGCTGTGCTACCTCCATGGCTCTCCAAGGCTTCACACGGGACTTCCTATGCGTGTCGGCCCACTCTGCGTGTGTTCCACCTAAAAGGGACTCGTGCAGGCCCTTCAGCAAGGAAATGACACCGTTCCACGCCTACCTGAATGGCCAGCGTGGAGAGGTCCAGTCACACCGTGTACTGCAGAAGGCATGGTGTTATGGGAACTCACGCGAGGCTGGCGGGAGCGCAATATGGTGCATCAGACCCTGTGGGGAAATGTTTGGCGAGAATCTCCCACACTAAACACATAAATGCCGCGGGACCCGGCAGCCTCGCTCCTGAGTCACATACGTGAAATGAGGCTATGTCCACCAAGAGCCGTGGACAGGCATGTTCTGATCAGCTCTGTTCATAAGGACCCCAAGCCAGAAACAGCCCGTATCCAGCAACAGTGAAACGACAAATACATCGTGGTCCAGCCTCGTGATGAAACATCACCCACGGATGCCGTAGGACGGAGTCTGGCTGCACAGAACAACACGCGTGAAATGAACGAGTGGGTGTACATGTGTAGGAGCCCATTCACCTCAAGTTTACCATCAGGCAGAAGAGGGGGGTGAAGGCACGGGCTGGCTCCCTCTGGAGAAGAGTGTTGACTGGGTGGAGGGGGGCTTGGTGTTGGAGGTACTCATCTTCATCTGGGTGGCTGTGCGGGGACAGTGATGTGGACAGATTCATCAGCCACACGCTTCAGATTCACGCACTTCGCTGTATGCACGTTAAGCCTCAAAGAGTTATCTTTACTTTTTCTTTTTAAGTGTCCCAGGTAGCCTAGAAGGGCACACAGTTATATTTGTACTGGGACAGATCCAGAGGAAGTTTGCAGGGTGGCTCAGAAACCACAGTAAGAAGTTTGCAGGGTGGCTCAGAAACCACAGTAAGAAAGGAGATATCTACACCAGAGGCCTGGGAATTTGAGTGAAAAAACTTAGCTTTGAGTTCCCTGGCAGCCAAAGCAAAGAAGTAATCCCTGTAGGTTAACACAGAAGCAGATAACTGTTTAGGAGTGACAACCTTCCCAGCAGCACAGGCCAGGGCGTGAGGGATGCGAATGGCCTTCTATGGCAGCCAAGGCTCCAGCACAGGCTCTCTGGGGGCTCAGAAGCCATGCTTCCCACATGAGCAGACCCCTGGCCATCTTCGATGGATGCAAACTCTTGAGGTCCCTGCTGTGTGGTGCCACAGGGGACAGCCAGGTTCTGAGGCCAGACTGCAGTCCCTCCTCCTACCCCTGGCAGCCTGCTGGGTGCCCTCCTCGTGTCCCCAACCAGGTCGCAGGGGGTGGGGAAGAACAGAGCTGGGGCTGCTCCCTCTCCAGTGCTCACCCCCCAACCCCGCCCAGCATCCCCATGCAGAAGTCACTCCAAAGGCCAGTGTGATGGCAGAGGGGACCAGAGGCTGTCACCTGGGGAGGAGTCATTCCATCAGAGAGAGGCAGGCCCAGCCTCATTAAATGACATGGTGTACTAGTCTGTTTTCATGCTGCTAAAAAAGATATACCTGAGACTGGGTAATGCATAAAAGAAAGAGGTTTAGTGGACTCACAACTCCACATGGCTGGGGAGGCCTCACAATCATGGTGGAAGACAAAGGAAAAGCAAAGGGGCTGGGTGCAGTGGCTCACGCCTGTAATCCCAGCACTTTGGGAAGCTGAGGCAGGTGGATCACTTGAGATCAGGCATTCAAGACCAGCCTGGACAACATGGTGAAACCCCCTCTCTAATAAAAAATACAAAAATTAGCTGGGTGTGGTAGTGCATGCCTGTATTCCAAGCTACTTGGGAGGCTGAGGCAGGAGAAATGCTTGAACCTGGGAGGCAGAGGTTGCAGTGAGCAGAGATCACGCCACTGCACTACAGTCTGGGCAACAGAGTGAGACTCTGTCTAAAGCAAAAAAACAAAACAAAAAAAGAGCAAAGGGACATCTTACGTGGTGGCGGGCAACAGAGCTTGCGCTGGGGAACTCCCATTTATAAAACCATCAGATCTCATGAGACTTACTCACTATCACGAGAACAGCACGGGCAGGACCTGCCCCCATGATTCAACTACCTCTCACCAGGTCCCTCCCATGATATGTGGGAATTCTGGGAGCTACAATTCAAGATGAGATTTGGGTGCGGACACAGCCAAACCATATCGCATGGTAAACAAAACATTTTGTTTATTTATTTTAGAGACAGGGTCTTGCTCTGTCACCCAGGCTAGAGTGCAGTGGTGATCACAGCTCACTGCTGCCTTGAATTTCTGGGCTCAAGTGGTCCTCCCACCTCAGCCTCCTGAGTAGCTGGGACCACAGGTGCACACCACCACAGCCACTCCACGACTCCACGCCCAGCTGATATATTTTTTTTTTTTTTTGTAGAGATGAGGTCTTGCTATGTTGCCCAAGCTAGTCTCAAACTCCTGGCCTCAAGTGATCCTCCTGTCTTGGCCTCCCAAAGTGCTGGGATTACAGGCATGAGCCACCACACTGATGGAATGAAATATTTTAATGCCAGTTCTGCACACTCATATGCCTTGTGGTGAGGGTCCTGGGTGATGGCCCAGCACACGCTAACCATCACTGGAGTCCAGCCCTGCAGGAGTGGGGAGAACGGAGAACAGGAAACGGCATCCGGCCCACTCGTGACCTCTCGGGATGTCAGCTTCCATCAGCTCCCACCCATCACTGGGCTCCAGCAGGAACTCCCCATGTGCCCAGGGAGGTGACTGTACCCCCTGGGGTGCACGGGACCCTGGTGCAGAGGGCCTGGCTGTAGCATTTCCAGCACAGGCTCCAGACTATGCTCCAGATCCAAATCCCACTCTGAACAGGTGGCTCCCTTTGGAGGCGCATCAGTGTGAGGACCAACTAGGCACCACGTAGGAAGCACTGGCTGGTGATGGGCTCCTGGCTGGTGATGCGGCAGGGCTTGTATGTGCTCGCACACCCGCTCTCCACCGCGATCTCCCTCCCCAGAGGTGCCGGCTGGCGGCGCTTCTGCCAGGGGTGATCCGAATGTTGCTGTTAACTCCACAAGGAGATCGTGCTCTTCAACTCCCCTCCTGGAAGCCTTTCCCAGAGACTCAGCTCTAAAGAGACCCCACCCACAGCCTGGCACGTGGAAAGTTTTCCATAAAGTCTCACTAATACAATTAATTGTCAATTAAAAATACATTTGTTTTTAACTTAAAAGTTTACTGAATTTGGCCTGGCACGGTGGCTCACACCTGTAATCTCAGCACGTTGGGAGGCAAATGTGGGTGGATCACCTGAGGTCAGTTCTAGACCAGCCTGGCCAACATGGTGAAACCCCATCTCTACTAAAAATACACACAGTAGCCAGGCGTGGTGGCAGGCGCCGGTAATCCCAGCTACTCATGAGGCTGAGGCAGGAGAATCGCTTGAATGTGGGAGGCAGAGGTTGCAGTGAGCTGAGATCACGCCACTGCACTCCAGCCTGGGTGACGGAGTGAGATTCAGTCTCAAATTTAAAAAATAAATAAATAAAAGTTTACTGAATTGAAGGGAAAAAGCTATAGGAATTGCAGAGATATTTACAACAGAAAAGGAGACGTTTGACTCTGGGGAGTAGTTAAGGCCAGGAGAGTTTATCTGCTCTGTAAAATATTATGCAGCCATGAACAATGAGCAGGGTGAGAAAGAGAAGACAAGACTTACATGTGCACGTGCCCATAGCTACAGAAGGGGGCTGGCAGGAAACTGGAGGAAATGAACAACTGTGTAAACATGCACTTTTTTCTTTTAAGTTCCTTTGGCTACAGTGATGCTGTCTTTTTTTCTTTTCTTTTTTTCTTTTCTTTTCTTTTTGAGATGGAGTCTCACTCTGTTGCCCAGGCTGGAGTGCAATGGCATGATCTCAGCTCACTACAACCTCTGCCTCCTAGGTTCAAGTGATTCTCTTGCCTCAGCCTCCTGAGTAGCTGGGATTACAGGCGCACGCCACCACGCCCTGCTAGCTTCTGTATTTTTTAGTAGACACAGGGTTTCCCCAGGTTGACCAGGCTGGTGTCGAACTCCTGACCTCAAGTGATCCGCCTGCCTCAACCTCCCAAAGTGCTGGGATTACAGGTGTGAGCCACCATGTCTGGCGATGCTGTCTTAATAATGTGCATAACAAGAGCAAAGTCTCTAGTCTGGTCATGGTGCCATTCCACAGAGGTACTGAGGATGCCGAAAGGTCAAGGGCATTCTGCAGCCCAGCCAGACGCGGCAAGGGCCTGGTGCTCAATAGCTGTGAGAGGGAAAATCCAGGCCAGCCCTGGCCCTGGGGCCAAATACCCAAGCAGGGCAGGCATGGCAAATGCCACCTGCTCCACAGACCATATCAGTAAATTATGGAGTAAAGGACAGCTTCAGTCAGCCGAGGGAGCCCCTGGAGCCAGTGAAACCTCCCGCGTCAAACACACATGACCCGGAGACTGCCCAAGGCTGGTCCTCGCTCCAGCCCCTCTCCTCAGCCATGGCCACTGGGGATGTCATGTTTGGATCTGCCACTCTCTGGATAGAGTGCCCTGGGGGTCTGCCCAGCAGGTCCGTGGTGGTGCCTCACTCGGGGCCACTTGGGGAAGACCTCATGTCACACCCCCAAGAGGAAGACATGGGAGTAAAGTTTGGGTCATGCAGCCAGCATGCGGGGGCTGGGACGCGGACCCCCGTGTGACTCTAATGCTGGAAACAACTGCAGGGAAAGAAGAGTGCTCCCCAACCTGAGAGCTGGAGGGCCTTTAGGGTGCAACCCTTCACATCTCAGGTGTGGAAACTGAGGCCTGGGAGGGGCAGATGCTCACCCAAGGCGGCCAGGGAGGCTGTACCTAAGAGGATAAGAGTCTGTGTCCCTCCTGAGAACGCAGCCTGGCTCTGGGCAGACAGCGTTACCTGCCTGCCACCCACGGGCTGCAGGACCCGAACAGAAAGAGGCACTCTCGGCTGGCTTCCCAGGACGCTCTCTCCTGTCTGGACTTGCAATCCAGGGGACGGGGCAGGGGGCATGTGCTGTCTTCATCAGTTCCTCCACACAGATGGGGAGACTGAGGCATAGCACAGGGACCTGGAGCAGGCCAGTGGGGAGGGCAGCACCCTCCCCCTGTATTTACCTAGCAACTTGCACCCGGTTCCCCGAAACGCTGACTGAGGCCACCTCATTAATCATAGCTGCAACATCGTCACCTCATAAATTGTCAAAGCGGCCCAGTGAGGGTCCATTCATTCTGGCCGCCGGGACGCCAGCCTGCCCGGGGCGGTGCACCCCACACTGGGCCAACTGTGCCCACAGGGACCCCATCCAAGTTGCCCGGGCTCCTGGCGGGCCGCCGCGCCCTGGACGATTCCTAGACGGAATCTTGTTTTCTTCAGTTTTCCTCTCCAGGCCAGGGAGACAAGCCGCCCTCCAGGGCACTCTGTCAACACTGCTTTGCTTTTCCTCAGACCCTGGTCCTGTCCCACCATTTACTGGGAAGCCATAAACCAAGTAAGACAGCCATGGGGCCTCTGGGAAGGCCTGGAGGCAGCTCCACAGCTCCCACCTCCTGGGCACCAGCCATGGCCATGGTGATGGTTGAGGCTCAGTGGTCCTTAGGAGGGTGCCAGAGAGAAGGGGAAACTGAGGACTGGAAGGGAAATCGGGAACTTGGTAGCAATGTAGGCTCAAGATTCTGGGGCCAGGGCTTTTCCCAAGTTTGGGGAATGCCCCAGTGACTCATTTTCCCCACCAGTGACTCATTTTCCCCACCAGTGACCTTAGGGTCTCACCATGAAAGCTCAAACCTGACCCTTAGGTCCACTGTGCTTTAAGGGCTTGGGTATGCTGCAATTCAAGAGCTGACAGGGCCAGCCTGGGGCTGGGTGAGCGAGGGTAATGGGACCTCCCTCTTTGGGGTGCTGAGAGGGTTGAGGATCCATCAGACCCAGGTGCCATCTGCCAGGTTTTGCCTTCCTGGTGAGAGATGCGGTACACAGAGCCTGGCATATGCAGGAGGCCACCCTGCACTGTCCCTCACCTAGTCACATGCCAGACCACACTGTGCCAGCAAATGGGGCTTTACATTGCAGTTTACCGTCCCATAGGGCTTGCCTCCTCTTATTGTTCCCCAAGCCCAAGATTTGATTTCCTAACTAATTTTACTTGCTTATTTGTTCATATAAACTTGAGCGCTGACTTGTCTAGGGTGTGTTACAAGGTGGGGAGAAGGAGGGAGGAGAGCAGATCAACCTGTTGACATCTTAAATTGTTCCTAAACAAAGTTCTTCACCACCAGACAGAGTCTAATTTGCTCCTCAGAGCCCTCAGAACCAGGAAGTGTTGCTAGTTCCATTGTCAGAGACCCAAGATCAGAGAGAAGATGAGAACGTTTCTCAAATGTGGCTGCTCTCTGGAGTCAGCTGTGGAGCTTAGAACAATTACTCCTACCTGGTATCAGAAGTTGGGATGCAGCTAAAGCAGGATTCAGAGGGAAATTCATAGTACCAAATGCTTGTTAGAAGAGAGGAAAGGTCTGAAACTGATCATTGAAGCTCCCATCTTAAGGAAGTAGAAGAGGAGCAAAATAAACCCAAAGCAAGCAGAGGAAGGAGTAACAGAGACATGGGCACAGTGCCAGCCACCTGCTATGTGGCCTTGGGCAAGTCCCTTTTCTGGGCCTCAGTGCCCACAATGACTTTGTCCTAAACCTGATGTTCTCTACCTGCGTGGCCTGGAACCCCAGACTTCCAGAGAAAGCAGAAGTCAGGGGGACAGCCTAGGGGTAGGAGTCAGGCTGCCTCATCCTCAGGAGCCTGCTCTACACTGTCCATGGTGGGGGAGATGGTGGGGGTCGGGGGTGATATGGACTCTGTCCTCTAGCGCCAGGCCTGCACCTGTGGAAGAGCCCGACTGCCCCAGCTCTGCCCTACCTTCAGGGGTACCCCAGCTTTTGTCTTTTCTCCGAGGCCCTCTCCCTCACTGGCAGCTCAGGCCATGCCGGCTGGAGCCACACACACGCCACTGGTCAGGTGCAGGGAGTCTTCCCCCCTTGCCTCGCCCCAGCTTTCATTAACAAGACTGACCCGGAAGCAGCAGTTAACACCCACCCGCTGTGCCCCCTCCCCCTGGCTTATTTCCTGCACACTCCACCCCCCTCAGAGGACCACTCTGCACTCCCCACACAGAGACTTGAGGAAACAGGAATTCCTCAGGTTTGAGTCTGGTGGAAACTTCACAAAGGAATGATGCTCTCAGGCCCCAGGATGGGCGAGACCGCTTCTGTCTGGGACAGAGATCCTGTTTCCTGGGAAGGAGGCCTGTTGCAGTGTTTACCAATGATACAGTCCCATCCCTTGAGTTACAGGGCACAGCCAGATGGATACAAAGCCATCCTGTCCTTCCAAGTGTGCACTCGAATTATCTGGTCTTTGTTTTGTGGACAGAGAAGCAGGCTCAGGAAGGGGACGTGGCTTCCCTTGGTGGCAGAGCAGGCAGGCAGGTGGCAGCGCTGGGGCTGCAGCCCACCGTGTCTCCTCTGGCAGGGGCTCAGCTGAGCCTTGTTGGTGCCTCCGTGGGACAGGTGCACTGTGTGGGTGGGGAGAGCCCTGGGCAGACAGGACCAACGCAGTCCCCTTCACCTGGAGCTCCTGGGCTAGAAGTGACAAGTCTAGTCATGACACAAAGGGCAGGTGCTGGGTGGGGGCTTGGCAGGGGAGCCAAGTCCCCTAATGGGGTCACACAGTGGCTTTCTTGGGGCAGCCTGGAGTTGCTCACCATCGCCCATGCCTGCATCAGAACTCAACTCAGAATTCTGGGTCAGGAGAAGTCTTCTGGGCTCAGAGGATGAGAGGCGCCTTCAGAGCCCAAGGAAGGTTGCCCTCGTGCGGAGGGTTCCAGCACTTCCCCGAGGTCGAGGGTGGGAGCCACTCCTGAGCAGCCTGGCAGCAGTGGTGCTTTCCTTTGCAGACCTCGACCAAAGCCGATGCCTGCTCCGCACCCCACCCCCAACAATGCGCCACACCTTGTTCTCCCACTTCGGTTTCATGTGGCTGTGGAAGGAGAGAGAGACAGGGACTGGGAGAGGACGTCACATGAACGAGCCAAATGAGCTCTTCACACTATTCTTTGGAAAGAACCGTGGATGAAAAACCTGCAAAGCCAGTCAGTCACGCATTTATTTTTCTAAGGGCGGGGGGTGGTGGAGTTGTGGGATGGAGAGAACTTTCCTGAAAGGACTTGGCCTTGAAACATGAAGTCAAACAACTGGATTTGGCAGGCTGACAGCTCCCGAACCCCGCCAGCCCGAAGAACTGCCAGCCTGGCGGCCAGGGTGAGCTGAGAAATAATGAACTCATTCAGAGCTGAGCAGGGCTGGAGAACAGGGCTGCACGCAGGGGGCCTTCCAACCAGAGGGGCTGTGGCACCAGGGACCCTGCAGGCCTGAACGAGAGCCGACCTCACCCCCAGAGATGCAGGAAAGGCAGGTCCATCCGGGGATGGCCAAGGAAAGGTCTTGCTCGAGTCTCTAACACAGCAAGGAAGTCCCAGAGAACGGGGGTGAAGGAGGCCGATCTCAGATGGGTGATGAAAGCTGGGACCAGTGAGCTCTGCACACTGGGACCCGTGCACTGAGCCTGGCCCCTGCTCTTGTGCCAACGGTCCCACTCCTCCCAGCTCATTCTGCTGAGCCACATGGCCACCTCCAGGACCTTCCCCTGGGTGGAATCCTGCCGTGGGCCTGCAAGATTGTGAACTGCATCTAAGCAACTCCATGGTTGAGCCCGTGTCAGCTTTTTTTTTTTCTTTTTTTTTGAGGCAGAGTCTCGCTCTGTCGCCCAGGCTGGAGTGCAGTGGCGCGATCTCAGCTCACTGCAAGCTCCGCCTCCCGGGTTCACGCCATTCTCCTGCCTCAGCCTCCCGAGTAGCTGGGACTACAGGCGCCCGCCACCTCGCCCGGCTAGTTTTTTGTATTTTTTAGTAGAGACGGGGTTTCACCGGGTTAGCCAGGATGGTCTCGATCTCCTGACCTCGTGATCCGCCCGTCTCGGCCTCCCAAAGTGCTGGGATTACAGGCTTGAGCCACCGCGCCCGGCCCCGTGTCAGCTTTTTAAAGCCAAGTTTGCATTTTCACAGAGAGGCCTTTGCCTTCCAGGTAGCTCAGAAGCCTGAATGATAGCAGGGCTCCATCCCGCAGTGGAAGCTTTTGCGGTTGGAACAGATAAGGAATTAGGACCTGCGGTGCACACTCCAAGTAAGACAGAGGTCAGAGGTCCCATGTATCAGACTGCAGGCACGGCCACCGCCAAGGAGGTGCTATAAGCTCTGAGATACTTTATGCAGGGAAAGGTTCCTGACGTTTCTGCACGGACTGTCCCGAAGGCTGCCTGTAAACCTTGCAGCAGCAGGAACAGGTTCTGCTCGAGTCCCGGCAGAAGCATTGGTCCTTGAAGGTGACAGGCCTGCTTTCTCTGGGATGGTTCAAGGGAGGGGCACCATGACATCATCGCGGAGCCTTCACAGCCGCACTGCTGGGGAAAGCCTTGATTTAAGGGCGCTCCAACAGGGCTATAAATAACCGCGCTGCTCCTGCTGCGGCTGGTCAAGAAATTGACGTCTGGTTTTCCCTAACCTTTGCCCTTCCTTCCTCACTCCCAGGGCACTGTGCAACATGTGTGGAGGGTGGGCCAGGGCCCTCTCCAGGGCCCCCTGGACCTGACTGTCAGAGGAGGGAGGGGACAAGGGAGGCCTTGGGGTGGGGCATGTCTCCCTTGGAAGGCAGTGTTGGGGGAGCAGTGTCCTCTGCAAGCTGCTGTCACCTCAGATTCTGAGGAGCCAGGACCTACCAATATGGATATTTTTTTGCAGACATTTGTAAAAACTTGTATTGATTTCAAAATGAAAAAGTAGGGCTGGGCACTGTGGCTCCTGCCTGTAATCCCAGCACTTTGGGCAGGCGGATCACTTGGGGTCAGGAGTTCGAGACTAGTCTGGTCAACATGGCAAAATCCCATCTCTACTAAAAATACAAAAATTAGCCGGGCATGGTGGTGGATGCACGTAATTTCAGCTACTCAGGAGGCTGAGGCAGGAGAATCACCTCAACTGGAGAATGCAGTGAGCCGAGATCGTGCCACTGCACTCCAGCCTGGGCAACAGAGCGAGACTCAGTCTAAAAAAAACAAAAAGAAAAGAAAAGAAAAAAGTACAAGCATAAGTGGCTGCTCTAGGAAGCAGTGCTTCCAGTCAGCTCGACCCAGGGCACTTTGGAAGGCAGCGGAGGTGCCGAGACTGAGGGACGCGTGCTGTGCCTGTGGCCACCTCTGGGCCTGACACATGAAGCCCCAGGCCTCAGCAAGTGCCTGTTCAGGGGTCATGTTCCCTCAAACTTCTGCTCTCTGTACAAAGCACCTGTGAATGTGGCCTGCCTGGAGAGGGGCAGTGGCAGTGGGGCCGTCCGTCAAAGCTGGCAGCCAGTGGCGGTGGGCAAGGCCGGGGTGAGGCTGTGTTTATCACAGCCATCAGCCCCAGCTCCACCAGGTGGGTCTGGGGTCCCCATCCTTACAGAGGCCGGCAGCCCTGTCCCACAACCTGCATTCAGCACTCACCCAGGGCCTCCACGTCCTCATCTGTGGCAGGCACGGGAGTTCCGTGGCCACCCCGAGACAGCCCAGCAAGCATTTCTTAGCTCTTTTCTTTTAAACTCAGGGTGGGTTTTTTTGGTTTTTTGTTTGTTTGTTTTGATGGAATCACCCAGGCTGGAGTGCAGTGGCATGATCTCAGCTCACTGCAATCTCCACCTCCTGGTTTCCAGTGATTCTCCTGCCTCAGCCTCCCAAGTAGCTGGGATTACAGGCGTGTGCCCCCATGCCCGGCTAATTTTTGTATTTTTAGTAGAGACAGGGTTTCCCCATGTTGGTCAGGCTGGCTCAAACTTTCGACCTCAGGTGATCCGCCTGTCTCGGCCTCCCAAAGTGCTGGGATTACAGACATGAGCCACTGCGCCCAGCCTCAGGGTGGACTTTGGCCACATTTGAAAATAAACAAGCAAAGACCATGGAGGCAGAAGTGGAGGGGACATGGGTCCCCAGAGGAAACTGGCCATGGTAGGAATGGAGGCAGAAGTGGAGGGGACATGGGTCCCCAGAGGAAACTGGCCACGGTAGGAATGGAGGCAGAAGTGGAGGGGACATGGGTCCCCAGAGGAAACTGGCCACGGTAGGAATGGAGGCAGAAGTGGAGGGGACATGGGTCCCCCAGAGGAAACTGACCATGGTAGGAATATTTACACCATAGAAAGTGGAGGCCGGGCACGGTGGCTCATGCTTGTAATCCCAGCACTTTGGAAGGCCGAGGCGGGCGGCTCACTTCAGGCCAGGAGTTCAAGACCAGAATGGCCAACATGGCAAAACCTCATCTCTACTAAAAATACAAAAATAATTAGCCTGGCATGGTGGTGGGTGCCTGTAATCCCAGCTACTCGGGAGGCTGAGGCAGGAGAATCACTTGAACCTGGGAGGCAGAGGTTTTGCAGTGAGTGAAGATCACACACTGCACTCCAGCCTGGGTGACAAGAGTGAAACTCTATCTCAAAAAAGAAAAAAAAAAAAAAAGAAAGTGGCAAGCGCTGCAAATTAGGGCTCCCCCACACCAGCCCGAAGGGTTGTTTGTTACCTTTAATGGGCACCACCTGACCTTGATAATCGCCCAAGGTCATCTCAGTTGAAAAGAAAATCCATGAGATGATTTCTCTGCACATATACATAAATAAGTCGGTGTTCACAGGTCCATGGCAAGGCAATTTCCAAGATAATGACAATAAAACTTAATTACTCTTAATCCAGGGAAGGTCTGTTTAAATGAGCACACCTTTAATTATAGAATTCTCTGAGTAATTAAAATTGATAGTACTAAGAGGAGGTTCACAGGAGAGCTGTGGTCCTCCCCGCCTCGGGGCCTCTCTGCAGGCCACTTCCTGCCCTGGAAAGTCGTCTCCTCTCGGTCCGCCTTTCTTTCAAGCCTCAGCTCCAATCTCACTTCCCCTGTGGAGCCTCCCTGGACCTGCACAGACACTACTGGCTGTCCCTTCATGAAGCAAATTCCAAGCTCGGCATAGCACTGTGTCCCCAGGCCCCTTTCCATTCTGTGCTGAGTTTGTGTCTTCCCCACAAATCTGGGAGATCCTTCAGGGCAGGGGCCCGGCCCCCTCACATTTGTAACTGACCACAGTCCATGCTGGCTCAGGGCTATTTCCCCTCCCAACCCCAGAAGGAAGAGGACTAGGGGAACAGTTCACATCTTTCTCTGCACCGGCCCCACTCCTCGAGGTGACTAAGCTCACTGGTCTTCACCCCTCCTTCTCCCCGCCTCTCATTTAGACAGGAAGGTGACAATGCAGG
The DNA here is from genome assembly GCF_037993035.2 of Macaca fascicularis. Classification (NCBI taxonomy): domain Eukaryota; kingdom Metazoa; phylum Chordata; class Mammalia; order Primates; family Cercopithecidae; genus Macaca; species Macaca fascicularis. The sequence continues at coordinate 133,556,200 of NC_088383.1, read as the reverse complement.
GACACAGGGACCCATCTACAACGTGGAACAGCTGCTAGGGTGGGTGTGGGAGGGGCACAGTCCTTCAGGACTCACCTGCTTCACTACCTGGGACCTTCAGCGTGTTAGCCTTGAACCAGCCTAAGAAAAATTTACTACACAATGTTGTTTTAAAAACACATCTAAGCCGGGCGCGGTGGCTCACGTCTGTAATCCCAGCACTTTGGGAGGCCGAGGCAGGCAGATCACTTGAGGTCAGGAGTTTGAGACCAGCCTGACCAACATGGCAAAACCCTGCCTCTACTAAAAATATAAAAATGAGCTGGGTGTGGTGGCACACAGCTATAGTCCCAGCTACTCGGGAGGCTGAGGCAGGAGAATCACTTAAACCCAGGCGGCAGAGGTTGCAGTGAGCCAAGATTGTGTCACTGCATTCCAGCCTGGACAGAGCAAGACTCTATCTCCAAAAATGATGATCTCGGTTCACTGCAACTTCCACCTCCCGGGTTCAAGCAATTCTCCTGCCTTGGCCTCCCAAGTAGCTTGGACTACAGGTGCATGCCGCCACGTCTGGCTAATTTTTTGTATTTTAGTAGAGACGGGGTTTCACTGTGTTGCCCAGGCTAGTCCCAAACTCCTGAGCTCAGGCAATCTGCCTGCCTCGGCATCCCAAAGTGTTGGGATTACAGGTGTGAGCCATCGCTCCCGGCCTAAGTCTCCATTTCTTAAAAAAGAAAGAAAGAAAAAAAATCTAACAGGAATGCAGCCCCATTTATAGTAGCTCAAAAAGAATAAAATACTCAGTAGTAAATTTGACAAAAGAAGGGCAAATTTTATATTTAAGCTTATATTGTTTGTATTATATTATAGTTTATATTGTGAACACTACAAAATACAAGTAAAGAATCCCTTATCCAAAATGCATGGGACCAAAAGTGTTTCAAATTTATTTCTATATATATTTTTTGATTCTGAAATATTTGCATATACATGAGATTGTCTTGCGGATGGGACCCAAGTCTAAACATAAAATTTATATGTGTTTCATATATGCTTAGACACATAGCCTGAGGGTAATTATACAAAATTTTAAATAATTTTGTGCATGAAACAAGGTTTGATTGCGTTTTGACTGCGACCCATCACATGAGGACAGGGGTGGAATTTTCCACTGTTGCTGTCATGTTAGTGTTCAGAAAGTTTCAGGTTTTGGAGCATACCAGATTTCAGATTTTTGGATTAATGATACTTGTTTAAAGAAATTAAAGAAGATCTAAATAAACAGAAAAACATCCCATGTGTGTGGAGCAAAAGACTTAATATTGTTAAGATGGCAATGCTCCCTGCTACAGTCTGAACATCCCCCCAGAATTCATGTGTTGAAACTAAACCAGCAACGTGATAGTATTTAGAAGTGGGGCCTTTAGGAGGTGATTCAGTCAGGAGGGCTCTGCTCTCATGAGTGGGATTAGCAATTCATAAATAAAAGAGCTGCTATGAACACTGTTCGTCCCTGTTTCTCCTTTCCCTCCTTCACCACGTGAGGACAAACCAAGAGGCACCATCTTGAAAGCAGAAAGTAGCCCTCACCAGCCACCAACCTACTGGTGCCTTGATCTTGAATTCCCAACTCCAGAACTGTGAGGAAATAAACTGCTGTTCTTTTTCTCTCTCTCTTTTTTTTTTTGAGACAGAGTCTTGCTCTGTTGCCCAGGCTGGAATGCAATAGTGGATCATGGCTCACTGCTGCCTTGACCTCCTGGGCTCAAGTGATTCTCCCACCTCAGCCTCCTGAGTAGCTGGGATTACAGATGCACGCCACCATGCCTGATTTTTTTGTTTTGTTTTTTGGAGATGGGGTCTCCCTATTTTGCCCAAGCTAAATTTCTCTTATTTATAGATTACCCAGTTTCAGGTATTTGGTTATATCAGGACAAATGGACTAAGACACTGCCCAAATTGAGCTACAGACGTGATACAATCCCCTTCAGAATCCCAGCTGACTTCTTTGTTGAAATTGACAAGTTGAATCTAAAATTCATATGGAATTATAAAGGACCCAGAATAGCCAAAACAATCTAGAAAAAGAAGTACAAAGTAGGAAGATTCATACTTCCTAATTTCAAAACTTACTACAAAGCAACAGTAATCATGTCAGTGATCAACGGAATAGAACTGAAAGTCTAGAAATAAAACTTTGTGTATATGGTTGATTTAGTTTGAATATTTGTCCTCACCCAAATCTCATGTCAAATTGTAATCCTCCATGCTGGAGGTGCAGCATGGTGGGAGGTGTTTGGGTCATGGGGCAGATCTCTCAGGGCTTGGTGCCATATTTGCAATAGTGAGTGAGTTATCATGAGATCTGGTCATTTAAAGTATATGGCACCCCCGCCACCCTTGCTCCCATTTTCACCATGTGAGATGCCTACTCCTGCTTTGCCTTCCACTATGGCTGGAAGCATCCTGAGGCCTCCCAGAAGCAGATGCTGCTATACGTCCTGTGCAACCTACAGAACTATAAGCCAATTAAGTTTCTTTTCTTATAAATTACCCAGGCCATTTCTTTATAGCAGTGCAAGAACAGCCTACTACAATGGTCAACTGATTTTTGACAAGTGTGCCATAACCATTCAAAGGGGAAAGAATAGCCTTCAACAAATGTTGCTGGGAAAACTGGATAGCCACATGCAAAAGAATAGAAGTTGTACCCTTACCTCACACCATATGCAAAAGTGAATTAACAATGTATCAAAAACCTATCTATTACAGCTAAAAATACACAATTCTTAGGAGAAAACACAGGGGTAAATCTTCATGGCTTCAGATTTATCAAAGGATTCTTAGATATGCCACCAAAACCATGAGCAACAAAAGAAAAGATAAAATGGACTTCATCAAAACTTTAAAAACTTGTGTGCTTTAAAAAACAACATCAAGAAAATGAACAGACAACCCACAAAATGTGAGAAAATACGGTTGACCCTTAACTGCATGTTTGAACTGCATGGGCCCACTTATATGCAGTTTTTCTTTCACCTCTGCCACCCCGAGACAGCAAGACCAACCCTCCTCTTCCTCCACCTCCTCAGCCTACTCACATCCTACTCAATGTGAAGGCAATGAAGATAAAGACCTTCATGATAATTCGCTTCTGCTTCATGAACAGTAAATATATTTTCTTTTTTTAAATAGAGACAAGGTTTCACCATGTTGCCCAGGCTGGTCTCGAACTCCTGAGCTCAAGCGATCCACCTGCCTTGGCCTCCTGAAGTGCTGGGATTACAGGTGTGAGCCACCACACCCAGCCCCTTATGCTTTTCTTAAATTTTCTTTTATCTGGCTTCCTTTATTGTAAGAATATAGGGTATAATGCAAATACAAAATATGTGTTAACCAACAGTTTATGTTTTCAGTAAATCTTCTGGTCAACAGCAGGCTATTTGTAGTTAAATTTTGGGGACGTCAAAGGTTATATACGGATTTTCTACTGCACAGGAAGCAAGCACCCTTAACCCCCATGTTATTCAAGGGTCAACTGTATCTGTAAATCATATATTTGATAAAGGCCTTATATCCAGAATATGCAAATAACTCTTACAACTCAATGATAAAAAGGCAACTAATCCACTTTTAAAATGTTGAAAGGAGGCTAGATGTGGTGGCTCACACCTGTAATCCCAATACTTTGAGGGGCCTAGCCAGGATGATTGCTTGAGGCTAAGAGTTTGAGACCAGCTTGAGCAACATAGCAAGATCCCATCTCTACAAAAATAAAAATAAAAATTCACCAGGAATGGTGGTACATACCTGTAGTCCTAGCTACTTGAGAGACTGAGGCAGAAGGATGGTTTGAGCCCAGGAGTTCAAGGTTGCAGTGAGCTGTAACTGTGCCACTGCACTCCAGCCTGGGTGACAGAGATGCTGACTTTAAAATATATATACACATATAAATAAAATTAAAATGTGCAAAGAATCTGAATAGACATTTCTCCAAGGAAGATATACAGATGGCTAATAAGTACAAGAAAAGATGCCTGACATCACTAGTCATCATTGTAGGGAACTGCAAACCAAAATCTGAATGAGATAGTACTTCACCAGCCACTAGAATGGCTAGAATTAAACAGTCGGATAAGAAGTGTTGGTAAGGACATGGATAAATCAGCCATCATACACTACTGGTGGGAATGTAAAATGGTGTAAAATGGTGCAGCTGCTTTTGAATAGTCTGGCAATTCCTCAAGTGATTAAAAATAGATACCACGTGACCCAGCAATTCCACTCCTTAGGCATATATCCAAGAGAAATGAAGACCTATGTCCACATGAAAACTTGCCCATGAATCCTTACAGCAGCATTACTATATGTTACTGCCAAAGGCAGAAACAACCCAAATATACACCAACACAGGAATGAATAAATAACTGGTCCATCCATAGAGTGGAGTATTATTCAGCCATAAAAAGAAATTAAGTCCTGATACATGCTACAACATGGATGAACCTTGAAAACATGCAGAGTAAAAGAAGACAGACAGAGAAGGCCACATACTATACGATTCCATTCATAAAAAATGTTCAGAATAGGGAAACCCACAGAGGCAGAAAGCAGGTAAGTGATTGCTTAGGGCTATGGAGATGAGGAGGTAACTAAAGGGTACAAGGTTTATTTGGGGGTAATGAAAATAGCCAAGTGTGGTGGCTCACACCTGTAATCCCAGCACTTTGGGAGGCCAAGGAGGGTGGATCCTGAGATCAGGAGTTCAAGACCAGCCTGGTCAACACGGTGAAACCCCGTCTCTACTAAAAATACAAAAATTAGCCAGGTGTGGTGGCAGGCACCTGTAATCCCAGCTACTCAGGAGGGTGAGGCAGGAGAATCACTTAAACCCGGGAGGCAGAGGTTGCAGTGAGCCAAGATGGTGCCATGGCACTCCAGCCTCGGTGACAAGAGCAAGACTCCATCTCAAAAAAAAACAAAAACAAAAAAGAAAAAGAAAATGTTATAAAATTGACTGATGGCGATGCTGTATGACTATAAGAAAAACATTAATTATACACTTTAGATGGGTAAATTGTATCATAGGTGAATTATGTCTCAATAAAGTTTTAAAAACACATTTAACAGGAACTGATAAAGCAAATATGAAAAGTTGACATATGACAGAGGTGGCATTATAAGTCAGTGAGAGAAAGGGTGGACTATTCAAAAGTGATAATGGAACAACTGTTATTCATGTAGAAAATAAAATCAAATCCCTACCTCACACCATATACACAAGTCAAATTCAAGTAGATTTGGAACCTGAATGTGCAAAGCAAATCTTTAGAATTCCTGAAGGAGAATGTAAAATATCTTTCTTTCTAAGTATAACAAGGAGAGGGATGAATTTTTTAGACAAGATAGAAAATGCACAAACTACAACAACATGATTAATACATCTGATTATATTTTAATTTAAAACTGTATCCCAACAAGAGGCCACAAACAAAGTGGAAAGACAAACCACAGACTGGGAGCAGACGTGTGCATCACACATAACTGACAAAGGAATGGGAGTGAAATGTATAAAGAATGGCTACAAATCATTAACAAGCATTCCACAGTGAAGCTACAAAGGATATGAATAGGTAATTCACAAAAAGGAAGTTTCAATGGTCAAGGTCATCAAACATTTGAAGAAGTGCTCAAGCACAGTAATAATATAGAAAATGTGGATTATATTACAACAAAATACCATCACAGTCTTCAGAGAAGAAGTTTAAAAAAATCTCACAATACCAAGAATTGGCCAGGATGTGGGATAATGGGATTCTTTCCTACTGCTGGAGGGGATAGAAATGGCACGTCCACTTTGGCGTCATCAGTAGTGTATATCTAATTAGTAAAACAGAACATGCATGTTTGCTCCAGTGAGCTCTTCCGCATCAGGGCTTGCAAAACTTCCTGGACTACAGGAATCACTTAAGTATCTGTTAAAAGAAAGAAAAGATTCCTGGCTCCAAATATCAGACCCACCAGAGCAGACCTGGAAATATGTATATTTAACAAGCTCTCCAAGGTGACCATATTACCCAGCAAGTTTGGGGAAAAATGCTCTGAAAACCACCTAGCACCATAGTTGCACAAGGAGACACGTCCAGAGCTGTTCACGGTAGCATGATCTATGATCATGAAAAAAACTGGAAATGGCCTACGTGTCCATCAACAGGGGACTGGAATATAAAATGTGGGACAGCCATACATTGAAATGCTACAGCACAGTTCTGGCCTCCTTCCTGGCCAACACTGAAATGCTGATTTCCAGAAGCCGGCCAGGCCTCAGAATGAATAGGTGCTATGTAAGTTTTCCCCTGTTGGCGCCGTGTCCGCGAATGTAGTTGAGGGGAAACTGGACGGCGCTCAGTGCTGTGATTCTTCTGCCTTCCCCAGAGTTGACTGCCTCCCAGGCAGGACTGACTCAGACTGGCCGGCTCCCCGGTGGCGGGCTGCCTGCTCAGAGGGCGCTCAGAACGCTGGGTCCGGGAGATGTTCCTTAAAGAGGGGCTGTCATTAAGCTCCTCTGGGCAATATGAGATACACACCCGCTCTCAGCCCATTGCAACATGTATCTGCTTGCTGGTAACCGGGAAGACCTGCCTTAGAGCCACTTCAACGGGGAGACCCAGTGATCGTGCCTGAACAGCCTCAGGGGAGTGTGCCAGCCTCAAGCAGCCAGCATTTCCCAGGCTTACACAGCAGATCCCCCTGTCCACGCTATCCTGCCACTGGGAATCCCTTCTGGCCCTCCAGAGAGGCCTCAGGCCTCCAAGCAGCCTGAGATGGGTGGGGCCAAAGCTAAAGCAGCACTCAGGGCTGTGAAGAGTTTTCCACAGTCAGGACAAAATGTGCCAGGCACTGACCCATGCCCCCCAGGTACTGGGCTGCACTGGGTGGTGAGGGTGCAAGGGGGAGGGCAAAGATGCTGCTCAGTCCCTGCCAGCTTCTGATGTATGGCACAGTGTGAGCCCTGCATCCAGCAACTGTGCCTATGTCCCCTCAGCTCTGCCGCCACAGCGCCTGCCACACACACAGTTACGTCCTTCCTGACCCCTCTCCCTCCCCACATCTGCCAAGGCAGGGTGAGATGTCACCCTCTGAGCTCCCCGATACCCTGTGCCTCCTGATCAGAGCCCGTCACACCAGTGGTAACCGTCTGCATCCCGCCAGTCCTTTACAGCAGACGCTCCCCCTCAGAGGCGCTCAAGAACCCCTGCTGAATAAATGAATGAATAAATGAATGAATGAGCAGATCGGAGAAGGACACATGAGGGCCAGTGACACATCAGGCTCTGCAGAGGACCCCCAGCCATGCCTGTGGCCCTGTGGCTCACCTGCCAGGTGGGGACTCGCAGAGCTGCCCCTGAGGTGGTCAAGGGGTTCGTGCTCAGCACACAGCCAGCAGGCCCTGTACGAACTTGGTATTTGTTCTACTCCCTTGCAAATGCCCTGGGAACCAGGTCGAGGCTATCAGCAGGGAGGAATCTGTGAAGGTTTCCTGGAGGTGACAGCATCTGGTGGGGCCTAGGAAGGCAGTGGGAACTCCAAATGTGTCTATGGAAGGAAGAGCGACTCAGGTACGTGCCGGACCACTCTCCTGGGGCTTGGTCCCAGCCAGGTTCTCAGCTGGGGCCACTCTGGCACCACACCTGGCACAGAGGAAGAGGTCCTCCCAGCCCCTAGAAAGCACAGTTAGAGGGAACCTGGGTGGCACTCCCAGGATGGGGCTGCGTGTGCTGCACGGAGGCGGGGACCAGTGTGGCCCCACCTCACCTCAGGTAGCTCAGAGCCTGGGGTCTGAGAGGTCACATGAGGAGCTGGAGTAGCTAAGCACAGTTGTGATGGGGCCACAAGACTCAAGCCCCAATGCTGCCAGAGTGGAGGAGGGGCAGCCCCGAGGAAGGCCTTCCCTGAGGAGGGATAGGGAGGTGAAGGTATGTGCATGTGTGCAAACATATGCATGTGCGTGTATGTGTATTTACATGTGTGTGCATGTATACACACGTGTGTGCATATATGTGTGTGCACACATGCGTAGGATGGGGAAGAGCTGGTCACTGCTTCACATCAGGGAAGGAGAGGTGACCACAGGATGACATTTCAAAATGAGGAAGGCAGGGCCAGGCCTCTCAGGTCACCTGGTGCTGGGTGAAGAGGGACCTGGCTGTGCACCCGCCTCAGAGCCTCAGAGTCCCTGGGGAACCTGAAAGCTGAGGTGTGTCCCCTGGAGAGTCTCAATTACAGTTTATGAAGCTAATTAGGTTTTTTCTTTGGATCCATAAAATCTCAGGGTGGGCCCATTCCAAGGGATGTCTTGCTTTAAAGAAAAGGTTAGATGGGAAAAGGCTGTAGGGTGGGTAAGGGTGGGAGGTGACCCCTGTGCCCAGGAGGCTGGAGTGGACTCTGGGGATGGTCCAGTCTTGGGCTGGCTGGGCTTGGCAGAGCCACCCTGGCCTTGGCCATCAGGACACACAGCCTGACGGTCAGGAGCATGAGCTCGGGACCCATCAGCCCGCCTGGCTCTTCTCCTGGTCCAGCACGGACCCGCCTGGGCAGGCTACGGAACGTGTCTGGCCTCTGCTCTCCTAGCTCTGAAATGGGGATGACAGTGGTACCTACTCAATAGGGTCTGGAAAGACTGCGTATGCGTTCAGTAGACTCTATTATTCAGTTTCCTTATCCTCAAAATGCAAATGACAGGGCCTGCTTTATTTCTGGGTCGTGGCTGTTGGGTGGGTGGAGCAATGTACCTGTGTGCGCAGGATCATGGCTGGCCAAGTCCCCTTGACAGTGGCACATGGAGGCCTGGCTGTGGTCGGGTGCTCAGCAGCCTACCCAGGGCCCGGGCTGGATGGGGTATCGTAGGCTATGGAAGGACAGGTGCACGAGGGCAGGGCTTTGCACAAACACTAAAGTGGTCTCCCCATCTACAGGGGGTAACTCCTGCCCTAAAGAACCCCCCCACCCCAGCCCCCCAGTCCCCCTGCCCTCACCTCTGCTTATCCCTTGCTGAGGGAAGGAGTTTTGTGTGTGCAGCAAGGAGACCTCTGTATCCCACATTACCAGCCGGCCTGGAGGCAAGCCATGGAGGAGGGTCTGGGGGCAAGATATGGGGGGGTCTGGGGGTAAGATACGGGGGGGTAGCAAAGGGGGATCTGGGGGGAGGCCATGGAGGGGGGTCTGGGAGAAGCATATGGGAGGGGTTGGGAGCAAGATATAGGGGTTCTGGAGGCAGGATGGATATGAGGGGGTCTGGGGGCAGCTCATGTAAAGGAGTCTGGGGGTGGGGTATGGGGGTGCCACAAGGGGGTCCTGCTGCCGCCCCAGCGCCCCCACTTGCTGCCTCACACCCCACACTAGTGCTGTATGTTCTGCCGGGTTGGTGATGGGTTTTTCTTTGAACATGTTTCTGGGAAAGCTGTATTCTCACTCCTGCCTGCCAGGTGGTTGTTAACATGTGTGAGCACTTCATCAGGCGGTACGATTACAATCTCACGTGACGTCGCCCTCAGCAGCTGATCATCAAACCCGGGGTGTTCAGTGAACACAGCAGTTAAGAAACCAGGTCTAAGAGCTCCGGACAATGCAGAAACGACCAATCCAATGGGAACCTCCATTTCTTTTGGCTCATACATTTCTCATGAAGCACAGATTAGTATGTATCACAGCAGACCCCAAGGGGTGTGAACCTTTCAGGGGGTCACCAAGCTGCCCGGACCCCCCACCTGGCACCCACGTCCTCACCCAGCCCTGGCTCTCTGCTGTCCAGGCACCTCACGCCCCTGCGAGCTCGCACACCCAACATGCCAGCCTTTCCTCCACTCACTCATCCACGTGCACAATGCCTTTGGGGACCAGGGTGTGGGGGACCAGGATGCAAGTTTGAGGTGGTGAGAGTGCAGGAGACACAGATCCGACCAGGTGACGCAGTGGCGGTGGGTCCAGGGAAGCTGGTGCAGGAGTGGACAAACGGGGCCAGGACAAGGGGAGAGACAGACACAAGGGCCTGCCAGTCCTGCAGACGCAGACAGAGGTCTCTGCTCAGAGCTTGGACCCAGGGCTGAGGTAGGAGTCAAGAAACCCTGTAGCTCCCGCCCCCAGGAGAGGCAGTAGGACGTGGGCTCAGGGGACTGTCACAGAAAATCAGGGGCTGACGCATCCCAGGAAGAACAAAGCAGGGGTCCTGCAGAGAGAGAACCGGGTGCTTCTGCCTCAGGCAGCTGGCGAGGGCTTCTCCAAGTAAAGGGCAAATTAGGGAGTAAACTTTACCCTCATCCCTGCTGAAACTCTAACCCCCAGTGTGCCTGTCCTTGGAGATGCGGACAGCTTGGTTTTGTCTGATGCTCCCCATGGTTAGGCTGAGTGGTGTGCTGGGGGAAGGCCACCCGCAGGAGGTGAGCTGCCCGTCTCAGCGCACCAGGAGCACACGCCGCTTCATGACTGGTGACATGAAACTTGATCACCTGGCCAAGGCTGTGTCTACCAGGATTCTTCATCGTAAACTCCCTATTTTGCCCTTTGTAATTGCTAAATATTTGGAGGTCGGGGGAATTACTTTAAGATGATACATAAATATTCTGTTTCTGCTTAAACTCCCAAAGGGCCCTGTTTTGAAGCTGCCAAGTTTGAGATAGTTCATGATGGCAAGGGGGAGGTCGCACAGCTACTGATGGCAGCTCCTGAGCTCAGGGGAGGGCCTGGCTGGAGGCAGAGGCTGGAGAAGCATCATCTGGCTGGGTTTAAGGCCACAACCCAGGTGGGTCCCCTGGGGAGACAGTGGAGAAGGACATTGTGGGCCCCAGCCAAGCCCCTCGGGAGCCCATGACATGGAAGATCAGCAAGGGACGGAGGCTGTAGGAAGACCAGGAGGGGTGTGCTTCAGGATGGCGGCCCCTCTCCCACCTCTGGACCTCCGACCATGCCCTCCCCCAGCCTCAGCTCCACTCCCTCCTGCTCTGTCCCTACAAATCCCCTCTCTGGCCCTACAGGGCCCAAATCAGACACTGCCTCCTCCAGCCATTCCACAGGCCCGGTGGGATGTGACCACTCCCCTCCCTCGGCGCGGCCAAACTCAGGACTTTGGTTGACCCTTGGGTCAGCACAGGTGCTGGGTTCGGGTCGGTCCCGGGAGCAGCTCCAGGTCTGAAGCTCTGTAACTCCCGGTACCCACGGCTTCTGCACAGAACACCTCCTGCAGATCAAAGCCGGACCGAGCTCCCGCCCACTCTCGAGCCAGGCTCTCTGCCTGTGAAGTTCTGGGGACTTGAGGGGACTATGCCGAGGACCCCCCTCGGGGCCCTGCTCTCAATGGCAAGCGAATCCGTGCGCGCCCTCGCAAGGGGGTGAGCCTGCTGCTGGCGACGCTCCCGGCTCACATCCCCCAGCAAACCTGTGCCCCTCAGCGCCGCGCTGCCTGTTTGCTGTGGCTGCGCGCTGAGATCCATATGTCAAAAACGACTTACTGTTCTGCGCGGCAGCAAATATTTTGGCAGGCGGGTCTCATCTGCTTGTCTTTCGGGTTTCACACATGTGCACGCAGATGACACACGTGGTCTATGGGAGGCAGAACTCACAGGGGCGTTGGGAGGAGCCAGCGCCGGGGCTTTGCGTCCCCTGTGCCACGCCAGGCGCTCCTACAGCCTCCATGGGCGACAACTGCGGGGCAGCACGGTGGCTCCAGGGGAGCCGTGTCCCTGGAGGCTGCAGGGGCGGCTTTTTGATTCCCAGGTCTCAGACATGAGCTCGGACCGGAGTCTCATGTAAACCAAATCAGCGTCTGGGTGTTAGGCGTGGCAAGCTGCATCCCCCCACAGCCCCCGACAGCTAAGCCTCACTTTTCTCGGCTACAAGGATACTGGGCTGGCCTAGGGGGCCCAAGTCCATGATCTCGCCTGGGCACATTGCTCAGTGATGGGGGACAGTGGGGCCCTGTCCCCTGTGGGATAATGATGTGGCAGCAAGGATCGGGCAGGACAATCCCACTTCAGGGACTGCACCTTAAACAAATAGTCACACAAGTATACAGAAGCATATGCTTGCAGTAAAATCCAAATAAAGACTGGACATAGTGGTTCACGTCTGTAATCCCAGCACTTTGGGAGGCCTAGATAGGAGGATCCTTTGAGGTCAGGAGTTCAAGACCAGCCTGAGCAAAACAGTGAGACCCTGTCTCTACATAAATAAAAATTGAGCTGGGCGTGGGGGCGTGCCCCTGTAGTCCCAGCTACTTGGGAGGCTGAAGTGGGAGGATCACTTGAGGTGGAGACTGTAGTGAGCTATGATCTGTGGCACTGCACTCCAGCCTGGGTGACAGAGTGAGACCCCATCTCAAAAAGAAAAAAATCCAAATAAAGTCTGATGTCTCATGAATAGTGTGGGTACCAATGTCAATTTCTTGGTTGTGACAAATGTACCATGGATGTGTGAGGTGTTCACGGATGAAACTGGATGAAAAGTGGATGAAAACATGCTAACTCCACAACTTTCCAGTACATATGAAATTATTCCAAAATAAGCTTATTTTTAAAACACACACACGTTTATATAAGAATATTCACTGTGACACTGCTTAAGTTGCAAAAAACTAGAAGCAACAATGTTGACCCATCTGGGAATTGTGAGACACACAATGGCACAGCTGCGTTACACACACCACGCAGGCGAGCGCGAGGCAACTCCACGCTCACGGACACATGCCCTGAGTGCATGGGTGTCATCATCAGGGAACCACGATTGGTGGAGCTGATATTCTGCTACGATCCCGGCAAAGTACAGAGTATGTGTTTCTACACACAACAGGGACCGACGACAGGACTGAGCCAGACGGGAGCAGCAGCAATGACCTCTGCCGAGTGCAGCGATGAGATGACACCTGTGGTCAAGCGTCTGCATTTCTTTTTTATGCTAACAGAGCATTTTCTCCTTCCTTCCTTCCTCCCAACCTCCCTCCCTCCTTCTTTTTTTTTTTTTTTTTTTGAGATGGAGTCTTGCTCTGTCACCCAGGCTGGAGTGCAGTGGCACGATCTTGGCTCACTGCAAGCTCCGCCTCTGGGGTTCACGCCATTCTCCTGCCTCAGCCTCCTGAGTAGCTGGGATTACAGGCACCCACCACCACGCCCAGCTAATTTTTGTATTTTTAGTATTGACAGGGTTTCACCATATTGGCCAGGCTGGTCTCGAATTCCTGACCTCAAGTGATCCGCCCACCTCGGCCTCCCAAAGTGCTGGGATTACAGGCGTGAGCCACCGTGCCCAGCCTCCTGAACAGAGTATTTTCTTTGCAGCACATACACTACTCGGTGCCAGTGACCACCACCACGCCATGGGTTACTGCGAAAGCCTCCTGAGCAGTACCCCTGCTCTGCCCTCATCCCACTGTGACCTTCTCTCAAACAGCGGCCAGAGGGACCTTTTGAAACCCGAAGGCAGGTCATTGCTCTCCTCTGTGCAAGGCCCGTGATGGCCGGCGTGGCAGAAGAGAAGCAAAGCCTTTGGCAGCCCTCTCCCTGCCCCATGCTTTCTCCACCCCTCCATCCACCTGAGTGTCTTTCTCCAACACCCGAGGGGCTGTGCAGTGGCTGTTTCCTCACCTGGAATATTCCTTCCCCAGAACTCGCATTAATCTCCCTTCCCCAACCCCTCACTCACTCCCCCAGGTCTTGGTTCAAATCTCACGGTTCAGTGAGACCCACCTGAACCCACCTGTTTAATGACAGCCCTTCTCATCCTCTTACAGACAACCCAACTTCCTCATCCACCGCCATGTTGCCTGTCTTCCTCTGCTGGCAGGTGAGGCCCCAGCAAAGGCCTGTGTCTCTGGCTGACGATGCTTCCTGAGGGCCAGCTGGCAGGGTGGCCACCCAGGGAACGTGGTTAAGGAGCAAAAGACTCAGCAAAAAACACAAAAACATCTGTGGTATAAGAGGCCCATGATCTCATAAATGAACTGGACTGCATTACCAGAGTCATATTACTTAACCTTTCCGTCTGAAACATGGGGGCCTCTGCCTTTCGCTGGTCCTCCTCCCAGGCACAGGGTCCACAGCTTTCAGGCAGTGCATCCTGCACGCCTTGTGCAGGGCCATTCAGCCAAGCCCCTAAAGGTTCCCATAAATTTACTTTCTTCCTTACATATTCTTATCCAGTCTTTAAAAATGGCCACTCATTCCTCAAAAAGTTAAACACGAATTACCACATGAGCCAGGAATTCCACAACTAGGTATATATCCAAGACAACTGGAAACGTGTCCACACAAAAACCTGTACATTAGCATTCACGGCACCACTATTCCCAACAGCCAAAAAGTGGAAGTGTATTAGTCTGTTTTCATGCTGCTGATAAAAGACATACCAGAGAGACTGGGCAGTTTACAAAAGCAAGAGGTTTAATGGACTTACAGTTCCATGTGGCTGGGGAGGCCTCAGCATCATGGCAGAAGGTGAAAGGCATGTCTCACATGGCGGCAGACAAGAGAAGAGAGTTTGTGCAGGGAAACTCCCCTTTTTAAAACCATCAGATCTTGTGAGACTAATTCACTATCACCAGAACAGAACAGCAAGGGAAAGACCTGCCCCCAAGATTCAATGACCTCCCACAACACGTGGGAATTCAAGATGAGATTTGTGTGGGGATGCAGCCAGACCATATCAGGAAGCAACCCAGATGTCCATCAGCTGATAACAGATCAACAAAATGTGGCCTGTCCACACAGTGGAATAGTACTCAGCCACAAAAAGAAGTGAAACTCTGACACACACCAGAACAGATGAACGGTCAAGACATTAAGCAAAGTGAATGGAGCCAGACACAAAAGGCCACGTATCATCTGATTCCATTTATATGAAATGCCCAGAGCAGGTGAATCCACAGAGATTGAAAGAGGCTAGAGGCTGCTGGGGGCTGGGGGTGTGGGGAGTGGGAAGTCACTGCTAATGGGTACAGGGTTTCTCTTTGGAGTGACAGAATGTTCTGGAATTAGAGGTGATAGTTGCACAGCATTGTGAATATATTAAAAACCTAAAGACCACTCAATTGTGTATTTGAAGAGGAATTTTATGGCATGTGAATATCTCAATTACAAAATTAAAAACCTGGCTGCTCTTAGGGTCGCACGTCTGATTTGGGGACAACCCCAGTTCAACGACTGTCCCCTTCATCCCAGAGGCCCCTGGGCCAGCTCAGTGCCCAACTCCCCTAGGCACTGGGTGAATTTGGCTGCACTGAGCTAAACCAGAGGGACCCAAATTAAGGAGCGGTGCACGGGGTAGGTGGAGACAGTGAATCCAGTGGTAGCAGTGAGAGCCCAGAGGAGGGCTGTGACAGTCACCGTGGGTGCCATGGCGACAGAGAGGGGCTTTTCCTCCAGTGCCTCCTAAGATGAATCCTGGAAGCCACCAAAGAGATTGAAGCCAGGGAGGCACTGGCCAGATCTGCCTGTTACCAATACATTTTAAACCTAAATTAATAGTCACAGTTTTTCCCGGTAAAAGGTCCTCCTACCTGCTGTAAGCAAAAGAGGAAGTGGCCGGTGAGCTCTACACTGCGAGTCAGGGCAGGAGTGACCTGGGGTTGGGGGATCTGACTGGGAAGGGGTACGGGGAAACTTCCGGGTGCTGGAATGTTCCACATCTTGATCTGTGTGGGGGTTACATGGGTGTACGTGTGTGCAAAAATTCAAACTGTACACTTGATGTCCTTTCCTGGGTGTTCTACCTCGATAAACATGTAGAAGAAAGAACGACACACCTTGCTTGTGACTAGCGACACTCATCAACCCTATCTCGGCTCCGCTGCCTTCCAGATCTGTTTCCCTTCACAGCCTTCACAGCATCTGTGATGGTGGAGGTGGCAGGTGCCTGTCTCCCCTCCAGGCTGTGTGCTCTGTGGACATACATGTCCCCGCGATCCCCCAGCCCTGGTTCAGGGCCAGAAAGTGCAGCAAGCCACTCGGCAAATCCTGGTCGAGTGAATGAGTTGCATGGGACAAAGGGTGTGTGTCCAGGCTGCCCTGCCCACCCTGTCCGCCATGTTCCCGTTCGCCTTTTCCATTTGCTTTGGAAACGCTGCCCTCCCAGCTCTGCCCTCAGACTTTCTGCGACAGAACTCACACTCGGCCCAGGACAGCAGAGACAGCAGGCCCTGCAGCAACGCCTGCAAGAGACAGCTGCTCTGTAAGCTGTCCCGAGGGGCCACTGTGCAACAGCCCTACAGACAACTGACGGGGTGAAAGGCCTCATTCCTACGTTTGCACAACCTCAAAAACCTGATCCAAAACTAGGGAGAGAAAAAAAATCCCCACTTTTGCAAAAGCCTGGGCTTCCCAGCGGCCTGTCTCACAGTCTCAGGGCCACGTCAAGCCACAAGCAGCTCCCTCTGGGCAGAAGAAAGACAGCCATTCCTGATCCCGGGCCTTGCCCGCAGGAATGAGCCCCAGCCAGGCAGTGTGCATGTGGAGGGGGACAAGACCCCAGGGCACAGACCTGCCTTGGAAACAAGGCTTACCCCTCACCCCCATTACCAGCAGGTCCTGCACTGGCCACTCCAAGCCCGTGTCTTAACTGCCCGAAGCTGTGGGAGGGCGCTGGGAGCCATGGGGGGAACAGAACACGCCGGTCTCCAGCACAAGCTCTTACAGACAAACCTAGGGGGGCCTCCCGGTGTCCCCAGGCACCTGCTTTCACTTCTATAGAACACAGAAAAGGCCACCGGCAGCAGGACTGTTGTTTAAAAAATAAATGAAGTGAGGTACGTAAAGGCGAGGTGAGGGTGACGACTCCAAAGCTGGCCTCCTCCTCACTGCCCTGGGGACAACAGTCTCCTCTCACGGGTCTAGGATGAAGAGCGTCAGACACAGAATCCCAGTGCCAGCACACGCCCATTGCCCCACGGGACCTGTATGAGAACATTCCAGACCCCATTTCACGGTCCGGCACTGTAAGCCGCGGTCCAGCACTGTAAGCTGCTATCGGTATACAGAGAAATGGCAGAACACGACTCGCCAGGGAGCAGGAAGAAGCCACACCTCCCACAGCACCACGGAGGGATCTCACAAGCGCAGGGCTGAGCAAAAGCAACCAGACTCGAAAGGGTCCTCATCGCACGCAAAGCAAAGGAGCGAACAAAACTGTCCTGGGGGCAGAGGCCGGGGAATGGTTCCCCCGGGGATGGGGGTTGCAGGAAAAGGGCAAGAAGGGGGTGGGAAATGTCCTGCTTCTCGATCCGGAGCTGGTTTCAGGCATGTATTTCCCTCTGAAAATACATCAAATTGTACCCTTGTGATATGCACACGCCTCTGTAGGTATGTTATTCTTTAATAAAATTAAATAACCAGCCGGGCACGGTGGCTCACACCTGTCATCCCAGCACTTTGGGAGGCTGAGGTGGGTGGATCATGAGGTCGAGAGATGGAGACCATCCTGGCCAGCATGGTGAAACCCTGTCTCTACTAAAAAATACAAAAAATTAGCCGGGTGTGGTGGCACGCGCCTGTAGTCCCAGCTACCAAGTAGGCTGAGGCAGGAGAATCGCTTGAACCCAGTAGGCGGAGGTTGCAGTGAGCCGAGATCGCGTTACTGCACTCCAGCCTGGCGACAGCGAGACTCCGTCTTAAAAAGGAAATAAATAAAAAAGAACCATGGAAAAAAAAAAAGACCATGCATTAGAGTAGATCACAGTGTGCCCCCGTGTCTGTGCACTCATGTGTGTGCACGTGTGTACAGTGTGTGCGTGCATGTGCATGTCCGTGTGTTTGCTTGTGCATTGCACGCACGTGCACATGTGTAAGTACGTGAGTGTGCGTGTGTGCACATGCGTGTCTAACCGAGGAGAGTAACAGCTCAGTCAACCACAGATCACAAGCCACAGCTGGGAACACAAGTAGCCGCTTAGGCTGGCTGGGCTGCTGACCAGCAGTGCTGTCCCTTGTCAAGCTAGAGCATTGCCATGTGGTTACTCGGGGATATTAAGAACTCCAACAGCCCACAAAGGACGTCTTCACTCATAACACCAGTTACTATCAATTAAGCATTGCTATGAGCTGGGCGGTCAGCCAAGAACCTCGCTTATGTTTTCTACTCTCTTATTTATTCCCACTCATGAGTGGAGGGGGCCGAGGCTGACAGGGGCAGCCAGGGGCACGTGGAGGGCAGGCAGCAGCTGAGTGGGATGTGATGCCCACAGCCCTGGTTGGCCTGGGCGTGCACTTGCTCCCTGGTTGGGTCTTCTCTCTGATTTAGTAAACGCTCATCAGTTTGCTCTGCCCAGGCCTGTGGACACAAGTGACCACGGCAAGGACTGCCCACCTGGAGCTTCCAGTCCACTGCAGGGACAGGTCCCGACACAATCACGGCAGAGGTCTGGACGAAGGGCTGGGACATCCCAAGGATGGGCTGCAAGGGTGAAAGCCCGTCTCTGAGCTCCTGGATTTCCGGGAGCCCCTCAGCTGGCCTGCACCCCTCTCCTCAGGCCACTTGGACCCCGCCCTCCCTCTCCACCAGGATCTCTGCAGGCTGAACAGGGCCTGCCTCTGCCGGGTCCTGGTGCCTGGAGGTGCCATCTGGAGGAGAGCTGGATGGGAGTGGGTGTGGGGCTCCTGAGGGACCACTTCTTCTCGGCACCCCTGCTCACAGGGGTGTGTGACCAGCACAGCTAGAAATGGGGCCTGACCTTGGGAGGGAGGCTCCTGCCCCTGGACAAAGTGCAGGGAAATCCAACGGAACCCCAAACGGCCTTCCAGGCCTGGCTGCCCGCTCAGACCCTCGGCCTCCTCCCTCTGTCTCAGGTGCCCCTGACCTCCAACTGCACAGCCTGTCAGTGGCCAGGCCAAGTGTCTGCTGGGGCTCCATCCATCAGCCCTGCACAAAAGGCAGAAGTGTGCTGGTAACTGGCTCTCCAGTGGGGGCTGGGGGAACCCTGGTCTGTGCATTTGCCAACTTTCGTGGTGTAAATACTTCCACCGTGGCCAATTTCAAGCTACAGAACAGAGTTGGCAAAAGACGTCATAACTGACTCCTGCCAGCTGGTCCAAGCAGGCTCCAACACCCCAAGGCCTAAATCACAGGCACCCACAAGTTGCTCGAGGCCACGGCTTGGTGACAGTGCAGGGGGCACCAGAGGAGGCTGGACAGAAGCTGCAGGAGTGGCTGGCACCTGCAGTCTCCCTGCCCAGCGCTCCCAGGGGACAAGTAAGCAGTGTGTCCCCCAGGGGGGAAGGACAACCCCTCCTGACGGTGGGTCTCCCAGGGGTCCCATGATGCTAACCAGACTCCTGCAATCGGGAAGGCGCCGAGAATCTGGAGAGCACATAACCACACGCCCGGTCTCCAGGACCTGGCCTGCTTCGAGTAACTGGAGAAGGTGCGGCTGGGAGGCCAGGCTCGGCTGGAACCACCGGGCTCTGCCACACCTGTCCCTGCTCTTGCTGCCGCCGGAGTGGCATGGCAACTGCCCACAACAAACACTGCCAGGCGGCCAAGACTGGCTCTGCGGGCCACCCAGGGGCAGGGAGACGGCTCCAGGCCCATCTCGGCACAGGCCCTCCTTGGACTGCAGGGGGCACCCTCCGCTCTGCTTCCTTGGTCTTCTCCAGTTTCTGAGGGTGTCAACCCCCGATTTCTCCTTAGCTCCTGCAGTGACTCCCCTCCCCTCCCAGCCCTGCTGCTGTAACCTGACGCTGGGTTGGAGCAGGGTGGATCCACAGGGCCCTCGCCAGCCTTCCCCCTGCCTTCCTGTGACCTTCAGCGAGGCCAAAATGCTCTCTAGGTCCCCAGCTGCATGTTGGGACGATGGGAACGAGGCTTCTTCCGCCTGTGCCAAGAAGTGATACCAGAAAAGACCTGGAAATTCTTGGACGACAGTGGCCGCCTGGGGCGCAGGGCGTGGGATAGCATTCCTTCCTTGTCAGGCTGTGTCCTGAACAATGTCCTCCCCGTTGTGTCCCTGAAGGGCACAGGGTCAGACTGATACCCTAGGCTGCACAGCTATTGATTTAAAAATAGTGTCCTTTCTAAAATTAGACATCAAATCTGCAACCCCAGCTCCATGGATCCTCCTCCCCCTAAACTAAACCTAATCCTCAACATAAAGTGCCACAGAGGCTCACAAGTGAATTCTTGGGGACTGTGGCCTGCACAGAGAGCCCGAACACACCTGTCTGTATTTCTCGACCCTCAGTAAGGGACGGCAAAGGAGACCAGCTCTTCCTTCTGCAAGAACAAGCTAGCAAGAAACAACCAACAAACAAAACCCCCTATTGCAACCAAAACAATTATTTCCAAGCAGAGGAAGTGCCCTTCTCACGCGTGTTTCTCAGCTTTCGCAGAAGCTCAGGTTGCTGTGGGGAGGGGAGCTTCGGCGAATGGAACCCCTTGAGTATCTCATGGGGGCCTCACTTATTGCCGGGCATTGTGTTTGCAAACATCAGAGCAGAGTGCATAAAGATGCATGGAATCTCACATGGAGCGCCTGCTGGACAAGGACACCACTGCTGGACGGACACACGGGCTCCTGTGACAGCCTCCCCCTCACTCCCGCATGGACACAGCCTCCTGGTTTATTGCCTGGTGGGAGGACAGGCTAGAACAGGTGGGTCTGGCCCAGCTGAGGATGCAGGTGTCAGAGAAGCGCAGGGCAAAGCCCCAGCACAAAGTGGCCAGAACCAGTTTCCTTCCACCCTAGCAAGTCAGACCCTAGAACCCAGAGCGGCTGTCAAGTGACTTTCTAGAAACTCGGTGTACCCTATGAGCTCCTTGGGAATGGCTAGCAGAGGAGCCTGACTTCGCTTATGTGGTTTCCTTTTTAAATATATGCTATAACTTTTATTTTTCTATAAGCTATTGGGGTACAGGTGGCATTTGGTTACATGAGTAAGTTCTTCAGCGGTGATTTGTGAGATTTTGCTGCACCCATCACCCGAGCAGTATATACCCTGACCCCTATTTGTAGTCTCTTATCCCTCGCTCCCTTCCACTCTTCCCCCAAATACCCAAAGTCCATTGTATCATTCTTACGGCTTTGCGTCCTCATAGCTTAGCTCCTATATATCAGTGAGAACATACGATGTTTGGCTTTTCTGTTCCTGAGTTACTTCACTTAGAATAATAGTCTCCAATCTCATCCAGGTCATTGTAAATGCTGTTAATTCATTTAAATATACGGTATAACTTTTCCATCATAAAAATGTAATATAACCATGCCACACATTGGAACTCAGAGATATGAAGAAAAACTCTCCATAATTCCACAGCACAGTGCACTATCCCCAGCCCAGACTCAACATCCTTCCCTGAGACTGCCTCCTTACACATCCGTCTCCCACTTGGGGAACCAGGAGCTTGTGCTCCGAGTACTCATGCCTAACAGGGGCTCTGTTCATATTTGTAGGAGGCTGATGTTCCAACAGATAGACAGACTGCTAAATGACAATCCAAGGCTGGGAACAGTGGGGCACACCTGTAATCCCAGCACTTTGAGAGGCTGAAGTGGAAGGATCACTTGAGTCCAGGAGTTCAAGACCAGCCTGGGCACCACAGTGAGACTCGTCTCTATAAAAAATTTAAAAATTGGCTGGATGTGGTGGCTCACACCTGTAATCCCAGCACTTTGGGAGGCCGAGGTGGGTGGATCATGAAGTCAGGAGATTGAGACCATCCTGGGTAACACGGTGAAACACCGTCTCTATTAAAAATACAAAAAATTAGCTGGGCATGGTGGTGTGCGCCTGTAGTCCCAGCTACTTGGGAAGCTGAAGCAGGAGAATTGCTTGAACCTGGGAGGTGGAGGTTGCAGTGAGCCAAGATCATGCCACTGCACTCCAGCCTCGGCAACAGAGCGAGACTCTGTCTCAAAAGAAAAAAAGAAAAAATTGTTTTAAAAATCAGCTGGGTGCTACGATATGCACCTGTAGTTCCAGCTACTCAGGAGGCTGAGGTGGGACGATCGCTTGAGGCCAGGAGTTCAAAGTTGCAGTGAGCCATGATTGTACCACTGCACTCCAGCCTGGGTGACAGAGCGTTCCATCTCTTTAAAAAAAAAAAAAGTGTTAAATATAAAAAGTAAATGACGATCCACTCCAACCCCCCCACCACCATCCCACTGCAAAAGCATCTGCCTGGGTGTGCAGCTCCTGGTCTCTTTCTCCCAGCGGCATGCTTGTCCCAGAGTTGTCACTGCTCTGAACCAAGAACGCCTGTCATCAGCTCCTGCCACTTACCATACGCATTTTGGGTTGCTACGTACAAAGGCTTTTCTTTTTCTTGTTCCATTGTTGTTTTAGTAAACTTTTAATTTGGGGATAATTGGAGATTCACATGCAGTTGTAAGAACGACACTAAGTGACTCAGTTTCTCCCAAGAGTAATATATTGCAAAACTATAGAACAATATCAAAGTCAACATATTGACATTGATACAGTGAAATAAAGAAGCTTTCCATCACCACCAGGACCCCTTAGGCTGCTCTTTATAGCCACACCCACTGCCCTCCGGCCCCGCCCATCCAACAGTATCTGTTTTGCTTGATCGAATTTTGTCATTTTGAGAATGTCCTATGCATGGAATCAGAAAGTACATAACCTTTTGGGATAAGCTTTTTTCACTGGGAGTCCATCCAGGTCATTGTGGGTATCAAGTTTGTTTCTTTTTTGTGCAGGATCTGGATTTTATGCAAAAAAAAAAAAAAAAAAGAGTTTGCTTCTTTTTATTGCTGAGTACTATTCCATGGCATGGATGCAGGTCCTCTCGTTACCCACTGAAGGGCACCTGAGTTGCTTCTAGTTTGGGGCTATTATCAAGAAAACTGCAGTGAACATTTGTGTATAGGTTTTTTGTTTTTTGCTTTTTTTTTTTTTTTTTTTTTTTGAGACGGAGTCTCGCTCTGTCGCCCAGGCTGGAGTGCAGTGGCGCGATCTCGGCTCACTGTAAGCTCCGCCTCCCGGGTTCACGCCATTCTCCTGCCTCAGCCTCCCGAGTAGCTGGGACTACAGGCGCCCGCCACCATGCCCGGTTAATTTTTTGTATTTTTAGTAGAGATGGGGTTTCACCGTGTTAGCCAGGATGGTCTCGATCTCCTGACCTAGTGATCCGCCCGCCTCGGCCTCCCAGAGTGCTGGGATTATAGGCGTGAGCCACCGCGTCCGGCCTAGGTTTTTGTGTAAATTATGATTTTTCACTTCTCTGATAACTGCCCAGGAGTACCATGGCTGAGTCATGTGACAGTTTTACATTTAGAGTTTTAAGACACTGCCAAGCTATTTTCCAGAGTGTGTGTATCATTTTACCTTCTCACCAGCAATGTCTGAGTGATTCAGATTCTCATTGTTCTCATTGGCTTTTTAAATTTTAGTCATTCTTTTTTTTTTCTTTTTTTGAGATGGAGTCTTTCTTGCTTTGTCACCCAGGCTGGGGTGCAGTGGCATGATCTTGGCTCACTACAATCTCTGCCTCCCCGGTTCAAGTGATCTTCCTACCTCAGCCTCCCAAGTAGCTGGAATTACAGGTAGGCACCATCATGCCTAGGTAATTTTTGTATTTTTAGTAGAGACAGGGTTTTGCCATGTTGGCCAGGCTGGTCTCGAACTACTGGCCTCAAGTGATCCACCCACCTTAGCCTTCCAAAATGGCCTATTTTAGCCATTCTGATAGGTGTGTAGTGGTATCTCATTGTAGCTTTAAATTGTGTTACCCTAGTGACTCGTGACATCTTTTCATGTGCTTATTTGCTATTTGGATATCATCTTTGGTGACATGTCTGTTCATTCTTTTCAGTCTATTTTTTCTCTGTTCTGATTGGGTCATCTCTATTTTCCTGCCTTCAAGTTCACAGACTCTTTCCTCTGTCCTCTGGATTCTGCTGTCAAACCCACCCATGGAATTTTCTATTTTGGCTACTGTATTTTTCAGTTCTAAAATTTTCATTTGGCTCTTCATTATATCTTCTATTTATTTGTTTGTTTGAGACAGGGTCTCACCCTGTTGCCAGACTGGAGTGCAGTGGCACGATCTCAGCTCACTACAACCTTGACCTTTCAGGCTCAGGTGATCCTCCCACCTCAGCCTCCTAAGTAGCTGAGACTACAGGTGTGCGCCACCATGCTCAGCTAATTTTTAAATTTTTGTAGAGACAGGGTCTCCCTGTATTGCCCAGGTCTGGTCTCAACCTCCTGGGCTCAAATGATCCACCAACCTCAGCCTCCCAAAGTGCTGGGATCACAGGCGTGAGCCACCGTACCTGGCCCTGTATTTTCTATTTCTTTGCTGAGACTTTCTACTCTGTCATTTGTTTCAAGCATATTTGCAATTGCTGATAGAAGCATTTTTCCAGTAGCTGTTTTAAAGTCTTTGCCCCGACATCTGCGTCATCTCAGTGCTGGTGTCTGTTGGTCTTCTCTTCTCATTCATGTTGGGGTTTCCTTGGTTCTTAGCATGACAGGTGATTTTGTACCGCAAGCTAGACATTTTGGGTGCGTGGTGTGAGACTCTGAGTCTTATTTAAACCTTCTCTTTCAGCTGGCCTTCTCTGGACACAACTCAGGCAGGGGAAGAGGGCAGTGCTGCCTTATTCTGCTTGGGTGGGGTGGACGTCCAGGTTCCCCACTTGGCCTCTGTTGACACTGAGGTGGAGGACGTGCTCTCATTACTACTCTTTTTTTTTTTTTTTTTTTTGAGACGGAGTCTCGCTCTGTCGCCCAGGCTGGAGTGTAGTGGCCGGATCTCAGCTCACTGCAAGCTCCGCCTCCCGGGTTCGGGCCATTCTCCTGTCTCAGCCTCCTGAGTAGCTGGGACTACAGGCGCCCGCCACCTCGCCCGGCTAGTTTTTTGTATTTTTTAGTAGAGACGGGGTTTCACCGTGTTAGCCAGGATGGTCTCGATCTCCTGACCTAGTGATCCACCCGTCTCGGCCTCCCAAAGTGCTGGGATTACAGGCTTGAGCCACCGCGCCCGGCCTCATTACTACTCTTCAAGGGGGAAGTGTTCCCCTGGTTGCGAGGTGCAGGAACCTCTCATTACTGTGTCCCATGTGGGCTCCATCGACACTGTTGTGGGGGGATGGCCTTGGAACCTCTGAGTGGTGATGAAGTCCTGACTCTTCAGTGTGACACTGCCCGTCCAGTGGGAGGGGAAGGGATGTCTTGTCACCACTGACTGGGGGAAGCACAGGTCTCCACTGATGCTCCAGCTGGGGAGACCTCATTCCCACCATGCTCCTGGCTCCTCCTTGGCCTTCTCTGACACCCCCCGTGGTAGGGGCTCATTTCAGCCGGTGAATGTTTTGGTCCAGGCTCCCCACTGAGCCCTTGCTGGCACGAGTAGGGATGGGGCCACAGGGATTTCTGCAGTGTTTGGCTGGAGTACCACAGTTATTGCCTAAATGTTTTCCGTCTCGCCAGGTGCCCCTGGCTTGGTCCTTCGGCCAGGGAGAGCAGGCTTCTGCAGAGGCTCTTCGGGCTTCTTCAGCTCCACATCTGAGAATGTTCAAGGCACAGAGGAAACCCAGGGAACTCACCCCTCCACTGATCCCCAGGTCCTGAGGTCCCTGGCCAGTCTGCCTTCTCCTCTCTTCCTTTCAGCCTCTTCTGTTTGTTTCATAACTGACGTCCAGGGTTTTTCATTGCACTTGGCAGGAGGAATAGGGAAAGGCACTTCTGTTCCATCTTGCTGGAAGTGGAAGTCTCTAAAACGCTCTTCATGGTTTTGATTTTCTCCTTTTGCAGCCAGGGTGGGGCTTGGGTGAAGAAGCATCACGTGTCTCTGACAGATGCCCCCCTCAGTGTTCGCTCCACAGAAGACCCTGGAGAATCCTAGAGCAGCTCCTCAGGCAGGAGCCGAACCCCAGGCCCCTCTGTAGCTGGGCTGGCCAGGCTCCAGCCCCTTGTCCCCGGCCAGTGCCCCCGCTCACCTGTGAGCCTGATGTCGGGAGCACAGCATGTTCTCTGGAGGCAGAATCACCAGGGAGGCCCGCTCTGAGTCATGGCTAATTCTGCTGTACCGACAGGGAGGAGAACAAGAGGCCGCGGCGCTCCCGGAGCAGGCCAACGAGGAGGGTATTTTTAGATTTCCTTCTCCCACAGCTTTAGCTAAGACTCAGCAATCTGGTCTTTTCCCTGCAGGCCAAATTGCAAACGCAGATGGGTCTGTTTCAAAGCTAACAAGTACATGCTATAAAATTGTACATAAAACACAATCTCAATTATGTTTAAGAAGTCCAAAAAAATGGGAGTGGAAGAGACGGGAAGGAAATATGCCACATGTTAACTGATGTTACCGGTGGATCATGAAAGGACTTTTTTTAGCTGCTTCTTTTTGATTGTTTATACTTTCCACATTTTCCATGTGAATATATTACATTTATAAAATTAAAAACAAAATTTAAAACCAAGAAACAGTCCTCTCTCCATATACAACAACGCAGTGACCATATGAAGCCATCACAGGCTGAGTGTCTCACCTGGACCTGGGGTTATTCCTCTAGACCACGAGCTGTGCCAAGGCAGGACTCCAGTGCCCTGGTACAGGCCACAAAGCAGATCGCAGGGCCTGGAAAGTGGAAATGATGCCTCTTCCCAGCTCCTGAAAGCTGCTGTCTTGCCCAGCCCCAGGGTTTTCTGGTTTGGGTGGCACCTCAGGTGGTAACACCACTGCAGGGAGCACTTGGCAGCTCTGGCTGAAGATGTGCCTGATTCCACGGAACCTACTGCCCATGGGCTACTGGGCCAGTGGCACACACCCCAGACAGGTGCCTCAGGCCTGCAAGGGAAGGCCTGTGCTACCAAAGGACCAAAAATGCAGGAAAACCCAGCACTTCCAAGAACTGATCTCCTCAGCCACGGCTTGCTCCAGACTGGCCGAGGAAGTCCTCCAGGACTGAGGAAAGAGCCCAGGCATTATCCTACATGACATATGCAGCAAGGTGGCTTCCAGCCTCGGGCAGCTGGACTTGCGAGGGATGCAGCATCCCCAGCAGGGACACCCTGGGCCTCACCAGCCTCACCTCTGCGGCCAGGGTGGTGGCCTCCATTTCCATACACCTGGTGATATGACTTCGCTGGAAGGGTGGGATGCGGGGAAGCCAGCCAGGCCCCTGGTTGGGAGCCTGGGACCCAAATCTACACCAGCGTAGGCCCGTAGGTGTAGCTGAGAGCCAGCTGGCATACACCACACGGGCAGGTGCTCTGGGAGGCTGCCCATGTTCCGCCAGCAGATGGTCAGTGCCAGACAGCCAAAGGGCTCAAAAGAAAGGGCACTTCCAATATCCAGGCCAACTCAGCAAACATTCCTGACTTCACACTCCTCTTCAGAGAGCACTGTTTTGCCAGAAGCCACCCCGTAGAGTGTCCTCTGTTGCTCCTCTCCCTCCTCGAGTCTCCTCTGTCCTTAACCAGCCTGGGGGTAGAAACCTCGCCCCCTGCACCTCTGCTACCTGGACATCATGGCCAACTGCTCTGCACAGAGGTGGGGGCCACGGCCGGGCCCTTGTGCTTGGTAACCTCTGCAGGAACCACCGAGGGCCAGATGGGAGAACAGGGCCAGGCCTGGCCACTGGGGCTGTCCCGGGTGCAGGAAGCCAGCCGTGTCTCATAACTCCTTTTATTTCCAGTGTTAAGGCCCCACAATTCCAACAGAAAAGGTCGAGAGAAAAATGAATGCCTTGACATTTTTTCCAAATATCCTCCCAAAGAGTGCTTGGCCAGAGGGCCTGGTTTCACTGCGCACGGGAATGTCTACGGCCCAGGGCCTGCTCGGATGGCTCCTGCTTTTATTTGCTGAGACATCTGTGTCCTGCCAGCCTCGACACTGGAACTATAAAGAAAAACAAAACATGGAAATGGGGACTCCAAGCTCTACCAAAATAAAAGTGAGTCCTAAGCCCGTGCGTTCCACATTGGGGGTGCCATGGGGGGTCGGGTAGCATGGTGAGTACCCCTGCCCACTGGCCCCCAACTCCCACAGGGCTGACCAGGATGCCCACTCGGGGCTTCCGTCTAGGTCTGCCCCTGCAAGCCTTCTGGCTTCTAAACCTGCGACGCAAGGGCACACACTCTTGGGAGAGGCTGAGACGCTCCAACGCCAAGGGGCGACAGAGCAGCTCAGCGGGCCATGTCTGGGCTCAGAGCCTCTCGCCAGTGGGACCTTGGGTAAGGGATTAATGCTTCCTCCTCCTGTCACCCTCATCTGGAAAGTGGGATTCTAGTAAGGGCTGTGCACAGCAACACACGGCCCATGGGGCCCACTGGGAGTGCCAACTAGATGGTGGCTGGCTGGGGACAGTGAGGCTGAACAACTGCTAGAGGACGTCCACTCAGGGAGGCCACAGGCAGCCTTTCCAGCTGCTCCCAAGCCAGGGCTCAGCTTCCAGACTCATCACTATGACTCCCTCCCACCAGAAAGGCCACTAGGAAGTGGCCTTTGCCCCATATCTGCTGGCCCAGCTGCAGCACAAGAACACGGGGCCACGTGGCTGCTTCTTCCTCACAGCCTGGTACGCCCTCCACTGCCACTGAGCGCCATCAGGCTGCCTCTCTACTGTGACTCCAAAGCACCAGGCAGATGGACAGGAAAGCCAGAGATGAAGCAGGTACAAGAGGACAGGCTCCAGGTGACCACACACAGTGTCACAGTGTCAGGACGTGCTGACATGAAGGAGCCGAGGCCACCCCAGGCTGCAAGCAGTGTACCCTACCCCTGCCATGCCCTAAGCTCCCTAGATGTCTGCAGGCTCACGTGTTCAGGCAACATGCTCCACCACTCAGCCCAAGGCCACCAGGTAGGATCCCCACCCTGGATCCCCCACGGTCTACTCCTGTGCAACCATCCCTCCCACAATGTGCTCCGTACCCTGCTTGGCCAGCCTTGCCCAGCATCATGTGACTCCACCAATGGCCCTGCAGAGAGTGAGCCCACCAGCAGGGTAACCACAAAGCCATGGGAGGCTTCATCTCCAGCCTCATCCCGAGACCTGCACCCTCACCCTCCTCTAGGATGGAGAGTTTTCAAGTGGACTGTGATTTACTCCAAGACAAAAATCATTTGGTTATGTATCCTTGTCCTTGAATTCCTGAGGATACGGGGATTTGGGTAAAAAGTAATCAAATAAAGCTATGTCGTGACTCCCACTCCAAACACAAACAAAGGGGGCTAGTGTGCCCGAGCTCCCTTTGGAACTCGTCCAGCGGCTCTGGTTTGTAGCTCACCCAGGTTACCTGGGCACCATCCCTTGTGCAACAGGCATTTGCTGAGCACAACTGAGCGCCAGGCCCTGGCGAGGCCCAGCTGTGCCCATTCGCGTGGGCCTTCTCTGTCATCTCAAAACCAGGTCTGCCTACTGAGCACTCAGAACTACCCACACCACAGCCATCCAAACTTCCTTTAAACTGCACACCAACGCCTCATGGTACAGCCCAGAAAGTGAAGGTTCTGGTGGCTGAGGGACATCCCAAAGTCATGCTGCTAGAAAGTGGCCGAGTGGGGATTTGAACCCTGGTCTGTGTGGACTCCAGACGGCCTCAACACTTCGAGGAGTTGGGACTAAAATGTAATTTCCTCGGCCAGGATCCTCGTGAGCACCGACCGCTTGTCTCGTATGCCTGAAATTAATTTGCCAGCATCTTCAGGCTGGTCTCTGGTTAGAAAACAAAAGAGAAGCATCTTCTCCAGAGAATAAATGAACCACAGACTCTGCGCTCCATCTTTGATGAAATGCAGATTTCCCATTAAAGAAAAGCCTTCGTTTGAAAAACATACAAAAAAGACCGAGAAAGGATATGAATATGCAATTTATGGAAGAAGCAAATTATCAGCGACCGAGGAAGACAGAAAAAGCCTTTAGTGTCATTATCAATCGAAGAAGATCCCATTCTTTTCCTATCAATGGAGGCCCGTTTTAAAAATGACACTGCTAGTCCTTGGTGTTATTTGTTGGTGAGGGTGTCGAGAGTTGCAGGATTATCCACAGTGCAGATGGGAGAGCAACTTGGTGTCTGGAGGGAGAATTCTGCAAAAGTACCAAACACCTTAGAATTTTGCATACCCTTTGACCCAGCAATTCCGTGTGTGAGAAGTTATCTTCAAGCAAACATCCAAAATAAGTGCAAAGTCATGCTACAGGAATGAGCAATGCAGTCGGGTTTACAATAATGAAGAATTGGAAACACATGGGGCGTCTAACCATAATAATAAGGGACTGTTTAGGTTGCGCCCACACACGGGAGCAGGGTGCAGCCATTAGAACGATGGCCCCGGAGAACGCACGGTGGTGTGGAAGGCTGTTCTGGAACTGGGCACTAGGAGGAGATATCCCAAAACAGCCCATGCTCCTGACCTCACTGTGGACTAGAACACAGAGGGCACATTTGTGCACAGAGTTTGGAAGGTGGACACATCCGGCGGTATCAGAGGTCACCGTCACCTCTGGATGGTGGGCTGGTCAGTGGTTTACTCTCTGCCTTTCACTTCTTCAGTTTGCTGAGGTTTTCTTTTTTTTTTTTTTTTTTTTTTTCCGAGACAGAGTCTCGCTCTGTCGCCCAGGCTGGAGTGCAGTGGCCGGATCTTAGCTCACTGCAAGCTCCGCCTCCCAGGTTCATGCCATTCTCCTGCCTCAGCCTCCTGAGTAACTGGGACTACAGGCGCCCGCCGCCACGCCCGGCTAGTTTTTTGTATTTTTTAGTAGAGACGGGGTTTCACCGTGTTCGCCAGGATGGTCTCGATCTCCTGACCTCGTGATCCGCCCGCCTCGGCCTCCCGAAGTACTGGGATTACAGTGCTGAAGTTTTCAAGAGGGAACGCAAACACAAGTTTAGGGGCCTGAATTTGAACACCACCTCCGCCACCTCGTAACAGCGGCCTCTGCAAGGCTGTAGAGACAAAACGAGCCAGTGGATGTAAGCACTAAATAAATACTGGGCACTGGGGTCAGCCAGCTAGTGCCCAGCCTGGTTCCACTACGTCCCAGCTGTGTGACCTCAGGCCACTGACTTCATTCATCTGTAAGGGGGAATAATGGCCTGAGGACTTGGGTGCAGGTTCAGCAAGGGAACATGTAGAAACAGCTCGGGGCAGAGCTGGGCCCAGAACAAGAGCTCAATAATGTCAGTGGTTTTATTATCAATAAGAAAAAATGCAAACTATTATATTGAATTTTTTTTGAAAAATAAAGAGGCTAACAGTCATGATAGACAAAGTACCTTAAAGCAACTAGAAAACCGGGTAAAATATATGAAACGATGACATTCAGGCCCTGCAACCAGACAGCACAGGACTGTGGGTCTAGAAAGGAGGGACTCCAATGAGGCCAGCCCTACAGGTACCCTCTGCAGAGCAAGGTCCCCCATGCTGACCTCACAGCTGGAGGACCCTTCCCAGGCAGTGGAAGGGTCCAGGGAGATCAGATGAGGACACAGGTTGGGTGGGTAGCACAGGGTGTGGTGCAAAGCGCTGACACACCAGAACCCAGGTGGGCTTTGGGCAAGTGGGGAGGGCCAGGCCCTGGAAGGCAGGGACCCTCCCTTCCTCCAGGGAGAAGCTGTGCCTTGTAGAGCCCCCATCTCACTCTAGGATCTCCCAGACTACAGTCCTCATTCGCTCTGGCAAGGGTGCCTCCTGCAGGCCTGTGGCTCTGGTCCAGCCAGGAGTTCGCCCACCCTGCCCGTTCTCCACTACTGGGGTGAGGGAAACATGGACACACTCACCCCTCACCCAGCCCCACTGGCCCCCACCCAGGAAGACAGCAAAGGGCTCAGGGCCCTCACTCGGGAGGCAGAGAGCACAGTGGCATTGACAATGGCTGACTTCAAATCCTGGCCCAGCTGCCTCCTCGCTGGACGTACTCAAACCAGTGATTCAGCCTCTCTGAACCTCAATTTCCTCATCCTAAAGTGAGACTAAAATACCAGCTGCATCAAGCTGCTGTTGGCAATCAGTGATTGTCTGTGCAGTGTTGAGCCCAGAGGCTAAGAGCACACAGCAGGCGCTCAATAAATGACAGCCACTGTTAGGAACAATCTCCTGTCCACATCTGCCTCATTCCTCCATTAAAGAACCTAATTCTGTCTAGAAATTTCTGCCAGGGTTGCAAAGTCTTCGGAAAGGCCCTAAGGCCCAGAGATGGAAAAAGTGTACAGAAATGATGATGGGGGAAAAGTGAGCCCTGGGACCTGCCAAGTTAACAGCCCACCCAGGAGTCAGCGTGGTGCGGACAGCCCACCTGGCCCTGCCCCACCCTGCCCCTCCCACCGGGCCCACCCCTTCAGCTCCTTCAGCTCAATGATAGAGATGACAAGGACAGCAGCAGCAGCATTAATGAAGCCATGACTCTGCTCAGGCACCACGCTAAGCACTGTATGTACATTATTAAATTGACACGTCCCACTATAGAAACTGAGTCCAGGCCGGGTGTAGTGGCTCACGCCTTTAATCCCAGTATTTTGGGAGGCCAAGGCAGGAGGATCACTTGAGCCTAGTTCAAGACCAGCCTGGGCCACCCAGGGAGACCCTGTCTCTACAAGAAATTTAAAAACTAGAACAAGAAATCGATATGCTGAGCTGGGACAGAGCCCAAGTGGGGTTCTCACGTAGGGAGAATATGGCGCTTTCCTCCTGCCCACCTTCTGCACCTGTAGCCGGGGTGCCCCTGAGCTCAGACTGCCCTGAAATCCCAGGAAAATCCCAACAGCGGCACCATAGGGCCAGGGTTACAGCCATTCTCAGATGTTGTGTGGCTCCCGGTGATATTGTCACCTTGGGAGCTGCACAGAGAGCCCCTGGCCAGGCCCCTTCTCTGTCTGCATCTCTATCACCACCAGAGAAGGTGTGGTGGTGCATACCAGTCGTCCCACCTCAGGCACGCATCCTACGCACGAGGTGGAGGTGGGAGGATCACCTGAGTCCAGAAGGTCAAGGCTGCAGTGAGCCGTGATTGCACCACTGCACTCCAGCCTAGGTGACAGAGCAAGACCCTGTCAATAAATAAATAAAGTGAATAGAAAAATAAATAATAAACTGAGTCTTAGGTTAAAAAACTTCTACCTGGCCCAGGTGGTCCCAGCTGTAAATGCCAGAGCAGGAGCTGAACCCAGGCAGCCCAGGCTGACTACCACCCCCAACTACAGGCTCGAGGCCTCCTATCTGCAGTGGAATCTCTCGAAGACCCACATGGAGCTGTCCACAGGAGCACCCAGTTCCCAGAGCATGGTGCTGCAAGGACAACAGGGTGGCTCTGTCCCTCCTGGAGCAGGAAAAGAACAGATGCCGGCCGGGCGCGGTGGCTCAAGCCTGTAATCCCAGCACTTTGGGAGGCTGAGGCGGGCGGATCACAAGGTCAGGAGATCGAGACCACAGTGAAACCCTGTCTCTACTAAAAATACAAAAAATTAGCCGGGCGCGGTGGCAGGCGCCTGTAGTCCCAGCTACTCAGGAGGCTGAGGCAGGAGAATGGCGGGAACCCGGGAGGCGGAGCTTGCAGTGAGCCGAGATCGCGGCACTGCACTCCAGCCTGGGCAACAGTGTGAGACTCCGTCTCAAAAAAAAAAAAAAAAAAAAAAAAAAAAGAACAGACGCCAACAGCTTAGCCTGTGGTACGACAGATGTGGTGGGCCCCTTACCTCCTCCTGCAGACAGAGAAGGGGCCTGGCCAGGGGCTCTCTGTGCAGCTCCCAAGGTGACAATATCACCGGGAGCCACACAACATCTGAGAATGGCTGTAACCCTGGCCCTATGGTGCCGCTGTTGGGATTTTCCTGGGATTTCAGGGCAGTCTGAGCTCAGGGGCACCCCGGTTACAGGTGCAGAAGGTGGGCAGGAGGAAAGCGCCATATTCTCCCTACGTGAGAACCCCACTTGGGCTCTGTCCCAGCTCAGCATATCGATTTCTTGTTCTCTTTCTCCAAGTTCCCCTTTGTCGAGCTGAGTCCATTGAGCCAGAAAATCAGCCGTGTTCTGGGGACGGCCAAGTCACAGGGACCTAGCTTCCCGTGGTGCTGCCACTCCTCAGCTGGGTGCCTGTCTCGGAGTCCCAGGGTGCTAAAAGCAGGCACTGACCCCCCCCCACATCGAGGTCCCAGAAGGCCCCCTTGTGCAGAATAAAGGAGCGGTAGGAGGCCGTGGAGCGCTGAGCGGCGCTCATTAACAGCTCGGAAGGCCAGCTTAAAGGATATTCCAGTAATTGCAAGGTTTTTGGTAAATGTTAATTATGGTTGCCTTAATTAGCTCCGAACCCATTGATCTATGGATTATATTAGGTTTATAAGTGTAATTACCTTAACAGGCATATGGATTACAATTACGCTCCAATTAAACCCCAAACGTATAGCATATAAATTAGCAAAGGGATCGTCCTGATTGTCCAGGGTTAGGCTATTGAATGTTGCCACTTTCAGGGCCTCATGCTGGGGCTGGTCCTTTGTAGGCGGGGACTTTGGGGAATTTGGAGGTAGGGGGGTTCAAAGGGTCTCTGGCAGCCACGCGTCCAGTCCATCTAGACCCGATTTAGAAATGACGACAGGGGCGTGGGCTGGCAGGCCCCAGCCTGGGGGGCAGTGTCTGGAGGATTAAGAGCTGTGCCTGCTCAGCCCGTCTTCTCTCAAAGAAATCAGGACACCCAACAGCCCACTAATGATGTCCCTCACTGCTCTCCCTCCAGGTGGAGATGGCTTTCTTGCCTCGTCCGGGGGAGGGGCAGGTGCTCCTTTCGACAGTTCTATGTGGATCTGCTGCGGGGGATTCCAGTACAGACGGGAGGACTAGAACCTGTATGTGAGAGTGGGCTGGTGATCAGCCTGGGCTGCCTGGATTCAGGGCCTGCTCTGCCACTGACAGCTGGGATGACCTTGGTCAAGTAGGTTTTCAACCTAAGACTCCGTTTCTATCACGGGGATCCGGCAATTTAAGAATGTGCATAAAGTGCTTAGCAGAGTGAGTGCCTGGTGCACCATGACTGCTCCATTCAAACGGCTGTTGCTGCCACTAACATCATTAACTCACTTCCAGGGTGGGGAAAGGCTGGAGGGCAAGAGCGCAGGAGGGCAGGGGGAGCCTGGAGTGCCAGGCCCTGCCATTCTCCCAGCCCCTCTTCTGACAAGCAGGGATGGGGCACTGGGAAGCCCCGTGAAGCCTGGAAGACAGGTGACAGGTGAAGGGGAGGGGATGGAAGTGCCTGTGCTCGGTGGGGAGGCTGCGATGGGCCTGAGGGTCTCAGGGCCCTGAGCCTCAGCAGGGTCCCTGGTGGAAAAGTGCTGTAGGAAGCTGCCACCTGGGGGCCTGCAGGCATCCTGCGTGTACCTCTGTGGTGAGGTCAGGCTGGAGCAAGGTCAGAGGTGGCAGCCCTGCCTGGTGCTCCCCACGGCCTGCAGGTGGAGGGCGCTCTGGCTCCCCACGCGCCCTGTGTGAACTGCCCTCCCAGCTGTGGGTTTTCTTCCCGGGGGGCCAGCCAAGCCTGCGGGGTCTCAGGGGCTGCGACACTTCCGCCCACCCTGGCTGAGGCGTCTTCCCATCCCAGGGATCCTGGCGCCTCCACATGCTGGGCTCCTAAAGCTCTGGGTCTCCTACTCTGGGATCCCTGCTGAGGACGGCCTCCCACCACCTGACCCTGACCTCCCACGCGCCGGCCTCCACCTCGAGTGTCCCGTGATTTGGTGAGGGAAGTGCGGGAGGGGCTGGCAGGTTCTGCTCCCCCAGAGCAGGCAGCTTGAGCAAGGAGTCCACTGGAGCCTGGGGAAGGGGTGCTGGGGTCAGTGTGAGGGCAAGGATGGGTGTCTGGAGAGGCCGCGGGGTGCCGGGCTTGCTGATGGTGAGTGTGACCACCAAAGGCGCAGAGGGAGGGGAGGAGGTGAGTCCAGAGCCCTGAGGGTGCCCAGGCAGGCTTGGACCTGGGGTGTGCCCCAGTGGGATGGGATCAGGCCTCTCTGGGGCCCTGGGCGAGTTGCTCATCAGTCCAGCTGCCTTCCTTCTGCTCAGTCTCTGAGGCAGGGAGGAGGTGAGGCTGGGGGGAGCCATCTCCCCAGGAACCCCAACTTCATGGAGACACTGGCGCTAATGCTGGTGGAGGGGCCAATGATGGCGACAGGCCTGGGGGGACACATGATTTAATGGGAGGTGGTGGCTCCCATGGCCCCATTTTATGGATGGGTTGTGTAGAAACAGGCACGGAGAGACTGAACAGCTGGCCCAGGACGGCAAGGTTAGGAAGGGCTGGGCCAGGCCTCTGCACCCAGGCTGGCACAAGTGGAGCTCTACTCTACCACCTGGACCAGTCTCCTCTGTGGGACCCAGGGCTGGTCCCTGCCGTGGAGCTTGGACGTTACCCTGGGGACACACGGGGACGGAAGGGCCATGGGCAGGAGGGTTTGGCTGTCGCAGACCTCTGTGGGCCTGCCAGGTCCCTCCTGGCTGCTCTGGCTTCCCTGCTCCCAGCTGGCATTCCAGAGCCTCCTTTCCGGAATTGCCCCCTGGAGAGGGGAAGCGAGTCTCTCTTCCCCACGGCCAGCCAAGGTGGGGAAAAGGCATGGGGGGCACGCCTGTGTGCACACACTTGTACAGCGGTGTTCACACGCGGGACAGGAAGGGAACGGCCTTGTGCAATAAACACGCTGCGGCTCTGCCTCTCTGGGGCCGCCTCCCACGCCACTGCAGCCAAGCCACCCGCCGCACAAACCCTCTACACCCCCCCCCCACCCACACATGTTTTCAGAAGTCCTAGGAAGAAACAAAAGCAGACGCACTCATTTTGAACGCAGTGCCACAGGGCACGGGGGCAGCGTGGGCGCAAAGGAGGATGGACCCTCTCTCCTGACAGCTACAAGAAAGGCTGTGCCTTGTGTGGGGGGGAGTAGGGGGGACAGTCACCCTCCAGCAAGGGCAAGGGCTCAACAACCAAGACGGGGGTCACCCCAGCCCCCTGCCCCACAGCGGCCTGGGGGCAGAGCCACAAGACACCGGTCAGGACAGAGGGTATGAGGATGACTGTGCCGACAGCTGACCAGGCTCCCTCGGCAAGGAGTGAGCCCCCCATCACAGGAGGTGTTCATGCCCAGTTCACAGCACACAGAGGAGAGGAGTCCATTTGCAGCGAGGATCCTGGCTCAGAGGCCCTTAGTTCTCTAACCCCTGGGCCTCTGAGATCCAGCACTGGCTGGAAGCCTGGCCCATCTGCCCTGCATGCCAAGGTCAGGGCACCTGTGCCACCCAGTCCCTGTGAGGCCAGCGTCGTCCTCACAGCCACCGATTACCATGCCAGGTGCTTCACAGACGCGACTTCATTTCATTTAACATTCAACTAAGTAGGCAATGCCACCCCATTTACAGATGAGAAAAGTAAGGCTCAGAAAGGTTGCCATTTGTCCCAAAATGCCCCACTAGGCACTCAGCCAGGATTCAACCCAGGCCTCTGATTCCAGACGCCATGCCCTTCCCAGACATGCCGACAGTGCCAGAGGCAGGCCCAGCCTGGCAGCCCCTTCCCCTGATGTAAGGTCCCATCCTGCAAATCACACCAGTGGACCACCATGGCGACCCCAGATGTGCTCAGATTAAGGGAAAAAAAGTAAAAAATGATTTCTTCTATGAACTGTTAAGGTTTTGCTAACAAGACTAAAGTGAAGAAGAAAGAAAGAAAGTTTTTTCAGAACCAGGGCTCAGAAATTAGGAGTTCCTTCCTTTCTCTTAAATATCTCAGTTTAGCTGATAAAATTCATTGGCCAAATCCTTTTTTCTTTTCTTTTTTTTTTTTGAGATAGGGTCTTGCTGTGTTGCCCAGGCTGGAGTGCATGGCTACTCACAGGTGTAATCATAGTGCAACCTTAAACTCCTGAGCTCAAGTGATCCTCCTGCCTCAGCCTCCTGGGTAGCTGGGGCTACAGGTGCACACCACCATGCCCTGCTAATTAATTTTTTTATAGAGACAGAGTCTCACTATGTTGCCCAGGCTGGTCTCAAATCCTGTGCTCAAGCAATCCTCCTGCCTTGGCCTCCCAAAGTGTTGGGAATACAGATGTGAGCCACTGTGCCTGGCTATACATTCATCAAACCTTTATGTCCACAACACATTGCTGGAAAATTGTTTTGTGGGAAAAATCGAATTAGATTTTCACTTTAGACTTACTAATTCCCATTCAGGTCTAACCACAAGAATCACTACTGCCACTTAAAAGTTACTAGATGTCAAGTGTTTTGCCATGCATATATTTATCCTACAATGGAATGTCCCACGGGCTGCCCCCCTTCTCCACTGTCTTGCCAGGTTAGGGAGACTTCAAAGCTACCAAGGCTGCGATCCCACCTTGGCCTGTGAGAAGGCCACAGCAGAAAGAGCTAGCCTTGGTGTCTGGGGACCCGGGCTCCTGTCGAGGCTCTGCCAGACAAGCTGTGCGGCCTTGGGCAAGCCTCAGGGTTCGCTGAGATCAGCCAACCTGTCCCTCAGAGCTCCATTCTTGAAGATCCACCTGCCCGCCCACCAAGGGTCTCTACCTGGGCATCTAACAGGCCTCACAGGCCCTGCTCAGTGAGCAGTATCACCTCCAGTGCCCTCCTCCTACCCAGCCGTGCAGGCCAAAGCCAGGAACCCCAGAAATCAGGCCCCAGCCACAGGTGCACAGTGGGGGCCCCAACGTAAGACAGGGAGCAGCCCGCAGTTCTGAGACCCACCCACCTTGACAGAAGGCCTCTCTGGGGTCCAGGCTGATTGATTATGCACTGCAGACAATAATCAGTGGAGCAAAATCAGGAACTTGGAGGGAGGTGAATGGAGCCCTCCCTTCCCTGGCTGTGGTGGAGCTCCCTGGAGCCCTGGGCAGGGGGTTCCGGGTGGAAAGAGAGGAGAATGGGGTTAACACCAACCACCCGGCTCACGCAGGAGCCTGACGGTGAACAAACCAGATGATCACGTTCACAGTAGGCAGAGCCAGCGTGGGGCCCCCACTCATTTTACCATCACAGAAATGGTTCTGGAGTGGCCCGGGCCCCAAGGGACGCAGTCTCCCCATCTCCAGGGCTGGCTGGATTTTCTGAACTTTTGTGCTTACATAGGTTTTCTGGGTGATCCTGTGGCTTGAAAAGGCTCCCCTTTTCCTCCAGGAACTCCCCCGGCGACAAAGGGAGCTTGCTGACCGGGGAACTCCGAGCACACCCACCCAGACTCACCAGGCACAGGGGCATCAGGCAGTGGGTGGGAGCCCGGAGGCTGCCCTGCCTGGACAGGGCCACGTGCAGAATTCTAAAGGGACAGCGTGGCCACCCACCTCCACTCACTGTTACAAGCCAGCATCTGAGATTATGCAATACACGTGGACAGCTGATAACCGACACTGACCACTCAGCAGTTTAGAAGCAAGGAAGTGCTGTATCCCTGGAACGACATCCTGCCAGGGCCCAGGAGGCCCGATGGCCCTGCTGGCCAGGGCTGGGTCCAGCCTGAGCAGCCCTCCCCTGAACTGTTTCTCCTGGAGGGGTAGGGCCAGCCCTGACCTCCACCAGGCAGCCACAATTCCTCCGCTTTCAGGCAAGGCTACGGCATCCAGGCCAGGGGCCTCGGGTGCCCAGGGAGAGGCTTTTCACTCACTCAGAGCAGCCCCAGGGAGGCCCCGCGTGGAAAAGACACCCAAGAGACGGGAGACAGAAGCTCACCCTGGACAGTGGGGGCATAGGGTGGGAGAATGAGCTG
Organism: Macaca fascicularis; assembly: GCF_037993035.2. Taxonomy (NCBI): domain Eukaryota; kingdom Metazoa; phylum Chordata; class Mammalia; order Primates; family Cercopithecidae; genus Macaca; species Macaca fascicularis. Next base: position 133,516,542 of record NC_088383.1, on the reverse strand, counting down.
CAGACTCTTCTAGAACATTTCTTTCTTCCACAAAGCCTGACACTAGTAGATTCACTTGCAGAATCTAAAGTCGAAATATTTATGAGAAATCAGAAAGTTTTAAAACATGAAAAAAGTTTAAGAAAGCAAAGTTTTTGTTTGTTTGTAATGAAAGGGGGAAAAAAGGGCAACGGTCTAAACGTCCGTTAACAGGGGACTGCAGGAATGAACTGGAACTCCACACTGAGGACAGGCATGCCGCCGCGACAGCTTGCAGCCATCGGGAAGCACAAGTGACTCAGAAGGGGGTATCTGGGACGTACCATGAAGTGAAATGAGCAAGGTGCAAAGAGGAACAGGACAATCCCATTTCTAAAAACCTAACAGGACAACCTCCTGTGCGTGTGCATGCGTGTGTGTGTGTGCAGAAAAAGAAGCCTGAAGGGTTAGCAGAGCTAAATCTGGGTGGGAGGCGGGGTAAGGGTGGGAGAGGTACAGAAAACATTAAAACCATAGTAAAAGAGCAGCGTATGTGTGATGTGATGTTCCCTGAAAATGGAGAATACAGAATTCTACCTGTGCCATTTCTGTATCTAAAAACTGACATAAAACAAAGGTGTGCACGTGGACAAACAGCAAGAGAAGCATGACGAGGCAGGGAACATGGATGATGAGGCTGGCAGGTGGGGCACAGAAAGACCTGCCTTACCCACCAAGATACAACTGCATGAGGCCGGGTGCGGTGGCTCACGCCTGTCATCCCAGCACTTTGGGAGGCCAAGGCGGGTGGATCACCAGGTCAGGAGATCGAGACCATCCTGGCTAACATGGTGAAACCCTGTCTCTACTAAAAATACAAAAAATTAGCCGGGCGTGGTGGCGCACGCCTGTAATCCCAGATACTTGGGAGGCTTAGGCAGGAGGATGGTGTGAACCTGGGAGGTGGAGTTGCGGAGAGCCGAGATCGTGCCACTGTGCTCCAGCCTGGTTGGTTGAGCGAGATTCTGTCTCAAAAAAAAAAAAAAAAAAAAAAGCCGGGTGCAGTGGCTCAAGCCTGTAATCCCAGCACTTTGGGAGGCTGAGGTGGGCAGATCACGAGGTCAGGAGATCGAGACCATCCTGGCTAACACGGTGAAACCCTGTCTGTACTGAAAATACAAAAAAATTAGCCAGGCGTGGTGGCGTGCGCCTGTAGTCCCAGTTACTCAGGAGGCTGAGGCAGGAGAATGGTGTGAACCTGGGAGGCAGAGCTTGCAGTGAGCCGAGATCACTCCACTGCACTCCAGCCTGGGCGACAGAACGAGACTCCGTCTCAAAAAAAAAAAAAAAAAAAGATACAATTGCATGAGATCATTCAGTGTCTTCTTTAGTTGATAACAGGAGCTCACATGGAAGGGAACAACCCAGGGCCTGGCAGGGGCCTAGCACAGGCCCTTGAGAATACGTGGTGGCTGCTGCCCAGCAAAGGGCACAACGTGTACAGACCTGGCACGGCCCTGGCCACAGCAAGTGCTAACAACCCTCCCACCCTGCCCAACAGCAGCCAGGGATGGTCTTGGAGAGGTGGGCGATCCTTAGGGTCTGGGGCGTACCCCTTCCACCCCAGCCTGCAGGCGACTCTGCCTCAAAGACCCTGTGCCCCTGCTGTGTGAAGGCGTCTTGTGCGCTTTGGCAAGGGCCTTCCCACCAGCTTGGCAGATGGAGGGAGGAGAGCATCCTGGGGAGCCCCGGGTTCTCACATCACACGCCGGAGACACACACGCCTGGTCAATACCACCCCTCCCACCTCTGCTCTGAGCTCCATCAGTGCCATGACTGTCGCCAGCCACCACTGGACTTAATGACAGCAAAAGCACTGCATTTTTCCCCCAACTGAACTTCCCTGCCTCTTGCAGCAGAATGACAGCGTCGGCCTTTACAGACCCAAATTACGCCTGTGGTTTGTTTGTATTGATTTTGGGAAAGATTAAAGAAATCAAAAACCACAGGAGACACATTTTAAAAACTCATCTTTATCCTGCAAGCATGCACGCACACTCACATTCGCACTAACACTCCCACCCCCCCACCGACACACCCGCTGGGCCTTTCATGCCCACGTGGAGCTCAGCCCTTCTTCCTGCTACCTGGGAGCAGCTGCCAGCTGCTGACAGCTCAATAAGGCACCTGCATAGTCCTGCCGCTCAGGACTCTGTCAGGCCTGCCTACACTGCCCCTGCACAAAGCAGCTTCCTGCCCGGGCGCATGGGCTGCTGTGGGCACCGCCGCAGGGCCCCCAGCCCCCAGGCTGAAACAACAATGTGTTTGGACGTGGCAATGACCATTTGGGGAGCTCTGAGCAGGGACCAGGCAGAAGTCTATGTTATGGGCATGATCTCGTTTCATCCCGGGATGGCCTGGGAGGTTCACACAATACTACACCCCCACTTTCCAGACGAGGAAAGGAATGCTTAGAGAAGCGAGGGACTCGGCCCAGGCCCTGGCATCCAAACTGATTTTTGTCCATCTGGAGGAAGCCACACACAGGAGCCCTCCTTCACTGCACAGGGGCTGTGGGGCCAGCAGAGGCTGTGGCCCTGTGAGGACAGCTCTGCCGCGGGGGTGGGGCCACCAGGGAGGTGGCACACAGAGCTCTCTCCTGGAGAAGTTCCTCTTTCACTCAGCTCAAAGCACCCACATCCCTGGGGTGGGGCAGAGACAGGGAGACACCCACTGGGAGCCACCATCCTCCCAGGCAAGCCGAGAAAGGAAGCCCAGCCCAGGCCACCCATACGCAGCCCTGAGCACATACGTTCTCGCACTGCAGTGGCCCGCACACTCGACGTGACCGCCTTCCACGTGATGGTGTCTGCACTAAGAGGGATGGCCACACCCTGAGCAGGCCTGCGGGGCCCCCACCTCATCGCATCTGCAATCTCATCTAACACTGTGAGGTCCCGTGACGGAGGCATCCTTCTCCCCACTTCAGAGATGAGAATACTGAGGCCCAGCCACTCAGCCGGCCACAGAGCCAAGGCTTGTGCCCAGAGCTCTGCACACACTCTCAGCAGCCCACACAACCTCATGGTGATAAAATATAAACACAGGTGCCAGGCCTCCCGCAGGGTGGGGCTGTTGGCTCACAGGTGGATTCGGGTCCGGTGGTAAATAAAGACAGCTTGGGCTGTGTCAGCTTGGGCACGCCTGCTCCCCTGAGATCCACCCGGGATCTCAATGCCTCCCACACACACCTGTTGGGAGTAGACACTGGAGCCTGCCTGGACGCCCAGCTCCCCAGGTGTCCCAGTCATTGCCATGGCCCCTGCCAGTCTGCTCCTGGCCCCCGGGGACTCTGGGCTGGCAGGCTCACCCACAGCCGAGGAATATTCATTTTGGGGTGCACAGTCCCTTCCACCCCCTCCCAGAGAGGGGAGGCCTTCCACTCCATTCCCCAGAAGACACGAGATGGGAGGGCCCAGCACGACTCTGCATGGGGGCGGACGGAGGCCTCCCCAGTGGGTGATGCCGGGTGAGGCACACACCTGTCTCTCAGATCAGCCCTGGGGAGGCTGCCCCTACCCCCTCCAGCTCTGCTGGGCTCTCAGCATCAGCCATCCCAGGGGCCTCGCAGGGTCACCCCACTGCTGTCACCAGGCTTGGCTGGGAGGCCAGGGTGCAGCAGCTCCGGGAAGGCACAATCACGGTCCCAGGAGGGGAACCAGTGAGATGCCGGCAACTCTCGGTACAATCTTAACTCTAAAAGTGCAGTTTACAAATCTTGCTTTTAGTATGCGTTTTTTTGTTTGTTTGTTTTTTTAAAAAACAGGCTGAACAAAATGCTAACTGTGGTTCCTTTTGGAAGGTGGGATAGTGGATTATTTTCTTTGTGATTTTTTGTATTTTCCAAAGAAGGCATGCATTTCTTATATTACTGGAAAAAATACATTAATTTTTAAAAGAAAAAAATCAAAGGTGCCATCAAAAATGTACAAACTAGAAGGACTAATGGAATCCCAAATAGATAAAGCGGCTTTTTTGTGCGCTGCTGTGCTGAGCCCAGACAGGCCCATGGACCCCTCCAGACAGCTGAGAAGCGCAAGAAACAGCCCAGCCGCCGCCACCACGGGCAGCTGAACTCCTCACGTCTAGTGGCCCTGGCAACCTAGAAGTCCCATCTCCAGAAAGGCCCTGAGCCCAGAAAAGACTCCCTGCTTTGAGGCCCCAAGGCTCAGCCCTTGTGGGGCTCCCAGACCTCTGCCTTCCCAGTGAGTGCGTCACCGCAGCCACGGCACAGCCACCTGGGCCTGCACGGTCCTCGCTGGAATGATGGCTCTGGGATTGGGCAGACCCCGCACCTGGGCCGACCGGGGGTGTCTAGGGTCTGGAGGACAGGCAGTGTCTACCCTCAGGTTGGCCACAAACTCCTGTCTCTCTGGGGAGTGTGCCCTGCCAACCCCCGTGGGGGCCACACAGGAAGGAGCAGCCAGGGAGGCGGAGTCTGGGAGGACAGAGGCTTGTACTGCCCAGGCTGGAATGGGGGCATTTTCTCTCCTATTCAACCCCTGGACAAGGCCCTGTATCTAACCCCCTGACAGGTACAGCCTGAGGACCTGCTGGGCCCACACCCTGAGATGGGCATGGATGGCAGTGAGGTACGGCACAGCAGCCCCCACTCCCAGGGCACACACAGTGTCTGCTGCATCCCCACTGTGGCAACAGCCATGGGCAGGCAAGGACCGGGGAGGATGACCATGACAGGGCCTAGATGTGCAAGACCCTCAGCCTCGGTCAGGGAGATGGCTGGACACACTGGTGAAAGGCAGGCAGGCGCGTCCATAACACCCCATGAACGTGAGGGGAAGCGAGAAGGCAAAGGGGAGAGTAGGAGCAAGGAGGCGATCAGGAAGAGGCAGCAGGGCAGGGTGAGCCCCTGGAAGGAGGCAGGGAAGTGGGCTTCTGGGAAAAATGGGCCTCCAGCCTGGCTGGGCCCCAGGGTGCAGGGTGCTGGGATGCAGCCCAGGGTCTTCCAGTAACTGCCCCCTCCCCCAGGCTGGCACTGGCCTGCCCCTCTCTCTGGTCCCCACCTGGGGGTCCAGGAGAGCTGCAGGCTGAGTGAAGCAGGAGAAGCTCTGACACAGGAGGTGGCTCCATTCCCCCAGCACCCTCTCCAGTCCCAGGGAGACCCTGGACCTGAGCACACAGGCTGGAAACAGACTGCCAGGGCCCAAGTCCTGCCTGCAGGCTGCGTCCCCTCAGGTGGGTCCCCTAACCTCTCTGTGCCCTCATCTGTAGGTGGAGATGGATTCGTACCTCTCTGGCTATTGTGCAGGTATCTGTAAACATGTAAGTGCTGGATAACTTCAAGGTCAGTAAACAAGTAAGCGAAGTCGTCTGGTGGCTGAGTCCCACAGCCTGGGGTCACAGTCCGATCTGTGCAAGCCACATGCCCACCAGAGCCACTGAAGGCATCTGCGTTCCATGCTGGCCCAAACACCAGCCCCAGGCCCCAGACTACCCCAGGTGCTGGTCAGCTCTAACTGCAGTCCCAGGCATAGTGGAAAGGTCACAGGGGCAAATGCAGGATGGGGCCTTTGGTGAGGCAGCCACCAAGTCTGCAGGGGCTTCCAACTCCAGGAGCCTCAGCTGGAGAGGTGTCTCAGGAGAGACCCCTCAAAGCCCCCTCCTGCTGTCCATTTCATGTCTGGACAGGGACAGAGTGTGGGCACAGGGCATTCTGCCAATGAGCAGATGTCAGCATCTCCCCAGGGCCTTGGGAAGGCAGCACCCCTGCAGTGGGGAAGTAGGGTGAAGGTAAGGTCACCCCATCTGGGCCGGGGCCTGGCCCACCCAAACCACCCCACTCTGATCTCCAGCATTGCAAATGTGTGCAAATACCATTAGAGTCCCCCGATGCCCAGTATGTCCTAGGAAGCCCTCGTAGCTTGTACTGAGGGATGATGTCATGGGAACTCCCACTCACAGAAGCCCTCCAGGGCCTCAGTGCCCCCTCGACTGTCCAAGGCATTTCCCTAGCAACACACTGTCCCCACGGGTGGTCACAGGCTCACGTGGGAGTCCTGCAGACAGGCATGAGACTTTTGAGCCTTAGTCTGCCATTCGAGATATGCTAGGGACACGGTCCAGGTGGACTTCCTCAGGGTGGCCATGGGCCGCGCCTCCGTTAGGTCTGGTGCTAGCAGAGGCTGGCTCTTCCGCCAACTCCAAGCTCAGGAATTGCATCCCATGTGGCCACTTTGAGCCACAGGCAATGTTCTTGCAAGGTGGAGAGCTCCTTCCTGGGTTCTCCCCACAACGAACGCTCTCCACACAGCAGCCCTCGATAAAAGTCAGCCTCCCTTTGATGAAGTTTGCCTCCAGCCCAAATGGTCTATCCTGGCACTGCAGGCTGGAAGGGTCAGCTGTCTCCCCCAAGCACAGTGTGCAGGGGTGGCGGCCCACCTCCAGGCTGCCTCTCGGTGACTCTCCGTTCTGGATGGCTCAGAAGACATCGCACTCCAGGACTCAGGCACACCGCGTAGGTATGGCAGGCTCGCACCCGGCCATCCCAGGGCCCAGGGCCACTTCGTGATTTGGGGGGGCCCTTTCCTCCATTAAAAAAGTGGTTAAATAATTTAATAGATTTTTGAAAATATTATTTCTAAAGTGAGAGAAAACATTAAAACATTTTCTTTGGCCCTAAATGTTCCAGAGACTTTTTTCTTCTAATTTTAAAAGAAATTTAAACATTTTCATGAGCCCCTAAAGGCATCGTGTGTCCAGAGCCTGCTAGAGAAATGAGCCCAGGTTCCTCTGGTTCCAACTCCTGGGAGATCTGGAGCCTAGACCTAGGGCCAGCACTTAGGAGGACTCTGCCCCTGGCCTTGGTGGCCACCTCAGTGCAGCCTTTGGGGTCCTGGGGCCGCTGCAGGGCCAGCTGGAGAAGGTGCTCTTTCTCTCTGTGGCCGTTGGAACCCTGCCTGTGAGAGTCAAACCGCGGAGCACCGTGAACCCCAAGCCGTGTTCCAGGCAGCCAAAGTGCAGGGGGTGTGCAAGGCCACCCCGAGGAGCCCCAAATCCCCAGCAAAAATGTCACTCAAACTGCAAAGGCAAACGAAGCTTAAGGGAGCAGGCCAGCGGGGCCAGGAACACGAGACTGCTGTGCCTCAGAGTGAACGGCGCTCGGGAAAACGGGGACTGAGAGCTGTGAGTGGGGTTGGTGGGCGAGCGGCTCCAGGCAGTGGTGAAAAGGCCCCGTCCTGCACAGCCCACCTGGCCACGAAGCGGGAGGAAACAGGCTGGGTCCCGGGCCACAAGGCCCTGCTGCCCCCTGGTGGGAACCCACAGCCATGTGGACCTGGAGGGACAGGGAGGGGCTATGTGCCTGGGCTGCAGGGCCCTGCCTGGGTGAGAGCCCTCCCTGTTTCTGGAGGCCACAGCACAAGGCACACCTGCTCACCCACCCACAGCATCTCCACCGAGGTGCACAGACACAGAAACAGCACAGTGCTGCAGGAACAGCTGGGCCAGGGCACCTGGGGCAAAGCCCTCCCCTCCCCACGGTTATCTGGGGACCCAAGTTTCCCCAAATAATCATACTGATGAGAACACCAAGAAAATGAGCAGAAGCTGGTAACTGCTGAACCCTTGCTGTGTGCCAGGAAGTGCGGCGAGTGCTTTCGGCAGGATATCTCATTCTGGTCTCCCCAGTGCTATGTTGTAGGTACTCTTATTATGTCTATTTTACTTTATTTTTTTGAGACATGGTCTCGCTCTGTTGCCCAAGCTGGAGTGCAGTGGTGCAATCTCAGCTCAATACAGCCTCAACCTCCTGGGCTCAAACAATCCTCCCACCTCAGCCTCTTGGGTAGCTGGGACTACAGGTGTGTGCCACCATGCCTGGCTAATTTTTTTTTTTTCCCGAGACAGGGTTTTGCTCTGTCACCGAGACTGGAGTGCAGTGACACGATCTCAGCTCACTGCAACCTCTACCTCCCAGATTCAAGTGATTCTCCTGCCTCAGCCACCCGAGTGGCTGGGATTACAGGCGTGAGCCACCACGCCCGGCTAATTTTTATATTTTTAGTAGAGGCGGTCTCGAACTTCTGGCCTCAAGTGATCCGCTCTCCTTAGCCTCCCAAAGCGCTCAGATTACAGGCATGAGGCACCATGCCTGGCCAAATTTTTGTACTTTTAGTAGAGACGGGGTTTCACCACGTTGCCCAGGCTGGCCTCGAACTCCTGGGCTCAAGCAAGCTGCCAGCCTTGGCTTCCCAAAGTGCTGGGATTATAGGCATGGGCCACCTCACCCGGCCACCTTCGTCTGTTTTAAAGATAAGGAAACTGAGGCCCAGAGTGCCCTGAGCAGGACGTGGCATTGGGCACTTGAGCAGCTCCAGAGCTGCGCTTGTCTTAAAGATATACCATTGCCTCCCCTTAAGCTTTCCAGGTCCACACCCTGGAGAACTCAGGATGAGGGGAGTCATTTTGGTTTCCTGATGGCAGATGAGCCACAAGAAAAACTTGGGGGTCCTCTGGTACGCCTCAGGACATCCCAGATTTCCTCAAATCATCCGAGTCTCTCAAGAAGAGGCCCTGAGTAACCACTCTCCACTAGAAGCCCATCTGCCAACGTTGCTGCAAGCTTATTCGCTGATCCCTTGAGGCTGAACTAAAAATAATTCAACCCCTCCAATATTTAGAGAAATGAAGGGCCTTGAAACGTCAGGGAGGCAGCACAAATCCCAGGAAGTGCTTCCCTCCTCCGCCACGCCACGGCTGCAGGAGCTGAGTGGCTGTGAGAGCCTGCGCTGGCCAGCAAACCCAGGCTCTGAGGACCACGAGTGTCCAAGCAGTTATGACCTCTGGGCAAGTCAGAAACCACTTTGGTTCTCATTTTCTGTAAAACGGGATGGGAGAGAAGGAGCTAGTTAATTCCCAGGATTCTCACAGGCAAGCGAGTCTCGGAACAAATGGACTATCTGGCAACACAACTTCGCCCTCCGTCTCTTCCGGGTCTCGGCAGCACACTCCCCACAGCAGCTGCACGGCCCAGGGCAGCGGTGCATGGCCCCTGTGTATGGGGCCACAGCGGGCAGGGGGTCCACCCCACCACTCGGGGGAGGGAGGCCTGTCCACGGTCTCCCCTCCGGCAGGCACAAGGTGGAACAGCTCAGAACAAACAGCCAGCTGCTCCTGTGAAGCCACTAGAGTGGGCAGTAGAGACGCTCCGCAGCACCGAAGCCTCCCTTCCTCATGCAAAACATCCCAAGGGGCTGAGAGAAGGCACCCAGGAGACCTCACTGCCAGGAAGCGGAAAGGCAGCAGCAAGGCTGGGAGCTGCTCAGGCCCAGGGAGGCTTACAGACCCCAGGGAGAGTGACTATGGGTGGGGAGGGTGCTCAGCAGGCTTCTGAAGCCCCGCATGGTGACCCCGCATGGTAAGACTCGCATGGTGACCCCGCATGGTAAGACTCGCATGGTGACCCCGCATGGTAAGACTCGCATGGTGACCCTGCATGGTAAGACTCGCATGGTGACCCCGCATGGTGACCCCGCATGGTGAGGACTAGGCCAGGCATGGCGGTTCATGCCAAGCTAATTCTAGCACTTGGGGAGCCCAAGGTGGGAGAATCACTTGAGGCCAGGAGTTCGAGACCAGCTTGGGCAACATAGCAACACCTTTGTCTCTACAAAAAACCATTTTTTTAATTAGCCAGGCATTGTCGCATGTGCCCATAGTGCCAGCTACTTGGGAGGCTAAGATGGGAGAATCTCATCAGAGGTCGAGGCTGCAGTGAGCTGTGATTATACCACTGCACTCCAGCCTGGGTGACAGAGCAAGACCATGTCTTAAAAATAAAATAAAATCAGACGGGCGCAGTGGCTCAAGCCTGTAATCCCAGCACTTTGGGAGGCCGAGGCGAGTGGATCACAAGGTCAGGAGATCGAGACCATCCTGGATAACATGGTGAAACCTCATCTCTACTAAAAATACAAAAAGAAATTAGCCGGGCGTGGTGGTAGGTGCCTGCAGTCCCAGCTATTCTGGAGACTGAGGCAGGAGAATGGTGTGACAGGAGGTGGAGCTTGCAGTGAGCTGAGATTACGCCACTGCACTCAAGCCTGGGCGACAGAGCAAGATTCCGTCTCAAAAAAAATAAATAAATAAAAATAAAAATAAAAATAACACCAAACCACAGGACGAATTTAAAACTGTGTGGAAAGAAATGGAACCAACAGTAACCACCGCACGTGGCAGAGTGGTTCAGAGCATAGATGACGGAGTTCGACTCCCAGGGTTCAAAGGCTATGTGACCTCAGGCAAGTTACTTGACCTCTGTGCAAAGGGGGACGATGTCAGTTCTGTCTCATACAAGCTCATGGAACAGTTTCTGGTGGAGTGGGTCCTGTGTCTGTCGCTGTTGCAATCGGTGTTTTCCCAACAACCTTAGAAGAAGACGTGTTGCCACCACCACCCACAGTGGCAATGCTGAGGCACAGAGAAGTTAAGTAACCAGCTGGCCAATCGAACGGGGTTTCACCCCCAGGCCACAGCCTGCGGGCCTGAGTGCTGTAACAATAGGCGCCGAGGACCCAGGAGGGAATGTTTCCCATGGAGAGATCTTTCAGGTGGTGTCCAGGACACCTGAGAAAATACCAGATTCCATCCCTCTTTCTTTCCCTTTTCTTTCCAGGCCTAGAACTACTTGTAAGGCATCATTGCTACTTTATACAGTCAAGTCAACAAGATCCTCCCAACCTCGTGTCAGCCAAAGGCACACCAACAACAGCGCCAGCCTGGGGCCCAAAGCCACACCACCGACAGCGCCAGCCTGGGGAGAGCCCCCTTTGCCACAGCAGTGCCCCAGCCTGAAGCCCCGAGAGCGCTCAGGAACCTGCCAGGCACTGGGCGGGAAGGACGGGCGCTTATGGCGGCCTCGCCTGTCCCCACGGGGGCCTCACTGGGCCTCAGAGCTTCCTGCAAGGCCCCTCACGCGATCCGCTTTTATAGACAGGGAAGGAAGCACGCAGGGGTGAAGTGGCCCAGGCAGGTCAACAGTTAGGTCATGGGTCTGAGATCTCATCCCCTGCCCTTGGCCCCAAAGCCCCGGCCTTTCCCCGGCCCTGGGCCAGGGCTGGTCAGGCTGAGAGCCTCCAGACCTCCTGTCTAAGCCGTCCTCGGCCTCTGATGAGCCGGTGCTGCCCTCTTCCTGCCGTCAGCTCTCTGCACAGTCACAGATACAGGAGATTAAAAAAACAAACTAAAAGACAAGCCACCTGCCCTGCTGTGGCAGAGAAAGACAATCCAGCATCTGCCTCCAGCTGCCGAGCTCCCCAGCACCGGGGGAAAGACGGTGATGCCAAATGCCCAGCAGGGACTGCCAAGCCTATGACACGCAGGGCGTCTTCTCTGCAATCGTGGGTGGCCCACGCAGCGGGGCTCTCCTGCATCACACTCACTTATCACACCTAAGGCCTCCGACGGGTTTCCGACACAGCAAAGGGCTCTGCTCTGCCTGGCCACTGCCCCCGAGCTCCCACCCCAGGCCCCCTGCATCCCCCACCCCAATCCCCAAACTGCCGTTAGAGCCGGCATGGGCAGGGCATCTACCAGGGCAGATGTGGTCCCTGCCAGTCCAGTGAGCCCCTGTGCCACCTCCTACGCCTCAGGCCCTGCATTCTGTATCCCACTGAGTCCTCCTCATGCACCCGAGTCACTCCAGGCACACACCTGGGGTCCGGCACTGGGCTGGAGCCCTCTGCACTGTGGGACCCTTCGGGCCACATGGCCTTGCTCATCTCATCACCCTGCACACTGCTGAGCACACGGCAGGTGACTGCAAAGCTGGGCTGTGTCTTGGATAGTGGGGGTGGGAGGAGCGGGCCACCTGGGTGAGAACAGGGGTTTGCCCACTCACGGGGGCAAGGGAAGACAGAGGCGGGGAAGAACCATCTCCTCCTCGCCATGCAGTAGGCCCTGACCTTTACTTATTTAAGTGAAAAGTCAACTTTTCCAATCAAGCGCCTATCCATCTGGGAGAGGCTGGTCCCCAAGGCGTGCCACACTCTGCCTGGGCGACACTGACTGCCACAAGGTCATGGGGAGCACGGGAAGCCTCCAGGCTGTGCTTGGGCAGACACTCTCCCTCCCCAGCCGAGGACACAAACTTCTGGGTGACACAGTCCATCCACCCCCTGCCCCCCAACTCTACACAAAGTGGGGGCAGGAAGTCGCTCTGGGGGGTGTATTTTGCAAATCAGAGCACATGGTCTCTGGGCGAGTTTTCCAAGCCAAGTGGTCTCCCTTGATGGTCTCGGTTTATGGCCCTGTGGTTCTATCCAGAAGTGTGGGCCTGGCTGAATCTGCCCTCAGGAATATCTCAGACACCTGCAGAGGCCAGGCCGACAGCCCCAGGCCACGATGCACCCAGCACTCCACTCCCATTGCTGCCCTGAACTACCTCCTGCAGCCAGGTATTAATGGAGCTCCTGTAATAAAGGTGCTGAGGATACCCTGCAAATAAGTCCAAAACAAGTCCATTTTACAGATGAGAAAACTGAGGCTCAGCGGTCTTCCTGCCAGCCAGCAGTGGGCCAATATTTGAGCCTGGGGTTTTCTCATTTCCAGAGTACAAGTCCTTCCATGGTAGTCCCAGCTCAGACGAGCACCTGGACATCCCAGAATGCCACTTCCCTGGGACACTTTGCCATCATGTGGCTAATCTTCTATAGGGGCCATAGGGACAATGGGGACAGACATGCTGGCACTGTCCCACTACACCCTTACCAGCTGCGTGACCCTGGGTGAGTCTGCAGCTTCCCCACAAAACAGAGAAGACTTTCTATGCCCACCCACGAGGCTCGGATGAGAACCACAAATGCAGACATGGTCTGGGAAGCTGAAAAGGCTTCTCCCAATAGGGAGGACTGTTGTTATTCGGTTTAACAAACGCAGAGTGTCCACCACAGGCAAGGTCAGGGACTTGGCTCTACACGGGATGGAGCAATAAGCAGACGGAGAGAGAATGAGGAAGCCGGGCTTCTTCCTGCTGTGGAAGGAAGGTGCGAACGTGTACGGGCACGAGCTGAGGAGGAGCCCTGTGCTGCTGGACTGGGATCAGAGGCACGGGTGTGAGCTCGGGTTTTCGGGCAGGTCCAGGTGGGCACGAACACATGTGTGTGTCATGCCTGCGTACCATGAGCGTCTTTCCTACCTCCGTCCCCTGCCGGGGCCTGAGCAGCAACTCCCAGAGACAACACAAGCACACTGGGCCCTGGCTGAGATTCTTTTTTTTTTTTTTTTTTTTTTGAGACGGAGTCTCGCTCTGCCACCCAGGCTGGAGTGCAGTGGCCGGATCTCAGCTCACTGCAAGCTCCGCCTCCCGGGTTCACGCCATTCTCCTGCCTCAGCCTCCCGAGTAGCTGGGACTACAGGCGCCCGCCACCTCGCCCGGCTAGTTTTTTGTAGTTTTTAGTAGAGACGGGGTTTCACAGTGTCAGCCAGGATGGTCTCGATCTCCTGACCTCGTGATCCGCCCGTCTCGGCCTCCCAAAGTGCTGGGATTACAGGCTTGAGCCACCGTGCCCGGCCCCTGGCTGAGATTCTAAACAGCGCTCTCCACCGGAAGGAACTGGGGCTCCTTGGAGAAACGGCCGATTCCAGCGCTGAAGCGAAAACAGAACAAATGAACCTGAAACATCTTTTTGGGCCAAAAGGCAAGGAAGGGCTCAAAGAATGGTGAGGATGTGCCCAAAGGACACAGGGCCAGCTTGGAGGGGCTGCCGGTGCCTGCGTCGGGGACCATCTGAATATCCCAATAATGATGGTTAACAGATGATAACCCACTGAATTACACAGGAAGCCAGGAGCCCACACTGGCATACATACATCAGTGGAAAGAAGAGAACATCTTTCCTTAAAGTAAGATGCCAGGAGTAAATACAAGGAAGAATGATGGAGTGATTTGGTGACCATCATACAAATAATTCATTCAAACAAGAAATGCTAAGGGACACTAAAACTGGCAGATGAAAGTAGGACATCGCATCACCTCAAAGCATCTCCCCACAAATATGTATCAACTATAAAGGGGAAAAACACAACGTTACATGGTTGCCATTAAACAAGAGGTCAAAGTTAACATCACCAATATTTGGACAAACCAACATTACATGCCTATGAGAACAAGCACAGCACCACTTCTATGCAATGCTAGCCCCAAACGCACAACCTGGGTTGTATCGTGAGAAAACATCACACAAAATGACTGTCTCGTAATCCTCAAAACTGGCAATCTGTGAGGGCTGAGGCGAGGACAGGGAAGTGCTCCAGGACAGAGTCCAGAGAGACCAGAGAGCTGCCTGGCCCCGAAGTGGGTCTTCCTCTCTCTAGAGGAGTTCATGGAATAATTGGCAAAGCTTGAATGGGGTCTGCCTCTGGGAGAACGGTGTATGGAATTTCTTTCTATTCTGGAAATCTGGAAATTATTTGAAAATGAGAAGGCTGTGGGAACTCCAGGGAGTACCAGGTAATTCTGGAGGTGAGACTGTGTTTTGGGTACAGTAGAAAAGAGCTTGGCCTCGCAGCCAGACCACACCCCAGCTTGCACGGGATTAGCACATGGCCTTGAGACGGGGTAGGGGGTCATGGGACAGTGGGTCCCTTGCAATTGGGAAGACTGGAATTCCATCACCAGGGAAGGCCTTGAGGATATGGCAGGATCCAGGCAGGCTGAGGAAGAGGTGGCAGAACAGGTGAAGGGCACAGACAGCATGCACAAAGGCTCCAGGTAGGACGGGCAGGAGGGGAGCTTGGCGGGTGGGGGGTGTCCTCATCCCAGGGACCTGGCCTCTCCACACTCGCAGGGAACACTGGGAGGCCCCAACACCCAGAGCGTGTTCTTAGGCCTCTCTCTGAGAAGGTGACAGGGGGACTAGGAGGATGGGCTGGTGAGGCCACCTCGGCTGCTCTGCCTGCTTCAGGCCTGGGGACTCCAGGGCTGCCGGAGACTCTGATGGTGGCTCTTGGCCCTGCGCGCTGTGGTGTTCTCCATGCTCATCGTCTGCACCTGTGAAGGGTGGTGGAGGAGAGGGCCGGTGTCCGGAGGCGTCGGCAGGCTTGAGGAGGCCTGGCTAAAGCAACCCCGTGGTTCTTGGAGCTGGGGCCCCCAGGGCCCCGAGAGGCAGAGGGCACACAGGGCATGGGGGTGCCGCGGCATCTGGGAGGGAATGAGCGGAGTGTGAGCAGGCCCACATGTGCGGCCTTGGGTGTGGGGAGGCTGGGCGTGTGTGTGCGCGCGCGCACTATGGGGCCACCATGAGAGTGGGCGCCTGTGGATGTGTGGCCTGGGCCTGAGAACCTGTGGGGTCTGGCGTGAGTACATGTGGATATGCGATCGTGTGGGTATGGGGGCCCCTCGTGAGCACATGTGGGCCCTGGTGAGTGTATGTGGCTGTGCATGCATCAGCCCTGGCTCCAGCAGGCCCGGCCCGTCCCATCCCTGGCAGCAAGGCGCCCTCTTGTGGCCTGAGCAGGTGGCGTGGGGAGGAAATGAGAGTGAACCCTGAGACCTCGCCAGGGTGGGACGCATGAGGAGGGGTGGAGCGGGAGGAAGGAGGCGGCAAGGAGGATGCCAGGTGGGCATGCAAGAATGCCAGATGCGCACTGCCCTGGGGGCCTGGGGGTCCTCGCTGGCCCCTGCCCACCACTTCTGGCTTCACCAGGTTCCTCCCTCCCCGCATCGGGGGTGTCCTGTCTGATAAAGGGCAGACGGGCTTGGACGGCCTCATGGGATGCACATGGGTGGCCTGGGCCCTGCAGCAAGGCACCCCTCCAGCCGCACCCACTCGGGACCACACTGCCAAAGACCAGCATGCTATGTCTGCCCCTCCCACCGCATCTGCGGGGCTGATTCCCCACTCCTCTTCCCCGCTGGGGCGGCTGGGACCCTGCCCTCCCACAGGCCAAAGAGAGAGCGTGGGTGCATGTGCGCACATGTGTATGTGTGCACGCGTGTGTGTGTGTGCATGAGCCGGTGTCTAGGACCTGCATGTGAGTGTGGGACGAAATAAGGCCATCCCTGCACGGCTCCAGGGAGAGGGGATGCTGGGACAGAGTGCAGGGTATGGCCCCTTGTCCTCCCTGCCATGGATGACTGTGGCCCAGGAGATTGTGTGAGTCTACGGTCATGGAGCCCCTGGCCCTGAGCTCCTGGATTAAACCCTTGGAAAGTGCAGAGCACCCCTCTGCACAAATCTTTGCTTAGTAACGAGGACAGACATGGGGGATGCTGCAGTCGGAGCGCAGCCTCAGTGCCACTGATGGGGTGGCTGGGCTGGGGCTGGCTGGGAGATTCCTCACCAGGAGGCCTATTTTCAGCTACTTTCACTTGCCCATGAGAAGGGGCCTGGTCAGGTGGGAGCTGTACGGGCTGCTCACGAGTGGTGGGTACATGGGTTGGTTTCTGTTTTTAATAACCCCGCACTTTCAGGTGGTTTTCCTTCTTAAGACTCCCCCAACACCTGTTATCCCAGCAATTTGGGAGGCCGAGGCAGGCAGATCACGAGGTCAGGAGATTGAGATCATCCTGGCGAACACGGTGAAATCCCATCTCTACTAAAAATACAAAAAAATTAGCTGGGTGTGATGCTGGTGGGTGCCTGTAGTCCCACCTACTCGGGAGGCTGAGGCAGGAGAGTGGCATGAACCTGGGAGGCGGAGCTTGCAGTGAGCCGAGATCGCGCCACTGCACTCCAGCCTGGGTGACACAGCAACACTCGGTCTCAAAAAAAAAAAAAAAAAAAAAGAATCCCCCAAATTCACAAACCCAGGGCAGGGGCGATTGTGCCATAAAAAATAACTCTTATTCTTACACAGTGTTACA
Source organism: Macaca fascicularis (assembly GCF_037993035.2). Taxonomy (NCBI): domain Eukaryota; kingdom Metazoa; phylum Chordata; class Mammalia; order Primates; family Cercopithecidae; genus Macaca; species Macaca fascicularis. The sequence continues at coordinate 133,499,702 of NC_088383.1, read as the reverse complement.
TGGTGGCCCCAGGGCCACTCCAGGGGACCAGCAGAGCAGAGATCCATGACGCTGGGAGGCCAGCTGGTGTCAGGAGAGGGCTTGAACCTCCCTCCCTGGAAGGAAGAACACCCCTAGAGGGCAGGGGACACCTGCCACATTCACTCGATCCCTCACATCTTCAACAGCACCTGGCCATAGTAGGTGCTTGGTAAATATCTATGGGGACCAGGGGGCTAACGGAGGACAGGCTTGGGCCTCCTCTCATGAGCAGTGGGGACCATCGAGATTTTAAAGGCAGTGGGGAAGGCCAGGTGCTATGGCTCACACCTCTAATCCCAGCACTTTAGGAGGCTGAGGCGGGTGGATCATCTGAGGTCTGGAGTTCAAGACCAGCCTGGCCAACATGGCGAAACCCCGTCTCTACTGGAAATACAAAAACTAGCCGGGTGTGGTGGCAGGCACCTGTATTCCCAGCTACTTGGAAGGCTGAGGCAGGAGAATCCCTTGAACCCGGAAGGCGGAGGTTGCAGTGAGCCAAGATTACACCACTGCACTCCAGCCTGGGTAACAGAGTGAGACTCCATTTTTAAAAAGTACAATAAAATAAAATAATAAATAAATAAATAAAGGCAGTGGGGAAGGTCAAGCCTGCCCTAGAAAGCCACCATGACCATGTGGTGGACCACACCCACAGGGTGGAGAGAACCCCAGAGGCAGTGTACGTCCCCCCAGCCTGGTCTAGCAGGATTGACCAAATGGGAACCGTTAGGGAAATAGGCCACGCGGGAGCTACCACCATGGCGGGCCCTCACCCTAGGGGCCGAGCTTAACCCTCCCCTGTTCAGTCCACACAGCTGGGGCTCAGCCCCACTTGACACATGAGGAAACCAAGAGCCAAGCAAGGTAAATATCATGCTCAAGCCAGGCGCAGTGGCTGCCCTGTAATCCCAGCACTTTGGGAGGCCGAGGTGGGAGGATCACTTGAGCCCAGGAGTCTGGGCAACATAGGGAGACTCCATCTTTACAAAAAAATTAAAAATTAGTTGGGCATGGTGGCATACACCTGTTTCCCAGCTATTTGGGAGGCTGAGGCGGGAGAACCGCTTATGCCCAGGAGTTAGAGGCTGCAGTGAGCCATGATGGTGCCACTGTACTCCCACCTGGAAAGCAGAACAAGACACCATCTCAAAAAGAAAAAAACAAAAAAAGGCACACAGAGATCATGTCCAAGGTTACATGGTTAGCACGCGGCAGGGGACTGGGTCTCACACCCAGATTCTGGCGGTGCTCTTGGGGTCTCCGGGCAGCTGGACTCCCCCTCTGGAGGGTGGGGCTCGGCTTTTCTGTCTCCCTGCTCTCTGGTTTCAGCCCCCGGGCTCACGAAAAGTCAGGGAGAGCACCCGGGGCTACCAGGCTGGGCCTGGGCACAGGGCACTCCAGCCTGGAACTACATTTGGAGGCCGGAGTAGGGGGCCTTGTTCCTGGCTGTCCCCAACCTGAGGACAATGGAGCGAGGGGAGCACACTGGGTTCACATCTGGGTCCCACCCATGACACAGAGGAACCTGCACACAAATGAAACCACTGCGGCAAGGTGGCTGAAAATAAGAACTGCGTCCAGCTGGGTCTGCAGGGACAGGAGTCAGGGGCCTCTGAGCCCCCTTTCCTTCCTTCTTTACTTTTCCAGGCTGGAAAAGATGTAGCAATCAGATAAAAAATGTAGATTCCCTGATGCGACGGTGAAGGCTGTGGGGGATGTGCCCTCCCCTGCCCCTGGGTTGTAAGTGCCACCAGCTCTGGCCATGTCCCTGAGCCACAGGGCAGCAGCGGAAAGGCAGAGGCCAGCCCTGTGGGCAGTGAGAGGACTCAAGTGAGACTCCAGCTCTCAGAGAGGCCCTGCGGCGGACAGGCTCTGGCAGCCCTGGGGGCATCCAGCAGAGCCCAAGTGGCCCAGCTTCACGTTAAGGTTTGAGAACATTTTGGGCAGGCGGCCGGCCTGGCTAGGATGGTGGCTAGGATGGTGGCCTGCTGCAAGCTCACTACAGTCCCCTTCTTCCCCTGCTTGTTTCGGCCTGGCCACGGCTGCCCAGATCCTCCTGGGTCCCCTCCCCACCTCCCCACCACACACTGGAGGGAAAGAGAACGCTTGGGTCCAGTGGACTTTAACCACAAAGGCAGCAGTGATGGGGCTTCTGGGGCTTCTGGGGCTGTCACCTGTCACATCTCCCCCAGGCTCTCAGGTGGGGTGGGTGGGGTCTAATGACCGACTTCAGGGCCTGCCCTAGGTCAGAAGCCCCCAGAGCCAGGTCCTGCTTATGTCCAGCTCAGCAGCAGGTCGTATGTGTGTGTGTATGTGTGTGTGCGTGTGTGTGTGTGTGTGTGTGTGTATGTGTGTGTGGAGGGGGCCAAAGCGGGGGAGGGCAGGAGCTGACCAGTCCTGTGAGCACCCACACTGGCTACTCTTGTTTTATGAGGCCCAGACCCTGCTCAGAGTTCCAGCAACACTTGGCTAATTGGGGGGTGGCCTGAGAATGTTCAGGGGCACAGGTCTTGGAATCAGGCAGAGGTGAGTTTGAATCCCGACGCTGACACTGGTAGGCTGTGTGGCCTTGGGCAAGTTACCACACCTCTCTGAGCTTCCATTTGCAAATCTAAATCGTAGGGGTAAGAAGGCGGGCGGCTTCTCTGGGCTGTTGCAGGGTGTAGACGAGCTGAGGCCGAGTGTATGTAAGCACGAGCACACGCCCCATGAGGCATACCTGCGTTATCTCCCTTGCAGCTCCTGGGGAACGCGCTTCAGGGAGTGTCTTGGGAGAAGAGCACGTGTGAGCACTGGGCCCAGAGCACGCGCCTTGCAACATCTGTTGAGCGGCTCTAGGGAGATGAGAGGGCCCTGCTGATGCTCCCTCAATCCCTGTCACACCACTCCAGAGCCTCGAAGGACTTGCACGTTCCCAGGAGGCAACTTCCTGGGGTTGGCAGGCTGCCTACAGGGGTCCTACCTTCTGGGCCAACCCCCAGGCCTTGTGGTCTCACTCTGCGGCCACCTCCCGGCCTCCACCTGGGACCCCCTTCCTCAGCTCAGAGCCCACCAGCCCTCAGTCCACTGGTTTCCCCCACAGGCGGCACCAAGCCCAGCAGGGGCGTTCAGGTTTTAACATCTTTCCCCTCTTGCCCTGGACACGAAGCAGCCTTGGTCAGGAACCAAGAATGCTAAACAGGGTCAGTACCAGGAAGGGCGACCGTTCCTAATCCTGTCTGCCCTGTCGCAGCAGCCAACAGAAGGCAGGAAAACCCAGCAGAGGAGGAGGAAGCTGACGCTGCCCCAACCAGACAAAGCCACGGGGGCCATGACGGCGTGTCTGCCCCGGAAACCCCACGTTCACCTGCTGAACCAGCCTCCTTTCACACCCCCGCCTCTGCCTCGGGTCTCCTCCCCGCTCTCTTAGGAGGCCCAGCGTCTGGGACTGCCATGTGCCGACAATGTCCAGAAACCTCCCAGGACCGTAAACTGGGAAGAACATGGACCTCCCTCCCAGAACAGCTCGTGAAGGTCGGGGCAGGGAGCAACAGGGCCCCCCATGGTGGGGACATAAACTCATCTGACCTCATCTGGTCAAGCTGAACATACGCTCCTCCATGACCCAGCACTGCCATCTATCAGCAGATGTGCCCCAGAAGGACGCACGCTCATGTGTCCAGGAGACAAAAACATTCCTGGCAGCCTGTGCAGAAGCGCCAGACTGGGACCCACCCACATGTTCCCTCCAAGGGATGGGCAGAGAGGGGTGTTCGAGCCACACAGGACATGATGAACAAGCCACAGCTCAACGGTACAGCGTGTGATCCATTTGGATAAAGGTCAGAGAAGGAAGAGCCAGCACCGTGTTGGAGGGAAGTCGGCCGTGTGGGAGAACAAAGCAGGCCCCGTCACTGCAGCCACTGTGCCCGCAGCAGGGCGGGCAGCCTCTGGAGGACTGGGCGTGTCAGTCAGGGACTAGGTCTTCCGGGGAGCTGATAGCCTCCTAGTTCTTGACCTGAGAGTGTTCGCTTCGTAATTCATTATGCTATGTATTCGAATGTATTCACATCACACCATAATTGTTTAATGGCATATTTATGTTATATATATTTGACCACATTTTTTAAAAATTTGTTTTTGAGACTAGGTCTTGCTCTGTCACCCAGGCTGAAGTGCAGTGGTATGATCATAGCTCACTGCAGCCTTGTGGACCTCCTGGGTTTAAGAGATCCTCCTGTCTCAGCCTCCTGAGTAGCTGGGACCACAGGTAGGTACCACCACACCTGGTTAATTTTTATTTTTAATAGAAATGAGGTCTCGCTATGTTGCCTAGGCTGGTCTCAAACTCCTGAGCCAATTTGATTTTTAATAATTTTTCAAATGAAAGTATGACATAAGGCCAGACATGGTGGCTCATGCCTGTAATCCCAGCACTTTCAGAGGCCAAGCAGGTGGATCATCTGAGGTCAGGAGTTCGAGACCAGCTTGGCCAACATGGTGAAACCCCATCTCTACTAAAAATACATAAATTAGTTGGGCGTGGTAGTACGTGGCTATAATCCCAGTTACTTGGGAGGCTGAAGCAGGAGAATTGCTTGAACCTGGGAAGTGGAGGTTGCAGTGAGCCAAGATCATGCCACTGCACTCTAGCCTGGGTGACAGAGTGAGATTCTGTCTCAAAAAACGAAAAAGAAAAAGAAAGCATGACATAAAGTAGATTAGTGCTTGTCTGGGGCTGGGTGGAATGCGGGGGCGCTTTGCTAATAATAGCTAAACGATTTGAGGCTTCTTTTTGGGGTGATGAAATGTTATAAAATTGAGGTGATGGCTGCACAACTCTGAATATATGAAAACCACTGAGTTATACAGCATGGGAATTATTTCTCAATAAAGCTGTTACCAAAAGAGACAAAAGAAAAAAATGTACAGGCTTAAATTTGGGTGTGTCCCACTCTGTGTGACCTCAGGTGAGCTGAGTGACCCCTCTGAGCCCAGAAGTGCCCACCTACACCAGAAGCCACAGCCTCTACCCCGGGCAGGACCAGAGGGCTGCCGAAGGGATGTTTGGGATTCACGGACTCATTGCACAGTGGATTTTTCCACAGGCCTGTTCCCATTGCCCTTCCCTGCACTGCCAGGAGGAGAGCCTGAGGAACTTGGGCTGGTCTCCCAAGCCCAGCACTGGCCCTTTCTCTCCACCTGGGCTGGCCGGGATTTCTCTGGCTGGTCTGTTTACACACGAGGGCAGGAGGAGGGTCCTGACTCCTGGAAGGCTGACCAGGGCCACCACAGCCTGGACCTCCCCTTGCTAGTCACTCACTTTGACATGTGACTGCTGAAAAATTAACACCAGGTTCACTTCCTTCCCTCACACTCCACGTGGCACAGAAGAAAAATCTGTCATGTTCCAAAGCGAATCCACAGCCTTCTCTTAACAGGAAACACTCTGAAGTCCATCGCTGCGAAGTCTGGAAGCCCCAGGACAAGGTGCTGCTTTGACGGCAGCCGCTTCCAAGGTAAAAGGCCAGGCATGGGGGCCCTCTCTCTCCCCACCCAGCCAGCTCCACAGCCACGCACCCTGCAGCCCCTCGTCTTCCAGCTTTGTGCAAGACAGCTGGAATCCTAGATCGGCTGGCCTCCCGCTGCGGGAGAACCTCGTCAGCACCCAGGCCCCAGCTAGCAGGGACCTTGCAGGACGTCGGGAATCACGGTCCAGGAAACTTTCCCTCTCAGAAGGGCAAGCTGTTTGTCAAGAACGTTCTGGGCTCATAACACATCTGCCAGCCTTGGGTAAACAATAAGAGAAGCCCTGAGGCGAGTTCCGCCGGCTGCTTTATTTACACAGCAGTTCCAGGACTAGCGCAGGGGCTTCCCAGGCAGTAGCGCCTGTGACTGGGTGGTGGCTGTGGGGTGTGGCGTGGAATAGGGAACAGAGTGACGGGGATGCTGAGGGGCCACACTACCTGGTTTCTGGCAAGTCCAAAGGAAGACAGGTTGGTGGGGATATAAGAGGCAGGAAGGGTCTGTGGCTCAGAAGTGCCAGTGGCTCTTCCTTCTCCAGAGAACAGAGAGGGCACCTTGGAACTGGGCAAAATGTCCCTTCCCTCTACCCATTTGTCAGACTGGGAGGGCACAGGGTCCCAGTCCAGCCCCATCCTCCAAGGAAGATGAGGGCTGCCTTGACAGGCAGGCAAGCAGGGAGGGGCGACAGTGTTGCGGGGCATGGGCAACAGTGCACTGACCCACCAGGACCCACATCCAAGAGTACAGCCCTGCCTGGGCCCCGGAGTGAGGTGGGCCCTGTGACTACTGCAAAATGTGGCCCCGAGGGCAGGACATTCCAACAGGGAAAAGTGCAGGCAAAAGCACCCGCCCGGGGGACTGGGGGTGGCCAGGTTCCAGTCCAGCCTCTGTAAACTTTGCCAGATGGCCTTGGCCAAGGTCCTAGGTGTCCCACCTGAAAAAGCCTCTCGCGGCAGGGCAGCGGCACCCTCTGGGGCTGCAGGGCTCATGGGACCACAAGGATTTGCCACCCACGGCACAGGACCCCCCACGGAGGAGACACTCTTGTCCAGGGCCTGGGCAGCAGGAATGCTGTGGCTGGATGGGACCTCGAGGGGTCCAGGGGAGCAGCCACGTCCAATGCACCAGGAGTCCTGGGAACAGGGCAGGCGGGGGACACCCAGAAGGCCTTTACCTGCCACCCAGGTGAGGGCCACACCCTGGCTGGGCAGGACTTCCACACGGAGCAGGTATGAAAAGAAAGCTTTGTGCTTCCCTGTCCAGGGCTCTTGGGCAGCCCTGCTGGGCCAAGTTCCGGACCCCGCTGCCCAGGGATGATGCTTTCCGGGGGAGCAGGCCCTGCAAAACTTTCTCTCCGGAGCTAAGCCACCCGCAGTCTCTCCCAACCCTGAGGCTTCACTCTCTTTGGGCCATTTTATAATGAAATCAAGAGAAATGGATACATCCAAGGTGACAAGGAGATCTCACTGCCAGTGAGCGGCCGAATCCCACTCCTCAGCCACCTCTCGGCCTCTCAGACTCCTGACAGCTGCCTCAGAAACACAATCATGTGTGTGTGTACGTGTGTGTACATGTAAGTGAATGCACGTGTGCGTGCTCTGTACCAGAAGACCGTGGCTGAGGGCACGTCCTGCAGCAGGACCAGTGGGAGGCCTCAGTCAGCCCTCCAGCTTCCCTCCCTTCCTGGTGCCAGTGACTGGCAGGACTGACCGCTGCCCCCACCCGCCAGCTGCTCCAGCCTGGACGGCCTCCCCATCCTGCCCTGGCCTCAAACCAAGTGTGGGCGCAGTTACTCACTGCAGGGCTCTCTGCCACCTGGGCCCAGGACAAGGCCACCCCCCTCCCCGCTTCACTCTCCCATTTCAGCCAAGGCTAGGCCAAGGCCACCAACAAAGGACAGAGCCTGGAAGGCCTTCTGATGCCCAGCTGACCCATCCAGTGGTCACTGGCTCCCGTGAGGCCTCTTTGGGCCACTCACAGGAGAGGAGAGGCTCAGCAAAGGGTTGCGACAACATGCCTTGGCTGCAGAGGAGACACAGCTGCTGCCCCTAAGGGGCTCACCTCTGTGCAGAACAGGGCCGTGCTGAGGTGCCAGAGGGCTGGGGTGCCCTGGAAGGGCGAAGTGCTGCTCGATAGAGCCTGGCTGGGGGCGTTTCCTGGAAGCAAGGGATGCCGGCCCAGTGGCAGGTGCCCGGCTGACTCCAGAGGCTGTTTGCCGGCCCCGGGCCGGCCACACGTCCGCAGGGAGCACCACGCAGGCCCTTCCAGGCCCAGCATGGCCCTCCAGAGAGCGGGATCCCATCAGGGTCCGCAGCCCGGCTCATCCAGGACCCCACGCCCCTCCAGCACTTCAGTGTATCTGTGCACCGAGAGTACCATCTGGAGGGAGAAGGGGACAGTGCAGGAGGAGGGCGGCTGCCACCTGGGGCCACCAACACTCCTGCAGAGGCCAGTGAAACTTTTCTAGTAGCCACGTTAACAAAAATTTAAATAAATGGGTGAAATTAACACGAAATATCAGCATTTCAACATGTAGCCGATATAAAAAAAAAAACTCATGAGCTCTTTAACAATCCTTTCTCCCCACTCAGTCTCTGAAATCCAGTGTGCATTTCACACTTCCTGTGCGTCTCACTGTGGACGAGCTACAGCTCCTGCGTCTGACAGCGCAGCTCCAGAGGCTGGGAGACCTCCCATCCCTTTAACCAGGGTGCACCCACACACACAGAGCTCCACCTCCTTTGATGCCCGTGTGGCCTCCCCCAGTGGCTAGGTCCCCACCTTAGTCAAGCTAACGCTCTTCTCCCTTTGTCCTGCATGTTAACAAAGAGAGATTTGCATCCTTACAAACAAATCAAAAGATCCGACATTTCAAATCTTGTTAGGAACAAACGGGCTAAGTCCCATTCTCTTCAACAGAGGCAGGTGACTCCGTGTCTGGAGCTAGGTGGATATGGACAGATACGGATGGATATGGATAGATATAGACGGTAGCGGCTGCATGTGCTCCCCACCCTGGCCATTTGCTGAGGGCTTGCTGTGTGCCCAGAACTACACTGATTCCTTTCCTACAGCATCTGAACACATGGATACACAGGACAACACACACACTGGAGCCTGTTGGAGGGTGGAGAGGGAAGGAGGGAGAGGATTAGGAAAAATAACTAATGGGTACTAGGTTTAATATCTGGGTGATGAAATAATCTGTACAATAAACCCCCATGATACATGTTTACCTATGTAATGAACCTGCACATGTACCCCTGAACTTAAAAGTTAAAAAAAAAAAAAGAAAGAGGCTGGGCACAGTGGCTCACACCTGTAATCCCAACACTTTGGGAGGCCGAGGTGGGTGGATCACGGGGTCAGGAGATCGAGACCATCCTGGCTAACACGGTAAAACCCCGTCTCTACTGAAAATACAAAAAATTAGCTGGGTGTGGTGGCGGGCGCCTGTAGTCCCAGCTACTTGGGAGTCTGAGGCAGGAGAATGGCATGAACCCAGGAGGCGGAGCTTGCAGTGAGCTGAGATCGCGCCACTGCACTCCAGCCTGGGCGACAGAGTGAGACTCCATCTCAAAAAAAAAAAAAAAAAAGAAAGAAAATGTGGTATATATACACCATGGAATACTACTCAGCCATAAAAAGCAACGAAATAATGGCATTAACAGCAACCTGGATGGAGCTGGAGACCTCAAGGAATGGAGGTAACTCAGGACTGGAAAACCAAACACTGTATGTTCTCACTTATAAGTGGGAGTTAAGTTATGAGGATGCAAAGGCATAAAAATGATATAATGGACTTTGGGGGCTTGCGGGGAAGGGTGGGAGGTAGGTGAGAAATAAAAGACTACACGCTGGGTAGTGTACACTGCTTGGGTGATGGGTGCACCAAAATCTCAGAAATCACCACTAAAGAACTTATTCATGTAACCAAAAACCACCTGTTCCCCAACAACTACTGAAATTTTAAAAATTACCAAAAACACCATTATGAAGACGCTTGTAGAAAGAGGCCATAAAACAGTATTCAAGGAAAAAGGAGGCTGCAAAACAGTATCATCACATTTTTGTAAAAAGAAAAAAACCAAAATATTACCAGTCTGTTGATCCATGCAGAGAAGGTGATGCAGAAGGATTTGGCAAACTATTGACGGAATTTCTCTCTCCGGGGCCAGGCGCAGTGGCTCGCACCTATCAACCCGGCACTTTCGGAGGAAGAGGCGGGTGGTTCACCTGAGGTCAGGAGTTCGAGACCAGCCTGGCCAACATGGTGAAACCCCGTCTCTACTAGAAATACAAAAATTAGCCAGGCATGGTGGTGCACACCTGTAGTACCAGCTACTCAGGAGGCTGAGGCAGGAGAATCACTTGAGCCTGGGAGGCGGAGGTTGCAGTGAGCTGAGATTGCACCTCTGTACTCCAGCGTGGGCAACAGAGTGAGACTCTGTCTCAAAACAAAACAAAACAGTTTATCTCTCTCCGGGAGACAGTGTCATGTGGGAAAGTCCACCTCATACTCTTCTTTAAATGGCATGCAGGTAACCGGAATCTGAAAAGCACCAACCCTTGCTGGCATAGGGTGGGCACAGCCTCCCTCATGCCCGCCTGCATTTGTGGGCTGTGAGGGGCCTTCCTCAGAGGCCCATTATCAGTTTATAGGGGCACCTGGCCTGGGCTGGCCAGAAAGACCCCAACTGAGCTGGCATTCAGGACAAACATGTTTCTCCTCCAAGGAACCAGAAGCAGCCCAGTATACAACAGGTACGGTTCTACCCCTCCACTTCCTGCCAGGTCACACCGCTGCGTTCCCAAGCAGGGAGGCGCCACCTGTGCTCACGGGTCACAGATATGCCCTGAGATGCACGAGGTGCTGGGCTGGGCTCCTGATGGCTGATGCCAGGCAGCGCCTGGCATCAATTGTAGGGCCCCAAGGTCCACTGTCAGCCGACAGCCCCTCGCCTGGGAGCAGCAGCAGGACCAGCCTCTGTGACCTTTATAGGAAAGGCAGGACTGGGGACTGGGGGACCCCTGGCTGGTCTCTTAGAAAAAATGTTCCTGTGGCTTGTGAGTGGGGTCTCCCTCACTCCCTTAGGCCAGGCCTAACCAAGGGGAGCCACAAAACCCAACTTCAAGAAAGAAAGAAGGCCCATATGTCATACATGTCGGGGGCTCCATGGGGGCCCCCAAGCCTGGGAGGGTCTGGGAGGTAGCTGGAGGGGACCAACTTCCTGACTGTAGACCCAGGTGCGCCGAGCATTCCTCACTCACCTCGCACTCAGCCACGGTCCCCAACCTGCAGGAGAGACCTCAGCGCGATGGTCAGGCCCTCTGATCTGTCTTCTCTGCTCCTGCCTAGGTAGATCTCTCAGGACGAATATAATTGCTCCCACCCCACCCCAAATCCAAGTACCCCCAGGTAACCATGTTTCAACCAAGTCTCCCCAGCATCAGAAAAGACGTGCATTCTCTGAATGGCCATAACAGAAACCACCTAGCATAAGGCAAGGCAACACTCTGATGTCCAAGATCCTCTCGATGACCAGGTGAGCTGGAGCTCAGGCACCACAGGGCCCTCCACATGCCCGGAAGCTCCCAAGCCCTGAGAGCTGCTCCGACCAGGCAGACTTTTGCCAGCAAATAAAACACAAGCTTCTTCTCGAGATGGAGGTTTGTTCCAGGGCATCCCTGAGCAACCCTCTGTTGTCTCCAGGCTGTCTGTGTCTCACAGAGTGGAGAAGGTGAACAAAAGGAGACGGAGGCTGTCCAAGGGGCTGAGTGCCCACAGCTGTAACTGCCACAGTGCAGGGTCTGATCAAATTGCCGAAGGGACAGCAGCACAAATTTGGCCCAACTCCCTGGTGGGCCGCCGCCAGGATGGACAGTGCCTTTGCTTATTTCTCTCTGCACTGCACACCGTTTCAAAACCCAGACCCTGTATCAAAAGCCACTCTACGTTATCACTGTCTGCTATAAGAGACCACCCAGCTCTGTTCTCAGAGGTCCACTACATACAAGACAGTGAATGCCCACATACTGCCCTTTGATTTGGAAAGAATACCCCCTTTACTTTGAAGAACAAAACAGAATGAGAACATGGTCATCCCCTGGAAGGAAGGTGGATAAATGACTCCCGCTGGCACTGACCTGAACTTCCCAGTCCGCACCTGCAGCGCTCTCATTCCACACCGCTGGGCACCGCCGACGTCGCCCACGATATCGTCCCCAATCATGACGGCCTGTCACGGCAGTGAAATATGCTCAGAAGTGATGTCAGGAGAGTTTTATTCCTGGGCTCCTTCATCTTTTTTTGACGTAATAAATGGCTTGATTTGATGTTTAAAACCACCATCATACACATTAAACAAGATAATATTGTCATCGTATTGATTAAAAGTCAACCCACCTTGAATATATCTCACACTGCCCCTGTAGGCCATGGCTTTGAACGCTATATATTTGTGCAATTCGAAATCAATCAGCAGACGTCAAAGTGATTTGGCACCCCAAGGACGTGCGGGGATGCTGAACGCTGTCCGGCCTCCGCTGGAACACAGGCTAAATTTCACCTGACCCTAAAGACTCCGTAACCTGGTTATTTGCCCTTGATTCTGTGAAAGTGAAGCAAATCTCTGGCATATCCTCGTAAGTTTTGCTTTATATAGGTTTTGCTTTCAATGGGGAAGGTATTGCCTTAAAAACAAAATAACAGACAAACCAAAATTCACACATACACAGAGGAAATGCTCGCAGCCTGGGTATCATTTCAAAAAGCAGCCTCTGGAATACACTCTCTCACCTGAGAAAACCAGAAAACCAAACGACGAAACAACAGCTTTCAGGACACTGGACATCAAGCAATGAAGGACACTGACTTCTGAGATGCAGGAAACAAAGAACGTGGCTCCTGTGACTGCCCCCAGCATACTGCCTTCGATGCTTCCAGACTGTGGGCACAGGAGGGGTGCTGTGAACTGAAGTCTGTCCCCCACAAATTCACTTGAAGAAGAAGCGCTAGACTGCAGTGTGACTGTATTTGGAGACAGGGCCTGTAAGGAGGTAATTCATTGAGGCTGAAGGAGGTCAGAGGGGGCCCTGATCTGATGGGACTGCTGTCCTTACCAGAGGACGAGGCACTGGAGTGCACTCCACAGAAGCACAGAGGAGAGGCCATGGGAGGACACAGCAAGAAGGCGGCCATCTACAAGCCGGGAAGAGAGCCCTCATCAGAAACTGGACTTGCCGGCACCCTGATCTCAGGCTTCAAGCCTCCTGAACAGTGAGAAAGAGTTTCTGCTGTTAAATCCGCACAGGCTGTGGTGTTTTGTATGATAGTCTGGGCTGACTAATACAGAGGGAAACCCAGGTAGAGCCCAGTAGGATCCCTGAATTGGGGAGACAAAGCTAGGATTCTGGGGAGACCCAGGAGCAGAGTCCACAGGACAGGGAATCAGAGAGGAGAAGGCTGCATGGAGAAAGAGCCGTGGAGAACGTGGAGGGTCCCCTCAAATGCTCAGCAGACCACTGCCAGCACACGTGAGGGAGGAAACTCCCTGAGTCTGGGAAAGAGCCACACCAAATGACTAGAGAAAACGGTGCCTGTGTCTCACACAGGATTGCATATGTCCCCACCAGCCAGGCTGGGAAAGCTCACTCACGATGCACAAGGCATTGAGTGCCATCTTCAAAGCCGCTGCTTCGCAGTGAGGAATAATTCATCCAGGGCAACCCCTGCTCTGGTGCTGCCCCCAAATCTTAAAAGCAAGATCTGGAAGGATCAAACTGTTTCAAGTAATATAATTGCATCCCATAACAAAGTTCGCAATTCCTTATGGGCACACAAAAATATCCAGCACCCAAAAAGAAGGTAAAATTGATCATGTCTGGCACTCAATAAAAAATGATCAGATGTGCAAAGAAGGAAAATATCATGCAGAAGGAGGAGAAAGATGAGTCCATCCAAACTGAGAAAGAACTGACAGAGAGGTGAGAATGAGCAGACAAGAGCATTGAATCAGCCCTTGTAATAGTATTCCATATGTTCCAAAAGTAGAGAAATGGAAGGTAAAAGAAAAAATCCAAATCAAGCTTCTAGAGATGAAAACTACAATGACAGGGATCAAAATACACTGGGTAGGATTAATGCCAGAAGAGATACTGCAGAGGAAAAGATTAATGAACCCAGAGACATGGCAATAGAAACTACCCAAAATGAAACAGAGGCAGAAAAATTATTTTTAAAAATGAACAGAGCATCAGTGAGCTATGGCACAACTTCAAGTGGCCTGATGTACACACAATTAGAGTTCCTGAAAGTGAGATGAGGTGGGGCACAGTGGCTCACACCTATCATCCTAGCACTGTGGGAGGCTGAGGTAGGAGGATCACTTAAGCCCAGGAGTCCAAGACCAGCCTAGGCAACATGGCAAGACCTTGTCTCTATAAAAATTTAAAAAATTAGCCAGATGTGGTTGCTCAAGCCTGTAGTCCCAGCTACTTGGGAGACTGAGGTGGGAGGACCACTTGAGCCTGGGAGTTTGAGACTGCAGTGAGCTGTGTTCGTGCCACTGCACTCCAGCCTGAACATCAGAGCAAGACCCTGTCTCAAAATTAGAAAAAAAAAAAAGTGAGATGAGAGAAGACACAAATACATTTGAAGAAATAGTGACTGAAAATTTTCTAAACTTGATAAAAACAATAAATCCACAGATCCAAGATCCCAATGAACACCAAACACAAGAAACACACAGACAACTGTATTAAGGCACACCATAATTAAATTGCTCAAAAGTAGTGACAAGGAGAAAATCTTATAAAACAGTCAGACAAAAAAGAGACATGTTATCTACTTATATACAGAGAAACAAAGATAAGATGTTAGATTTCTTGTTGGAAACAATGCAAGTGAGAAGACTGTGGAGTGCCATCTTTTAAGCAGTAAAATAAAAAAATGCCCATCTAGAATTCTGTACCCAGCAAAAATATCTTTCCCAAACGAAGATGAAATAAAGATATTTCAGACATCCGAAGAGGAAGAATTCATCACCACTTGGACCCATCCTTGCAGGGAGAGTCCAAATCGATGGGCCCCACACTCAGTAAGACTCCCCCGGCTTGGGCGTGCTTCACCGTCTTCGTTTCATTTTGTCTTGATTTTGGTTTGTGTATTTATCACTTAGCCCCACTTAGCATCTGAATTCCAGGGAGGAGACCTGTAGTTTGTTTGTTTGTTTGTTTGTTTGTTTGTTTGGAGACAGAGTTTTGCTCTTCTTGACCAGGCTGGAGTGCAGTGGTGCAATCTTGGCTCATTTAGATAACTTATTATGTCCTGGCCCTGTGCTGGGTGCTTCACTAAGATGATTTCCTTTAAACGCCACACCAGTTATACCCATTTTACAGATGGAAGTGGAGGCTGGCCCAAGGTCACACAGCCAGCAAACAGTAGAGCTGGGATCTCCACCCCGCTGCTCTAGAAATCTACCCTACAAGAAATGTAGAAGTCCTTTGGGCGAAGGGAAAATGACAATAGCTGGAAATACTCATCAACACCAGAAAAATAGCTTGTGGGCATGTGCTGACCTTCTGCCTGCTTAGCTCCCTCCTCTGCTGGCTAATTCCTCCCAGGCCTTCAGGACTCAGTTCCAGTGACCACCACCCTTCCCCTGCCCCCAGGCTGGGTTGCGTGGCCCTCCCAAAGCACTCTGGGATCGCATCCTGGTGCCACCCATGTCATAGTGCATAATGGACTCTGCTCATCCCACCCTTCCAGAAGCAGGAGCTCCTTCAGGACAAGGAATCTGGGCTGACAACTGGCACTTGGTTGATGCTCAGCAAATGTGTCTTGAGCAGATGAGTGCTCTGCATTATGGCAAGGCCGGCTGTGTCTGAACACACTTATGAGGCACAGACAAGACTTCCCATTGGTCACCTACATAGAGTGGAGGGAGTCATACAGTCCCCGCCAGTGTGGCCGAAATGTCAGTCACTTGTGGGTCTTCTTTCGCCACGTTAACATGTGTTATTGCTTAAATGGAGTCATGCTCTTTTTTTTTTTTTTTTTACATAAATACATGTAATTTAAAGAAAAAACAGCTGGGAGTGGTAGCTCACCCCTGTAATCCCATGAGATGGGCAGATCAACTGAGGTCAGGAGTTCGAGACCAGCCTGGCCAACATGGTAAAACCTGTCTCTAATAAAAATACAAACCGGGCATGCACCTGTAATCCCAGCTACTTGGGAGGCTGAGGCACACGAATTGCTTGAACCTGGGAGGTGGAGGTTGCAGTGAGCCAAGATTGTGCCACTGAACTCCAGCATGGGTGACAGAGTAAGACTCGGTCTCAAAAAAAAAAAAAAAGTAATAATAATTTTAAAGAAAAAAAACCCATCCAGCTCCTCTCACTGCCCTACTCCAAAATCTGATTAAAAGCTTCAAAGTAGGTTGGGCGCGGTGGCTCATGCCTGTAATTCCAGCACTGTGGGAGGCCGAGGCAGGCAGATCACTTGAGCCCAGGAATTCCAGACCAGCCTGGGCAACACGGTGAAACCCTGTCTCTATTAAAATATAAAAAATTAGCCAGGCATGGTGGCAGACGCCTATAATCCCACCTACTTGGGAGGCTGAGGCAGGAGAATGAGCCAAGATTGCACCACTGCATTCCAGCCTGGGCAAGAAGAGCAAAATTCTGTCTCAAAAAACAAAAACAAAAACAAAAAAACTACAGGTCTCCTCCCTGGAATTCAGATGCTAAGTGGGGCTGACCGATAAATACACAAACCAAAATCAAGACAAAATGAAACGAGGACTGTGAAGCATGCCTAAGCCGGGGGAGTCTTACTGAGTGTGGGGCCTATCGATTTGGACTCTGCCTGCAAGGATGGGTCCAAATTTGCTTTCCATCTGGGGAAAGGGGACCACAGAAAGGGGGGCTGGGCCTGATGTGGCCAGCAGACACACAGACTCACTCCTGTCTCACGCTGAGCTAGAGCAGCGGGGTGGAGATCCCAGCTCTGCTGTTTGCTGGCTGTGTGACCTTGGGCCAGCCTCCACTTCCATCTATAAAATGGGTATAACTGGTGTGGCCTTTAAAGGAAATCATCTTAGTGAAGCACCCAGCACAGGGCCAGGACATAAGAAGTTATCTGAACATGTTAAAAAGGAAACAGAAACATGAGGAAAGGTTTTGTTGAGGAAATTCTCTATCTCACCACATCAGAGAGAGAGAGAGGCCCGACGACCTGCAGCAGGCGCCCTTGCTTTGGTTACTTGATACCTTTGCCTGGGGCTTTCGTGGGCCGGTGCCAGGCCAGGCAGTGGGCGCACAGTGTGAATCAGACAGATGAGTCCCAGCCCTTATGGAACTCACGACAAGTGCTAAAGACAGACGTTAATCAGGTAATTCCACAGTCTCATCATCGGGGCCTGGGATAACGCACAGGAGGCTATGAGGCCTGATCTCCTGACCTACTGGACTTGGGGGTGGTCAGGAAAGGCTTCCCAGAGGAGGTGAAGTTCTGAGCTTTGCTCTGTCTGATAGGCAAAAGGAGTCAACCAGGTTGTAGGACACAGAGGAGAGATGGGATACACCCAGCAGGGGCTACCACACATGTGTTCACTATCCATCTCCCCACCATTCACCAGGGCAGGCCATGCCATGAATTCCAGAAAGCACACACACATAAACCTGAAGCAACTGTCCTGGGAACTGCGTCCAAACAGTCCTTCAGATAACCAAGGAATCGCCAGGAGCCTGATAAAGGACAAAGGCAGAGCCAGCGAGGCCCCCTGAGGCCAGGGAGGTAGTTTCAGCTGAACCCGGAGCTTTTCTGCCACTTGGCATGGACTCGTCAAGTATCACAGTCAAGCAGAGGCCAGAGGGGCCTCCCTCAGAGAAGCCACGGGGGATGGTGGTGCTGAGAGAGAGCTCGGAGGAGGTGGCTGAGGGCTGCAATGTTGAGAATTCTGCCAATTGCTGGTAGCCGCAAGCCACTGCGAGACATAAGGTGCTTGAAATAAAACCACGTCTTCCTGGTGTGGTGCTCTATACTTCATACTTTGCACGGATTTTCTCTGGTCTTTCCTCCCCCTACCCCTGTGCTTCCCAGAGTGTGTCATGCACACGGGTGACATACTATTTGACTCCAGGCAGAGCAAGGACATACATTTTAATGTAATCATGTGGTCTTTATTTTTAGATTAATCTATTATGGTAAGTGAGAGATTCTGGTTTTCCATTTATAGTAGTCATCAAAAGTTCCTTTTAAAATACATTTATTTAAGTAATAAAATGAATCAATTTTAAGAAATGTGAAGTAAATAGAGCTAGTGGCAAGTACCCAGATACGGTAAAAATATCCAGATATGGTAAAAATTCAAAGTGCTTTTTCCAGAATGACTGATGTTAGGGAAAATCCTGCCAAATCCAAATGAGGTTTTTGTGTCTATCAAACCAGCTCCTGGCCAGGCAAGAAACAGCCAGTGGCACCGCGTGCTCCCTGGAATGGGACCAGCCCCAATGTCCGCTGCACGTACACAGGGCGCTCTAAGGGTCAGGAAAAGCCAGGGCTGGCTGGGCAGCCCCCATAGTTGCTGGCATCTGACAGCAGGGCTGGCCAGAGCTCCCATGTTCGAGTCCCCTCTGCCCTTCTCAAGGAGTTGTCTTCAAACTGTGAGGTCCGTGGTGAACATTCACAGCGCTCCAATTCAGGACCATGTCCACTGCTGCCAGAGACTCCAGGGCCATCCTGCTAGAAGGTTCCTTGGAAATGGAACGGGTCTTCAAATATTACATGTCATCCTATACCTCCCTGCTTCTGGGGAAAATAAAACTGTGTGCATGCTCCTCCCACACACACAACCAGACAGCACACACGTTTCCCTCCCAGAATAGAGACTCTCGGTTCTTCCTGGGCTGGGACATTTGTGGATGTGGCCCACGGAGACGGGACCAGAGGAACATGGTCACTCGGAGGAAGAGTTCTCATGCAGGAACAGCATGGAGGTTCTGTGGGATAAAGCGAGGCTGCATCCAGGCGGAGCTCCGGGAAGCTGTCGGTGAGGGAGGCGGAGGCTGGGGGCCGGGACGCCAGGGCTGGCGGGGTGCACAGCTGCCCGGAGCAGCGATGCCTGTCCAGGCCAGCTTGTGGGCTCCGCATACCAAAGTGCACTCAGGATCCCGGGGGATTCCCAGATTTACTATCGGTGAAGGGCAATAATCACGCAAGGAGGAGCAATTATTGCCAAATCATTTAGGATTTAAAAAATCACTGGCAAGAAGATAGAGGTCAGGAGGTGCACCGTCAGGGGAAATAAAAATACTCCACCTGCCAGGGCTGGGCTTCGCTTCCTTTCAGACACAACATGGTTGGGGGTGAGGTGGAGAAAAAATGAAAGGTCGGACCTCCCAGAACCCAGAATCCAGAGAGCCGGAGGGAGGCGCCACAGTTTCAGAGGCAGGTGTCCCGGGTCGGGCCCCACAGCTGTCAATCCTCCCTCTTACGCATCTGCCTGCCTGCCCTGGTCTCCTCTTCAGCGTCCTAGGTGCTGGAGGGAAACCTCGTCTAACAGGCGGCAATGCTTTGGAGTGCAAACTTCCAGCGCCAAAGAGCTTCCGTGGTTCACAAATATTGTCCTTATCCTGGGGCTCTGCCAGGAGGATTAGGGCGGGAAGCAGCAGGGCTGGGTAGTGAAGGTAGAGTGAGCTCAGTGTCTGTAACTGCAGCCCCAGGGGGCTCATATCCCCCAGGGAGATGCCTTGAGATGACGGCTCACTCTAGGATGAGCCCTGGACCCAGGTCCCAAAGGAACCCAGGCTCCCACAGAGACCTGGAGACAGTGCGATGCTGAGTGATTATCACTGTGGTCGGACACCCTCATAAGGAACAAGACTAAACTCAAAGACTACTTGAAAAAAAAAAAAGCCAGAAATCGCGGTGTTGGTAAGGACTTGGGGAAACAAGCATCTGTATACACAGCAGGTGATGAAGGTGAATGGACACACCTTTCTGAAACAGAAATAAGCAACATGCATCACAGCCTCCAGCCACATCACTAGGATTTGGAGTAAATAATCAGAAATGTACAAGAGGATGTACATACAAGATGTAGTCATCAGGGTTATGCACAAGAGCGAAATTCAAAGCAGCCTCATCTCCATCAATAGGGAATGGTCAAGAACATGACAGGAGTCTGAACAGTGGAATAGTATGCAGCTGTGAAAACTGCTTTGTTAAAGTGCCTACATAAGTACAAAGAAAGCTGTCCCCTAAAAAAGAATAAGGTCATGTCATTTCCAGCAACAGGGATGGAACTGGAGGCCATTACCCTAAGCAAACTAATGCAGGAACAGAAAACCAAATACCACCTGTTCTCACTTATGAGTGGGGGCTAAATACTGAATACACATGGACACAGGGCAACAACAGACACCAGGGCCTACCTGAGGGTGAAGGGTGGGAGGAGGGTGAGGATTGAAAAACTACCCCATCAGGTACTACGCTTATGACCTGGATGACAAAATAATCTGCACAGCAAACCCCCAAGACATAAAATGTACCTGTATCACAAACCTGCACACGTATCCCTGAACCTAAAATATAAGTTAAAAAAAATTGTTCCCAATAGGATATTAAGGGGGAAAACTCAGATTTCAAATAGCAGATACAAGATTATCCCAATTTTGTGTTAAAAATGTATATTTAGACACAAAAAGTTGGCAAGATCAAGCATGATTTGTGTTATTCTAGGCTGGTGGGATGATGAGTGGTTTCTTTTTTTCTTGTACTTTTCTGAATTTTTCCTAGCTTCTTTAATGAGCATGAGTTGCTTCATAATCAGATATTTTAAATACTTGTGTTTTGAGAAGAAAATAAAATCTACTAAAAAAAAAAAAAAAAGCCGGGCGCGGTGGCTCAAGCCTGTAATCCCAGCACTTTGGGAGGCCGAGGAGGGCGGATCACAAGGTCAGGAGATCGAGACCACGGTGAAACCCCGTCTCTACTAAAAATACAAAAAATTAGCCGGGCGCGGTGGCGGGCGCCTGTAGTCCCAGCTACTCAGGAGGCTGAGGCAGGAGAATGGCCGGAACCTGGGAGGCGGAGCTTGCAGTGAGCCAAGATCGCGCCACTGCACTCCAGCCTGGGCAACAGCGTGAGACTCCGTCTCAAAAAAAAAAAAAAAAAAGGCTCCAAGGGAGAAAAACTCTAAAGGAAAACTAAGCCATGAGGTCTCACAGCACCTTATGACTAGGACACATCACAAAGACAAGGCCAGGGCTGGAAGCTCCTGCGACTCCCGTCAGTTTCAGACCCACAGCTGCAGGACTAGGTGCCAGCTGCCAGGCATCGGTGGAAAGAGTTTCCAATTCAAACCAAGGATGCAGGAGGACTGAACCCCTCCTGGGCCCATTCTTTCAGTGCCGAAGTGGGCACCACCCAGCAGGCCAGCCTGCTCCCAGTCAGGAGTTGAGCAGGGTCATCCCCACACTGACACCCAAAGAAAATGCCCACGGCCGGGAGGTGGGGCTCAGTCAACAGGGTTCACGGGGAGGCCTCAGTGGAAATACCCATGGGGGAGGGAGGCCACAGCAGAAAGAACTGGCCCAGAGTTGCCCCCATGTGGACGGACATGCACTCCCCACTCACCAGCCTCCCCCTAGGGGTACAGACTGTCCGTAGACCCCTATAGTTAGGACTGATGCCCTGAGAATCATGGAATGAAATGGTAGGGCACCCTCCAGTTTATATGGCCAGGCTTCTGGATAAGCCTGCAAACCTCACCCCCATTTTTCAAGGCAGTTCTGAGGGCACAAGCCATGAGGAGGTCCTGAGGGATCACGGCAGCCTCTGCTTACCCTCCCCACCTGATATCCTGCCCACCCTCCCCACCTGAAATCCTCCCTACTCCACCCCACCTGAAATCCTCCCTACTCCCCCACCTGAAATCCTCCCCATCCCCCCACCTGAAATCCTCCCTACTCCCCCACCTGAAATCCTCCCTACCCCCCCACCTGAAATCCTCCCTACCCCCATCTGAAATCCTCCCTAACCTCCTCACCTGAAATCCTCCCTACCCCCCGACCTGAAATCCTCCCTACCCCCCACCTGAAATCCTCCCTACCCCCCCACCTGAAATCCTCCCTACCCCCATCTGAAATCCTCCCTACCCCCATCTGAAATCCTCCCTACCCCCATCTGAAATCCTCTTTACCCCCAACCTGAAATCCTCTTTACCCCCCACCTGAAATCCTCCTTACCCCCCACCTGAAATTCTGTCTACACCCCACCTGAAATCCTCCCTACACCCCACCTGAAATCCTCCCTATTCCCCCACCTGAAATCCTCCCTACCCACCCACCTGAAATCCTCCCTACCCCCCCACCTGAAATCCTCCCTAACCTCCTCACCTGAAATCCTCCCCACTCCCCCACCTGAAATCCCCCCTATCCCCACCTGAAATCCTCCCTACCCCCACCTGAAATCCTCCCTACACCCCACCTGAAATCCTCCCCATCCCCCCACCTGAAATCCTCCCTACACCCCACCTGAAATCCTCCCTACCCCCACCTGAAATCCTCCCTACACCCCACCTGAAATCCTCCCTATACCCCACCTGAAATCCTCCCTACCCCCCCACCTGAAATCCTCCCTACCCCCCCACCTGAAATCCTCCCTACCCCCCACCTGAAATCCTCCCTACCCCCCGACCTGAAATCCTCCCTACCCCCCCACCTGAAATCCTCCCTACTCCCCCACCTGAAATCCTCCCTACTCCCCCACCTGAAATCCTCCCTACCCCCATCTGAAATCCTCCCTACCCACCTACCTGAAATCCTCCCTACCCCCATCTGAAACCCTCTCTACCCCCCACCTGAAATCCTCCCTACCCCCCACCTGAAATTCTGTCTACACCCCACCTGAAATCCTCCCTACTCCCCACCTGAAATCCTCCCTACCCCCCCACCTGAAATCCTCCCTAACCTCCTCACCTGAAATCCTCCTTACCCCCCACCTGAAATCCTCCCTACACCCCACCTGAAATCCTCCCTACCCCCACCTGAAATCCTCCCTACACCCCACCTGAAATCCTCCCTACACCCCACCTGAAATCCTCCCTACACCCCACCTGAAATCCTCCCTACCCCCACCTGAAATCCTCCCTACACCCCACCTGAAATCCTCCCTACACCCCACCTGAAATCCTCCCTACCCCCACCTGAAATCCTCCCTACACCCCACCTGAAATCCTCCCTACACCCCACCTGAAATCCTCCCTACACCCCACCTGAAATCCTCCCTACACCCCACCTGAAATCCTCCCTATTCCCCCACCTGAAATCCTCCCTACCCCCCCACCTGAAATCTTCCCTAACCTCCTCACCTGAAATCCTCCTTACCCCCCCACCTGAAATCCTCCCTACCCCCAATTTGAAATCCTCCCTACCCCCCACCTGAAATCCTATTCTCCCACCTGAAATCCTCCCTACCCCCCAATTTGAAATCCTCCCTACCCCCCACCTGAAATCCTCCCTAACCTCCTCACCTCCCTAAGAAATTCTGCTGCGCCGCTGGCCCTTCCTGAGAGCTGGGCTATGGCTAAGAGCACTGGATGGGGCTGGAAGACGATGGTTTGGAGCCCGGCTTCACTCCTCATTGGCAAAGTAATCTTGGGTTCAGTACTAGAGTTCTCTGTGACCGTTCTCTTAATGCTGCAGTTCTCCCCAAGGCACATCTGGCAATATCTAGAGACAATTTTGGTTTCGCAGCTTAGGAAGGGGGCGGTCCCATGTAGTGGGTGGACAGTGGGATGCTGCTTAGCACCCTACAACGCATAGGACATCCCCTCACCACAAAATGATCCAGCCCAAAAACGTCAAGTGTCGAGGTTGAGAAATCCGGGTTTTTTTTTTTTTTTTTTTTTTTTTTTTTTTGAGACAAGGTCTCACTGTCTTGTCCAGGCTGGAGTACAGTGGTGGTGCCATCTCAGCTCACTGCAACCTCCCCCCTCCCAGATTGAAGCGATTCTCATGCGTCAGCTTCCTGAGCAGCTGGGACCACAGGCATGTGCCAGCCACCATGCCATTATTCTTTGTATTTTTTGTAGAGACAGGGTTTCACCAGGTTACCCAAGCTGGTCTTGAACTCCTGGGCTCGTGATCCACCCACCTCGGCCTCCCCAAGTGCTGGGATTACAGGTGTGAGCCACTGCGCCCAGCCTGAGAAATCCTGTCTTTTACCTCCTGAAGCACCTATGACAGGGTATTTCATCTCTAAGCCTCAGGCTCCTCACCTGTGAAACGGGCCTCTCCGGACCAGGCTCCTTGGCTGCTACATATAACTAAGTGCTCTGGTTTGAACAGTCTCAATCTCCACCAAATCTGCATGACCTGCATCCCACAGAACTTCTTATGATGATGGAAAACTGCCAAAACCTTCACATGAAACCATAAAACCACCCACTGATTCAGAAGCTTAAACCGTGAGAATTAGATCTTTCTAGAAGTAACCTTTAAGATCTGTTATTCTTTGCCTTATTACTGGATCCTAGAAAGGGCCAGGTTGCCTCTAAAAGGTTTGAATTTCCAATCTATTAGCGTAATACCAGCAATCTGTGATTTCTAGGCTACTGAGGAAAGGTTAAAATGAAAATTGGATTTGGGGAGTTACGTCTATTCTGAGTCCACACTGAAAACTCAGCAGCAAGAAGCAGGTCAGGGTCTCGGGAAGCAGCAGTGATCAAGGGAAATGACTGGTGATAACTTTATTGATTAAAGCAGCTGGAAAAATGTAAGGTTTGCCACAGCCTGGCACTTCAGCAGCAAGAGAAGTCCTTGCAGGCATTTTTCATTAAAAATAAAAAAGCCAGGAACAGAGAATTATTACCCTGTGCATAAGACACATTCATTTGAAACGGCCTTATCTTGAAATACTGCTTTAAAATGTCTACACATCCTGAGCGTCAAGTAACATTAGTGAGCATTTTAGGAAAACGGCAGGGTGGGGACGTTCGCAACATGCAGTTGCTGCTCCACTGTCAAAGGGACAGGCAGAAATGTCACATGAGGGTGGGAGAGGAGGATGATGTGGGAGGTAAATGAGACACAGCTTTGCCACATATGCGCAGAGCCACCAGAGGAAACAAGTCCTTCGCTCTCCAGGGCCACAGATGCTCAAGGTGGATGGCAGCGGCAGTGACCAAAACCGCGAGCAGCCACGGTGACCCATCAGGAATCCACAGCCCCACTCCCTCCCGGACGCACTGCCCCAGCATCCGAAAATGACAAACCCAGATTCACTAGACCCCCATAAGGGGTCTCCTTTGGGGGATGGGCTGTATCTCATTTGAAATGTGAAGGAATCTGACTGTGAAAATAACTGAAAATGCCAAAAGAAAAAGGCAGGGAGAACACCCAAGGTCAGACCATCCAAATATCACCAGCAATGCCATCTGGACAGCTAGTCTCGTTTCCTTCCCTCTCCTTCCCTCCTTCCTCCCCTCCCCTCCCCTTCCTTTCCTTCTTCTTCTTCTTCTTTTTTTTTTTTTTTTTTGAGCAGGGTCTTACTGTTGCCCAGGCTCGTGTGCAGTTGTGCAATCTCAGCTTGCTGCAACCTCAACCTCTTGGGCTCAAGCAATCTGCCCACCTCAGCCTCCCAAGTAGCTGGAACCACTGGCACATGCCACCACATCTGCCTATTTATTTTTTTGCATTTTTTTGTAGAGACGGGGTTTTGCCATGTTGCCCAGGCTAGTCTCAAATTTCTGGGCTCTAGTGATCTGCCCACCTCGGCCTCCCAAAGTGCTGGGATTCCAGGCATGAGCCGCTGCGCACGGCCAGGTCTTATTTTCCGGGCAGTGGCAGGGTTTTGTTTTTGTTGGGTTTTGGGTTGGGGGAAGGGGGCTGTTTGAGATGGTTGTGATCATACCACTTACATTATTTTTTGAGACAGAGTCTCACTCTGTCACCCAGGCTGGAGTGCAGTGGCACGATCTCGGCTCACTGTAACCTCCGCCTCCTGGGTTCAAGTGATTCTCCGGCCTCGGCTTCCTCAGTAGCTGGGATTACAGGCACCTGCTGCCATGCCCGGCTAATTTTTGTATTTGTAGTAGAGATGGGGTTTCACCATGCTGGCCAGGCTGGTCTCGAACTCCTGACCTCAGGTGATCTGCCCTCCTTGGCCTCCTAAAGTGCTGGGATGACAGGTGTGAGCCACCATGCCCGGCCTACTTATAAACTTTTAAATATTGATTTTTAAACTCAGATTAAAGCATTAGCCTTTCTCTCTCTATATAAAGCAAATTATTTTGAGAATTTATTGTCTCTTAAATTCATCCTATGAGGGGAATACAAATATATACATAGTTGCTTATTTTTTAAATAAAAAAAAATCTGTAATATTTATAAAATATTTACAGCTATGATATTTATAAACATGGCTACCTACAAGAGACAGGTAAAAACAAAATAGAAGGAAAAGAACAGAAGTTAGACTTCCTTGAATATGTCTTGCTTTGTGGATCTGATTTTAGAACCATATAAATATTTTACATAAGTGCAAAACAAATGTAAATGTTAAGCCAATTCCCTAAACATCAAAATGAAAATGAATTCAAAGAGCGTCCACTTGGTGGAATACCACCCACAAAAAAGAATTATTCCTAGCAGCTTTAAATACAGTATTTTGGTCATAAACCTCTAGAGCAGGGGTGTCCCATCTTTTGGCTTCCCTAGGCCATAATGGAAGAAGAAATGTCTTGGGCCACACATAAAATACACCAATGAAGTCCGGACGCAGTGGCTCACGCCTGTAATCCTAGCACTTTGGGAGGCCGAGGCGGGCGGATCACTGAGGTTGAGAGTTCGAGACCAGCCTAACCAGCATGGAGAGACCCCGTCTCTACTAAAAACACAAAATTAGCTGAGCATGGTGGCACATGCCTGTAATCCCAGCTACTCAGGAGGCTGAGGCAGGAGAATTGCTTGAACCCAGGAGGCGGGGGTTGTGGTGAGCTGAGGCACCATTGCACTCCAGCCTGGGCAACAAGAGCGAAACTCCGTCTCAAAAAAAAAAAAAAAATTATCAAGAGATGCCAAAATTAGAACTAATGATCAGAAAGAGAATATTTACATAGTGTCAAAGTACTTTCCCACAAGACAGTTATTAAGGCCAGGCGCAGTGGCTCACACTGGTAATCCCAGCACTTTGGGAGGCCAAGGCAGGCAGATCACCTGAGGTCAGGAGTTCAAGACAAGTTTGGCCAACATGGAGAAACCCCATCTCTACTAAAAATACAAAAATTAGCCAGGCTTGATGGCGGGTGCCTGTAATCCCAGCTACTCAGGAGGCTGAGGCAGAAGAATCACTTGAACCCGGGAAGTGGAGCTTGCAGTGAGCCAAGATTAGGCCATTGCACTCCAGCCTGGGCAACAGAGTGAGACTCCTGCTCAAAAAAAAAAAAAAAAGATACTTATTAAAAGGGACAAATTGTAACGACAATGGAGAACTCTGGAAGATACCTCCTCAACTGGTGATCAGAGTTCACAGATAAAGGACACTAGGGACATGACTGCTACATGCAATGTGTCCCCAGAAAGCCATGAGTGGGATGACTGATGGTGTCTGAATAAGGTCTCTAGGTTAACTAACAGCCTTGTGCCAGTGTTGATTTCCTGGTTTTATCATCGTTTGATGATGATGGGGAAGCTGGTGAAGGGCACATGTGAATGTTTTGTACTATGTTTGCAACTTTTTGTGAGTGTCAAGTTACTTCAAAATGAAAAGTTGAAAACAATTTTGAAGGGTTATTAGTTGATAATTATTAAAGCACAGTGATGGGTACCTAGGAGTTCCCTGAGCTGCCCTCTCTACTGACATAGACATTTCAAATGTTCCATGATGGAAGGCTAAGAAGAGAGGCTGAGGAAACAAAAACCTCACATGAGTCATGGAGCTTCTTCAGACTGGATTCCCACAGATCAACAGTCAAAGAGCATTTCTGAGACAGTCAAGGAAATTTAAATACGGGTTGGTTTTAAATAATACTAACAAAAATCACTGTTAATTTTTTAGGTGGTTTTAAAATTTTTATTGTGGTAAAATACACACTACATAAAATTTATGACTGTGACCAGAGTATTCAGTTCACTGGCATTGAGCACATTCAGAATGTTGTGCAACCATCACCACTGTCCAGTTCCAGAATATTTGTTTTCTCTTTTTTTTTTTTTTTTTAGACAGAGTCTGGCTCTGTTGCCCAGTCTGGAGTTCAGTGGCGCGATCTCAGCTCACTGCAATCTCCACCTCCTAGGTTCAAGCAATTCTCCCGCCTCAGCCTCCCAAGTGGCTGGGATTACAGGCGTGCACCACCACGCCTGGCTCACATTTGTATTTTTAGTAGAGTCAGGGTTTCACCATGTTGGCCGGGCTGGTCTCGAACTCTTGACCTCAAGTGATTTGCCCTCCTCAGCCTCCCAAAGTGCTGGGATTACAGGTGTGAGCCACCATGCCCAGCCCAGTTCCAGAATATTTGTATCACCCCAAAAGGAGACCACATACCCTGAAGCAGCACTCCCCATTGCCATGCAACCCTGACTCCCGGCAACCACTAATCTGCTTTTCATTTCTATGGATTAGCCCATTCTAGACATTTGCTATACATGGAAGGATACAATATGTGTCCTTTCGTGTTTGGCTTCCTTCACTTAGCATAATGTTACCAGGGTTCATCTACATTGTAACATGTGTCAGAACTTCATTCCTCTTTATGGCTGAATAATATTCCACTGTATGGACACACCACATTTGGTTATCCTTTCATCAGTTGATGGGCAGGCATCTTGGTTTTTTCTACCTTTTGGCTATTGTATACGGAGCTGCTATGAATATTTGTGTATAAGTTTTTGTTTGCTACACCTGTTTCAGTTCTTCTGGGTATAGACCTGGAAATGGGTTGCTGAGTCATACGGCAAATTCTATGTTTAACTTTGAGGAACCACAAAGTGGCTTTCTGTGGCAACATTGTCATTTCACCTTCCTACCAGCAATAGACAAGGGTTCCAATTTGTCTACATCCTTGGCAACACTTGTTATTTTCTATTTTTTTTTTTTTAACTATACAGTCATCTTAATTAGTGTGAAGTGGTATCTCATTGGGGTTTTGATCTGCATTTCCTGATGAATGATGATATTGAGTATCTTTTTGTGTGCCTGTTGGCCATGTTAGGGGTTTTAATGTATTGTAGTTATGTCTAAAAATCACCATTTTTTAAATGTCATGCTACAATATGAAAGGATACAATTGAGATTTGCTTTAAAATGTGACAGCAAAAAAAAGTAAATTTATTATTATTATTATTATTATTATTACTATTACTTGGAAATGGAGTCTCACTCTGTTGCCCAGGCTGGAGTGCAGTGGTGCAATTTCGGCTCACTGCAACCTCTACCTCCTGGGCTCAAGCAATTCTCCTGCCTCAGCCTCCTGAGTAGCTGGGATTACAGGAGCATACCACCACACCCAGCTAATTTTTATATTTTAGTAGAGACAGGGTTTCACCATGTTGGTCAGGCTGGTCTTGAACTCCTGACCTCAGGTGGTCTACCTGCCTCAGCCTCCCAAAGTGCTAGGATTACAGGCGTGGGCCACCGCACCCAGCCAGTAAATTTTTTAAAAGGAAAAAAAAGAGGAAAGAAGAAAGGAACGTGGCAAAATCTTAACCACTGAATCTGGGTGATGGATATAATGGGGATGTGTATCATTCTCTCTATTTTTCTGTATGTTTGAAATCTCTCAAAATAAAGAAATTCTGCTCTATGAAGCAAGGTAGTACAAAGCCAGGTTATTTATTGCTGCAGTTCTCATTCTTTCAAAACACAAACCTCTCCTTCTCTAACAGACCAGCATGACATTTCCCAGGTGTTTTCTGGGGACTCCAGGGAGCCTGCATCTTCTGACATCTCTATGGATCTCAGGGCAGGTGAAGGTACAGTGTCTAGACTCAAAGCACCATGAGGCACCAGTGTTCTGGACTGAAATGTACACAGGGGAAACACGCACCAGGCTTGACACCTGGGGGACCCCCAACCCATACTTCTGCTGCCCACTTCCAACGAGGCAGCAGGACAGCCTGGGGCAGCTGTGGACTCTTTCCTTTCCTTTTTTTTTTTTTTTTTTTTTTTTTGAGAAGGAGTCTCGCTCTATCACCCAGGCTGGAGTGCAGTGGCGTGATCTCAGCTCACTGCAACTTCTGCCTCCCAGGTTCAAGCAATTCTCATCCCTCAGCTTCCTGAGTAGCTGGGATTACCAGGCATGCACCACCTCGTCCAGCAATCTATCCCAAAATAGTCAAAATATAAAGGTCGCAAAATGAGTGACTTTATTATTTCTTCCATATTGTTGTAATCTTGCTGTTACACTGTCTTGTCAGCGAGATATATTAATACACTGATAGGACTCGTCAATTCTTATCCTTTCAGAGAAGCAGCAAAAATTCAGAAAAAGCCGTAGGCATTTCTGCTTCTTGCTTTCACATTGAAAGTAACTTCACTGTTGAAACTATTCAGTGCATTTCATTTGCTGCCTTCCCCCTCCTTCCCAGCCAGGTCAGCTCTCACAGGGAGCCCACACTTGGCTGCCCGGCCAACCCCACAGGCTGCCTGAGTCCTGCAATCCATTCCAAACTCCAGGGCCTCCCTGACGGGGCTGTCTTCCCCGACCCACTTCACAAGGCGCCAACCTACCTGGTGGGCTTCCACTCCTATGGCTTGCAGGGCAGACTTGAAAAACTCAGGAGAAGGCTTCCCCACTACCTCGGCTTTGATGCCACAGGCATACTGGGAAAAGAGAGAGGGATATGGCATGGGTTTGGGATCAAGGAACAGGTGTATGCCCAGCCACGGAAACCCTGTCCCAAATGTGCCCCCAAGAGTCAAGGGCCTTGAAGAAGCAGGATGCTGTGGGCCTGAGAACACATCTCACAGGCAGGAGCCTCACAACTCCAGAAAGGGCTGCTCGGGTCGCTCAGGTCATCTAGCACCAGGCACCCTGCCATTCACTCAAAGGCCTACCCACAGCAGAAGGCATCCAAGAGCTGGCAAAACTACAGGGTTCCCAAGGGCCAGCAGAGCAGTGCTCTGCTCACTCGCCTGCAATTCCGTCCTCTCATCCCTTCTCCCCTTCTTCTCCCCTCTTCTCCCCTGCCCACTCCCAGCTCATCACAGGCCTCCTGGGTCAAGCCTGGGGCTCCATCTGCTCCTCTGCCTCTCCCTCCCACCTGATGGCAAGCAGGCAGGAGCTGCTACAGCTGTGAGGATGGGATGGGATGTGAGGCTGACCTGGGGCAGCTGATGGGACCTGGGCCGGCTGATGGGACCTGGGCCAGAGTGGACCTGGGGGAACCCCTCCCAGAGGCCTGGCCACAGATGCTCTTGGAAACTGAAGGGAAGTCAGGAAGGAGGCCAGTGAGGACCCGCCAAGCTTGAGGTGCTGCAGATGCCCAGGGTCAGGAACGACCGGTGGTCAGCACTGACACAGAAGCCACAAGCCCAAGAAGAGCGTGGCAGAGAGCAGCTGGGAGAGCGGCAGGGTCGGTGGGAGGGGGGCTGTGCCCACTGGACGGGGAGGGAGAGATGGGGAGGGAGGACAGCGAGGACAGCGAGGGCCGGCCAGGGGGCCTTTGTGGAAACACAAAAGGCCATTCATACGTTAATTAAGCACAGCCTCTTCTCAAGAAAGACCCAAAAAGTCCCAGGTGCCCTGAGGTCTGAAGAGAGCTTGGGACAGAACCAGGGCTGGTACCTCAAGCGCCTTCATGTAGGGACCAACATCCAGCATCAGGCCAGAGGTCTCCTTGTAGTAACGCCTAGGAGAGAACAGAAGGGAGCACGGGGTGCTGAGCACAGGAAGCTGAGCACGAGGAGTTGAGTGCAGGATGCTAAGCATTGGGAGCTGAGCACCGGGCCTGTCTTGCTGGCTGCAGAGCCAAGCCGGGGCTGAGGGGCGGTCCAGGCACCACGCTGAGAATGACCGCAGGGGACCAGCACCACAGAGCCCGGTGGCGGCCGCCACACCCAGCAGGGAGAGCACAGCAGCCAGCAGCTCCAGGAACGCCATGGGTCACACAGAACGTGCCCCTGCTGTCAGCCTCCTGGGGACCCTGCTGCAATGATTAACAGGGGACCCGGAGGGCAGATGGTTCCAGTTGCTAACACAGAGAATGACAAGTGACCTGTGTCCTGGGAAGGAACAGCAGGTCCACAGGACATGTGGCGAACCCCTAATTGCTAATAATTAACCCCTAATTGCTAATAATTAACCCCTAATTGCTGGCTGAAGAAGGGAACCCCATTAGTTCCACAGCACCCTGCTGCATCCCCTATTAGCCGGAGGTCAAGCGAGGTGCCAGGTTTCACGGGCGCCAGATGTTTTTATGAGAAGACAACTATTTTCTCCCCTGTCTCACGGAGGTGGAGACAGGCTCTGCATGAGGGAGCATTCCTTTTTCAAAATGGCCCCACTGCTCTTTGAGCCCAGTGCTGGCTTGGTGGCTGGTTGCAGCCCGGCCTGGCCCACCCTACAATGGCGTCGCACTGAGCCTCAAGACACCCACAGTCCAGACACATGGTGGGCCAGACCCGGCTCTGGCTGAACAAAGTCAACTGACTACAACGAGGGGAGAAAGTGGTTTAACCTGCACTGCTCTGAAGACGCAATCCACTGAAACCCAAGAATACGCAAGGGGGCTTGATTCTTGGAACCACTAAAATGTTTTGCCATCCACCATCACATCGGTTTCCCTCTACTCCTGCCATGCCCTTCGGATTTGGGAGCCGTGGAGAAAGCACGTATGCAGAGAACGAGAGGGAAGAAGAGCGCATGCTGACTTCAGCATTCAGATCTCGCTGCCTTCTAACGGTGTGACTTTGGGGTGCTTACGCCTGTGGGCCTGTTTCCTAATCTGTAAAATGGGCAAAATGAACAACAAACAATACCTTCCTCACGGATTGCTGTGAAGCTTGAACAAAATAACGCATGCAGAGTTATTAACTTGGTACCCTGCATGCAGAAGCTGCCCCGATGAGATAGGAGAATATTATTATAAATAACCGCTCGCCCAGGCTGACACAGGCAATAAGATACAAGCTGAGGGAAGGAAAAAATGAACACGGTCCTGTTCAATTTGGGGGGTTGAAATGTGTCATGTGACCACCTGGGGTGTGAGAACTGAGCTCCCCGGGAGCTGCCCCGGGTCTGTGCGTTTCCTCCAGCTTCGCCACTCCTGGGGACTCTGCCTGTCCCTTTCTGCCCGGCCTGACGCCTTGAAGCTGTACAAGCCACCCGGCCACTCCTGTTGGATGACCCGCTCACCCCTGGGCATCCTTCACTGCCTGCCTCAGACGCTTCCCGGCTAAACTTACAAGCTGGGCTGCAGGTACCGGCTTCAGCCAAACCTGGGCCTTGCCAGGGCTGGTCCCTTACCACTCCCCTGTTAGGCATCTTTGGAGTTTGGAGTCTGTTTTTTGAAGGTGTGGGCATCTCCTGTGATGTGGGCATCTCTCCATATGAACCCCAGGCCTGTTCCACAGCCTCTGAGGCTCTGTGCTCTGGGGTCACGACACAGGGATACAGGCTGGCTGGGATGCTGTGAACAGGCTCACAGAGAGGGGACCTGAAAATGCTCTCCTTTTTAGAGTGACCCCCAAAAACAGGCTTAGAAATCTCTAAGTTAATGTCTTAGACGCAGACTTCAAACGTATATTTTGCATTTACATGGCCTAAAAAAGTACTGCCTTTTCTTTTCCCAGTTGGACAATCAGCCACTTTGGTCTGATGATTTCCTGATTTTCTGGACCCCTGGTGGGGTCCAGAGTTCTCAGGAAATGGTGAGGGGACACCAGGTTCGGGGGCCTCCACTGGCTGCTGCTGCAAATGGCCCAGGTTACCTTTGTTCCCCTTGGCATTAACGATCCCACATGCTCCACAGCCCTTTGCAGGACTCGGGGACACTCCCAGCCCCAGGCCTGCTCCCCAGGGACTCACAGTCTGGTGGGGAAGCACAGAAGCCCACAGAAAAATTCTCAAGGGCAGGACCCAGGTGATGGGCAGTCTGCTTGAACAGGGCGGGGGACGGGCTGGGGACAGGGAGGGAGGAGAGGCATGGAAAGCTGAGACTAAGTTAAAAGGAATGAAGGGGAGGTCCAGGTCCAGGGAGCACCTTGGAATCTGCTGAGCACCCTGCTGAGGACCAGAGTGGCCACGCCACCACAAGCAAGGCCCTCTGCAGGCCCTCGAAGGCCACGACCCTCGTCCCCTCCTGCCCACCTGTGCCAGGAGAAGGAGGGCATGGAGGTGGGTAGGCAGGGCCTCCCTAAGGAAGTGATGTGTGGAAGTAAGCCAGGACGGAGGAAAGAAAGTACCCCACATGGGAAATGCTTACCCAGCAACAAAAGAAAACCTGAAATCAGCACAACTACTCCATTGTGACAGGTACAGCTCTGTTTGGAGCTGAGGATTCTGGGGGCCTCTGGGCCCAGACCCCTGTCCCTCAGCTACCCTGGGGCCAGCTGGAGGAGCTGGAGGTTGGGTGGACGGGAGCAAGCACCTCCCATCATCTGGCAAAACCTCCCAAGGGGACCCACGCGCGCCACTTCTGCTGGCCTCATGTTCCCTGCAGCCTCTTCTAAAGTGAAAGAAACCTGGATTTTCTTATGTTTAAATTTAGTCCTGGATGGGATTTTTAAAAAACTGAACATGCAACTTAAAATACACAATCAAAACCTTGTCTTTGCATGCTAATCTTTAGAGTCTAAGGAGAACACAAACTTCCAGAAATCAAAATGAGAAACTTTTAACATTTCTTTTTTAAAAAAACTGAATCTGGGCTTGATTTTATAGTGCCCAGAATTTTTCTTTATTCCTTATTCATTCAGAAAAACAAAAAGGCATTTTGAGGCCAACTGTTACCTGAAAACATTTTTTTAGAGACACAGCAAATATAAGCACTTAAAAATTTTTTTAACATGAAGCCCTGGTCATCTCCACACACACGAGATGCGATGTATTTCTCCTGTGACTGGTTTAACCCAGCCAATGGCAGCCCCACTTAGGACGTGAATGTTCTAGCCACAAAGAGGAACCCGTGGATGCTGGAAAGAAAGGGGGAAGCCCGGGAGGAGGAGTCAGATGCGATTTTAGGCTTTATTCTTCTGCCGTTTCCGATTATTCAGCACAGCCTCCCTGCAAATGACCACTTGACCTTTCCCAGAAGAGCCATTAACCTTCCATAGTCTGTCGGGTAAACAGCTTAATTTTCTGAGAGCGGCATGACAGAAGAAATTACAAAGCCAATTCCCACTCCCCGGTCCAAACAGATGCCAAATGTAAATCACTCCATTTCCAGGAGAGGGACAGTCTGCCCTGGCGCCTCCACCCGCTGCTCCTGCCTCCTTGGTGGGAGCCGCTCAGCCTGTGCCCCTGCGCCTGCAGTGTAGGACAGGCCTTACCAGCAGTGACCCACAGCCGAGGACAGCACGGTGATGGCAGCTCTTTGCGGGTCCTAGGACTGTCCTGAAAAGCTGGGACCTAGCCCCTAAAACTGCCAGTTCCTTTCTGTGGTTTTTAAACAGCCAGAACCCCCGTCAGCAGAGATCCCACTCTAAACAAATCCTTGTCTACTATGACATTTGCTGCAGTATTACAAAGCTGAAAGCGACTGCTTCCATTTTTGTTTTTTTCCTTTTTCAACAGTGTAACTGTTCTGACTATTATTATCCACGATCTGGAATAGTGGTTTGTAATAATTATGAGACTACTTTTTTTTTTTCTTTTTTGTAGAGATGGAATCTTACTATGTTGCCCAGGCTGGTCTTGAACTCCTGGGCTGAAGCCATCCTCCCACCTCAGCCTCCCAAAGTGCTGGGATTACAGGCGTGTGCCACCAAGCTCGGCATGAGACATCTTTAAAGAAGAAAGTGTTAACACTGACGAATCACAGCAGAGCTTCTTCCTTATGCTTGTTCTCTAGTGAGGTGGGTGTTGGTGACTCAAAGGCCTAATGGGTCAGCCCGGGGAAATGAGTGAAGAGGCCAGGTTCTGTGGCTTGCTCCATAGCAGCGACCTAAGTTGCAATGGGTGTAAATTTAAAAAGGGACTACAAGGGTTAATTTTTTTTTTTTTTTTGAGACGGAGTCTCACTCTGTCGCCCAGGCTGGAGTGCAGTGGCCGGATCTCAGCTCACTGCAAGCTCCGCCTCCCGGGTTCACGCCATTCTCCTGCCTCAGCCTCCCGAGTAGCTGGGACTACAGGCGCCCGCCACCTCGCCCGGCTAGTTTTTTGTACTTTTTAGTAGAGACGGGGTTTCACCGTGTTAGCCAGGACGGTCTCGATCTCCCGACCTCGTGATCCGCCCGTCTCGGCCTCCCAAAGTGCTGGGATTACAGGCTTGAGCCACCGCGCCCGGCCTACAAGGGTTAATTTAATATGTCAACTTGGCTGGGTCATGGTGCCCAGATATGTGGTCAAACATTATTCCGGATGTTTCTGTGAAGGCGTTTTTGGATGAGATTAACATTTAAACTGGTGAACTAGAAGGAGAGTACATTCCCTTCCGCAGTGTGGGTGGACCGCATCCAACCAGTTGCAGGCTTTACTAGAACAAAGACTGATCTTCCCCGAGCAAGAATTCCACAGCGCACCGCCTTAGGACTCCGCGGCCATGCGCTCCTGAGTCCCCAGCCTGCCAGCCCTACCCTGCAGATTTTGGACTCACCAAGCCTCCACAGTCAATCTCTCTCTATATCTATGTTCTGTAGCTTCGGGCTTCTCTGAGGAACCCTGACTACATACAGGACACATTTTATTTATATGAGAAACACACTAGAAATTTGTAGTTACTATAAAGAAAATCCTCTTTGATTTCTTGAAACATCTTTCACTTGCCCGTTTTTGATAGAGACAACAAGCGTGAAGAAATACTTCTCTACTTTGAAAAAAACAACAAACGGCACATGATCAATGGCAACTGACTCTGCGGTCTGGAGACAGGGACAACAGGGAGGGGTGGGGTCTGTGGTAAACTGAAACTAATGGAGGCAGTGGCTCCAGCCACGCCGTTGTGTGTGCAGGAATGTGAGGCTCAGTATCTTCAGACCTTCTGATTCTTCAAAGAATCCAGAAATCTGGATATTTTGTTGTGTAAAATCTCCCCATTTTTAAACACAGCCTCAAAAATACATTTAAGGTTTTGTTTGTTGTTTTTTTTTTTTTTTTTTTGAGATGGAGTCTTGCTCTGTCGCCCAGGTTGGAGTACAATGGCATGATCTTGGCTTACTGCAACCTCTGCCTCCCAGGTTCAAGCAATTCTCGTGCCTCAGCCTCCCGAGTAGCTGGGACTATAGGCGTGCACCACCACACCTGGCTAATTTTTGTATTTTTAGTAGAGATAGTGTTTTACCATGTTGGCCAAGCTGGTCTTAAACCCCTGGCCTCAGGTGACCTGCCCACCTTGGCCTCCCAAAGTGCTGGGATTACAGGCATGAGCCACCGTCCCCAGCCCACATTTAAGGCTTGTGTGGGCAAAAAGTCTGCTCTAGAATGTAGCTTAGAGGTAACAAGCACAGGGTCCGGGGTCGGCCATGCCCAGGGGCGCTCCTGGTCCTATCAACACTCAATGGCTAGGGACAGCAGCTTATTTCATCTCTTGTGGCCTAACACCCCCACCTGCAAATCGGCAATGACCTGCCTAGAGCCCACAAGGTTGTAGTCAGAATTACACAAAATGGGGTACACAAAGTGCATGGCAATGGCCAATGGCCAGATAAAAAGTCCCTCCGTCTGTTCCATCAGTTGGTCCCATACAGCAAGCAGAGGCAGTAAGCACTGTCACCAGAAGCTCCAAAGCTGGAAAACGCTTCCTCTGCCATGGCCGCGGAATTCCCACACTTCACGAGAAGCGGAGGTAGACACTCCAAAGGGTCCTCGCAACCCTAGGAGCCTGCGATTCTAGAATTCTAGCTGCGCAGAACCCTGTGATTCTAGAATTCTAGGCTGTGCAGAATAAATCTGTGCAGCTTTCTGGAAACAACTTGGCAACATGCCTCAAGAACTTCAAAAATACTTGTTCTGTAACTGTATCCGGAGATGTCATCTGAAATGCACCAAGAGGCTCATCACAGCCCTACTATGGTGAAAAACCAGGAACAATCTAGATGCCATTAGCAGGGATCAGTTAGAAAAAAATTGCCCTTTCCAGCCCTGGACCCTACAGCCGCAGAGATGTTGATGCCTAAGAAGAACCAGACTGCTATTTATGAACTCCTTTTTAAGGAGGGAGTCATGGTGGCCAAGAAGAATGTCCACCTGCCTAAGACCCAGAGCTGGCAGATGAGAATGTGCCCAACCTTCATGTCCTGAAGGTCATGCAGTCTCTCAAGTCCTGAGGCTGCATGAAGGAAGTTTGCCTGGAGACACTTCTACTGGTACCTCACCCACCCGGGTATCCAGAATCTCTGTGATTACCACCATCTGCCCCTGGAGAGGGTGTCTGCTATCCCATGCCACAGCCATCTGGAGACTGGCAGGCTACGGCCTAAAGGTCCGGAGCATGACTGACCTGCAAGACCCACAAGAGGGGAAGACACCCACAGATGAGGAGACACCCACAGATGGGGAGAGACACCCACAGATGGGGAGAGACACCCACAGACAGAGAGGCACCCACAGACAGGCACCCACAGACAGAGAGGCACCCACAGACAGAGAGGCACCCACAGACAGGGAGAGATACGCACAGAGAGACACCCACAGACAGGGAGAGACACCCACAGACAGAGAGGCACCCACAGATGGGGAGAGACACCCACAGACAGAGAGGTACCCACAGGCAGAGAGACACCCACAGATGGGGAGAGACACCCACAGACAGAGAGGCACCCACAGGCAGAGAGACACCCACAGATGGGGAGAGACACCCACAGACAGAGAGGCACCCACAGTCAGAGAGAGATACCCACAGACAGAGAGGCACCCACAGGCAGAGAGACACCCACAGATGGGGAGAGACACCCACAGACAGAGAGGCACCCACAGACAGAGAGGCACCCACAGACAGGGAGAGATACGCACAGAGAGACACCCACAGACAGGGAGAGGCACCCACAGACAGAGAGGCACCCACAGGCAGAGAGACACCCACAGATGGGGAGAGACACCCACAGACAGAGAGGTACCCACAGGCAGAGAGACACCCACAGATGGGGAGAGACACCCACAGACAGAGAGGCACCCACAGGCAGAGAGACACCCACAGATGGGGAGAGACACCCACAGACAGAGAGGCACCCACAGTCAGAGAGAGATACCCACAGACAGAGAGGCACCCACAGGCAGAGAGACACCCACAGATGGGGAGAGACACCCACAGACAGGGAGAGATACGCACAGACAGAGAGATACCCATAGGCAGAGAGGCACCCACAGACAGAGAGACACCCACAGATGGGGAGAGACACCCACAGATGAGGAGAGATACCCACAGACAGGGAGACACCCACAGACAGAGACCCCCACAGAGAGAGACACCCACAGACAGAGACACCCACAGACAGACACCCACAGACAGGGACACCCACAGACAGACACCCACAGACAGGGACACCCACAGACAGAGACACCCACAGATGGGAGAGACACCCACAGACAGGGATACCCACAGACAGACACCCACAGACAGACACCCACAGACAGAGACACCCACAGACAGACACCCACAGACAGATACCCACAGACAGAGACACCCACAGACAGACACCCACAGACAGGGACACCCACAGACAGAGACACCCACAGATGGGAGAGACACCCACAGACAGGGACACCCACAGACAGACACCCACAGACAGACACCCACAGACAGACACCCACAGACAGAGACACCCACAGACAGACACCCACAGACAGACACCCACAGACAGGGACACCCACAGACAGACACCCACAGACAGAGACACCCACAGACAGACACCCACAGACAGAGACACCCACAGACAGACACCCACAGACAGACACCCACAGACAGGGACACCCACAGACAGACACCCACAGATGGGAGAGACACCCACAGACAGAGACACCCACAGACAGACACCCACAGACAGAGACACCCACAGACAGACACCCACAGACAGGGACACCCACAGACAGACACCCACAGACAGAGACACCCACAGACAGACACCCACAGACAGAGACACCCACAGACAGACACCCACAGACAGACACCCACAGACAGGGACACCCACAGACAGACACCCACAGACAGGGACACCCACAGACAGACACCCACAGATGGGAGAGACACCCACAGAGACACCCACAGAGACACTCACAGAGATACAGATACAGAGAAACACCCACAGACACCCACACACAGAGACACTCACAGAGAGAGACACCCACAGAGAGACACCCACAGAGAGACACCCACAGACAGAGACACCCACAGATAGAGAAAGACACCCACAGATGGGGAAAGACACCCACAGATGGGGAGAGGCACCCACAGACAGAGACACCCACAGACAGAGACACCCACAGACAGAGAGAGACACCGACAGAGAGACACCCACAGACAGAGAGAGACACCCACAGATGGAGCACTGTCACCCCTGGTGTCAATGAGAAAGCTGAGGCTGGGGCTGGGTCAGCAACCGAATTTCAGTTTAGAGTATTTGGTCGTGGATGTGGTCAGCCACCTCAGTAAATTATTTTTGCATTGAATAAACTTAAAAGCAGAAAAAAAAAAAAGAAAGAAAAAAATTACAAGAGGCCGGGTGCGGCGGCACGCCTCTAATCCCAACACTTTGGAAGACTGAGGCAGGTGGATTACAAGGTCAGGAGATCGAGACTATCCTGGCCAACATGGTGAAACCCCGTCTCTACTAAAAATACAAAAATTAGCTGGGTGTGGTGGCGGGCACCTATAATCCCAGCTACTCAGGAGGCTGAGGCAGGAGAATCACTTGAACCCGGGAGGTGGAGGTTGCGGCGAGCTGAGATCACGCCACTGCACCCCAGCCTGGGTGACAGAGCGAGACTCAGTCTAAAAAAAAAAAAAAAAAACAAGATAGCCACACAACAGATAACCATGCCCCAAGACATATCCATTTGCTGCATGCTAAGTCATTCACAAAT
This sequence comes from Macaca fascicularis, assembly GCF_037993035.2. Taxonomy (NCBI): domain Eukaryota; kingdom Metazoa; phylum Chordata; class Mammalia; order Primates; family Cercopithecidae; genus Macaca; species Macaca fascicularis. The sequence continues at coordinate 133,458,993 of NC_088383.1, read as the reverse complement.
ATTGTTTGGCGAACAATAAAAAACGGGTGACAAAACAAGGTCAAGTGTGACACCAACGCTGTGAACACCTCCGTCCATAATGGTCTATTCGCACAGGAAGCCACTTGTGAGGACATACACCAAAATAGTGACAGGTGTTTTCCTCGTGCAGTGGGACTAAAAATATTTTCTGGTTTCTTCTTTTGCTCATCGGTATTGTCTAATTTTTCTTCAATGAACATGTGCTATCTCAGTGTAAGAAAAATGTTAAAAATAACCAACACTGTTTTGTTTAAGAAAGAGATGGCAAGGCACGTGCTAGAGGCTCAGATAAAACACTGATCACAAAATCACACCTTTACAGAGACAGTGATCTGTGGCCAGAGACTGTCAGTGCCCAGACTGGGTAGGCCTCAAGCCTATTTTTTACTAATTAGACAACCCTGGAGAGCATTCTCCAACATCCTGCTGCACCCTATGCAAATGCACCTTCTCCTTCTTTGCTCTAAATTTGGGACAATCAACACCTGGCCTCTGAGATCTCCAGAGGATCTCCATCTGCAGTGACACCCTCTCCTAGTCTAGACTCCACGTGGAAGCCTCATCAACCGGTTCCTGAAGACAAAGTGTTCCTATTTCCTAAAGAAATGATTAAAGGAGAGGAATAAAGAAATGAAGAGAGGGCCGGGCGCGGTGGCTCAAGCCTGTAATCCCAGCACTATGGGAGGCCGAGATGGGTGGATCACGAGGTCAGGAGATCGAGACCATCCTGGCTAACACGGTGAAACCCCGTCTCTACTAAAAAATACAAAAAACTAGCCGGGCGAGGTGGCAGGCGCCTGTAGTCCCAGCTACTCGGGAGGCTGAGGCAGGAGAATGGCATAAACCCGGGAGGCAGAGCTTGCAGTGAGCTGAGATCCGGCCACTGTACTCCAGCCTGGGCGACAGAGTGAGACTCCGTCTCAAAAAAAAAAAAAAAAAAAAAAAAAAAGAAATGAAGAGAGAAAGCATGAAAAAGGGAGGGAGAAGAAGGTCACCGGTGCTCCCCCCACATCCCCTTCTGCTTCCTTCTCTGCCTGATTCCACACGTCGGAGACTAGCACAGCCTCATCTAAAGCACTGAGAAATGACTTTCCCTGGAGCCAACTTACCCTTTTCCCAGTGATATGAGCACAGGATTTTCCAGCTCCATGAGCACCTGGAAGGCGTTATTCATGTTTTGATAAGAAAAGCTTTCTCCTGCGTCTGCGATTACCACACAGTTTGGGTTGGATGTGTCGATCTGATCAAATTCTGAGCGAACTCCTGGAAAGAGAGAGAAAGAGTGCAACGGAGCCCTGGGAGGATGTGGCCTACCTCCCCGTCTCCTACAGGGACACCTTTCATATGTCCTCCCCCTTTCTCAGATGCATTTCTTTCTGATCCTCACAGCTACCATGGGAGGTGGCCACAGAAGGGTGTTATTCCTATTTGACAGAGGAGGGAATCTGGCTCCTCACAGAGGCCTTATGAGGAGAAAGGTGGACCCACCCAGGACCCTCCATCCCAATACCGCATCAGCCCCAGGAGCTCCCTGAGGTCACTATCACAGGCAGGAAACCCACAGCTTTGCAACTAAGAAGGAAAATCTGCTCAGAAGACACTGAGAGCCTGCAGCAAGAGGAAACGGGGCTGCCTGCAAACCTTGGAGGGTTGGCACTACTGGTCCCAAACTGTAAGAACCGTTGACACGGCTGGGCGCGGTGGCTCAAGCCTGTAATCCCAGCACTTTGGGAGGCCGAGACGGGCGAATCACGAGGTCAGGAGATCGAGACCATCCTGGCTAACACGGTGAAACCCCATCTCTACTAAAAAATACAAAAAAAACTAGCCGGGCGAGGTGGCGGGCGCCTGTAGTCCCAGCTACTCGGGAGGCTGAGGCAGGAGAATGGCGTAAACCCAGGAGGCGGAGCTTGCAGTGAGCTGAGATCCGGCCACTGCACTCCAGCCTGGGCGACAGAGCGAGACTCTGTCTCAAAAAAAAAAAAAAAAAAAAAAAAAAAAGAACCGTTGACACATTTCAGGCGACCCCACACATATGTCCTGAAGAAAAAGCAGAATTCCATCCCCACAGGCCCAGTTCACCAGCTCCCTCAGGAAACTCTCTTCCTCCTTCTCCTTCTTTGTCTTCTCCCATTTTAAATTAAAATAGGAAAATTTGCAAGGATACATCAAATCATTGGCTTTGTGTCTTCAGATCCTAGAAGAAACATGCTGTCATATCTCTTAGGATTAGATGTCGACCTTTCTAAATTAAAAATAAACTGAGGGCAGGCATGGTTGCTCATGACTGTAATCGCAGTACTTTGGGAGGCCAAGGTGGGCAGATCACCTGAGGTCAAGAGTTCGAGACCAGCCTGGCCAACATGGTCAAAACCCTGTCTCTACTAACAATGCAAAAATTAGCCCAGCCATGGTGGTGGGCACTTGTAATCTCAGCTACTCAGGAGGCTGAGGCAGGTGAATCACTTGAACCTGGGAGGCAGAGGTTGCAGTGGGCTGAGATTGTGCCACTGTATTCCAGCCTGGGCAACAGAGTGAGGCTCTGTCAAAAAAAAAGAAAGAGAAAGAAAAGAAAGAAAAGAAAGAAGGAAGGAAGGAAGGAAGGAAAGAGAGACAGAAAGAGAAAGGAAGGAAGGAAGGAAGGAAGGAAGGAAGGAAGGAAGGAAGGAAGGAAGGAAGGAAGTGAAATACCCAATGAGATCCCATTTCATACCCACCAGAATGGTGAGAATTAAAAAGACTGATAACACCAAGGTCTGGTGAGGATACCGAACAGCTGCAACAGATGGAAGAAGTGTAAAATAGTACAATCCATCTGTAAAAAAGGTCTGGCAGTATTTTATAAAGGTGAACATACACGTACCCTATGACCCAGTAATTTCACTGCTAGGTATTTACCCAAAATAACTGTGTAAGAATGTTCAGAACAGATTTGTTCATAATAGACTAAAACTGGTAACAATCCAGGTATCAACAACATGTGAATGGATAAACTGTAGTCTGTTCACTCAATGGAATACTATTCTGCAATAAAAATGAACAACCCTGCTGATACAAGCAACAATATGGATGAATCTCAAAAACATTGTGTTGGGTAAAAGAAGCCTTACACAAAACATTACTGTGATAGAAAGGGTTAATTCAGCAGGACTAGGTTGCTCAAACCCTGTATATTCCAAAAAAGGCCTGTCTTCAGGACTGGCTTCTAGGAGATAACCTCTGAACCACGGCAATGTCCTACCTGATAAGAGGGGTTTTGTATGCTCGAGGCCTTGGGCCCTGCTCTCTCAGTCTGGCCAGATCATTTATGCTAACAGCTTGGATTATGGTGAACACCTGTTTGTGTATGTCTGAAGCCCTGGCCGAGCTGTATCAGTTTGGACTCTGTGGGGCTGGAGACTGAGTTGCTAAGGTCAGTCACGCAGGTGCCAATGTCTACACAAAAACCCTGGACACTGAGGCTCCAGTGAGCTTCCCTGGTGGCCAGTGCTTCCCACGTGTTGTCATACATCATCGCTGGGAGAATCAAGTCTGCCCAGTAGGACTCCACTTCGAAGGGACAACTGGAAGCTCACTCCTGTCTTCTCCTAGACTTTGCCCCACGTGTCTCCTCTCTTTGCTGAATTTAATCTTTATTCCTTCATGATAATAAGTCTAACTGAGAGTAATACTTTTTCGAAGTTCTGTGAGTCCTTCTAATGAATCATTCAGCCTGGGGGTAGCACTGGAGGCCCCAGTACATTTATATACTGTATGATTCTATTTCCATAAAATTCTAGAATAGGAAAACTTATTTATAATGAAAAAAACCCAAACACTGGTTGCCTCTAAGGGGACAGGAGGTGCAGATCGCCTGGGCAAGGCGCGAGGTAGCTGTCAGAGCTGTCAGTGATGGGGATGGTCTAGCTCTTCACAGGGCTGGGTTCCATGGGTGCATGTATTTGTCAAAACTCAGCAATAGTACACTTGAGGTGTGTACATTTCATTGTATGTATATTTTACATCAACAGGAAAAACTGTAAACAAATACCGAACTCTAATGATATGCTGAAGTGTTTAGGGGAGTATACCTGTGTCTGCATTTTACTCTGAAATGCATCTAAATAATAACATGGACAGACAGATCGAGGGATGGACAGATATAAAGTGAAGAAAATATCAAAAAATGTCATTGACAACCTAGGTGAAGGGTATAAAACTATGCCAAGTAAGGCAGGGGGCGGTGGCTCACTCCAGTAATCCCAGCACTTTGGGAGGCTGAGGTGGGTGGATCACCTGAGGGCAGGAGTTCAAGACCAGCCTGGCCAACATGGTGAAACCCCATCTCTACTAAAAATACAAAAATTAGGCAGGTATGGTGGCACGCACCTGTAACCCCAGCTACTTGGGGGGCTGAGGCAGAAGAATCGCTTGAACCCGGGAAGCAGAGGTCACAGGGAGCCAAGATCATACCACTGCTATACTCCAGCCTGGGTGACAGAACGAGACTCTGTCGCAAAAAAATAAAAATAAAAAATAAACTATTCCAAGTAAAAATTACTTGAACTTTGTTGTATGCTTGAAATTTTTCATAGAATGTTAGACAGAAAATCCACCAATGATTGAAAAAAAAAATTCCAAGTTTGAAAACAAGGGTCTAGTTATTGAAAACACGGATGCAGGATTACAGCTGAGGAAGGGCATTCATCCTCCCTCCAGCCTCCCAGCTGTGTCATCTGCTTGTCTGATTCACTGGCCAAGGCCACCCTCCAAGCAGATGCCCACCTCCCTCTCCTGCTGGCTTCTTCCAACTCTGTTCCCAGGTCCAGCAACCCTTTTCTGAAGGATAGGGGAAGATAATTTTTCTTAAATCTTCTTTCTTTGAAGACCATGTTCTAAAGACACTAGCAGGGATCCTAAATTACGGAGAAAGTGTTTTGAGAAACATGATTTCTAAAGGCCGGGCATGTCAGCCTTCACTGGCACCAGGTCTATGAAGTCAACATTCAGGCTTTACAGGGGGTACCCGCCACTTCTTGAGAGCCCCCGCCTTGCCCTGGAAAGGAAAAACCATGCTTGCCTCTGCCTAGTGGTTTGTAAAAAAAAAATATCAAGTGCAGAGGAAGGAGAAGGCGCAGTGGACCAACGGAGAAGTGTCTGGAATTGCTAATGTCTCCTCTTTTTAAATATTCAGGAGGCACCAGATAATATTGTTCCTTCTGCTTCATTCCAAAACAACCTCCCCACTGAGGGTCAAAGGGGCTCTCTGTTCTTGCATTCAGACTAAAATCAGGATGCAAACCTTGTTCCTACAGCCATTTGCAAACTGCTCCAAAGAGCAGGGCTGGTTTTCACATAGTTCAAGGCTATGGTGCCAGACGTTAGAAGCTATGGACCTCAATGTAGCTTCTCACTGATACTCTCTTGCTCTCTCTCTCTGTCTCTTTCTCAACAGGAGCTAGAACTCCACCCCCTTGACAATTCCCTGGTCCCTTGGTCCATCCTAGATCAGGAAAGAGAGCTTAGGATGTTCCTCCCAGGAGCCATCCAGAGCCTGCTCTAAGGACCCTCTGGTGTGAGGCCAAGGAATGGATGGGGCTGGGTCTTAACTTGCCCCCCAGCCCCCAGCAGGAAGTCTCATAAGGTTTTTGCACCCCGCCCATGAGTGGTGGTGGCCTAGCTCAGTCAGCGGTCCAGCCCAGTGAAAGAGGCCCTCTGCACAGCCCCCACCCTGGGAAAGGGGAGCTTTCACCCCCGTGAGGTCCTGGTGCCCAGCAGGCCTACCGTCGTGGATGAGCAGGTATGGTCGCAGGCCTCGCTCCTTCAGGATCTGGCAGGCGGCCGGTGCCGGGGCGGTCACCTCCCCCTCAGAGATGTCAAATCCCAGCCTCCGAAGCTGCCCCACCAGCTCTGCCCGGGACTTCTGTGACTCATTGGTGCAGAACCTCACCTTCAGCCGGGAGCCCTTCAGTCTGCAGCAAGGGAGACACAGGCCCGGGTAGTCAGTACGTGGAGTGTGGGGCCTCTGAAGGAGGCTGCGCGGTGCTTCTCGGAGGGCATCCAGCAAAGTCCAGAACAGGCCAGGCCACTGCGAGCCCCTGAGGGGGCCCTGGCTGACCCCGGGTGTGTTCAGACTGAGATTTCTGAGCCGAAGCAGACCCCTTCTCAGAGGACCCCATACCATGCCCCAACTCTTTCCATCCTCACTGGACTTCATACACCTGAGGCTCCCTGAGGTTCCCCACCTGACCTCCCTTTTCATTGCCTCTCCCCCTGCCTGGGATGCAGCTCTGGCCCCCCGCATCTCCACCTGTGCCACTTCTTTTTATTTTTATTTTTTTTTATTTTTGAGACAGAGTCTCGCTCTTGTTGCCCAGGCTGGAGTGCAGTGGCATGATCTCAGCTCACTGCAACCTCCATCTCCCAAATTCAAACGATGCTCCTGCCTCAGCCTCTAGAGCAGCTGGGATTACAGGCACCTGCCATCACACCAGGCTAACTTTTTGTATTTTTAGTATAGACGGGGTTTCACTGTGTTAGTAAGGCTGGTCTCAAACTCCTGACCTCAGGTCTCCCAAAGTGCTGGGATTACAGGTGTGAGCCGCCGTGCCTGGCCCACCTGTGCCACTTCTACCCAGCCCCTGAGAGCCATGCAATACCTCCTCTCCACAATCCTGCTCAGCCTGGCTAGGGGCCACCTCTCAGTGTCCACAGCTATTTCTCTGTCCCTTTCCACCACACTTAGCATTTCCACTTGTAAACGAGCTGCACACATCTACGCCTTACTAACTCTGGATCCATGTTTCCCAGAAAGTACAAAGGCAGATGGCCCAAGACAAGGTTTGTCTTCTCATCACTGTCAATGGAGAAAGGTTTGCCAAAGTCATCAGGGACACCAACTATTCCGGAATGGACAGACAGGACCTGGACCCTGCTCAAACCCAGCCTGGAGGTCTCATGAACTTGAGGATGCTGCCACTGACCCGCGAATCCAGGCTGCACCTGGGCAAGTTCTCAGAATGCACCAAACGAAATAACATCCACCCTTCTGCAAACTGTCACTGAGCGCCTACTATGTGCCTGGCACTGGCCTGGTGCACAGAGCTATAATCGTGAGCATGGACAAGGTCCTGGATCTCCAGGCCACTATCCAGGCTGGGGTAGGAGGAGGGCACCAAACAAGAGACCCCACGAAGGAAGGGCAATTTGTGACTGATAAGAGAGAGGCACTATTGCAGAACACAAACAGGGTGAGCAGACAGAGGGTGACAAGGTGGGGTAGGAAGGCCAGGGGAGGCCTCCCTGGGGAAGCAAGAGAGACAGCCAGGATGTGGTGCTTCTGTGCAGGGAGAGCAGGCTGCAGGACCTGGTGCCCACCAGGAAGGGACCCGAGCACGTTAGAGGAACCTGCAGAGGAGGGTGGGGTGGGTCACTCAGACCTGGGGGGAGGGTGACAGGCCGGACCTGGCTCCCTCACCCAGATCACAAGAGCCCTCCCTGGACAAACCGGCCCCAACAAGGCAGTGGTCATATCTGACATCTGCATCAAGCTGCAGTGTGGACTTGTGGAAAAGACATCAAGCTGCAAGTCCAAGGGCCGAAGGTTTTAAGAAACCCTAGTAAAATTAATCAGCCATGCTAATTGCATCCGGCGCTGTTCTCAGACAGGTCCCGAAACACACACATTTCACTGAGCTCCAAAGATGCAGACGTCTTGGCTCTTCACCTGTTCTTTCAAACTGCATATTTTTTACAGTCTAAGCAAAACAGCAATACAGTGTTAAACGTGTAATTTAAAATTTATAGAAAATACACATAGAGAGGAGGCATGTGCTCAAGTTTTGTTTACAGATGCGGCCCCAAGGAAAGGAATACACGCACATTCAACCCAGTTACTAGAACTACAGCTTGAAATCAACTTCCATCTGAGCAAGTGAGACCCAACTAAAAACTCAACTCAAACTGAACCCAGAGTGAATGGCATGTATCCATGTTATGGGTGAGGGACTGAAGCCCAGAAATGTCAAGGGCTTTCTGTTCCCCCTCTTGAGCCTGAGACTTTGGAGGTGGAGCTGATATCTACTCACAGTGGAGTCAGGAACAGGAAATCGGCACTCTGGAGCTCTCCCGAATAGTGGGGAAAGGACACAGCCCAGGGTGGGGTCTTAAAGACTGGGGATTCAGGCCCAACTGGAGACCTGAGGGACGGACAAGGAGATGGCAGGAAAGGGCAGGCCAGGTGGTGGGAGGGGCAGCCCACCTTGCGCACAGGCAGGTGTGCACTGGCCCCACCCTCTTGGATAGAAAGAGCTATCCGAGCAGCGTGGGGTATGTGGAAGGTGGAGCCAGAAAATGAGGCTGGAGTGGAGAACCACTGAGAGGGCATACAAGGCAGAGCACGGTGGCTCACGCCTGTAATCCCAGCACTTCGGGAGGTTGAGGTGAGTGGATCACTTGAGGGCAGGAGTTCGAGACCAGCCTGGTCAACATGGAGAAACCCTGTCTCTACTAAAAATACCAAAAAAAAGAAAAAAAAAAAAAATAGCCGGGTGTGGTGGCGGGCACCTGTAGTCCTAGCTACTCAGAAGGCTGAGACAGAAAAATCGCTTGAACCCAGCAGGCAGTCACAGTGAGCCGAGCCACTGCACTCCAGCCTGGGCCACAGAGTGAGACTGTGTCTCAAAACAAAAACAAAAACAAAAATACAGGCAGATAAGCCAGGCATGATTCCCCACGACTGAGGGAGGGCCCCAAATACAGCCCTGAGTGGTAGTGACAGCTATTGGGAAAAGGTGGCAGGACTCAGGCCGATGTCCCCTCCTCCCACCATCCTGTGTGACATTGCCACACCCTGTCTGTTTTTGTTTATAACACTAACCAGTGTCTCCAGTCATCTGATTTATGCATCTGTTGTGTTTCTTACTGGCCTCCGAACTCCAGGAGTTTAGGCATGAATCTGCTGGGGTCTCCACGGCATCCCTGGGGCTTCCCACAGGGCTTGGCACTGCACAATCCCCCATAAACATTTGCTGAACGACTGACTGATGGAGAAGTCTAAATGACCTCACCCGCGAATTCCCTGAGGGTGTCCTGAGCGTGCAGCCTCCTTACAACCCCCACCAGAAACAGACAGGCCTCAGTGATGAAAAACATGTTTCTGCGCTGAAATAAGCCTCCAGACCCCCAGTGTTGGAGCTGACAGGTGCAATTTAGGAAGAAATGTGTAGATCTGCTGACCACATAGTGAATGCAGACAAGAGGGCGGCAACGTCTTCTTCAATAGCACAAGTGATTCATTCCTTTCTTACTATTTGTCTTTCCTAATCAGAGGTTTATGAATTATCAATTATACTTAGTGGTTAATTGCCCTTCATAAAGATAGCTTTTTTTTATTTTTAAATTAGGCAGTTAATATATTGTAACTAATAGCATCACCTTGTACATTATGGATAGATCTCCATTGATTGGCACCTGGAATGTGTGACTCGCACCCAAGTTAATGGAGCAGTTGAGTGAAGAAGTGCAGGGGGTCCCCGGGGACTAATTATTGCTAATGAATGATGATGTGACCTTCTCAGAACAGTGAGCAATCGATGGGACAGTGAGATGACAGTGCCTCACATCTGTTATTCCCAACACAACTTCAGATGTGGATGAAAGATGAGTAAGTCACAGAACTCACTTTGGGACTCTTAAGCCACTGGCCTCCTTTGAAATGCCAACATAAGTTCATTCAACCTATATGCTCTTATAATATCAAGTACTAGTTTTAGAGATGAAATCTGTCCCTGAAAAATCTGATGTGAAATGCTAGGGTAAGTGCCCTCCCGTTGGGTTCTGTCTTTCTGTGCCCTGGACCACACCCCCCTTTGAGCCGTCACCAGAGACCCATTCTGATCACCAGGGACCAGCCCTAGGTTGCCTCTTCCTTATTTTAAGTTACTGAAAATAAAGTATGCACTATTGTTTAAAGAGTAAAATATTAATACAACATTACACTGAGCCTTGCCTCTGGATAAGGACGGTGGTGTCACTCAAGATCCATGATCTGATTTTGTCCTCGTGCCCAAGGTATTTGCTGTCCCTTAAGCACATCCCCAAGGGCCAGGTGCCTGGCTCACAGGTGGCCCTCAATAAGTCGTACCCACTGGGCAAATGAGCCTATGAGGCAAGAACCATTATCTCCACTCTAGAAGGAGAAGATGGCGGCCTCAGGAGACAGAGACCTACCAAGGTCACACAGCTTGTAAGCAGCAAGGCCTGTGAGCCCAGACAGGGAGTCCTAACCCCCAATGTGACTGCATCTGGAGATGGGGCCTTTGTGGAGTAATTCAGGTAAAATGAAGGCATAAGGGTGGGACTTCCTCATGATAGGACGTGTCCTAGGAGGAAGAGACACCAAAGAGCACTCCTGCTCTCTCTTTCCATGAATGCACAAAGAGGCCGTGTGAGCACACAGCAAGCCGGCACCTGCTTACAAGCCCAGAAAAGGGATCTCACCAGAAACTGGCCATGCTGACCCCTGATATCAGCCTTTCAGCCTCCAGAACTGTGAAAAAATGAACGTCTGCTGTTGAAGTCCTCCATCAATGGCACTTGTTATGGCAGCCCAGGCCGACCAGGACAGCTGAGGAAGCAAATCCTTGTTATCCCTCAGTGGGGCCTGCCACAGGATGTCACAGACTTGGCCTTGGGAGGCACGGAGTACAAGAATTCCAAAATATCAGGAAAGCCCTAGTCAGGCACAGCTCCAGGACCCCAGCAAGCCTTGCAAAGAGCTGCATCAAAAGCCCCTGCAAAGAGGGACAAGCCCAGCTCTGGGATGGGCTGTTTCCCACCCCACCACCCAAGAACCTTGGGGAAGGGGCCTTCTGCAGGGTCCTGGCTGTCAGACAGCCCCTCTGAGACCATGGCCCCCACCTCAACACGCTGCCTCCTCCCCAGGAGTCCCACGAGAGTGGGGATTTGCTCCCATTTCCTGTGGCCAAACTGGATCTTTTTTTTTTTTTTTTGAAACAGAGTCTCACTCTGTCAGCCAGGCTGGAAGGCAATGGCACAATCTTGGCTCACAGAAACCTCCTCCTCCCGGGTTCAAGCTATTCTCCTGCCTCAGTCTCCCGAGTAGCTGGGATTACAGGTGCCCACCACCATGCCCAGCTAATTTTTGTATTTTTAGTAGAGATGGGGTCTCACCATGTTGCCCAGGCTGGTCTTGAACTCCCGATCTCAGGTGATCCACCTTCCTTGGCCTCCCAAGGAAGGCCTGGAATTACAGGCGTTAGCCACCGCGCCCGGCCTAAGCCACCACGCCCGGCCCAAACTGGATCTTTGAACTGACCTTTACCTCATCTCAGCAGGCCAGGAGGAGCCTCTGAGTGACAACGTCGCCTGGGGCAATTACCGAGCATCAGATGAACCGGCCCTTACAAATCACCTCGGACTCTCCACATCTGCTGGCTGTCGGCATCTGCCAGGAGCACTCACCCGCAAATAATGAAAACCCTCTCATTACTGTTCCACAGCAGGTAAAGTGTTAGGACAATTATTGGACATCCTGAGTGACCTTGGGACAGCTCAATAGCTGGCCTTCTGGGGACCGCCGAGGGTCTTGAGGCTGGAAGGAGCAGGGGCTCCCTCGGAGGGGAGGCTGGGCAGGAGGTGGGGGGGCGCAGGAAAAGGGCAGGATGAGCCCCTCCCAGCTGGACCCCCTGCCCTCCAGCCCTGGTACTGGTCACCTTTGTGTGACCCAGAGGCCCTCACAGCACCCTGAGTCCTTGCCTTCACGCTCCCCTGGGGACTGGCCCTGATCATCCTACAAATTAGGGTTCACATGCCTCTTTCTCCCGGAGGCCCCAGAGCCATGCACCCAGGCAGGTCCCATCCTCCCAGCTGCGCTCACACTGCCCTTGGTGCTGCTCTGGTCCTGCCATCACCACCTCCCTCCTCTGCCTCCTCTGCAAGCCCGGGGCTCGGGGCCCGGGAGGGCAGGGCTCTGTCTGCTCAGCACCCCCACCATGCCTGGTGCCCAACCACAGTGGAGCCAAGGTCAGCAGCTGGGGACACCCTGGCACAGGACCAGCCCCATCCTCAGCGACCAGAGCCTTGGTTTACCAAGAGAGGAGTCACCCCAGCATCTCCTGTGTAGGGATGAGGGGCAGTGGGCACCCAGGTCAGGGTCTCGGAGGCCAGAGAGGGGCCACCAGGTTCTCAGGAGTACATAGGGCTGCAGGGAACCCTTGGGGTCAGTGTCATCAAAAGGCTCAGGTTGGCAGCTCATAGGTCAGAAGGGCTGTCTGGCCCACAGAGTGAGGCTGGAATTTGAGAAATGTCATCTCACGGGCTCACAGGTGCCGAGACTGGCAGGCGGTGACTGGCCCTTTCCTGCAGCAACTTTGCCGGATGCTCTCAAGAATCCCGTCCAAAATCTACCCAGCACAGTACCCAGTACCCAGCGTAGTAGGTGCTTTACTGGGAGAAGCACCTAACTGACCAAATTCCAGATCTGATGGGCCCACTTGGTAATGGAGAAATTCACAGCCAGAGGAAAGGGGTGTGGAGGCAGCGGGGCAAAGGGGTGGAGCGTTGGTTCCCAGGGAGCGGGATTGGGAGGGGCAGCACTTCCCCACATCAGACTTCAGACTTCAGCCTCCCTAACTCCCAGCCTGCTCCTGCCTCCCAGTGCCACGTCACAGACATCACCTGGTGCACTGGAGGGTCCCTATTACTACTGAACCAGTGCAGAGAAATACAAGCTCAACACCTCAGTTTCCTCAGGGAGGGGAAAGGACATTGACCACCCCCTTTCCCAGGGGTTGTAGTGAAAGGAGATGCAGGCGCAGCACTCAGCAGCCCCAGTGGCACCGAAACGTTTGTTTTGTTTTGTTTTGAAATGGAGTCTTGCTCTGTTGCCCAGGCTGGAGTGCAGTGGCACGATCTCAACTTACCACAACCTCTGCCTCCCGGGTTCAAGTGATTCTCCTGCCTCAACTTCCCGAATAGCTGGGACTACAGGCGCGCACCACCATGCACGGCCAATTTTTGTATTTTTAGTAGAGACGGGGTTTCACGATGTTTGCCAGGCTGGTCTCAAACTCCTGACCTCGTGATCCGCCCCATCTCGGCCTCCCAAAGTGTTGGGATTACAGGCGTGAGCCACCGCACCTGGCCTTGAAATGTTTTTAATAACGGGGCCTCTGGGCAGTGCTAGCCACTGTCTGATTTTCAGATCTTCAGTCGCTGTCAGCAATGGAGATTGAACATGCACGTTTGGAGAACTGAAACCCACAAAGTGCTCATTTCCTCCAAAACTCCAACTTTCCAAAACAGAAGGTCGAGCAGGAGCCCCGTAAGCAGAGCAGAGTTTTTTTTCAATAGAAATAGACAGTTATTCACATACGCCCCGGGGATGCCCACGCTGATGTGGGGATGAGCCCACCCTGTGCCCCGCACCATGATGCACACCAGCTTGGGCTGGGGGACAACCTGCAGGTAGGAGTAGCAACAGATCGGCATCTGTCCCCCAGGAGTGGGGTCTGGCTTCCCACCCTGGCGCGCGCACAAGGCTCGTGGAGTCTTGAGCCCCAGCCATAAACAGTGTGATGGTGGTGCCCAGCCTTCCAGCTCTCCAGGGCTGTCATGAAGGAGACGAGGTAAAGGCTACACACAGCAGAGACGCCATGGGCCCTTCGCACGGGGCAGGCCTCACACTGGCTCCAGCTGAACCTGCTGCACTTGCTCCTCCTTCCAGCTGACGGGCCAGGGCAACACTAGCAGTGAGGCGGGCAGCCAGCTGCTCCCTGGCCCCTACCCGCGGACCCTTCCCCATGGTCTGCTAGACGCTGTTGAGCAGCTGCACACAGTCTTGTGTCATCAGTGTCCAAAGTTTGAATGGAGAGAAGAGACGCAGTGACGCAGGAGCTGGGCCCTAGCTGGGCCTCCTGGTCTTGGTCAGCTGGGCAGTGACCTGAGCGGGGCGGCAATGAGGTCACGCTGGGGCAGGCCCCCAGCTAAGGCCCTTATAAAACACGCAGCACACCTTCCCGTACCTGCGCCTCCTCACATGCCCGCACAACTCCCATCTAGAGTGTTCTCTGAAGTGCCTGTGCCACGGAGCCCAGATCACAGGAACATGTTGATCCCATGAGCATCGATGTCCCAGGAATCAATAAACACAATTTAGAATCAAGTGCATGGGAATCGGCAGCCAGAGACCTTGGAGACCACATAGCTCGAGTGGCTCACTTCACAGAGGGGGATACGAAGGCCCAGAGGGACAGGAAATGCCTCGTGGCACATGGGGCTGGAGGGGTGGGGATCCTGGGTCCTTTCTTCCACTCCTCAGCCTAGAAGCCTCAGCAGCAGCCCCACGTCCCCGAGGGCCACGGCGGCTGCAGGGGACAAAGGCCAGGCCTCTGTAAGGTGGGAGCTTGGCTCAGGAAGCAGATGCACCTCCTCCCTGTATGACTGTGGCTTGTCACCTAACCCTCTGCAACCTGTTTCCTCACCTGTAAAATGAGGCACTAACAGTAGCTACTAGACAGGGCTGTCATGAAGATCATATTTTTTATTTATTTCTTTTATTTTATTTTTGAGACGGAGTCTCACTCTGTCGCCCGGACTGGAGTGCAGTGGCACGATCTCGGCTCACTGCAACCTCTGCCTCCCAGGTTCAAGTGATTCTCCTGCCTCAGTCTCCCAGGTAGCTGGGATTAAGGGCACCCGCCACTATGCCCAGCTTATTTTTTGTATTTTTAGTAGAGATGGGGTTTCACCATGTGGGCCAGGCTGGTCTCAAACTCCTGACCACCGGCTCATGCCTGTAATCTCCAGCACTTTGGGAGGCCGAGGCAGGCCAGGAGTTTGAGACCAGCCTGGCCAACACGGAGAACAACATAGTGAAACCCCTTCTCTATTAAAAATACAAAAGTTAGCTGGGTGTGGTGGTGCACACCTGTAATCCCAGCTATTCAGGAGGCTGAGGCAGGAGAATCACTAGAACCTGGGTGGCAAAGGTTACAGTGAGCTGAGATGGCGCCACTGTACTCCAGTCTGGGCGACAGAGCGAGACTGCATTTCAAAAAAAAAGACAAAAAAAGACATGAGAAGCACCTGGCACATTTCGAATACTAAATAAATGGCAGTAATTACTGTGGTGGTGACAATGACAACCACGTATCTGACAAACCCAGTGTTGGGGCAGGTACATTTTGAGAGGAAGCCAGGTGCCCGGGGAAGCAGGCCAGCAGGAGGAGCCCAGAGTGCATCGCCCAGGGGCACCTTTAGGAAGAGGAGGAAGTTGACACCAGCAGGGAGCCCAGGGCGAACTGAGCCCCAGCTGTGGCTACAGCAGCGCCTAGTGAGTGGCTCCTCCCCCACCGAGCCCCACCGGCATGTTCACGTCAAATCCTCTTGACAATCTGAGAGGTGGGTTCAAGTTTCCACTTACAGATGGGACCCGCGGTTTGGAGATGGGACCTGTGGTTTGGAGATGGGACCTGCGGTTTGGAGGGGCTCAGTGACTTATCTAGGGACAGAACTGGGATGAGAATCCTTTTATGTTAGCCTCATGGAAATATAAACAGATGTGGACAATACAGCTCCGTGAGCAGAACTGTGTGCTTCGGTTTAGCATGTGCGCTGAGTTCAACAACTACAAGACTTCGTGTGGCCGGGCACGTTGCTTCATACTTGTAACCCTAATGCTTTGGGAGGCTGAGGTGGGCAGATCCCCTGAGCTCAGGAGTTCAAGACCAGCCTGGGCAACATGGCAAAACCTTGTCTCTACTAAAAATACAAAAATTGGCCAGATGCAGTGGTGTGCACCTGTAGTCTCAGCCACTTTGGGGGCTGAGGTGAAAGGATCGCTTGAGCCCAGGAGGTTGAGGCTGCAGTGAGCCAAGATTGTGCCACTGCACTCCAGCCTAGGTGACAAAGTGAGACCCTGTCTCAAAAAAAAAAAAAGGTCTGCTTATTGGCAAAACAACCCACTCTTCAAAATTATTTGCCCCTTCAACAACAAAATGCTTCTTTAGCTCCTGGATATGGAATAAGTACAACGTTGGCTTTTATCTCCTCATAGTCTAAGGTAAAAAGGAAAAGAAAACAAAAACTTAAAAAAAGGAAAACGTTGGCATTTGTTTGTTTTTGCTTTTTTGAGACTGAGTCTCACTGTATTGCTCAGGCTGGAGTGCAGTGGCGTAATCTCAGCTCACTGCAACCTCCACCTCCCAGGTTCAAGTGGTTCTTCAGCCTCCTGAGTAGTTGGGACTACAGGTGCACACCACCGCACCCAGCTAATTTTTTAATATTTTTAGTGAGATGGAGTTTCACTGTGTTGGCCAGGCTGGTCTTGAACTCCTGACCTCAGATGGTCCACCTGCCTCGGCATCCCAAAGTGCTGGGATTACACGCGTGAGCCACCTGGCCCAGCCCAAACGTTGGTTTAGGAGAAAATATTTCACTTAACTCTTACAGCCTTGGTACAGGAATTACACATAGGAAACTGGGGCCCTTGAGGCGCAGCCATAATGGGGTGACAGAAGGCTAAAGGACTTCCTTGAGGCCACATGGCAACTATGGGGCAGAGCTGGGATTGGAAACCCACGTTCTCACAGTAGAGTTGGCACCTGGCACTTTATGTGACCGGATGAAGCTTTGCAACAGGTAAGATGTGGTGCCTGCCCTGGCAGAAGCAGCAGCCCTCACTCCTTCTCGAAAGGTGTCTGAATAAGTCCTCTCACTTCTGTGAGTCTTACCTTCCTCCTCTACAAGCTGGACAGCAACGTGCCTGTCGCCGGGCGCCTGGGAAATCACCCTGCACACCACAGTGGGCAGATGTGGCACTGCTTTGCCAATATGGATTCTTGTACATTGTGGGGCACTGGGGGTAGGAGCAGGATTCCATTCATGAGTTTTGTAACTTGTGCCACACTCACTTCGTAATTGGCCAAGGGCTTCTAACCAGAGGCAGCACCTGCAGGGTAAACCAATAATCCTGTGCCAGACCCACCCTGGCTGCCCTTGATTTTCACAGGGCGACCCCTGCCAACCAAGGCTGAGATCAGAAACTGAGAAGCAGACCTTACTCCTGCCATTAGAGCCACGGCAAAGCCTCCAAGCAGCCATCAGATTTTCCTCAGTCTCCTTCCATACAGTTCAAGTTTGTGATTCTGTTATGACTCTACCCTAGATATATGGGGGTGGCTGTGTTTCCTTTCTTTGTTTTTTCTTAACAAAAATGTAAGTTTAGGCTGGGCGTGGTGGCTCATGCCTGTAATCCCAACACTTTGGGAGGCTGAGGTGGGCGGATCACCTGAGGTCAGGAGTTCAAGACCAGCCTGGCCAACATAGTGAAACTCTGTCTCTACTAAAAATACAAAAATTAGCCGGGCGTGGTGGCAGGTGCCTGTAGTCCCAGCTACTCAGGAGGCTGAGGCAGGAGAATCGCTTGAACCCAGGAGGCTGAGGTTGCAGTGAGCTGAGATCGCACCACTGTACTCCAGCCTGGAAGACAGAGCGAGATGCGTCTCAAAAAGAAAAGGAAGTTTATACACATTATTCTACAGTTTTTTCACTTGGTATATGCAGCACTCATGTCATATAAACTAATGTCAGCCCAAACAGAGTGAACTCATTCTTTCATAGCTGCCTAACAGTCTGAAGTCTGGATAAACCAGAGCGCATTCACTCATCCCTCCTAATAAGCTCACTTCCAGCACTCACATAAACTTCTAAGCATATACACTGTGTCGTGCAGTTCACTGCCGCAGGCCTCAACATGTTTTTTTTGAGACAGAGTCTTGCTGTGTCACCCAGGCTAGAGTGCAGTGGCAAAATCTTGGCTCACCCCAACCTCTGCCTCTCGGGTTCAAGCAATTCTCATGCCTCAGCCTCCCGAGTAGCTGGGATTACAGGTGCACACCACCACACCCACCTAATTTTTGTATATTTAGTAGAGACGGGTTTTCACTAGGTTGGCCAGGCTGGTCTCAAACTCCTGACCCCATGTGATCTGTCCGCCTTGGCCTCCCAAAGTGCAGGGATTACAGGCATGAACCACTGCACCCGGCCCAACATTGTTATTCATAAAAACACTTCCTTTTCATCAATTGACCTCAGAAGAAACATTATAAATTTGAACATAGAACACATATTCCATTCTGAGCTAGGCACGGTGGCAGATAACTATAATCCCAGCTACTGGGTAGGCTGAGGTGGAAGGACTCCTTGAGGCCAGGAGTTTGATACCAGCCTGGGCAATACAGTATGATCCCGTCCCTATTAAAAATAATATACTATTCAAACATCATTCATATATATATATACACACACATACATATATAGGTGTATATCTATGTGTATATGTGTGTGTGTGGGTGTGTATGTGTGTATATATATATATTTAATTTTGGAGTTCTACTCAAAATTTCATTTGGTTGCATAAGTGCTCTGAGGCTACAAAGAATTCAAAACCCCTGACCCTGGGATCCGCAAAGAGTCTCCAGCCCCCAGTGACCTGTGTACTATCCAAACACGTGCCTTAGGCAATGGTGGGGCGGTGGCATTCAAGAGTGAAGGGGCGGGTGCCTGCACACCTGGACAAGAGTCAGGGAAAGCTGTGTCTCAAAATCCTCTGCACTTTTGAGGAATACAAAGGAAAAGTATGTATCATGTCACCCTGGGGAAGTGACTGGGACTTGGTCTAGGACGGAGGGCTTGGACTTTTCACTCCATATATCCACTGGCTGGTGAGAATGTTTACATAAGGAGGCCGCCTATTTCTTATGAAACTTAAAATGTTGAAATGACAGCTGAAATCACAGAACCCAGGAATGGAAGAGCACTGGCTCCCATCTCTGAAGACAAAGTGCTTCACCTCCTGACGGCAAATGGGACCACAGGTGACGACAGCACGTTTTCAACAAACACCCCTTGTCCAAGGTCCAGGTTGCATCAGGAAAGCTCCTGTTGGCTTAAACAAATGGCCCTCTCCCTGCAATGTCCCGCCAGACCCCTCCGGCAGGTGCCACACCGCGTATGGGGGTTGGATGAGGCAACACAGATGAACCTCCAGCCCAGGCCCACAGCCCATGTTAGTATTATTGTTGTTGTTGTTATTGTTACTATTGCTGCTACTCCCAGGGACCTGTGTCCCTAGGGCCGGATGGTGCCAGGGAAGCCAGGCCTGAAGGAGGGGATCCTGGGGTGCCAGGACCAGCTGGACTTCAAAGATCCCCTGGCCCTGGCCTTCGCTGCTCCAGACCTGCTGGGAGCCACCTGCATTTTATCAGGATTCCCAAGACACCCGCACACACAGGGGATTGAGAGGTGCTACTGGAGGGAAGGGCTGTGGGCCTGGCCCCATAGCACCAGGGCGATCGGGGCGGTCCTGGGTGGGAATTGCTTTATAAGGCTGCCCTGGGCCAAGCCTGCTTCCTTCCGCCGGCTCCAAAAAGGCCAGGCCAGGCCTGGGCTGGGCCCAGCAGATGTGCTTTAGTGGCCCGAGACAGGATGCAGTAAATGCCCACCCTCTTTCACATGCAGATGCCTCCCAGCCATAGGGCCAGGGCCCCGAGGCTGGGCCTCTGCACCCCTCGCTGTGCCCGGCCCTGCCTCTGAATGGCTCCCCTCGGGGAACCCAATCCACCCATGAAAGGGCTTCAATAAAGAGCCTGTTGGGGGGATGCAGCAGGTTACAGATGTCCCCTGGCCTGTGACCACGCCCACCTCCAAGCCCTAGAGCAGCAAGTGGGCCCGGCCTGGCCAGCAGCACCAGTGTGGCCTCAGAGGTTTGGGCCTCCTGCTCCTCCACCTTAGCCCAGATGCCTGCCTGGCTGGCTCCCCCAGCATCCTCCAATCCTGGCTCCCTCGCCATGGGATCTGCGAGGCTAGGCACCCAGCCCTGGGCTCCCCACCTCGCTGCATGTCTCAGATGCTCTAGCCTTCCCTAGTGCATGCTGTCACCTGCTGGTCCCACACGACTGCAGCATCGGCTCCACCAGGGCACAGGCTGCCATCTGCCTGTTCACTGCGGCACATCCCCAGGGCCTAGGTTGGTGTTTTTAGTACAGCAGAGGCACTCAGTACATGCTTGTTGAGTGTATGAGTAAAGGAATGAATGCATGAAAAAAAATAAAAAGGAATAAATGAATGAATGTGTGTGTGTGTGCATCTTTAATGAGGGTTCAGCAACCTTTTCTACTTCTGCCAGTTTCTGAATCTCTCCAATGTGTGGTCCCTACTTTGAAAAGAGGAAGCCCCCCGACCTCAGGGGCTGGAGTGAAGGGAAGGCGGGTGGTTAAGCACCTGCCTGGCGCATGACAGGCCTCCCTCGATGCAGGGTGACTGCTGTGGCTGCGGATATTATTTTTAAAACCTGAGCTTCTACTCCCCCTGTGCTCCGTGGCCCTCAATAAAATCGGAGGACCCTTGTCACCACAGAAAATCCAAGAAGAATGGTGACAGTGTGTCACCCCTCGCAGGCTCAGAGAACAGACAATACTGCCAGAGAGCCCACAGTGCCGGGAGCTACCAGGGAGGCCTGTGTTCCCCCTGCCCACCCTAAGACCACCCCCCCCATCACACTTGTCCCTCTGCGGTGGCTGGTCTCGCCCCAGGAACTTCCTCTGAGCTCCTGCAGGACTTCAAAGCAGCTGTGCATATCAAGGAGGCCACAGCATGAAAGGCGCAGGGCACCTCGCCCCGGTGGCTGCGGGCCACACAGGCTTCACCTGGGCAAGCAGGGCCTGCTCCGCGAAGGCTTCCTGGTTCAATCACCAGGCGAGGAAAACAGGCGTCCTGTACCTCTGGAAAATCCCCAGGGAAAATTCCAAAAGCAGCACATTTTCCTGGAGGGGGAGCTTCCTGCACCACCTTCGCAGCCACTTTGGGCACCTGTCACAGGCCCCACAGGCACGCAGGGGAGGGTGTAGGAGCTTCCCAGGCCCTGAGCGTGATGATCTGGCCCCAGAAGCACTGGGCCGGAGTGGAGGGGCCTTGCCCTTAAAAGCCAACAGAAAGGCTGAAAGGGGCTCTGCCGAGAGCCGAAGGGCCCGCCAGTGTGGGCGGAAACAGGTCTGTGAGTGCTGGACAGCTCAGCGGCCCCTTCACGAAAACCCCACCAAGAAGTCTGTGTGACTGGGGGCCAGCGCGAGAGGCCATAAAGGTCACTTGAGAAGGCCCCCGTGGACAAGGCAGGGCGTGGGGACTTGGTCCTATGGCATGGGAAGCCACAGGGTTGAGAGACCAGGCCATCAGTTCTGCAGGCCCACAGACAGCACAATAACAAAACCCTCCAGATCACGGGTATGATGTCCCCTCACCCAAAATAATCCCATATGCTTTTGGGAAGGGAGCTTTTAGCCTCTCCCAGCTACGTTAACAGGATGTATTACATTTCGGGATTATTATATTGCTGTTAGATGTATACAGTGTAGTTGCCACCAGAGACACCCCCAGCTACATAAATCTGCAGGAGCCAAAGCAAATCAAAACAAAACCCTCCTGGCGATCGATCAGTCAGAAGACGCCAGCCCAGAACCCACAGAAGGTAACAGAACCCCTTCCAATGTCACAACCTGGACTCTGCACATGTCTGTTGGACAGTTCTGTATCAGGTGGGGGCCGTCTGCTCAGAATAAGCTGTTAGAGAAGGCTGTGATGTTTCCCAAGAGCCCCTTCTCCCTCAAGGATTCCAAGTAGGGGTCTGGGTTGGGCAGGCCAGGGCTCAAACTGTCCCTGGGGGGCTGGGCATGGTGGCTCATGCCTGTAATCCCAGCACTTTGGGAGGCCCAGGCGAGTGGATCACTTGAGGTCAGGAGTTTGAGGTCAGCCTGGTCAACATGGTGAAACCCCGTCTTGATTAAAAATACAAATATTAACCAGGCAAGGTGGCAGGCACCTGTAATCCCAGCTACTCAGGAGGCTGAGGCAGGAGAATCGCTTGAACCCGGGAGGTGGAGGCTGCAATGAGCTGAGATGGTACCAACGCACTCCACCTTGGGAGACAGACAGAGAATCAGTCTCAAAAAAAAAAAAAAAAAAAAAAAAGAAAACTTGCACGTGGAAGCATACCTGTGGTCCCAGTTATTTAGGAAACTGAGGCAGAAAGACTTTTTTGAGCCTAGGAGGTCAAGGCTGCAGTGAGCTGTGATCGTATCACTGCACTTCAGCCTGGGAGACAGATCAAGATCCTGTCTCAAAGAAAAAGAAAAAGAAAAGAAAGTGGTCTTCAATGTTACACTGTTGTGTAACACCAGGCCAGGAACCTGGCATACATCATGAGCCATCATGATACCCACCCCGGGACCCCCGCCCTGCCCCCTCTCCACCCTGCCAGTTGTTCCGGTCAGACACTGGAAACCACCCTTTATTTCAAGTTCTCCCTGACCCCGACAATACCCCACATGTCAGCAGGTCCCATAGGTCCTGCTTCCAACACACCTCTTTAATTCATGCCCTCCTCCCCATCTCCATTGCCCTCTACCCAGTCCAAGCCCCACCAGCTCTCCCTGGACCACTAGAACCATCTAGCTGGTGACTCTGCGTCCTCTCTGGCTCCTACCCTTCTACCAGCCTATTCTCTACACTGCAGCCAGAGAGATCTCCTTGAAATATTTTAATTAAAAAACAATTTTTTGGCCGGGTGCGGTGGCTCAAGCCTGTAATCCCAGCACTTTGGGAGGCCGAGGCGGGCGGATCACAAGGTCAGGAGATCGAGACCACAGTGAAACCCCGTCTCTACTAAAAAAAAAATACAAAAAATTAGCCGGGCGCGGTGGCGGGCGCCTGTAGTCCCAGCTACTCAGGAGGCTGAGGCAGGAGAATGGCGGGAACCCGGGAGGCGGAGCTTGCAGTGAGCCGAGATCGCGCCACTGCACTCCAGCCTGGGCGACAGCGTGAGACTCCGTCTCAAAAAAAAAAAAAAAAAAAATTTTTTTTTTTTAGAGTTGGGGTCTCACTCTGTCGCCCAGGCTGGAGTATAGTAGCACACTCATAGTCTCAAACTCCTGGGCTCAGGCAATTCTCCTGCCTCAGCCTCCCAAGTAGTTGGGACTACAGGTGTGCACCACCATGCCCGGCTAATTTTTGTATTTTTTGTAGAGATGGGGTCTTGCTATGTTGCCCAGGTTGGTCTCAATCCTCCTACCTCCAGCCTCCCAAAGTGTTTGGATTATAGGTGTGAGCTACTGTGCCCAAACATTAATATTCTGAATTTTAATATTCAATTTAATATTTGAATTGTAATATTTTGAATAGAAAATACATTCGCATAGTTTAAAAACCTTAAAAATGATATGCAGGCCAGGCGCGGTGACTCACACCTGTAATCCCGGCACTTTGGAAACCCAAGGTGGGCAGATCACATGAGGTCAGGAGTTCAAAACCAGCCTGGTCAACATGGCAAAACCCCATCTCTAATAAAAATACAAAAATTAGCCAGGCATGGTGGCAGGTGCCCGTAATCCCAGCTACTCGGGAGGCTGGGGCAGGAGAATTGTTTGAACCCAGGAAGCAGAGGCTGCAGTAAGCCGAAATTGCACCACTGTCTTCCAATCTGGGTGACAGAGCAAGACTCTGTTTCAAAAACAAAAATGTTGATATACAAAGTTATACAGTGAAGAGTCTCTCTCCTACCCTGTCTCCAACCACACAGTGGCCCCCACTTTCCTTCTCCTCCAGCTCTTTCCAGACTCTGAAGCAGCCTTCCAGTGTCTTTATGCAAACACAGCAAGAGAAATACATTCAAGCATTTCTGCCTTTTCTATACGAGAAACAGTGCACCATGCACCCTGCTGTGTGCTTGCTGTCTCCACTGGTAATATGTCTATAGACAGTGGTGCTCGTTCCTTTTTATACTGCATGTTATTCTGCTGTATAAACAAACAGACCCTTAAACTCTCCTACTGATGGACATCTGAGCTGCTTCCAGTCTTTTGCTGTTTAAAAGGCATTGCCAGGAATGACCTTGTACTCGTGTCATTTCTCACGCATGAGATAGGACAAATTCTCAGAAGTGGAACCACTGGTAGATGATGTCAAATGCATCCTCCGCATGCAATGAGTGGCAAGGTCTCCCATGAAGCCTTGCCTGCCCCAGTCACAGCACTGAGCTCTGGCTTCCTGCTCCCCAAATGAGGCCCACTTCACCCCAAAACACTGCCCAGAGTGCTCTGCTGGATTCCCACCAGGGCCACCCACAGAATGCTCTCATATGTGACTGAGCTCGTCTAAAGCTTTGGAGTAATGGAGACTAAGGTCAGGAATCACTAACTCTGAACTTCAGCCAACACTGAGAGCAGACCCAGGACCCAGCTGAGTGTCCTAGGTCTGGGCTGCCCTTCACGCTTGCTCCTGGAAGCTAAGTCTCCCTGTTCCCAGTTCTTAGCCTCCCAAGCACCTCAGGCTTCACTATGCAGGACCATTTGGGTCCCTATTATCTCAGCAGCTCCCAGACATCAGACATGTGTAGACTGGCAGGATGGGATCTCTAAGAAGGACCAAGAGATTCACTTAACTGCCACCTACAGATAGGAATATTGAGGCCCCGTGACATCAGGCTACCAAGTGCCCCAGCTAGTGACTCTGGGAGGCCAAGTCCTGGCAATTAGCCCTTCCCGACTGCCTATCAACATATGGCAGTGCTGACCTGGGATGCCAACAGGAGGCCTTACAGAGCCCAGGTCCAGCAGTGCCAACCACGCTACTGAAAGTGTCCTTCTGGCTGGCCACGGTGGCTCACACCTCTAATCCCAGCACTTTGGGAGGCTGAGATGGGCAGATTATTTCAGCCCAGGAGTTCAAGACCGACCTGGGCAACATGGCAAAACCCCATCTCTACAAAAAATACAAAAAAATTAGCTGGGCCTGGTGGCACGCATCTGTAGTCCCAGCTACTTGGGAGGCTGAAGTGGGAGGATCTCTTGAGCCCTTAAGGTGGAGGTTGCAGTGAGCTGAGATTGAACCACTGCACTCCAGCCTGGGCGACAAAGTAAGACCCTGTCTCAAAAAAAAAAAAGAAAAAAGAAAAAGAAAAAAAAAATTAGGCCAGGCGCAGTGGCTCATGCCTGTTATCCTAGCACTTTGGGAGAACGAGGCAGGAGGACTGCCTGAGCCAAGGAGTTCAAGACCACCCTGGCAACATCATGAGACCTCGTCTCAAAAAAAAAAAAATTATAAAAAGAAAAGTATCGGCCAGGCACAGTGGCTCACGCCTGTAATCCCAGCACTTTGGGAGGCTGAGGCAGGTGGATCATTTGAGGTCAGGCATTCCAGACCAACTTGGGCAACATGGTGAAACCCGGTCTCCACTAAAAATACAAAAATGAGCTGGGCGTGGTGGCAGGTGCCTGTAATCCCAGATACTTGGGAGGCTGAGGCAGGAGAATCGCTTGAACCTGGGAGGTAGAGGTTGCAGTGAGCTGAGATGGCGCCACTGCACTCTGGCCTGGAAGACAAGAGCGAAACTTTGTCTCAAAGAAAAAAGTATCCTCCATGGTCAAGTCTTGGCAGGCACGATGTTCTCTTCCTCCTTCTCTCACCTAAACCAATGCAGTCCAACAGAATTATAATGAGAGCCACAAAGGTAATTTAAAGGTTTCTAATAAGCACATTAACAAAAGTTTTTAAAAAAGGTAGAACTAATTTCAAATATTTTAACCTAAAACAGTGTATTAAAAATATTATCAACCGGGCACATGGCTCACACCTGTAATCCTAGCACTTTGTGAGGTGGAAGCAGGTGGATCACCTGAGGTCAGGAGTTCCAGACCAGCCTGGCCAACATGGTGAAACCCCGCCTCTACAAAAATACAAAAATTGGCCGGGTGCAGTGGCTCACGCCTGTAATCCCAGCACTTTGGAGGCCGAGGCAGGTGGATCACCTGAGGTCAGGAGTTAGAGACCAGCCTGCCCAACATGGTGAAACCCCATCTCTACTGAAGATACAAAAAATTAGCCGGGTGTAGTGCCTGTAATTCCAGCTATTCGGGAGGCTGAGGCAGGAGAATCACTTGACTCTGGGAGGCGGAGGTTGCAGTGAGCAGAGACTGCACCACTGCTCTCCAGCCTGGGCGACAAGAGCAAAACTCCCTCTCAAACAAAACAAATAAAAAAATTAACTGGGCATGATGGCGGGTGCCTGTAATCCCAGCTACTTAGGAGACCGAAGCGGGAGAATCGCTTGAACTCGGGAGGCGGGGATTGCAGTGAGCCGAGATCGTGCCACTGCACTCCAGCCTGGGCGACAGAGCGACACTCCGTCTGAAAAAAACAAAACAAAACAAACAAAAAGTATATTATTTCAACAGGCAAACAACATAAACCCATTTTCATGTGTTATTTTACATTTTACTCACGAAGTCTGATGTTTTGGGGGGTTTTGTTTTTGAGACAGTCTCGCTCTGCAGTCCAGGCTAGAGTACAGTGGCGTGATCACAGCTCACTGCAGCCTTGACCTCCTGGGCTCAAGCGATCCTCCTGCCTCAGCCTCCAATGTGGCTGGGCCTACAGGCGTGCACCGCCACACCCAGCTAATTTTTAAATTTTTGGCAGAGACAGGGTCTCCCTATGTTGCCCAGGGTGGTCTCCAACCCCCTGGCCTCAAGCGATCCTCCCTCCTCTGCCTCTGCAAGTGCTAGAATCACAGATGCGAGCCACCGCGCCCGGCCAAGACTTGTTCATCGGTATGCATTTTACCCTTACAGCACATCTCAACTCAGACTGGCCTCAGCTCAAGCGCTCAGCAGCCCACGTACCAGGAGGCCGCCCTGTCTGATCGCACAGCCCTAACCAGCAGAGGCCTGGTGCTCGCCCGGGGCAGCAGTGGGGTCGTCCGGGGTCAGCGCTGTGAGCTCACCGGGGTGGGAAGGGGGGGAACGAGGCGGGGCCTGAGCCGCGGCCCCGCCCCCTGTCGGCAGCCGGGGACCAGGCAGAGCTTAGAGCTCGGCGGCCGCAGCAGCGCCCCCAGCGGCGCCTCGCGGCCCACTCACCTGGCCACCGCCTCCACCGAGCCGGCGATGGCCGTGCCGCCGCCCGCGCCGCTGTCGTACAGCACGCCCGAGATATCGAGCAGCACCCCGCGCACTCCAGCCAGCCGCTCGCCCCACGGGGCCATGGCGCCCGGCCGTGCTCCTCTGCTCCGCGTCCCAACTGGCGCCGGCACCGCCGCGCAGGGGCGCCTGGGAACTGTAGTCCCGCGGGCGGGGCGGGGCGGGGCGGGGCAGGGCGGGAAGACCGGGCGCAAACCCGGAAGTGGGGCACGGCCTGGGCACCCTGGCGTCGCTCGCCCCCGAAACGGTATTCCTTTTCGGAAGTTTTCTTCCCAGGAGATCAGCGGACAAAGAGCAGGAAAAGCAGAAAACGAGTCCCTTGATTCACAGAAAGGATGCTCTTGATTCACAGAAAGGATGAGGAATTCGTTGAAATGTTATAGCTTTAGTCCAGTTCAATGAATTGTGTATATTTTGTTGATACGCTTACTAGGTGAGCTGTTTACAAGTGAAATAAAATAGAATTCCTACCCTTTGGGGATTTCCACTAATGGGGTTGGGGAGTAGTATACCTTATAAAAGGGTTCTTAGTCGCAGACAATAGAAACCACTCCAGCTAGAGGGGTTTTGTTTACATGGGACGTGAAGGAGCTTACAGATTTCCTGGGGAGACAGGTCTAAGTCCTACACAGCCAGGAGCCATGCAGCTATGAGAAACACTTAATTTTACTACTCCACTGGGACCACTGCCCCATCACTTAGCGCAGCCCCCAGCACAGCTGCCCCCAAAAGAACAAAACATACCCACCACTGTGCCCTCCGAAGTTTCTCTTTCTCCACCTGTGGCCACCCACTCACTTTCACTGTGTCTGGCTTGGTGGAACCTGGTCCACGCTGCAAGGGAGTCTGGGAAATGCAGTTTTTAGTCTTCCAGGGGCTGAGTGAGTCAGTTTGGAGAATCTGCTAGGAACATCATGAACCATACACGTATTGAGACCCTACTCTGTGCAGTGGGCACTAGGGGTACCAAAAAGTTCTAAGGTGTGATCCTTGCCTTCCAGGATCAAGACTGGGCAGAGAACAATGGAAGACCTTCATGATTGCTGATGAAATGTGTGCCAACTGGCAATGAGTGACACAGACACAGTCAAGAGGATGACCTCTGCAGGCCTAGGAGGGCAGCTGTGGCTTCTGGGCAGGGGCAGCCTGAAATGGACCTTGGAGAATGGCTGGGCTTTAGTTTCATGCCAAGGAGGAGGAAAAGGGGTGCTTCTGCCAGTGGTGCGAGCTTACCTATAGTTGTTTCTTTTCAGCCAGCTCTGTGGGGTACTCTTGAGTAGTCACTTTTCATTTCTAGGACTACGGTAGACAGAATAGTGCCCCCTTGAGATGTCCACCTCCCAATCCCCACAACCTCTAAATATATTACCTGACATGGCAGAAGGGACTTAAATCTTGCAGAGCCTACGCTCCTGTAGGGAGATTATCCTGGATGGTCCAGGTGGGCCCAGTGTAAGGACATGAGTCCTCCTAAGGGAAAGAGGGAAGCAGGAGAGAGTCAGAGTCAGAGAAGGAGGTGTGACAGCAGAAGCAGAGGTCAGGGAGAAAGATGTGAAGATACTACACTGCTGGCCTTGAATATAAAGGGGCCATGGGCCAAGAAATGCAGGTGGCCTCTGGAAGCTAAAAAAGGCAAAGAATTGGATTCTCCCCTAGAGTCTCCAGAAGGAATGCAGCCCTGCTGGTACTTCAAGTTTAGGACTTCTTACCTCCAGAACTGTAAGATAATAAATCTGTTGTTTTAAGCCACTAAGTGTATGGTCATTTCTTACAGTAGTGACAAGAAACAAATACAGGGATCCAGGTCCCTCACCTGAAAAATGACAAGTTGGTCCAAGGGGGCAAGTCTCTAAGTGTGGGCCACTGATAGGCTAAAACTTGATCTGAGAATTCCAGGCTTTTCTTGGGATGCAATGAGTGTAGGGCATTGTCTATGTTAGGGTTGCATTTGGCTGCATGTAACAGAAACCTAGCCATAGTTGCTCAACCAAATCAGATTTTCTTTTCCTCATATATCAAGAAGCCAAGAGGGAGGCAACCCTGGATGGGACAACAGCTCCCAGGACCATCAGGCTGCCTCCTGCTTTTTGCTCCACCACCCTCTCGGCATGCAGCCTGCCCCTCATGCTCACAAGATTCCTGCTCCACCCGAGGCATCATGACTGCATTTCAGGCAGGAAGGAGGGGAAAGAAAAGAAAAAAGGGCATGTGGCAGCCAAGTCTTACCCTTTATACCCGGAAAGCAAAAGCTTCCCCGGAACCCTGCTCCAATAGACTCTCGTTTGCATCTTTTGGGCCAGAGCTAGTCAGGTGGTACATGAATACCATAGTGTGCCAGGAAGCACACACACTGACTGAGCTTTCGGCCTGTTATAACAAATCTACAACTCATGTTGAATTTCAACTCAACTATGAATCCATCAACCATCTATTGCTATACTAGACATATGTCTCATCCTTTCAGATTTGCTTGTCATAGTTAGGACTCTTCGGCTGCCAGTGACAGAAGCCAAATTTCAAATGGCTTAAATTTAAAAGGAATTTATTGGCTCACACAACCAGATAGTCTACCAATGGACAGCGTCAGGCATGGCTGGTTATCAGCTCTGGGCTCACAGAGTCTCCGGTATACCACCTGGTGAGGATCCTTTTCCTCAACTTGGTCTGGCTGTTCAAGAAAGAATTCTGATTGGCTCTCTTGGGTCAGTGTCCCCCATTGTATGTGTTCCAGTGGAAGTGATACTGTCATGTTCCAGCCTGACCTGTGCCCTTACCAGGGCTGGAGGCGGGGCACGTGCCTACAGTCCCATCAGGACCAGAAGGAAAGGGAGAGGAAAAGCCCCCCAGCAAAAAGCAGGGTACATTAGCTGGATGCAGTAGCACCTACTTGAAGCCCCAGCTACTCTGAAGGCTGGGGCAAGAAGATCACTTGAAGTCAGGTGTGGTGGCTCACACCTGTAATCCCAACACTTTGGGAGGCTGAGGTGGGTGGATCACGAGGTCAGAAGTTCAAGACAGCCTGACCAACTTGGTGAAACCCCATCTCTACGAAAAATACAAAATTAGCCAGGTGTGGTGGCACGCACCTGTAATCCCAGCTGCTCAGGAGGCTGAGGCAGGAGAATCACTTGAACCCAGGAGGCGGAGGTTGCAGTGAGCCAAGATTGCACCACTGCACTCCAGCCTGGGCCACAGAGCAAGACTTTGTCTCAGAAAAAAAAAAAAAAAAAAAAAAGAAGATCACTTGAACCCAGGAGTTGGAGGCTATAGTGTACATGACTGCAACTGCACCTGTGAATGGCCACTGCACCCTAGCCTAGGCAATATAGCAAGACTTCGCTAAAAAAAAAAAGAAAAGAAAAGAAAAGAAAAAGTAAAAAGAAAGCAAAAAAGCAGGGCACTGTGAAAGAGGAATAAGAAAGCAACATGGTACAGGCAAAAGTAGCAGGTGCCCACCAGCCACCAATAACTTTCTTATTAGCAAAGTCCATCTCCCTGGAAAGTGAGGCCAGACCAAGTGAGGCCCATATGAGCCAAAGAATCTTCTGTTCTACTGAGATGGGCTATAGTGGAAAAAAAAATCGGAGCACCATTGATAATAGAAACGCTTCTCAGGCCAGGCGCAGTGGCTCACACCTGTAATCGCAGCACCTTGGGAGGTCAAGGCGGGCAGATTACCTGAGGTCAGGAGTTCGAGACCAGTCTGGCCAACACAGTGAACTATCGTCTCTACTAAAAATATAAAAATTAGCCAGGCATGGTGGCACAGGCCTATTGTCCCAGCTACTCGGGAGGCTGAGGCAGGAGAATCACTTGAACCTGGGAGGCAGAGGTTGCAGTAAGCCAAGATCGCGCCACTGCGCTCCAGCCTGGGCAACAGAGCGAGACTGTCAGAAAGAAAAAGAAAAGGAAAAAGAAAAAGAAAAAGAAAAAGAAAAGCTTCTCAAACTTTAATGTGCATTAGATTCACCTGGAAGGCTTTTGAAAACATAGGTTTAGATTCAGGAGGTCTGGGTGGCCCTGGGAACCTGGAAGATGGCTGTCAGTTGATGTGGGTTGTTTTCTGGAGTCCTACACATGGCCTCTGCGTGTGGCTTGTGTATCTCACAGCATGACAGCAAGAGTCAAAGAGGAAATGTCTCAAGGGCAAGTGTTCCCAGGGAACAAAGTAGAGGCTGCAGGGCTTCCTGTGATTTGGCTTTGGAAGTCACAGAGTCACTTCAGTCCCGTTGTACTGGTCACCCAGGGCCACGCCAGGCTCAGTGTGGGAGTGGATGACACAGGGGCATGAGCACTAAGCAGCATGGTTGATTAGGGGTGGCCATCTTTCGAGGCTAGATACCTCAACACGTCTACCAGTGTCAGAAACGCCATGTGGGGTTAAACTCATGGTTGTTTTACGCCTGCATTTTTATTTTCTCCCTCCCTCTCTCCCTCCCTCCCTCACTTCCTTCCTTCCTTCCTTTCTTTTTGAGACAGGGTCTTGTACTGTCACCCAGACTGGAGTGCAGTGGCATGACTCATAGCTCACTGCAGCCTCAAACTCCTGGGCTAAGTATCTTCTCGCCTCAGCCTCCCAAAGTGCAGAAATTATAGGTGTGAACCACTGTGCCTGGCCCCTGCACTTTTTCTTTATAAAGAGCGTGGTACCCAGCATGGATGACCTAAATAAAAGCATAAGCTAGTTACACAGATGCACAGCATGGGAGTCAGACCCCTTATGAACCTATATCCATACCTTATGAACCTATATCCAAGAAATGTGTTAAACATTTCTTGATCTGATTTTTGTCTTCAGCCTATATGGTCTCTTAAGGTATGGGTTTCCAATCCATCTTAGTCAAACTGTGGGGCTTTGGGTTTGTGTTATTAGGCCACCATTTATTGCTTTCAACTCTTCAGCCTACTGAACACCAGGGTACTGATGGGCACAGGGATGGATGCTCTGCACTCCCTGACTTTAAGACAATCCAAGGACCAGATTCTGTATGCCAGGCAGTGTGATAAAGGCTGTGCCTGTCAGGGTTCCCTGACTCTGGCTAATTGAATTCCAAACTGCAGAGGGGAAGAGAAGGTTGGGTAGAGTGTAGGCAATTTACAAAATCAAAGGAAATGCTGAACAACGAGACCTGGGCAAGTACTGGAACCGTCAGTGTCAAGAGTGGGAAATAACAGATTATTTCGTGTTAGGCATCACTGCCACAATGAAGCATGTCACTCTGACTCAGAGGCTCCCGGGAGAGAGGCCAGTAGGACTCTACTCCTGCAGGAGCTCACTCTGACCTCTTGGCCAGAAGAATGTTGGGGGGCCTGATTGGCAGTCCCATCACTACCACATTCAAGGGTGGGGGCCCGGGGGTCTCAGTAAAATCAACTACAGACACCAGAAAAGGGAGAGTGGATCCTCAGATCAGGCAAAACCAAGAGACGTCCATCAAGGGTTATGATGGCAGCGTGCCCCAGAAACAACGTGGGAAGGAGTGCTCCAGTCTGCGTGGGGTAAATCAGGGAAGCCCTCAAGAAGAAATAGTATTGTAGGGATGCAGTGAGGCTCCCAGGGAACCCGGAATGGAACAACGAGCATTAGGAAGAAGTCAGCAACAGCGGCAGCGGCTAGAGCCCACCCGTCTGCCTGTCTCTCGTGGCTTCTCCGCTCTGCTCTGCATTTGTTTTGTTGTTATTGTTGTTTGTTTGTTTGTTTGTATTTGAGACAGAGTTTCATTCTTGTTGCCCAGGCTGGAGTGCAATGGTGCAATCTTGGCTCACTGCAACCTCCGCCTCCCAGGTTCAAGCGATTCTCCTGCCTCAGCCTCCCGAGTAGCTGAGACTACAGGTGTGTACTCCTGCACCCAGCTAGTTTTTATATTTTTAGTAGAGACAGGGTTTCATCATGTTGGCCAGGCTGGTCTCAAACTACTGACCTCATGATCCACTTGCCTTGGCCTCCCTCGGCCTAATTTTTTTTTTTTTTTTTTTTGGATACAGAGTCTTACTCTGTCACACAGGCTGGAGTGCAGTGGCATGATCTCAGCTCACTGCAACCTCTGCTCCTGGGTTCAAGCGATTCCCCTGCCTCAGCCTCCCGAGTAGCTGAGACTACAGGTGTGCACTCCTGCACCCAGCTAGTTTTTATATTTTTAATAGAGATAGGGTTTCACCATGTGGGCGAGGCTGGTCTCGAACTACTGCCCTCGTGATCCACTTGCCTCGGCCTCCCAAAGTGCTGGGATTACAGGTGTGAGCTACCGCGCCTGGCCTAATTTTTTTGTGTTTTTAACAGAGATGGGGTTTCACCATGTTTACCAGGCTGGTCTTGAACTCCTGGCCTCAAGTGATCTGCCCTCCTTGGCCTCCCAAAGTGCTGGGATTACAGGCATGAGCCACTGTGCCTGGCCAGATATTTCTGATCTGTGTGTTCATTGTAGCACGAGGTAATGTGAATGCTCATGCTTAGTACTTGGCTGCAGGCAATAGATGGCACACAAGAAACTCCACTGGGTCTCCCATCAACACCGGAGGGATAGAAATGTCCTCTCTTACTCATCCAACTTAAAGAGAAACCTGCTACCCAAAGAACAGGATACATTCTTCAACATGGGGAACAGTGGAGGAGGAGGTCCTAGGTAATTTTTTTTTCTGGCCACCTGTTTTGTAAAAGACCAGGAGGCAATGAGCATCCCTTTCAGTACAATTTGGCCATGTGTTTGGCTCGCTAACATCCTCACATGTGTATTTATACCCACGGTATTTCTAGAAAATATACCCAGATCCAGCAAGCCCTCCCTCTGTGCATGGAGTTGATTTTTTTTTTTTTTTCAGCCTGGGTATTAAAATTCTGCCTGAGTGCTGTCTTTAAATTGCTTTGATGCTAGGTGGGTTCCAACCCTGACCTGTCCTGATGGCAAGTGATGCCTGTAACAAGCTCAGGATCAATATTCATAGCGGGTGTCCTGGGCTGATAACACTATCCAAGACAATGTTCACTATCAGTGCAGACAGCTGAGATATTGCACCATTAGGGATGTTGTGTTAAATAACCTGATCCATTTCTGGGGCTATTTAATGAATTTCACAGTTTAGATAGTATCTTTAAGGAGGAGGCAAAGGCTATTCCGGAGGCACTGATGCAAATCAATGGTGCCAAGCTTCCCAAGGTATTCCACAAACAAAGGTGCCTATAATTCCAGCACAGCCTTGAAGAGCTGCTGCGTGCCATGAATAGTGTTAACAATGGAAAGAATTTGCAGTTTATGCAGAGGGAGTGTGGGGGCGTGGGTGCGGGCAGGCAATATTATGAGCCATGTTAAAGCATTTTAGATAAAATCTTATGTTCCTGAAGTAAAATGCAATTGAAATTCTCCAGGTAAAACCCTGCATTTTGAGCCAGCCCCCAGGGCAGGATATATATGCCAAAAAGACAGCTTCATAAGACAGTTTGATGGCAAACAGGGAAACCTCATCTGCCAGACAGCCTGTGGGTAACCCCTTTCCCAGTACCTCAGCCACCTGCCCCAAGATGTGCTTCTTCATCTCAAATTGGTCTATAAGATGGGAGAGGGCAGGCACTAGATTTTAGAAGGAAGCCACAGATAGCAGAGTCTGTCGTTTGTTTACCGGACTCTATGTCCCTTGGTGCTGGAGAGGTCATTTACAATTAAAGGCTAGCGTTTACCATTTCCCACCAGAGCTTTGAACTCTGGCTGCCAAGCACAGCAAGCATTCCTAAAAAACAAACAAACAAACAAAAAACACCTCATAGACTAACTTGTGAAAACTGAGTTGAAAATATAGCCTTCCCACCTGACCCCAAACCAAAGTTTAAAAAGATTGACTCCCTCATTTTAGGACATGCTCCCTGCCACTGGTGGGTGCTTGAGCTTAATGGGCAAGGAAAATGGAGATGCGTGGCCGCTGAGGGACACATGTTCACTGAAGCTATGGAGATGCAGAAACTCGGCAGGGACATGGAGAGTCAAAAACAAGTGTGCAGGCTGGGCACAGTGGCTCACATCTGTAATCCCAGCACTTTGGGAGGCCAAGGCGGGCGGAACACCTGAGGTCAGGAGTTCAAGACCAGCCTGGCCAACTTGGTGAAACTCCGTCTCTACTAAAAATACAAAAATTAGCCAGGCATGGTGGTGTGTGCCTGTAATCCAAGCTATTGGGGAGGCTGAGGCAGAAGAATTGCTTAAACCCAGGAGGCTGAGGCATAAAACCCAAAAGACGGAGGTTGCAGTGAGCCAAGATCGTGCCATTGCACTCCAGTGTGAGAGACAGAGCAAGACTCTGTCTAAAACAAAACAAAACGTTAGTCGGGCGTGGTGGCAGGCACCTGTAATCCCAGCTACTCGCCAGTTACTCAGGAGGCTGAGGCATAAGAATCGCTTAAACTCGGGAGGTGAAGGCTGCAGTGAGCTGAGATCGCGCCAATGCACTTTAGCCTGGGCAACAGCGCGAGACCCGGTCCCCCCCCCCAATTCTTGGCTTTTTCTCCAATTTGTTGCTTCTTCCTTTTTCGGCTCCTTTCCTATATTTAACATCTGTGAACCTCAAGGGAAAGATGATTCATATCATTTAAACAAATTTTTTTGAGGTAATCTATGGAGTACAATGGAAATGATCCGGGTTTGGGTTACTCTTAGCTGTCTGGGCCTCCCTTGACCCTCTGGTTCAAGGTATAGGGTAGCCCCTGGAATGCCCACCATCCTGTGAAAATAAAGAGTCTCAAGGTTTCTTACAGGAGAATGAATAAGAGGGACAGTGGGAAGCCACATACTGCCATCTGGGGCTAACTTAAGGAAACCTATTACTAACTACCCTGAAGAACCTTAGCATTTAAAAATGTAAACATGAGCCAGGCACAATGGCTCACGCCTGTAATCTCAGCACTTTGGGAGCCTGAGGTGGGCAGATCACTTGAGATCATGAGTTTGAGACCAGCCTGGCCAACATGTTGAAAACCAGTCTCTAGTAATAATACAAAAATTAGCCAGGCACAGTGGCGTGCACCTGTAATCCCAGCTACTCGGGAGGCGGAGGCAGGAGAATTGCTTGCACCCAGGAGGCAGAGGTTGCA
This sequence comes from Macaca fascicularis, assembly GCF_037993035.2. NCBI lineage: Eukaryota > Metazoa > Chordata > Mammalia > Primates > Cercopithecidae > Macaca > Macaca fascicularis. The sequence goes on along the minus strand of NC_088383.1, from coordinate 133,422,870 downwards.
CAGTCAGCTGAGATCGCGCCACTGCACTCCAGCCTGGGTGACAGAGCAAGACTCTATCTCAAAAAAAAAAAAAAAGTAAACATGGTGGGAAAAGGTAGAAGTAGCGGCTAGGATCAAAAGGGTGAAGGGGGAGAAACAAAAAAGATTAGAAAAAAAAATCGAGAACTGGGTGAGAAAGCGTTATCAAAACAGAAAACAAAGTACCCTATCTGTATTTCAGGAAGACTCTGTGATTTGCAGTCCAGGTTCTTGGGCACCACTTTTTAGTTTCAGGGCCATCTTTTCTTTGGGTTTTTCACATGGTGTGCAGTCCGTTTCGTGGGAGGTGGTCCAGTGGGCTTGGGAGAGGCACTTCCTTTCCTGAGCTTTAAAAGCACAATCCATCTCCACTTTAGGACTGAAGCTGGCTTGAATTTCGGCAGGGCTTTAAAGTCCGCAGGGAATACAGTGACCGCCTCTGGGAGGGGCAGCAAGGTTTGAATGAGAAAAGCTACAAGGAGCTGGCTTCTAAGGATGCCTCTTCAATAACAGATGGGATTAGCAGCCCCCAGCACTTTAATGAGAAGGTTTCTCCTCCTCTTCCTACTCCTTACCTGCTCAGACAATATTAATTGCCAGGTCATTGTTTGGAAACCCCATGGGGCAGAGAAGAAAGGAACAGCAGCGTCAGAGGTGGTTCTGAGCCAAACACTAGGAGAAGCCTCAGAATTTGCCTGAAACAAATGCTTAGCGCTCACAGACTGCTGTGTGCCCTCCAAGAGACAAAAGAAGAAATTTAGGATGAGTGTGGTCAGTGGAATGTGGTCAGTGGAAGCTTCTCCAACCACTGGTGATCACCTTCCCAGGGGACTTGGTGGGGCAGATGAGGGCCATTTCAACTGTTTCTCTTCTCTGACCTTAAATTCAAACCAGACAGGCATTTCTGAATCTTCTGCTTCTGGGGCTGGGAGGGAATGGGGGTCTGAGCTGCAACCTAATTCTCAGATCCAATTTCTGTTGCAAATGATCGAACCTGTGACTTTGGAGAAGGCCTGAAGTTTGTCCATCGAGGGCTGTGCTCCGGGTCATAGCAAACCAGGGCAGACACCTTCAACCATCTCACTTGGCTCTGTGCCTGAAGCCACTAAGGTTTCCAAAGCGGCAGGCATCCCGGTGGGGGCTCATCACTTCTCCAAACCTCTTGCTGGCCTCTGGCTTGGCTTTGGGTGGAAGCAAAAGACTGAGAGTCCGGGATTTTCTCCCTCCCTTTCTGAGATAGCAGGACGTACTAAAAAAGCACTGACCGGTCCAGTAGAAGACCCAGGTCCAAACCCAGACTCTGTCACCAACTCACAGTGACTCTGGGCAAATCTCTTCTTACCTTTGAAACTCGATTTCCTCATCTTTAAAACGGGGACTGTGGTCTGTGCCACGTGACGCCCATCTCACAGGGATGCTCAAAGAATCAAAAGAGATCGTGCAAACCTCAAGGTTTTGTGAACGCTAAACTGTGAGAACGTGAGGGATTTTACCTCCGAGGTAACCGGGTCTGAAGCTATTACAGTAATTCACTGGCGGGGAAGGAGATGCGCTGAGCATTCCCTGGAAATAAGCAGTCCTGGCCTCAGTTGCATCCCCAAGTCTAAGGCGGGTGCGCCGGAGAAAGGGCACAAACTCAAGTCACAGAGGTGTGTGTGTCGGGGGAAGGGATCCCCGGGATGGAAGCCTCCCTGACGCCCTCCGAGAGTCCCAGAGGGTTGGGCGGAGGCGCGCGGAGCCGACTGCACTGTCCCCGCGGGCACGCGCACCGGGCGCGCGGAGGCTTCCTGGAGCCCAGGCAAGGGGCCTCCTTACAGCGCCGGATAGTCCCGAGGCTGGCCGGCGTTGCGCCGGTGCCAATCGGAGCGCAGCCCCCTACGGCGCTCTCCCCGCCCCGCCTCCCCGCCCCCCTCCCCAGCTTCACTTGGCCGCGCGGACCCGGCTCCCGGCTGGAGAGCTGCGGCCAAGCCATAGCCGGAGGCAAGCCCTAGCGGCGCCATCCCGGACCCCGCGCCGCCGACCGCCGGCCCGCGGGCGACGGGCATGCTGGCATGGCAGGACGGCGGGGCCAAGGCGGCTCCCTCCCACCACAAGATCTCTTTCTCCGTCCTGGACATCCTGGACCCGCAGAAATTCACCCGCGCAGCGCTCCCGGCGGTGCGCCCGGCTCCCCGGGAAGCCAGGAAAAGTTTGGCCGAGATGGAAGCGGGGAAAGATGCCAGCTCCAGGGACGCTGTACGACAGCTGGAGACCCCTGGTAAGATGCAAGGTGGCCCCGGCCCCAGGCGGCCTCAGCCCCAACACTTCGGAGTGTATGGGGGAACACCCGGGCCCGGTGAGTGGCCCTTAACGGCGTCTTCCTCAAAGAGAGAAGGCGCACGGGACCGGGTGCGAAGTGTAGCCCCCGCCTCGGAACTGGATAGAGGCAGAGAGGAGGCTCCCCGCATTACGGGGCAGGGATTTGCCGCATCCCTGCTCACCCTCCAAGCTCCCGCGCACCACAGCTCTGATGCTCGCGGTGGAAACTTAACTTACCTGGCGCCTACCTTGCCAGGCTTACTCATTTATCAGGCATTTAACGCGCTTGCCACGTGCTAGGACCTGGGCTAAGGGCTGGGATAAAGGTGATGAAAACTTCGGAACCTGAGAGTTGGACAGCATCATTAACATCACCTCCATTTTATGGATGGAGGAGCTGAGGCTAAGGCTTGCGCCGGGGGTCTTGGTAAGTAGAGAGGTCAGGTGCCACCTGGAGATGCCTGCGGAGCTAGGCTGCCCCACGCTCTCAAGCTCCCCAGACCCAACTGTTGACTGGGGCTGGGGGCGGGGCTCGGATGAGGTGCTGGGAAGCTTTTGGTACTTTCTTCTCGAAACCCTTTCTGAATTATTCCCAACGCTGGCGGACACCTGATGAAGGGGTCAGGAAAGTTTGTGGCTGGAAGGAAGGACGGAAGACAGCAGGAGTCCTGCTGGGTGGGGCGTGGGATCAGACAGGGAAAGGCGGCTCCCTGAAGGGTCAGAGGCTCTGGTCCCCGGGGAGGCTGGATGCCACGCAGCCCCTTGCTCCCCTCCCCAAGTTTGGCGGTGATTGCCTGGGGCCCGGGGCGCCTCTGGCGGCCGCACGTGGGCCCGGGCCAGCGGCCTGGTAATTGTTCGGATCTTCTCTCCGAGGGGCCGCGCTCCCTTCCCCCACCCTGGTGATCGATATTCTATTACTGGCGCCTGCATATCTCCTGCCCGCAGCTTGCAGGTACGGACTTCAAACCCCCTTTCCCTGTCTGATCCTAATATTGTTCGATTAAAACTTACCTTTAATAGATGACATCTATCGATCCGGTCCCGCACAAATCTGAAACTCTATTAACACGGCGGGAGAGAGAAGATGGGAAAGGGAATTTCACTTTAAAGCGGGGGTGGGGGTGGGGTGGGGCAGAGAGCTTAATAACTTCTTTTTTAATTGCTAGGAGTCCTAGACCAAAATAGGCTTCCAGGGTCTGGGGAAAGCACAGCCCTAAAGGCGTTTGACATCTAGATGTCTTAATACAATGATCCTACCTCCCAATATGGTCACCCCATAAGGTCACTATTTTTTCTTAATGCGGAGTGTCATTCATTCATTTAGCATACATTTCTTGGACGCCTACTTGATGGCAGATTTGTAAAGGGCAAGAGGACACCATTCCCTTAAACCCGCTGGCAAGGATGTGCAGTCCCGCCTGAGGGAAGCTTGATGTGGGGACAGGAGCAGCACCCGGAGTTGGGTTGCGGGGAGAACTGCTTGCTCTAGGGAGGACGAGGAGGAGGTTTGGGGACCCGGAGAGGCTTCTGTTCACCGACCCCTTCTCCCCTAGATGCTGCGGGCCCAGGCGACGGCCAGGCGTCCCCCCTGGAGGGTTCCGAAGCGGAAGAGGAGGAGGATGCGGAGGATCCGGGGAGGCCGCGGCGGCGGGAGCGGGCTGCGCGCTTGCTGCCGGGCCCAGCGCGCTCACCTGACGCCCCGGCCGGGGCATTGGCGTCTGGGGAGCCCTGCGAGGACGGCGGGGGCGGCCCTGTGGGGTCCCCTCCGGGCTCCCCGGGCTCCCCGCGGCCCAGGCGCCGGCGCGTGGTGCCCAACTGCGCCAAGCCGCGGCGCGCGCGCACCGCCTTCACCTACGAGCAGCTGGTGGCCTTGGAGAACAAGTTCCGGGCCACACGCTACCTGTCCGTGTGCGAGCGCCTGAACCTCGCGCTGTCGCTCAGCCTCACCGAGACGCAGGTCAAAATCTGGTTCCAGAATCGCAGGACCAAGTGGAAGAAGCAGAACCCTGGTGCCGACGGCGCGGCGCAGGTTGGGGGTGGCGCGCCCCAGCCAGGGGCGGCGGGGGGCGGCGGCGGCGGCTCGGGGGGCAGTCCTGGCCCTCCCGGCACCGGCGCTCTGCCCTTCCAGACTTTCCCCTCCTACTCCGCGGCCAACGTCCTCTTCCCGGCCGCCGCCTCCTTCCCGCTGACGGCTGCCGTCCCTGGGAGCCCTTTCGCGCCGTTCCTCGGGCCTTCCTACCTGACCCCCTTCTACGCCCCGCACCTATGAATCAGGAGCCCCCCGGCCCCTCCTTCGCGGGATTCACGAGGGATTGGCATCGTCGTGTGCCCTCGGCTCCTCCACCCGGGGTGCAGGTGCGGGGGTGTCAGAGCGCCCCTTCCCTTCCAGAGGCCTGAGACTCGGCCCCTCTGCCCGCCTTGGGCACCTGTGATCCTCGCGAGCCACCAGGGGTCAGGGATCTGCCATCCTTCAGAGTGTCCGGGGACGGAGGCTGACCCCAAACCTTGCGGTTTCTGGACCTTGCTGTTCACTGTGGGTCAGGTTTAATTCAGTTCAGGGGCTATTTTTTGAGGCTCTGGGTGTTCGGCGCGGAGCTAACCAAGATGCCAGGAGGGAAACACGCGGAGCAGAGACGCCCTGGTTGCCAGCTGCTGGCGGCTAGGATGGAACCTTTAAAGGTGCTGGCTCATCAAAGGCTGAGAAACAGTCTCTGTTCACAACTGACAGCTTCCCCTCCTCATGCTCGATGGTTCACCCCAAACCCAGAGATTTCTTCCAGATCCTGAACGAGGCTGGGGAAAGCTTGGTCCTGGAGCACACACGGCCCCTCTGAAACGACTATTTTTAAAATGCATAAAACTCCACATTTCTAGATCTTTACTTAAGATTCGGCCTGGAGCGCAATACTTGTTCCAAATAACCTCCCCAGGTTATTCCTGAGAGGGGGGTACCTTGGTGTTCTGAGTAGGCCGGAAGTTTGTGGTAGGAAAGGTGACTTTGATGTGTAGCTAGACTCACCTGCTAAAGTAGACACAAGTCTGTTGCACTGCAAGTTTTGAGAACAGCTTGGACCAAACCACACAGTGGCCCCAAAGGCATAAAAATGATAATGAAGGCAGCACTGGCTCAACTAATATCAGGAAGTCTATGCATGAGGCTGCCTACTTTGATTTGCAGTAACTGATTCTTTAAAACTTCAGTCCTGGCTTATCTGCCTGTCCCAGGGATTCCTGGGCTCCCAGTAGTGAGCCAGGTTGGGGAAGAGCTAGCTCCACCAGCACACAATACATATGGACAGCTGAACTATTTTTTAAAAGCACAAACTCAACATTTTTAGATCTTCATCTAGGATTCTGACTTGAAAACAATTCTTATTACAAACAGACTCTCCACGGTGGTGAACAAGCGGAGATTGTAAGGGCCCATGAAAGCAATACTTGGGTGTGAAGAGCTGTCATGTTCCTACTGGATTCACCTCCAGGAACCTGATACATGGACATGCATTTTAACTGCTGCTTTTATTACCTCTCTTAAAAAATTCGTTCTGCGAAATTCCCTTGCCACTTTTGCTTGGGATACGTTTCCTTTAGTTTTCTACCTAATATAATCTTGTAGCCCACATCTCAGAAACCCAGAGGTCCCCAGTTGTGTCATGTATGTTTCATTCTCACTTTTGATTACTTGAGGCCAGCTGAGATGTATGTGGATACCATATTCCTTGATATTTTTTGGTAGCCTATGCTACTAACAATCAAATTTAGTGCTCAATAGCTTCAAAGTAAAGCACACTGTTTGGCATTATGGATTGCAGTTCCATTACTATGATCTTGAAATAGCTTGTTCTATCATCAGGAATGATAGAAAATATTCCCCATTTCTCCCAAATTAAATGAAGACTTTATGGTTCATGTGACTCTCATAAGGTTTGATACTATATATTATTTAATTACTTAATATCCACTAATTAGACTCTTTTCCTTCTAAAGAAGAATGTCCCCCAGACAACACATTGTAACTTTCTAAAAGACAGTTGGTGCCAGATGAGATTAAAAATGCAGATACTATACGAGATAATATTTACCTTACCCTTTGGTAAACACTCCTTTAATAACTATTCGTTGGTTTCTCAAAAGCAATATCCCATATTAAGCAGACAATTCAAGTGTGACAATTCCTCTGTAACAAATACGCTGAATTTCTGTAATAAGTGGGAAACATTTCATTCCAGTCTTCTCAGGTACCAGAATCACGGACGTCAGTAGAAGAGAGGGAATAGGGAGGGAGGTGGGAGGCTGATGTGTTCGTGGCCTAGCATGGTGCTGTGATTCCTGACCCTCTGGTTTCCACAGATTGTTGCAGAGTCATGCTTGAAGCGTGTGACTTTGGACTTCCGCTGCTTTAAAAGGCCCAGTGGCTTTCCAACCAAATCCTTAGACTCAATCTATTGGTGTGTTTGTCTAATAAATTCTTTTTGTAATACATTCATTTTTATTTCTTGTTTCATTATTCCTTGTTTTTCTATTAGCAAAGCTTTAAAATAAGTATATATGTATCTCCCCTTCTCCCCGCAATCCCTAAATAGGGAATATTTCTACACTAACACTCCTTTGCTCAGCCATTTCAGACCCATGCTAGATATACCCAGAGTGGCTATATTTGCATGCAGTATATACAGACACACATTTCAGGCCATTTTCTTAGCAGAAGCAAAGCATCTTCACAGAATTTGAATTAGTGGCTGCTAATTACATCAACACCAACCTATTAGATTTCTAGGACATTAACTTCTTAGCCTTAACCTTACAAGTTCTTAATACCCCAAAACAGCCTGATTGGTAACTTTTCTGACTTCAGCCATCTGCTGGTCATAGATTTCTGATGTTAAATATTACCATTTTGGATCCCTGTTTGAAACCACATAGTCAAGGAACTGTATTTATAGGAGTGACTGGAGAGCATTTCTTACACTGAGAGAACCATAATCCAATTTATGGGCAGAAATTAATTTAGTGTGTTTATCTTTATAGTAATAACTTTTTTTTCTTTGGGGCAGGGTCTTGCTTTGTCACTCAGGCTGGAGTACAGTGGCACAATCAAGGCTCACTGCAGCCTCAACATCCCAGGCTCAAATGAGCCTCCCACCTCAGCCTCCTGAGTAGCTAGGACCATAGGCACATGCTACTATGCTTGGCTAATTTTTTATTTTTTAATTTTTGTAGAGACAAGGTCTGGTTGCCTAGGCTGAGCTTAACCACCTAGGCTCAAGCAATTCTACCACTTCAGCCTCCAAAGTAGCTGGCACTACAGGGTCCTGCCACCACATCTGGCTGATTTTTTATGTATTTTTTGTAGATATGAGATCTTACTATGTTGCCCAGGCTGGTCTCAAACCCCTGAGCTCAAGCAGTCCAGTAGCCTCAGCCTCCCAAAGTACTGGGATTACAGGCATAAGCCAAGGATTCTCACTCTTTTTTTTTTTTTTTTTAAGACAATTAGAGTCTCACTCTGTCGCCCAGGCTGGAATGCAGTGGCACAATCTCGGCTCAGTGCATGCTCCGCCTCCCGGGTTCATGCCACTTTCCTGCCTCAGCCTGTAGCTGGGACTGCAGGCACCTGCCACCAGGCCTGGCTAATTTTTTTTTTTTTTTTTTTTTTGGTAGAGATGAGGTTTCACTGTGTTAGTCAGGATGGTCTCGATCTCCTGACCTTGTGATCCGCCCGCCTCGACCTCCCAAAGTGCTGGGATTACAGGTGTGAGTTACTGCGCCCGGCAGGATTCTCACTCTTCAAGTATTCTCCTTTCTTTGGACAGATCTGTGGTTTTCCTAATTGAAGGACACAGTCTCATTCTGTCACCCAGGCTGGAGTGCAGTGGCATGATCTCAGTTGACTGCAACCTCCACTTCCTGGGTTCAAGCAATTCTTCTGCCTCGACCTCCTGAATAGCTGGGACTACAGGTGTGTGCCACCATTCCTGGCTAATTTTTGTATTTTTAGTAGAGTCAGGGGTTCACTGTGTTGGCCAGGCTGGTCTTCGATTCCTGAAAGTGATCCACCAGGCCTTACAAAGTGTTGGGATTACAGGCGTGAGCCAGTGTGCTGGGCCTGATTACACTTTTGAAAGGAAATCTAAGTGTGGTGCAGACAATTACCATCCTTTACCCGTAGACCTGGAGAGAGGAAAAGGTGCGTTTTAAATTAATCTGTCTCCTCCCTTTTCTGCTTGGAACCTTTTATGAAAATTAGTTGCTTTTATATTTTCTCACTATACATTTTCTGGATACATGTAATGTGTGTTTTGCAGATGCAGTTAATTTATTTACTGAGTGGCTAGTTGCTGTGTCAGGTGCTATGAGGGCTACAAAGATGAACCATTGAGTCTTCGTCATGTGGATCTCACCAATAAGGAATGCAAGAAAAATCAGGAAAGTGCTGTCATAGGTATGTCATTTTTTTATTCTTTTAACTTTTTTTTTTTTTTTTTTTTTTTTTTGAGACGGAGTCTCGCTCTGTCGCCTAGGCTGGAGTGCAGTGGCGCGATCTCGGCTCACTGCAAGCTCTGCCTCCTGGGTTTACACCATTCTCCTGCCTCAGCCTCCTGAGTAGCTGGGACTACAGGCGCCCGCCACCGCGCCCGGCTAATTTTTTGTATTTTTAGTAGAGACGGGGTTTCACCGTGGTCTCGATCTCCTGACCTTGTGATCCGCCCGCCTCGGCCTCCCAAAGTGCTGGGATTACAGGCGTGAGCCACCGTGCCCGGCTCTTTTAACTTTTGTTTTGGCATAATTGTAGACTTAAGAAAAGTTGTAACAATAGTACTAAAAATTTCCTTTTATTGGCCAGGTGCGGTGGCTCACACCTGTAATCCTAGCACTCTGGGAGGCCGAGGTGGGTGGATCACGAGGTCAGGAGTTCATGATCAGCCTGGCCAATATGGTGAAACCCCATCTCTACTAAAAAATACAAAAATTAGCCGGGCATGGTGGCGCGCGCCTGTAGTCCCAGCTACTCGGGAGGCTGAGGCAGGAGAATCGCTGGAACCCAGGAGGTGGAGGTTTCAGTGAGCAGAGATTGCACCACTGCACTCCAGCCTGGGCAATAAGAATGAAACTCCATCTCGAAAAAAAAATAATAATAATAATGAGCCTGGTGCAGTGGTGCACACCTGTAGTCCCAGCTACTCGGGAGGCTGAGGTGGAAGAATCGCTTGAGCTCAGGATGTCAAGGCGGCAGTGAGCCGTGATTGTGCCACTGCACTCCAGCCTGGGTGACAGAGTGAGACCTTGTCTCTAAAAGAAAAAGAAATAATTCATGAGTAACTGGATATTTACAGAGTTTTACACTCTGTCCCCACAAGGTACTTAATACAAAGGGAAAGAAGACCAAGACGACCAAGGGAGGCTGAGGAACTGTTCTGGGCTAAAGAAGCCTAAACAGGACAGCAAGGCAACACATTGGAGGTTTCCCTTCTGTTGTAAAGGAGAACAAATGAAATCTGGATTAGGCCTCTAGATTAAGTAATGGTGCCATACCAGCATCGAGTTCTTGGTTTTTATAATTACTCTGTGGTTATAAAAGAGAAAGTCATTGTGCTTTAGGAAAAACACACTAAATATTTATGGGTAAAGAGACATCACGTCTGCAACTTCCTCTCAAACAGCTTGGAAAACAATGTACAATATGTGGGCGTGGGAGGGGAGAAGGGAGTGAACATACCAAGACCAAAGCAGTAAAATGTTAGCACTTGGAAAATCTGGGTGAAGAGGCCTCAGCCTCCCAAAGTGCTGGGATTACAGCCATGAGCCACCATGCCTGGCTAACTTTTGTTTTTTGAGATGGGGTCTTACTATGTTGCCCAGTCTGTTCTCAAACTCCCAGGCTCAAACAATCCCCCTGCCTCGGCTTCCCAGTGTGCTGAGATTATAGGCATGAGCAACCATGTCTGCCCCAGAAATACTCCTAAGAACCAATTTAACTAGATTTTAGAATTATGAGTAGGGTAACACAAAATTGTTTTCAATAAATGCTGTTTGGAATACTCTTTTTGGTTAAGATACTACAATTCTATATACCTGCTAGCCATTTGGGTGATCTGTTTTGATGAAGTGCCTCTTCCGCTATCTAATTCCCACATTTATTGGTAAAGTAAATGAAGTCTTTAATACATTTGGAAGCATAATTCCATCCTGTGGTCAGTTGAAACACCTGACTTTTAGGGGAATTGGGAAGACACAGATTCAGGGAAAGAAAAATGGAGAAAGGCCAGATGCAGTGGCTTTTGCCTGTCATCCTATCACTTTGGGATGAGGCGAGCCGATCACTTGAACTCGGGAGTTTGAGACCAGCCTGGCAACATGGCAAAACCCCATCTCTACTAAAAATATAAAAAATTAGCCAGATGTGGTGGTGCACGCGTGCCTGTAGTCCCAGCTACTTGGGGAGCTGAGGTAGGAGAATTGCTTGAGCCCAGGAGGTCGAGGCTGTAGGGAACCATGATTCTACCACTGCACTATAGCGTGGGCAACAGAGGGAGACCCTGTCTCAAAAACAAAAAAGAAAAAACAAAAAACAAACAACAACAACAACAACAAAACAAGAAACAGAACTTTGCCAGCACCCTTCTAATAATTACCCTCCCCAAGAGAAACCATGATTCTGATTTCAAACAGCAGGGAGAAGTTGTGTCTCTTTTTTTCCTGTAATTATAAAAACAATCATATGGTGTGATCTCTCGTGTCTGGGTTATTTTGCTCCACACTATGAGTTTCATCCATATTGTTTTGCGTAGTTGTAGATTTTTCATACCTATTACTGTTGGTATTTTACGGTACTGTGAACGCCACAACTTATTTGTTTGTTGATAGGTAACTGAGTTCTTTCCATTTTGGGGCTACTATGACTAAACATTCTTAAGCATGTCTTTTGGTAAATAAACCTTTGGTAAAATATCTAGGCCAGGCGTGGTGGCTCACGCCTAATCCCAGCACTCTGGGAGGCCGAGGTGGGCGGATCACCTGAGGTCAAGAGTTCAAGACCAGCCTGGCCAACATGGTGAAACCCAGTCTCTACTAAAAATACAAAAATTAGCCAGGCGTGGTGGCAGGCACCTATAATCCCAGCTACTCGGGAAGCTGAGGCAGAAGAATCGCTTGAACCCCAGAGGCAGACGTTGCAGTGAGCCAAGATCATTCCATTGCACTCCAGCCTGGGGACAAGAGTGAGACTTCGTCTCAAAAAAAAAAAAAAAATTGAAAAGTGGGACTACTGGTTATGCAGATGTCTAGCTGTAGTACATATTGCCAAACAGTTTTTTTTTTTTGAGATGAAGTCTTGCTCTGTCACCCAGGCTGGAGTGCAGTGGTGCAATCTCAGATCACTGCAACCTCTGCCTCCTGGGTTCAAGCAATTCTCCTGCCTCAGCCTCCTGAGTAGCTGGGAATACAGGCGTGTGATCCCACGCCCAGCTCATTTTTCTGTTTTGTTTTGTTTTGTTTGAGACAGAGTCTCGCTCTGGCTCTGTCGCCCAGGCTGGATGGAATGCAGTGGCGCAGACTCGGCTCACTGCAAGCTCCGCCTCCCGGGTTCACGCCATTCTCCTGCCTCAACCTCTCAAGTAGCTGGGACTACAGGTGCCCGCCACCATGCCCGGCTAATTTTTTGTATTTTTAGTAGAGATGGGGTTTCACCATGTTAGCCAGGATGGTCTCGATCTCCTGACCTCATGATCCACCCGCCCTGGCCTCCCAAAGTGCTGGGATTACAGGCGTGAGCCACCGCACCTGGCCTAATTTTTCTTTTTCTTTTTTTTTTGTATTATTAATACAGACGGGGTTTCACCATGTTGGCCAGAATGGTCTCGATCTCCAGACCTTGTGATCCGTCCGCCTCGGCCTCCCAAAGTGCTGGGATTACAGGCATGAGCCACCACACCTAACCCACACTGTGGTTTTAATTTTCATTTCCTGATGAGTCATGATGTTGACTCTGTCTGCCTGTTGGCCATTTGGATATGTATTTTGGTGAAGTGCCTGGTCAAGTCTTTTGTCCATTGTCTAAACCACCCCACATTTGTTGGTTAACTAAACTGATCCTTAGAGAGGAAGTGACTTTCCCCAGGTCACCTGCATTACTCCCAAAGACACTGAGACCTAGTGAGATTCAGTGACTTGTCTGAGGTCACACACAGTAAGAAAAAGAGAAGAGATGGCCAGGTGCAGTGACTCAAGCCTGTAATCCTAGCATTTTAGGAGGCTGAGATGGGTGGATCGCTTGAGTCCAGGAGTTTGAGACCAGCCTAGGTAACATGACAACACCCTGTGTCTGTGAAGAACTACAAAAAATTAGCTGGCCGTGGTGGCCTGTGCCTGTCCTCGGGAGGCTGGGGTGGGAAGATCACCTGAGCCTGGAGAGATGGAGGCTGTAGTTAGCCATGATTGCGCCACTGCACTCCAGCCTGGGTGACAGAGTGAGACCCTATCTCAAAAGAAAAATAAATAAATAAATAGAAGAGCCTGAAATTGGGCCTGATGACTCCAGGGTAATTTTTTTTTTTTTGGAGACAGGGTCTCATGTCGCCAGGCTGGAGTGCAGTGGCGTGATCTTGGCTCACTGCAACCTCCGCCTCCTGGGTTCAAGCAATTCCCCTGCCTCAGCCTCCGATGAGCTGGGACTACAGGCACACGCCACCATGCCTGGGTAATTTTTTGTATTTTAGTAGAGACGGGGTTTCACCACGTTGGCGAGGATGGTCTCAATTTCCTGACCTCAGGTGATCTGCCCACCTTGGCCTCCCAAAGTGCTGGGATTACAGGTGTGAGCCACCGCGCCCGGCTCTTTTCCCTTTTTAAAAATTAAAACCATGGTTCATGCTTGTAATCCCAGCACTTTGGGAGGCCAAGGCAGGCGGATAACCCACGGTCGGGAGTTCGAGACCAGCCTGACCAACATGGAGAAACCCTGTCTCTACTAAAAATATTAAATTAGCCAGGTGTGGTGGCGTATGCCTGTAATCCCAGTTACTCGGGAGGCTGAGGCAGGAGAATCGCTTGAACCCAGGAAGCAGAAGTTGCAATGAGCCAAGATTGCGCCATTGCACTCCAGCCTGGGTAACAAGAACGAAACCCCCTGGGAAAAAAAAAAAATTATAACCAACACAAAGCCATAGAGAGTGATATAATGAACACTGGAGTCTCAGGATCGGGGAGGATGAGTGGAGGATGATGGATTAAAAAAAAAACACTGGGTACAATATACACTACTCAGGTGACAGGTGCACTAAAATCTGAGACTTCACCACTACACAATTCATCCGTGAAACCAAAAACCACTTGTACCCCAAAAGCTATTGAAATAAAAAAAAATAGATTTAGAAAGAAGCCAAGTGCTGTGGCTCACGCCTGTAATCCCAGCACTGTGGGAGGCCGAGGGGGGCGGATCACTTGAGGTAAGGAGTTCGAGACAAGCCTGGCCAACATGGTGAAACCCTGTCTCTACTAAAAATACAAAAATTAGCTGGGCATGGTGGCAGGCACGTGTAATCTCAGCTACTTGGAGGCTGAGGCAGGAGAATCTCTTGAACATGGGAGGCAGAAGTTGCAGTGAGCTGAGATGGCACCCCTGCACTCCAGCCTGGGTGATAGAGTAAGACTCTGTCTTAAAAAAAAAAAATTAAAAATAAATGGAAAAAAAAAAAAAGAGGCCAGGTGCGGTGGCTCACACCTGTAATCCCAGCACTGTGGGAGACCGAGGCAGGTGGATTGCTTGAGCTCAGGAGTTTGAGACCAGCCTGCGAAATATGGCAAAACTCCATCTCTACTAAAAATACAAAAAAATTAGCGGGGCATGGTGGCACGCACCTGTAGTCCCAACTACTTGGGAGACTGAGGCAGCAGAATTGCTTGAGCCTGGGAGATGGAGGTTGCAGTGAGCCAAGATTGCACTACTGCACTCCAGCCTGGGTGACAGAATAAGATGAAAGGAAGGAAGGAGGGAAGGAGGGAAGGAGGGAAGGGAGGTTGCAAGGGGCCAGGTGTTCAGCCTGGGCAACAAAGTGAGACCCTGTGTCTACAAAAATTTTAAAAAGAAAATTAGGCTAGGCAGGGTGACTCATGTTTGTAATACCAGCACTTTGGGAGCCCAGGTGTTCAAGACAAGCCTGGGCAACATGGCGAGATCCTGTCTCTACCAAAAAATATGCAAACATTAGCCGAGTGTGGTGGTATGCGCCTATAGTTCCAGCCATGCAAGAGGCTGAGGTGAGAGAATCACTTGAGCCTGGGAGGTTGAGGCTGCAGTTGGAGCCGTGATTGCGCCACTGCATTCCAGCCTGGGTGACAGAGTGAGACCTTGTCTTTAAAAGTTAAAAAAAGAAAAAAACCCATCCTAGTAGGTAGGAGGTGGTAACTCCTTGCGGTTTTGATTTGCATTTCCCTAATGACTAATAACACTGAGAATCTTTTCAAGTGCTTGCTGGCCATTTGTATGTCTTCTTTGGAGAAGTGTTCATCAAGTCCTTTGCTCATTCTTAAATTGAGTTGTTCATCTTGTTGAGTTTTAAGAGTTCTTCATTCAAAACATTTATATCCTCCCTCCATTTCTTTTGTATATTAAAATAAATATATGGGGCAGGCACAGTGACTCATGCCTGTAATCCTAGCACTTTGGGAGGCTGAGGCGGGCGGATCACTTGAGGTCAGGAATTCAAGACCAGCATGGCCAACCTGGTGAAACCCTGTCTCTACTAAAAATACAAAAATTAGCTGGGTGTAGTGGCGCCTATAATCCTGGCTACTCGGAAGGCTGAGGTGAGAGAATCGCTTGAACCAAAGAGGCAAAGGTTGCAGTGAGCCAAGAATTTGCCATTGCACTCCAGCCTGGGCAACAGAGCAAGACTCCATCTAAGAATAAATAAATAAATAAATACACAGCCACATTACTCCTCTTGGTTTGCTGTGTCAGGCACTGTGCTAGGCCCTGGGGGCGCAATGGTGAGCAAGAAAGCCTGATCCTTGCCCTCCATTCCTGCCATGTATCTAATCCAGTGGCCTTTCAGCTTAAAACAGTTGTTCTAAATTGATGCATAATAATTGTACAAATCTACATGGTGCTTGGGATTTTAAAACAAATTAAAATGAATATATGATCTAAAGATCTCTCTTCTTTTGCACATTTATTGGGCGCCAACTGTGTGCCAGGTGCTACCCTGGGCTCTGGGAGTACAACAGAAGACCCTGGCTTGGCATTGGCGAGGGAGCTCAGGTGGATGGAGGTCACAGACAGGTGATGGTTGGTACAATGCAGTGCAGAAAATTCCATGGCTTTCTCATCAGCTGTTTCCGCACAAAGAAACCTTGCTCTTTGCACTGATGTCATTTGGGATTCAGGCTGGAAAGAAAGAACTCTGTGCTACTAATTCCTCCTTTGCCATGCTTGTTCTATATAGATCTGGTGTGTATTTTAGAAAAGTTTTTCCAGGGGCCCAGTTTGGTGGCTCACGCCTGTGAGTCCAGCACTTTAGGAGGCCGAGACTGGGGGTTGGGGGGTGGGGCATCGCTTGAGGCCAGGAGTTTGAGACCAGTCTGGGCAACATGGTGAAACCCTATCTCTATAAAGAATAAAAAATGTGATTTTTTTAAAAAGAAAAGTCCTCCCAGACATTTATACCTCCCAGAGTGTAGCAAAACATTACTCACAAATAAGTCAATGATATTACCAAGGCAAGTTCAAAGTACCAGAGTTACTTGTTTTTTTTGTTTTTTGTGTTTTTTAGTTGAACCATAACTGGCTCCTTTCACTTATAAAGCCATGAGCTTCCATCATGGTTTTCCACAATAAGCTGATTTATAACCACCTTAACTGTGTTTTGGCAGTCTCTATTTCTCTGTCTTCCAGGTGGCAAGATTCCATGTGCTTATGGAGAACAAACTCATGTAAAAGGATCCACAGCTGATTTCGAATTTCTCTCTTTTTTTTTTGAGACGAAGTCTCACTCTGTTGCCCAGGCTAGAGTGCAGTGGCACAATCTTGGCTCACTGCAACCTCTGCCTCCTGGGTTCAAGTGATTCTCCTGCCTCAGCCTCCGAAGTAGCTGCGATTACAGGCACACACCACCACACCCATCTAATTTTTGTATTTTTAATAGAAATGGGGTTTCACCATGTTGGTCAGGCTGGTCTTGAACTCCTGACCTCAGGTGATCTGCCCACCTCGGCCTCCCAAAGTGCTGGGATTACAGGTATCAGCCATTGCATCTGGTTATTTATTTATTTATTTATTTATTGAGACAGGGTCTCGCTCTGTCACCCAGGCTGGAGTGCAGTGGCGCAATCTCAGCTCACTGCAACCTCCACCTCCCAGGTTCAAGTGATTCTCTTACCTCAGTTTCCCGAGTAGCTGGGACTATGGCGCACAGCTCCATGTCCAGCTAATTTTTATATTTTTAGTAGAGATGGGTTTTTGCTATGTTGGCCATGCTGGTCTTGAACTTATGACCTCAGGTGATCCACCCACCTTGACCTTCCAAAGTGCTGGGATCACAGGCATGAGCCACCACACCTGGCCTCAAATTTCTCCTTCAACTCAAAAAGATGAAAATACTTGGCCGGGCGTGGTGGCTCACTTTTGTAATCCCAGCACTTTGGGAGGTCAAGGTGGGCGGATCACGAGGTCAGGAGTTCGAGACCAGCCTGGCCAAGATGGTGAAACCCCATCTCTACTAAAAATACAAAAATTAGCTGGGCACGGCGGTGGGTGCCTATAATCCCAGCTACTCAGGAGCCTGAGGCAGGAGAATCATTTGAACCCGGGAGGCGAAGGGGTTGCAGTGAACCAAGATCATGCCACTGCACTTCAGCCTGGGCAACATGAGCGAGACTCCATCTCAAAAAAAAAAAAAAAAAAAAGAAAAAGAAAAAGAAAAAGAAAAGAAAAGAAAAGAAAAGAAAATGCTATGTTTGAATAACTCCCTGGCAGGACAGATATGGGATGCTTTGCCTTATCCTTGTCTTTAGAAACTGAAATATTTAGCAACCACACCTGCAGAAGCATGCTGGCTCTTGATGCGGGTACTTATTTTCAAGGCTGTAAACAGCCACATAACCCCTCTTGGCACTGTGCTAGGCCCTGGGGGTGCAATGGTGAGCAAGAAAGCCTGGTCCCTGCCCTTCATTCCTGCCACGTATCTAATCCAGTGGCCTTTCAGCTTAAAATAATTGTTCTAAATTGATGCATAATAATTGTACAAATCTACATGGTACATGAGATGTTCTGATATATGCACACGACATGTAATGATCAAATCAGGGTATCTAGGCGATCCAGCACCTCAAACATCTATTATTTCTTTGTACTGGAAACATTTCACATCTTTTCTTCTAGCTATTTTGCACTATACAACAGATTGTTGTCAACTATAGTCACCCTACTGTGCTATCAAATACTAGAACTTATTTCTTCTAACTATATTTATGTGGTGTCTTTTTGTGTGTGTTTTTTTTTGTTGTTGTTGTTTAAGACAGGGTCTCCCTCTGTTACCCAGGCTAGAATGCAGTGGCATCATCACAATCACAGCTCACTGCAGCCTCGACCTCCCAGGCTCAAGAGATCCTCCCACCCCAGCCTCCTGAGTAGCTGGGACTACAGGCACACACCACTATGCCCAGCTGATTTTTTGTAGTTTTGTTTTTTTAGAGACAGGGTTTCACCATGTTGCCCAGGCTGGTCTTGAACTCCTGGGCTGAAGCCATCCTCTCACCTTGGCTTTCCAAATTGCTGGAATTACAGGAGTGAGCCACTGTGCCCAGCTCCTAACTGTATTTTTGTACCCATTCACCAAACCTCTCCTCACCCCTCCCCACCCTTCCCAGCATCTGGTAACTACCACTTGACTGTCTACCTCCGTGAGATCAGCTTTTAAACTCCTACATATGAGTGAGAATAGGCGATATTTGTCTTTCCGTGTCTGGCTTATTTCATTTAACATAATGACCTCCAATTCCAACCATGTTGCTACAGAGGACAGAATTTCATTTCTTTTTAGGCTGAAGAGAATCCTATTATGTATATATGTACCACATTTTCCTCATCTGTTCTTCCATTGAGGGGCACTTAGGTTGAGTCCATATTAGCCTTTTTTTTTTTTTTTTTTTTTTGAGGCGAAGTCTCACTCTGTCGCCCAGGCTAGAGTGGCACAGTCTTGGCTCACTGCAACCTCCACCCCCTGGGTTCAAGTGGTTCTTCTGCCTCAGCCTCCCAAGTAGCTGGGACTGCAGGCATGCACCACCACACCCAGCTGATTTTTGTATTTTTAGTAGAGACGGCATTTCACCATGTTGGCCAGGCTGGTCTCGGAACTCCTGACCTCGGGTGATCCACCCACCTGGCCATCCCAAAGTGCTGGGATTATAAGTGTGAGCCACCGTACCTGGCCCATATCAGCTTTTTTGATCACATATCATTCAGAATAAGAAAATAGTGACCCTGCATCATCCCCAATATATGTATTTATCTGAACTATGTGTATGTTTACATATGCTTCAGTGCTAATAGATTATCTACATTGCCAAGTGAAATGTACATTTAAAAGAATAAGATTGGCCGGGTGCGGTGGCTGACACCTGTAATGCCTGCACTTTGGGAGGCCAAGACGGGTGGATCATTTGAGGTCAGGTGTTTGAGACCAGCCTGGCCAACATGGTGAAACCCCATCTCTACTGAAACTACAAAAATTAGCCGGGCATGGTGGTGCATACCTGTAATCCCAGCTACTCGGGAGGCTGAGGCAGGAGAATCTCTTGAACCCAGGAGGCAGAGGTTGCAGTGACCAGAGATTGCGCCACTGCACTCCAGCCTGGGTGACAGAGCCAGACTTCATCTCAAAAAACTAATAATCAGAATTTAAAAAGGGAAAAGATTATAAAACGTAAATAGATTTTCTAACCTTTTCTTTCTGCTCATTCATATTTTATCTCATCCCCGCTCTCCATTTTTTGGAGATTGGATCCCAGCAGACAGACGACTCCTGATGCTTTTCTTTTCTTTTTTTTTTTTTTTTTTGTTGTTGAGACAGAGTCTCGCTTTGTCGCCCAGACTGGAGTGCAGTGGCCGGATCTCAGCTCACTGCAAGCTCCGCCTCCCGGGTTCACGCCATTCTCCTGCCTCAGCCTCCCGAGTAGCTGGGACTACAGACGCCCGCCACCTCGCCCGGCTAGGTTTTTGTATTTTTTAGTAGAGACGGGGTTTCACCGTGTTAGCCAGGATGGTCTCGATCTCCTGACCTTGTGATCCGCCCGTCTCGGCCTCCCAAAGTGCTGGGATTACAGGCTTGAGCCACCGCGCCCGGCCACACCTATGACATTTTGTACTGTGCCATTGCCATTTGTTTCATCTGGGAGAGGTGCGCTTTCCCTCCCTCACTCCTCCTCTCTCTAACAATTCATCCACGTTTGATGAATCTTGTATCTCTCACACCGCAATATCTTGATGTTCAAAACATTGCTGTTAAATGAGTGAAACAGGTTTTCTCTTTTTCCTTGGCTTAATTATATTTTATTTTTTGATGTTTAGGCATAGTTCTATTCTTCCACAACTTTTCTGGAGGTGTGAATAACAAGCCTTTCTGGATGTGAAATGATTTGAAAGGAAAATCTCACGTTAACAAAAAAGCTTTGCTGGATGTGGTGGTGCACGCCTGTAGTTCCAGCTACTTGGGAGACTGAGGTGGGAGGATTGCTTGAGCCTAAGAGTTTGAGTCCATTCTGGGCAACATAAAATTTTAAAATAACAATAATAATGAAGTTGTTTGTAGCTTTGGAAACATTCATTTTTATTTGTTATTTTATTTTATTTTATTTTTTGAGAAGGAGTCTCCAGGCTGGAGTGCAGTGATGCGATCTCGGCTCACTGCAGCCTCTGCCCCGCAGGTTCGTATGGTTCATGTGCCTCAGCTTCCCAAGTAGCTGGGATTAGAGGCGCCCGCCACCACGCCCGGCTAATTGTTGTACTTTTAGTAGAGATGGAGTTTCACCTTCTTGGCAGGGCTGGTCTCGAACACTTGACCTCAAGTGATCTGCCCGCCTCAGCCTCCAAAAGTGCTGGGATTACAAGCGTGAGATACTACACCTGGTGTGATTTTTATTTGTAATTTCGAACATGTCTTGCATAGCCATGAGGAGTATTTTTTGAATGGGCTTGGTGGCTCATGCCTATAATCTCTGCACTTTGGGGAGGCCAAAGTGGGAGTACTGCTTGGCCCAGGAGTTGTAGATCAGCCTCGGTAACATAGGGCGAGGCCATCTCAACAACAACAGCAACGACAACAAAAATTAGCTGGGCGTGATGACACATGCCTGAAGTCCCAGCTACTCTAAAGTGGAAGGCTAAAGTGGGAGGATCACTTGAGCCTGGGAAATTGAGGCTGCAATGAGCCATGATTGTGTCGCTGTACTCATCCTGGGCAACAGATCAAGACCGTATTTTTTTAAAAAAAAAGTAATTTTTTTCTTTCGTATCTGTGGTCACAGATTGTTAAAATCAATCCTTAGAAAAATGGTAATGCACTTTGGTATTGCAACAAGGTAAAGTTGCTCTAAATTCTTTGACTACTGTCAATTTCCGCAGTATTTCCTTGAGAGACTGGCATCAGCCCATGGACCGCACACTGGGCAGCACGCTTCCTGTCATCCAAGCCCTGGGTTTAGAGTCTTAACCTTATTGTTGGACACGTAGGCAAATCCTTTGACCCAGCAATCCCACTTGTAGGGCTTCATCATGCAAACATACCTGCATGAAATGTCAGAGACAAAGTGTCCTTTGTGGCACTGTTCATCATAGCAAAAGACTGGAAATAATCCAAGTGTTCGGCAACATAGGGCTATTCATGTAGCTGTAAAAAAGAATGAAGGAGAGCTCTCCATACTGACACAGAGAGAAGTCCATGGTATTAAAAGGTAAAGTCCCAGGCCAGGTGCAGTGGCTTATGCCTGTAAGCCTAGCATTTTGGGAGGCCAAGGTGGGTGGATTGCTTGAGCTCAGGAGATGGAGGTTGCAGTGAGCCCAGATGACGACACTGCACTCCAGCCTGGGCAATAGAATAAAAGAAAAAAAAGGATGGCCGGGTGTGGTGGCTCACACCTGTAATCCCAGCACTTTGGGAGGCCAAGGCACGTGGATCACGAGGTCAAGAGATCGAGACCATCCTGGCCAACATGGTGAAACCCCATCTCTACGAGAAATACAAAAATTAGCTGGGCGTGATGGC
Source organism: Macaca fascicularis (assembly GCF_037993035.2). Classification (NCBI taxonomy): domain Eukaryota; kingdom Metazoa; phylum Chordata; class Mammalia; order Primates; family Cercopithecidae; genus Macaca; species Macaca fascicularis. The sequence goes on along the minus strand of NC_088383.1, from coordinate 133,401,298 downwards.
GCGTGCCTGTAGTCCCAGCTATTCAGGAGGCTGAGGCAGGAGAATTGCTTGAACCTGGGAGGCGGAGGTTGAAGTGAGCCGAGATCGTGCCATTGCTCTCCAGCCTGACGGCAGAGAGAGACTCCATCTAAAAGAGAAAGCAAAAAAGAACACACTCATTTTTTTTTTAAGGTAAAGTACGAAAAGCACATATGTGTTACAGGGAAGAAAATAATGACATGTATTTGTATTTGCTTCCATTTGCATGATGAACCATTGAAAGGATAAACAAGGAAACGGTATAAAGCATTGCCCACTATGGGCTGAGTGGGGTTGAAGCAGGAAAGAGAATTCTCAGAGTGTACTTTTTAATTTGCCTTGATTTGTGAAGAAAGGAAATGAGTTAACTGTTTATAAAACAGAAAGGCCAGGCGCGGTGGCTCACACCTGTAATCCCAGCTCTTTGGGAGGCCAAGGCGGGAAGATCACCTGAGGTCGGGAGTTCGAGACCAGCCTGATCAACATGGAGAAACCCCGTCTCTACTAAAAATAGAAAATTAGCTGGGCGTGGTGGCGCACGCCTGTAATCCCAGCTACTCGGGAGGCTGAGGCAGGAGAATCACTTGAATCTGGGAGGCTGAGGGTGTGGTGAGCCAAGATTGTGCTATTGCACTCCAGCCTGGGAAACAAGAGCAAAACTCCGTCTCAAAAACAAAAACAAAAACAAAAGCAAACAAACAAAAAGGAAACAGAAAGAATGAGTTGCCTGGGGGAGAAAATGTTAAAGAGGAAAGTAGTTCTATAGAGTGATGAAAAAAAAGAAAAAGAAAAGAGCTAGATGCTTTAATTTACATGCCTTGAAGGTTTCCAAAGTTCCTTCTAGCATCAATCTTTGGAAGTTTAGAAGAGAATTTAAACTGTCTTTTGACAATCTGCCAGTGGGGCATTGGGCTACCTCCCTGGATTTATCTCAAGCTTCCTCTAGAAAATTACAAAGTAGGAAGTGTTAATATGGCTTGTTTATTGTGCAGAGGAAGACCAACTCAGAGTGAAATTCAAAACCTGTAATCCAGCCTCACTGGGCTTCCCAGACTCCAGGGAGTGGCAGAGATAACTCTAGGGTGGCCAGGGATTGTGCCAGAGTGGGAACAGTTTTCTTTCTTTTCTTTTTTTTTTTTCCATCACAAATAGCACTTTTTATTTGCCACTATTTGAAGTCTGAACTTTAAACAGATTCTTGGACAGGTGGTTCATATCCATTAGCTTGTTCAACTTTAGCACCTGTCTCATCCCCAGTGGCTTTTCCAGAGCTACTGCCTTCACCATGAAGCTCCATGAATTTTCCCAATTCAAACTTTGGCTTCATACTTGGGAACAGTTTTCTGAGCTGTCTGAAGGACATCTTATTCAACAGAGTAAAATTAAAGAGTGGATTTTTCTGAATACAATTACTCAAGTAGATCCCAGATCCTAGTGATAAAAATATCATTGCCTTTTTTTTTTTTTTTTGACAAGGTCTCGCTCTGTTACCTGGGCTAGGCTGGAGTGCAGCTCATTGCAGCCTCAACTTCCTGGGCTCAGGTGATCTTCCTACCTCAACCTCCAGAGTACCTGCGATAACAGGCACGCACCACCATGCTCAGCTAATTTTTGTATTTTTTTATAGAGACAGGATTTAGCCATTTTGCCCAGGCTGGTCTCGAATCCCTGGACTCAAGCGATCCACCCACATTGGCCTCCCAGAGTGTTGGGATTACAAGTGTGAGCCATCGCATCCGACATCATTGCCTTTTAAATGGACACTTTACAAAAGCTTTCTAAGTATGTGTACTCGATTTCTTTAGATTTCAATAAGAATCTCTGTAGAAGAGGGAAGATTCAAAGCTAGAGGACTTGGAGAAGGGCCTTTACTTATCATTCTAAATAAAGATAATTACACCACCATGTAAGCCACCTGGTGGCTTAGAAGTAGCTGGAGAAGTCTCACATGTGTCAGGGATCCTCAGAACAACCCCTTTTACAGGATGGGATAAGTAAGGCTTGGGGTCGCAGGTTACCTAAGTAATTATCAATAGAGTCAGGATTTCACTTCTGGATTGCCTCACTCAATCCAAAGCCTGCTCTCTCAGGCACTCTGTAGTATGAATGCTGGGTGCTGTGGGGTCTGGATAACATGTTTCTTAGAGCATTCGCCACAGTCAAGACTGACGCCAGCATGTGCCTCAGAGGGCCAGAGCTGAAATGTATTTAATTGCTTTGATTTTCCTTGGAATCAAAGGGCTGTGCACTGCCCTTTGCAAGTTAGGAGGCCTGCAGAAACAGTTCAAAATTGAATTAAAAATGGGGAGAGGCCAGGCATGGTGGTTCACACTTGTAATCTCAGCACTTTGAGAGGCTGAGTGGGAGGATCACTTGAGCTCAGGAGTTCAAAACCAGCCTGGGCAACATAGTGAGACCCCCTCCATGTCTACAAAAAAAAAAAAAAAAAAAAAAGTAGCTTGGCATGATGGCACACACCTGTGGTCCCAGCTGCTTGGGAGGCTGAGGCAGGAGGATTGTTTGAGCCCAGAAGTTCGAGCCTATAGAGAGCTGTGATTGTGCCACTGTACTCCAGCCTAGGTGACATAGCGAGACCCTGTCTCAAAAAAAAAAAAAAAGGTAATTTGTATGATCAAAGGACTAAGTCAAACTTTAGGTGGTGGAGAAGAATGTAACTTAAGGATCTCCAAGAATCTTTTTTTTTTTTTTTTTTTTTTGAGTAAAAGTCTTACTGGGGCACCCAGGCTGGAGTGCAGTGATAAGATCTCGGCTCATTTCAACCTCCACCTCCACCTCCTGGGTTCAAGTGATTCTCCTGCCTCAGCCTCCCGAGTAACTGGAATTTCAGGCACACACCACTGCGCCCAACTGATCTTTTGTATTTTTAGGGGTTTCACCATGTTGGACAGGCTGGTCTGGAACTCCTGACCTCTAGTGAGCTGCCCACCCTGGCCTTCCAAAGTGCTAGGTGGGTGAGCCACCGCACCTGGCCTGTAACTAAAATCTTTTGGGGGAGAATTCAGGTTAAAGGAAAGGATCCTGGCTGGGTACAGTGGCTCACACCTGTAATCCCAGCACTTTGGGAGGCCAAGGTGGGCAGATCACAAGGTCAGGAATTCGAGACCAGCCTGGCCAATATTGTGAAACCCCATGTCTACTAAAAAATACAAAAATTAGCCAGGCATGGTGGCGCCCCTCTGTAGTCCTAGCTACTCGGGAAGCTGAGGTAGGAGAATTGTGGGAACCCAGAAGGTAGAGGTTGCAGTGAGCCGAGATCGTGCCACTGCACTCCAGCCTGGCAACAGAGTGTGATTCCGTCCCCAACTCCAAAAAAAGAAAAGAAAGAAAGGATTCTATATGACTTTTTTTTTTTTTTTTTTTTTTTTGGAGATAGGGTCTCACTCTGTCGCCCAGACTGGAGTGCAGTGGCGCCATCTCGGCTCACTGCAACCTCTGCCTCCCAGGTTCAAGCGATTCTCCTGCCTCAGCCTCCCGAGTAGCTGGGATTACAGGTGCACACCACTACCACCCAGCTAATTTTGTATTTTTAGTAGAGACAAGGTTCCACCATGTTGGCAAGGCTGGTCTTGAACTCCCGACCTCAAATTATCCACCCACCTCGGTCTCCCAAAGTGCTGGGATTACAGGCGTGAGCCACTGTGCCCAGCTTCCTATACCAGTATTAAGGATGTGACAGCCACAAAGGCAGAGCGTTTTGATGACCCAAATACCAGGACTGGCATTGCTTTTGGCGAACTCCATTATCCAAAACGGTGAAACTCTCTGCAAAGTTCTGTGCAAAAAATATTAAATGTTTTCAGCAAAGATGAAATGATTTACAATACCCATTGTATTAATGAATTTATTTTAAAATTCAAAGAATTTTAAAGCTACATTTACTTAGGTCAAGAAGGTCAGGAATCAATTGTGGAAATTTTTTCTTTTCTGGTTTGTTTTTATTATAGTCCAACTTCAAAGAGTCAGAATTAAAGTCTTCAAAAGAAAAGTAATCAAAGTTATCTAAGTTTGCCATCATGGAATCAATAAAAAAAATTATTGCAAAACACACTGATCTTCTTGGTACCTAAATACATAAGGATATAAAGTAAATGTTTAACTAGTAATCGAGGTTTATCTTGTTTTTTAAATTAGCTAGCAATGTAGTATTCTTTAAAGAAATACTGCTGCTCATTCCTTACATTTTTATTAAACATTTTTATTTCAACCTTTTTTTGTTCTTAGTCAAAATTCTTACTTCTGATTAAATGTCTCAAATATGGAACACATGATTGGTAGAACACACAGTTTCTTGGCTGCCCCCGTGACCCATTTCGTAACACTGATGGGGGCCCTTTACCTTGGAATCTTGGATTGGATTTCTCTGCCTTTAAAAGAGTTAGATTAGGTTTTTTTTTTTTTTTTTTTTCTTTTTGCGACAGAGTCTAGCTCTGTCACCCAGGTTGAAGTGCAATGGTGGGATCTTGGCTCATGGCAACCTCTGCCTCCCGGATTCAAGCGATTCTCCTGCCTTGGACTCCCCAGTAGCTGGATTACAGGCATTTGCCATCATGCCCAGCTAATTTTTTTTTTTTTTTTTTTTGTATTTTTGTAGAGATGAGGTTTCACTATGTTGGTTAGGCTGGTCTTGAACTCCTGACCTCAGGTGATCCGCCCACCTTAGCCTCCCAAAGTGCTGGGATTACACGCATTAGCCACCAAGCCTGGCCTAGATTAGGTTTTAAAGTGTCTATCTCTAAAATCTATTCTGTATTTGCATCTCTAATGCTTATATTCATAAGAAAGAAAACATATTATTTTTCTTTCTTTTTTTTTTTTTTTTTTTTGAGATGAAGTCTTGCTCTTGTCCCCCAGGCTGGAGTGCAATGGTGTGATCTCGGCTCACTGCAACCTCCGCCTCCCAGGTTCAAGCGATTCTCCTGCCTCAGCCTCCCGAGTAGCTGGGATTACAGGTGCCTGCCACCACGCCCAGCTAATTTTTGTATTTTTAGTAGAGATGGGGTTCCCTCGTGTTGGCCAGGCTGGTCTGGAACTGCTGACCTCAGGGGATCTGCCCGCCTCGGCCTCCCAAAGTGCTGGAATTACAGGCGTGGGCCACTGCACCCAGCCAACATATTATTTTTCAATATTGAGACTTAGCTGACTTTCACAGCTCCGTGAGCATAATGGCTTTTTACATGTTTGCTTTTGGGCTAATTTGAATAGCCCTGACCCCGCCGCTTGGTGAATTGAATGGGCCTGGTCCTCCTCTATCCCTCTGCTGGTATTTTCTGTTCCCCCCACTCCCCTGTACCTAGTCTTTCAGGCACCCAATGTCCTCTGGCCTCAGCCCCCGCATCTCTCAAGATCCTCACAGAGGCTCCCCTCCAGATCTCATGCCACATCCAGAGAACTGTACATCTCCTCTCCGGACAACTGTAAAAGTGCCAGGCCCGGGCAACATTCCTTCAGCGGGACAGTTAGCAAAGTTTAAATGGGCAATAATACTTTGGAGTATCCTCCTGCCTTCAACTCAAGCTTCTGGGGCTTTAATTTGAATAGCTGTCACTATTCTAGGGTTTAGAAGAGGCTTTTGGAATCTCAGAACCACTCCCATAATGACTACGTGCTCTGCCTCTAATTCCTGTCCACAGGAGTAGTGACAAACGAGTGAGAATAGTAATTTCTACTAGAGCCATGTAGAGATGGGCGCTGGGAGGCTGTGAAAATCCTGCAAGACAAGCTCTACCTTTAAGAACTTAAATCTGGTTGGGAAGATAAGACACTGTCAACCTTAAATAAGGAGACTCAGAAAATACGGTGAAGTATTGAGTTTATTCAAGCCCAAAGTTAAGGATGGCCACCTGGGAGCATCCATTCAAATTGCCCTGACCATACACTGTGATTGACATCAGTTACGAGTGGGTTTTTTTGTTTTCGTTTTTGTTTTTTGAGACAGAATCTTGCTGTGTCGCCCAGGCTGGAGTGCAGTGGTGTGATCTCAGCTCACTGCAACCTCTGCCTCCTGGGTTCAAGAGATTCTCCTGCCTAAGCCGCCAGTGTAGCTGGGATTACAGGCGCGTGCCACCACGCCCGGCTAATTTTTGTATTTTCAGTACAGATGGGGTTTCACCATGTTGGCCAGGCTGGTTTCGAACACCTGACCTCAAGTGATGGCCTGCCTTGGCCTCCCAAAGTGCTGGGATTATAGGCGTGAGCCACTGTGCCCAGCGCCAAGTGGGTTTTCAAGGAAAAAAGAAAAGGCAATTCCTAAATTGTTTACCAAGAATTAACATTAAAATAACAAGCTACTGATTGTCTATACATTGTTTTTTGTAACGTAAATTCCAGGAACATGAAGATCATGAGTACCTTAGGTAGTCAGGAACAAAAATGCCTTTAAACATCTACGCCCCGGGGCATGAGTTGTGGGGGTTGTAACTGATGTTGGGTATTGGTGTTTCTCTGGCCTGATTTCGCAAACCTTGCATATCTGCTATGAGTTTTTGTTTCTTTTCTTTTCTTTTTTCTTTTCTTTTGAGACAGAGTTTCACTCTTGTTGCCCAGGCTGGAGTGCAATAGTGTGATCTTGGCTCTCTGCAACCTCTGCCTCCCGGGTTCAAGCGACTCTCCTGCCTCAACCTCCTGAGTAGCTGGGATTACAGCTCCACCATGCTCCACCATGCCTGGCTAATTTTGTATTTTTAGTAGAGACAGGGTTTCTCCATGTTGGTCAGGCTGGTCTCGAACTCCTGACCTCAGGTAATCCGCCCACCTCAGCCTCTCAAAGTATGGGGATTATAGTCATGAGCCACTGGGCCCGGCTGAGTGAGTTTTCTTTTCTCAACATTGATAGACAGAGCTAGAGATCTAGAGAGATACTGTAGGTTCAAAAATGACTGCAGGCCAGGCATGGTGGCTCACACCTGTAATCCTAGCACGTTGGGGGGCCGAGGCCGGAGGATCGCTTGAGCCCAGGAGTTTGAGACCAGCCTGAACAAGATGTCCAGACCGTGTCTCTATGTATATTTATATATATATATATATATATATATATATATATATATATATTTTTTTTTTTTGAGACGGAGTCTCGCTCTGTCGCCCAGGCTGGAGTGCAGTGGCGCGATCTCGGCTCACTGCAAGCTCCGCCTCCCGGGTTCACGCCATTCTCCTGCCTCAGCCTCCCGAGTAGCTGGGACTACAGGCGCCCACAACCGCGCCCGGCTAATTTTTTGTATTTTTAGTAGAGGCGGGGTTTCACCGTGGTCTCGATCTCCTGACCTTGTGATCCGCCCGCCTCGGCCTCCCAAAGTGCTGGGATTACAGGCGTGAGCCACCGCGCCCAAAAGTGCTGGGATTACAGGCGTGAGCCACCGCGCCCGGCCCTCTATGTATATTTTTAAATTAAAAAAAAAAAAAAAAAAAAAAAAAGACCGCAGGCCAGCCTGATGTGGACAGGAAGTGCTCAGGAAGAGGAGGAGGCCCCTGCAGTCTCAGGCATCAGGGAGGGTCTCACCTGGGGGAAGGGAAGGGGTTGCAGCCAGAGTTCTTAGGTGGAGCTTAGCTCAGGGGAGAGAAAAATTAATACTCCCGTCAGCCACAGCCTCATATGAGGACCCATAGATGAAGAGCAACATTTCTAAGTCTCTGTCTATCGTTCTCAGTTCAGAACTTTTACCATCGATCCCCCTCCCACTGTCCTCCATGCTTTGCTTAACCTGCTCCTTCTGGATCCCTGCCCTTCTGGACTTAAAGGAGGTTTACTCTCCACCAGACCTAAATACCTGCCCTGACTTGGTGCACTGGGAGCAGGAAGGATGCGTTACACATGCCGCCCAGACTTCTGCTGCGACGACATCTTTTTAGGTTGAATACAATCTGGGAAACAAAATTTCTCCTGCTGAGTAAAAATCACCAAACACTTATTTTCTCTGTGTCATTAACAGTTTTCCTCCTTGGCTGTCAGCTTGGATTTTCCTTTTTAATCATTTGAAGCCCAGGTATATGCAGGCTATACTAATAAGAAGTCAGGACAAGTGGGACGATGAAGGAAGCAATGCAAAGCAAGAGACCTGCATAGCCCATGCGTTGTTCTTCTAGCCACTAAAAAATAGAGGCTTGTCTGTATAAGAAAATCAATGCTGCTTTCCTTTTTAAAAATACAGTTGCAGCTTTTTTAGATTCCCAACGTTGCAAGGTTTTTGTTCACGCCTGTTAAAGGAACGTTTCTGGAACTTCTCCCTCCTTACTGAAGAAACTAATATGGGTCGGGCAAGGTGGCTCATGCCTGTAATCCCAGCACTTTGAGAGGCAGAGATAGGCAGATTGCTTGAGTCCAGGAGTTCAAGACCAGCCTGGACAACGGTGAAACCCCCCGTCTCTACCAAAAAGATACAAAAATTAGCTGGGCGTAGCGGCATGCGCTTGAAGTCCCAGTTACTCAGGAGGCTGAGGTGGGAGGATCCAGGAGGCAGAGGTTGCAGCGAGCCATGACCATGCCACTGCACTCCAGCCTGGGCGCCAGAGCAAGACTCTGTCTCAAAAAACAAACAAGCAAACAAACAAAAGGACTCACATGGTGTTGCCTGATGATGTGAAACCTCTCGCAAGGTCAGGCACCTGAGGCACTCAAGGGACATTTGTCGAATGAACTGATGAAATGAATTTAGGTCTTGGATGTCTGTTATGAGAGCCACGGAGTTTCGCTCTCGTTGCCCAGGCTGGAGTGCAATGGCGCGATCTCGGCTCACTGCAACCTCCGCCTCCCGGGTTCAAGCAGTTCTCCTGCCTCAGCCTCCCGAGTAGCTGGGATTACAGGCATGCACCACTGTGCCCGGCCTGAGGGCCACTCTTTATATCCTCAGGTTTTCTGGCCCCCATATAGTTAATTACTTGAATTATTAATAGTTTTAGAGACTCAAAAATCTTTGTAATGTACATTTTAACTTTATGTTTCTAGATTGTACAAATAAAATACATACAAATAAAGCAGCTCTGTTTCTTGGTTGAAAAGAAGCAGCTTTCAAGTTCAGATCTCCCTGTCAAGGCCACATTATGCTGAAAAACAACTCTAGTACTGAAACCATAAAATGTTATCATGCTCTCTGCACCTATTGCATTTTTCTGATAAGAGGAAAGAGATAAAACCCAGACATTTCCAGCAATTTCTTGCACATGAAACTCCTTAAAGAGCACCTTATCTGTGAGCCCAAAGACATTGTAACGTACTTTGTGTTACCCCTGGATCCTGGGTGTCATGTGCTTCTCCTGAACTCACCTGCTCCTCCTCGACAAGGCATAACTGGGGAGTCTTGGGCTTTATAAGAGTTCCAAGAGCTGGGCATGGCCCCACATACCTGCCCAGGTTTATAAAGCACGACCCTGGAGAAACCATTCCTTTCTGACCCCTTAGGTGGAATAACCTAACTTCCAAGAAGTGAATCACATTGTATTGGGTGCTGTGGAGGAACATCAGAGAAATAACAGGCAACGTTCTGCTCTCAGTGAGTTCCAGAGAGCCCATGGCCACAACAGTCTGAGAGAATGACCTTTGTCTAGGGCAGATGGAACCCAGGAGGACTGAATCCCTTTTGGTGTCTTGTTCTGTACATCTGCAGATGTTGGCTCTGCTGTTCACAGCTCTGCACCCGTATCACTTTCTTACCCCTACCATTTAGCATGGACTTTACTTTCTGCTTAGCAACGACTTATCTTAGCCAGTTATGTGTGTTGAATGTCTTCCAACTGCTTCCCTACCCTGTCTCCACCCTTTTCCACCCTGCTGTGTGTCCTAGGAGGCTGACCTGTCTTAAAGGGCTCCCCTGGCCTCTGGCCTCCTAATGGCTTCAGCCCATGTGGAAGCCTGACAAGAGATGCTCATTATCCAGCTCCTTCCCATGCAGTTGCTGATGACTTTGGTGACCAGATAGCCTTTCCCACACTCCTCTCTTTGGGTTCTGGAATTCTGGAAACCCCTCTTGGAGGCCGTTAGGCCTAGGGTGGATAATGGCCCTCCCTGGTGCATGAGATCCTGGTTATTTCTCCATCCCTTGTGGTTTACTTGCCTACACTGATTGATGGATTGGTTGATTAAGATGGTCTTGCTTTGTTGCCCAGGCTAGAGTGCAGTGGTGCAATCATAGGTTATGCAGCCTCAACCTCCTGGGCTCAAGTGATCCTCCCACCTCAGCCTTTGGATTAGCTGGGAACATAGGTGTGCCACCACACCAGATTAATTTTTAATTTTTTTGTGGAGACGGGGTCTCACTGTGTTGCCCAGGCTGGTCTGGAACTCCTGGGATCAAGCAATCCTCCTGCCTCGATCTCCCAAAGTGCTGGGATTACAGGCGTGAGCCACGGGCCCCCACCACCACGTTTTAGGAAATGTTCACATTGGAGTGTGTTCTCTGTTTCCATCTGGGCCCCTGACTGGTCACTGTGGTCTAATGGAATGTGGTGCCAGCAGCTGCCGGCGCCTGCCCTCTGAGAGGGGTGCCGAGGGGCACACAGGAACAGACTGCCCCTACTGTTGGATGACTGGGTTAAGTCGCTTCCCCTCTCTGGGTCTCTGTTTTCCAATATTTAACATAAATGTTGTGGGCTAAGTGAAATCCAAGTCCCTTCCAATTCTAACATGAGATTGTCCCGGAATATCTATTTTGTGTTCTGAATGTAATAATCGGTTGCAGAGGGCACCACAGGCAAACCTGTACTCTGAGTGGGTTGCTGCCACTCAATTATCTGACAGCAGCTGCGAACAGGTGGGCAGTGTGTTTTCCACAGGCAGCGACGACTTTTGGAGGTGGATTCAGAGGCACAACTAAGCTGCGCGGCGCATCAGGGTTCAAGGGCATGGGGCTCCCGCAGCTGTGGCTGGGGCAGAGCTGGGGCTGGTCCCTCCCTCTGGGAGCACAGGGCGGGCGGTCCAGCCTCACGTCTCTCGGTCTCCAGCCACACCCGGCCCGCGCAGGGGGCCCAACAGACTTTTCCTTTTCGGGCCTCAGTCTTCTAGTCGGCAAGGGCGGACAATGACCCTTCTCGTCCCGCCAGAGGAGGCGACCGAGGGGCCTGAGCTCAGAGACAGGCCTTCGGGCTCAGGAGGCGCGAGCGCGGATCCAACCCGCGGGCGGAGCAAAGATCCCTGATGCGCGGCGGAGCAGGCGGGGCGGAGGACGGGGGCCACGCGATTGGTTCCCTGCCCTCCGCCCCAGCCAATGAGCGGCGAGGGCGACTTGGGGGCGGGACGGAATCAGCCTTTAAGTTGCAGTGACGCGCTGGCGTCGCCGCTGCGCTTCGTAGACGCCGCGTGTCCCGGGTTGTAGTCAGGCGTCGTCAGGTACCGCCCGGGCGCCGCAGTCTTGGGGCTCTGGCTTGGGCCCTGGCCGGGGTTCCCTGACGGCGGCGGGGGAGGTGGGCGGGCTCGGGGTGGCCGCGGCCGGGGTTCTGGGGATGCTGGCTGACGGGGCGCGCTGGGCCTCGGCCGGGGAACGAGTGCCGCTCCCGCGGCCGGTTTACTCTGCGGGCGGCTCGGACCCGGGAGCCCTGGAGTCGCCGGCAGTCGCGCATCTTCAGGTGGCAGGGGCGTGGCGCCCCACGGCTTGCAGGCCCGAGTACTGGTTCCAGCCCAGAGCGGCCGACTGGCGGGCGGGCGGGTGGGGCGGGAGGCAGGGAGAGGCTGAAGATGTGGCAGCTCCGCCTGCCAGACCAGGCGGAGCCGCCGCCCCCTGCGCTCGCGGCCTGTGGAGGCCAGGACTCGGCTCACCCGGCCCGGAGACCCCGAGGCGCCCCGGGGTTCCGGGGAGGAGGCCTTTGGGCACTCTCGGTTCCTGGGGTCGGCGGGGAGGCTGCGTTCTGGGGACGTGCAGTAAACAGGTGGCCCTGGTCACGCGGCGGGGACGCTGATGCAGCCTTGGAGGGCTGGGTCCTCCTGTCCTGCTTCTGCGCCCTGCAGATCGGCCTGCCCATCGCTCCCCTCTTCCAGCCTATGGTTTTTTTTCTCCAGCTTCTGTCGAAATAAAGAAAATTACGGAAGCAGAACCTTCTTTACAGTAATGTGCAGGTTAATTAGATGGTGGGGAATGGGGGGCAACAGGATTTTCAGCATGAAAACCTCCCTTTGAGGGCTTTTTGCAAATCCTGCTGGGCATCAATAAATGGGCCTGACCGGTGCCTTTCCTCGGTCGCCTTCCCGGGCCGGACGGGAGGGGTCATTTTCCACCCTTTGCTGGCGAGAGGACTGAGGCCCGAAGTCACCTGGGCACTCGCCCTGTGACCCACCGTCTCCTTTGTCACTCTACATCTTACCTTTTTGGTGTTGTTTTACTTCTTAGATAAATTATGGTGATAAGGGGGAGAAGAGAGTGACTTTGGAATGAAGTGGCTTTACCTTAAGAAATGACTAATGTTCAGTTTCTAAATTCTAAATTTCTTCGTCTGGGATTGAAAGGGTTTCTGTGGATAAGCTAGTTCTTTCAGTTAACCCCGGAACTGTTCTTTAGATTGTAATCCATCACTCTTATCCATGTGAAATAACAATAGACTCCTTTCATTAGAGTATCCTGGTTCTGTCTTTAGATGAGTCTTTTCATAAAAACAAGAGTTAAATTAAAAAGCTTATTTTTGGCCAGGCACGGTGGCTCACACCTGTGTAATCCCAGTGCTTTGGGAGGCCCAGGCAGGCGGATCACCTGAGGCCAGGAGTTTGAGACCAGCCTGGCCAACATGGTGAAACCCCATCTCTACTAAAAATACAAAAATTAGCCAGACATCGTGGTGCGCGCCTGTAATCCCAGCTACTCGGGAGACTGAGGCAGGAGAATTGCTTGAATCCGGGAGGCAGAGCTTGCGGGGAGTTGAGATCATGCCACTGCACTCCAGCCTGGGAGACAGACTCCGTCTCAAAAAAAAAAAAAAAAAAAAAAAAAAGATTATAGTTTTGGGTTTGCAGTTTTTCATGGTGTTTAAGATTAGTTTTGCATCCCCCCTCCCAAAGAAAAACCCAGTATAACTTTAAATAGTAAACATTTTTAAAAGACATTTTTTTTTCCTTCAAAGCAACTGTCTTAATTTGTATTATCCCATAGCTTGCCTTTATTACAGTTATTTGTGTGCATATTTTATGCCCTTTAGTGAGTTCTTGAGGACCAGTCAAATCTCAAACATTTCCAAATAGCGATGAAAGCACCGAATTTGGATGTGTGTGGAGGATGTGCTGTAGTTGACCCCAATCCTTTCTGAGTAGTAAAACTAGTTGTTTGCCAATGATGCACTTGACTTGAATTTTAGCCAGAATACTGATTACGTAAGAGACTTCTGTTGGTAGAACTTTTTTTTTTTTTTAAAGGCCTGTGTTTGTGAATGGTTACCTCAGGAAGCGTAAATATTTGTCAAAATAGCAAGAACAAATTTACTCCTCAAGTTGAATATTTTAAGTGGCTTTTGGATGACTTTACACTGACTATTCTTTTAGAGTAAGAAAATAGTTTTTGAGAGCATAGGCTAAATTAACTTCAAAATGGAGCCTTTTGTGGAAATTCTACTGTAGGTATGTTCTAATGTAGATGGATAGGCTAGATGGAGAGAGTAATGGTAGCCTGAAGGACTCTGTTAATTATGTGGATGAAACCTTCAGTGTTAAAATTCTAGCTTGCCAAGAGCAATTTGTTCTCATTTCCGGGACCTGAGTATGGGCCTCAGGTAGATGCATGATAGCAACCTGGAACACATTATTTTGACCTTTAAAGGCCATTAGATCTAATGAAGTAAACTCTTGATGAAGAGATGAGTTCTTCTATATGAGGTCAGACAGTGAACACCCCCTCTTAGAGTTAGACTCAAGTTGGTCAGGGATAGGTGATCCCATAGTCTTGATCACTTGCTACCTTGACTCCCTCAGGAGTCCTAAGTAAGACTGACCTCGTTTATTTGACAAAGGCCCACAGGATGCCCAACCTGGGCTAGGTTCTAGGAATGCAAAATGAATTTTACTGTTTTTTAAAGGAGCTTAGAGTATAGACTTACAGGCATAAAAACAAGTGGCCTGAAGTGTTAGGACCCGTTACAAGTCTGCACAGTCCCGGGGAGTCTTTAGGAGGCACTTAAATGGTAACTTCTGTAGGGAAGGGTGAAAAAAAGCTAATGTGGATGCTAATTATGCCTAGAAAAAATAACCAAATGTTAATGGTTATCATGCAAGTGTAAAATTGCAGGTAATTTTCTTGTCTGTGTTTTCTAATTTTTTATCAACTGAAAAATGGTGTGTGTGTGTGTGTCTTTTTAAACAGTTTTAAAAAGAAATCATGGCACTGTTGATTCTGATATTTCAGAAACTGGCTAGTTTTAAGGGCAAAAGGGAACTGAGTGGCCATTTTGTGCTGGATTTGGCACAATAACATTAACCCATTTAATCCTCAGTAACGCTTCAACCTCATTTTACAAATGGGGAAATTGAAGCTCAGAAAGATTGACAGCGTCACCCAGAGTTGCTCTTAAGAACCACAGACAGAATTTAAAATCCTGGTCTCCAAACTCTGTATTTTCCACTTGATTCTCCTGGTTTTGAAACCTCTGGGGAAGAGGATATTATTGATGTTGGCTATTTTCAAGTCCATCTTAATTCTGCTGTAAGATTTCTCATACAGTGCCAAGCACAGTAACTTGAACACAAAAGGTTCTTTAATAGAAATGCATTTACAGGATTTTGATATGTCAAGGCGCATCTAGTTTCTGACCTTTCCCAGTCGAATTAAATATCCAGACTTCATCTTAAAAACCTTAAGAATAGCTGACCCAGTGGTGTACGCCTGTGGTCCCACCTCCTCCTGAGGCTGAGGCAGAAGGATCCCTTGAGTTTGAGGCCAACTTGGGCAACATAGCTGAGACTCCATCTGTAAGTGAAAAGAAGCAAAAACCTTGAGAATGAGTATTAGTAATGTTTTGAATGTTATTATTTTGTCACCAGTTATTCTTTAATAAAACTGCCTAAACTTGACAGGTAAATGAATTTTTCATTCCATTTCTGTTGGAAATTAGCTGTGCAGATAACTTTTATATAAAATAAGAATGTTGAATTTAGATAATCTCAAGATATATATATATTTTGAGACACGGTCTCACTTTATTGCCCAGGCTGGAGTGCTGGTGGCATAGATCGTGGCTCACTGCAGCCCAGAACTCAAGGCTCAAGAGATCTTTCCACCTTAGTCTCCTGAGTACTTGGGACTACAGGTATACGCCGCCACACCTGGCTAATTTTTGTATTTTTTATAGAGACAGGGTCTCCCCATGATCTTTAACTTCTGGGCTCAAGTGATCTACCTTGGCCTCCCAAAGTGCTGGGATAATAGGCGTGAGCCACCATGCCTGGCCCTAGAAAGTTGTTTCAGTTTAGAGCACCACTAAGCATTGCCTGAGTGTTTTACTGCTAATTTGATAGGCCAAAATTAATGTTCTAATTTTTTAGTTGATCAAACAATTCATACTGAGTAAAGCATAAAGAGCTCAAGAAGGAAATCATATGTGAGTATTTTAGACTTCGCAGTAGTATTTTGGGGAAGCTCTGTATGGTACGATTAGACATTTTCGCTAGCAGCTACCTCCAGTTTGATGATTCTTACATCACTTTTTTTTTTGATTGTTGGTACCCACCCCTTTGAGATAAAGTCTGATGAAAGTTATGGACCTTCCTCTTGGAAAAATATGAGTCTGCATATAATTCTGCATTTTATTTCAGGAGATTTTGGACTCTCTGCAGACCATCCCTGGATCGTGGGTTAAAATCTGTATTCCGGTCTGAACCGTGGGAAGAAAAAATAGTTGGTGAGTCTTCGGCAAACTGGAGTGCTGGATTTTGTTTAGTAATTGCAAATTCTTGAACATGCTGGATTTATTGGGTAGTGCCAAGTTTAAAGGGAAGTAAGCCAAACTCCAAGTATTATGTTTTGCTATGGCAGCTCAAATCAAGAGTGCTGTGAGATTATACATGGTTTGACTTGTCATTGGTAGACTTCTGTTGAAACATGAATGAACTAGTCTTTTAGAAAGTAAGTATAGATAGAATAAGTATGCCTAGTTTTTGGCAACTTTCTCCTAATCATGAATTTATCTTTAAGCTTTTTTTTTTTTTTTTTCCTTCCTTCCAGAGGCGATTCCTATGCACGTGCTCTAATTTCCTTTTAATTGTTAGTTTCTTTCATAGTTTAGTTTTTACTTCATGGCTTATCAGGATGCTTAATGGTAAATTGGGTACAAAGAGGTGTGTGAAGCCTTGTGGAGGGGCTGGTTTTAGGGCTGGGGATGACTGAGAGAGTAGCCCTGACTCTGCCTTATGTGATGGGGTGGCAGGGCAAACACCAGCCTGCTCAGTAATGTTTAGATTTTAAGGCTCATACAAGTAACAGATTGTAGTTTGTAGTTTGACACTCTGTAGTTCTCAGTTACCTTTTGCTAACAATAGCTTTTTTTTTTTTTTTTTAGACAGAGTTTCACTCTTGTTGCCCAGGCTGGAGTGCAATGGTGCAATCTTGGCTCACTGCAGCCTCGGCCTCCCAGGTTCAAGCGATCCTCCTGCCTCAGCCTCCTGAGTTGCTGGGATTACAGGCATGCACCACCACGCCTGGCTAATTTTGTATTTTCAGTAGAGATGGGGTTTCTCCATGTTGGTCAGGCTGGTCTCAAACTCCCGACTTCAGGTGATCCGCCTGCCTGGACCTCCCAATGCGCTGGGATTATAGGCGTGAGCCACTGCACCCGGCCAACAATAGCTTTTATGCTACAATTTTTTGAGGATAAGTTTTGTAGAAACAACCATCCTAGCAGAATAGATTGTTTTGTTTGGGAATCTTATATATATGTGTGTGTGTGTGTGTGTATGTGTATATTTATGTACGTATGTATGTGTTTGGTCTATTTCAACTTACTGTGAACACTTTAAAGCTATTATAAGTTATCATTCTTTTCCTAGTCTTTTTGCCTGTCACCTTTATGATAAATTTGACCTACAGAAGTTTTAGATATTTGTGGCTAAATAAAAGACTTTAGGCTGGGCACAGTGGCTCACACCTTTAATTCGAAAACTTTGGGAGGCTGTGGTGGGCGGATTGCTTGAGCCCAGGAGTTCAAGACCAGTCTGGGAAACATGGCAAGACCCCCATCTCTATGGAAAATACAGAAATTAGCTGGGTGTGGTGGTGCCCGCCTGTAGTCCCAGCTACTAGAGAGGCTGAGGTCGTGTAATTGCTTGAGCCAGGGAGATTGAAGCTGCAGTGAACCGTAATCATACCACTGCACTCCAGCCTGGATGACAGAGTGAGACCCTGTCCTCTCCACCCTCGGAAAAAAAAAAAAAAAAAAAAGATTTGACTTTTTGTAGTTTAGATCTTTGGTGTTAAGCAATTCCCATACCCCAGAAGTCAACTTTTTCCTCTCCACACCTGTTGTTTTTATTTTAGGATGGTCCCTTTTATTTTGGTAGAAACCAAATTCTACCTTAATTGCTTCACTCTCCATATAGAAGGACAAACGAGTTGTCAGTCCCGCTGTCTCCTGCCCCATGCCTAGTCTCTGGCAGTCTTCTCTGATTTGGTTTCCCTGCCTCTGGTCTCTGCCCTACGATTGTAGCTGTCTCATAGCATCGTGCCTGATGGTATTGAACTGTGGTAGGCGCTTAACAAATACTTAGTGTTTAGTAGGTATTCAGTTAACACACAGTTCATTAGCTCTGGAAAGAGTCTTACTCTTACTGATTGGTTGATTGATTGACTGATTGGCAGGGTATCACTCTGTTGCCCAGGCTGGCCTCAAACTCTTGGGCTCAAGTGACCCTCCTGCTTCAGCCTCCTGAGCAGCTGGGGACTACAGGCACAAACCACCAAGATTCTCACTCTTTTTTTTTCTTTTATAGAGACTGTGTTGCCCAGGCTGGTCTTTAACTCCTTGGCTCAAGCAATCCTCCCATCTTGGCCTCCCGAGGTGCTGGAATTACAGATGTGAGCTACTGCGCCTGGCTATTTTTTTTTTTCTTGATACTGGGCCTTGCTCTGTCTCTCGGGTTGGAGTACAGTGGCACAGTCTCAGCTCACTGCAGCCTCAACTTCCAGGCTCAAGCAATCCTCCCACCTCAGTCTCCCAAGTAGCTGGGACTACAGGTGCACACCACTACACCCAGCTAATTTTTTAATTTTTTGTGGTAATGGAGTGTTGCTATGTTGCCCAGGCTGGTCTCAAACTCCGGGGCTCATGTGATCCTCTGGCCTCAGCCTCCCAAAGTACTAAGATTATAGGCATAAGCCAAGGATTCTCACTCTTAATGCATTCTCTTTTCTTTGGACAGATCTGGTTTTTCTGCTTGAAGGACACAATGTTTTCCAAACTAGCACATTTGCAGAGGTTTGCTGTACTTAGTCGCGGAGTTCATTCTTCAGTGGCTTCTGCTACATCTGTTGCAACTAAAAAAACAGTCCAAGGCCCTCCAACCTCTGAAGACATTTTTGAAAGGGAATATAAGTATGGTGCGCACAACTACCATCCTTTACCTGTAGCCGTGGAGAGAGGAAAAGGTACGTTTCAAATTAATCCGTCTCTTCCCTTTTCTTGAAACCTTTTATTAAAAAAAATTGCTTCCATATTTTCTCAATATACATTTCTCCAGATGTATTTAATGTATATATTGCAGACACAGTTAATTCTTTTTTTTTGGTTTTGCTTTGTTTTTTTTTGGGACGGAATCTCACTCTGTCACCCAGTTTGGAGTACAGTGGCACAATCTGGGCTCACTGAAACCTCCGCCTCCCAGGTTCAAGCGATTCTCCTGCCTCAGCCTCCTGAGTAGCTGGGACTATAGGCATGCGCCACCACACCCGGCTAATTTTTGTATTTTTAGTAGAGATGGGGTTTCACCGTGTTGGCCAGGCTGGTCTCGAACTCCTGACTCTGTGATCCTCCCACCTTGGCCTCCCAAAGTGCTGGGATTACAGGTGTGAGCCACTGCACCCGGCCAGTTAATTCATTTATTGAGTGTGTAGTGCTGCTGTGTTAGGTGCTATGGAGGCTTCAAAGAGGAACCATTGTCTTTGTCATGTGGACCTTACCAAGAGGGAATACAAGAGAAATAAGGAAAGTACAGTCATATTGCTGTCATTTTTTTCTTTTAACTTTTATTTTGGCGTAATTTTAGACTTAAGAAACGTAACAAGTAGTACTAATATTTTTCTTTTACTCTTCTCCCAGATTTTCCAAGTGCTAACGTTTTACTGCTTTGGTCTTAGTGTGTTCACTCCCTTCTTTTCTCTCCTCCCACGCCTGCATATTGTACATTGTTTTCTGACCTGTTTTGAGAGGAAGTTGCAGACATGACTCTCCTTTTTTGAGATGGAGCCTCGCTTTGTTACCCAGGCTGGAGTGCAGTGGCACGATCTTGGCTCACTGCAAATTCTGCCTTATGGGTTCAAGCGATTATCACACCTCAGCCTCCAAGTAGCTGGGATTACAGGCACGTGCCACCACACCTGGCTGATTTTTGTGTTTTTAATAGAGATGGGGTTTCACCATGTTAGCCAGGCTGCTCTCCAACTCTTGTGACTTCAGGTGATCCACTCGCTTTGGCCTCCCATAGTGCTGGGATTACAGGTGTGAACCACCATGCCTGGCCATACATGACGTCTCTCTTTTTTTTTTTTTTTTTTTTGATAAGAAGTTTTACTCTTGTTGCTCAGGCTGGAGTGCAATGGCGTGATCTTGGCACACTACAACCTCTACCTCTTGGGTTCAAGTGATTCTCCTGCCTCAGCCTCCTGAGTAGCTGGGACTACAGGCCCACACCACCACGTCCAGCTAATTTTTATATTTTTAGTAGAGACGGGATTTCATCATGTTGGCCAGGCTGGTCTTGAACTCCTGACCTCAGGTGATCCACCCACCTCAGCCTCCCAAAGTGCTGGGATCATAGGCATGAGCCACCGCGCCCTGACACATGACATTTCTTTACCCATAGATACTTAGTGTGTCTTTCCTAAAACACAATGACTTTTTGAGATAGGGTCTCATTCTGTTGCCCAGGCTGGAGTACAGTGGTGCTGTACAGTGGCGATCATGGTTCACTGTAGCCTGGAACTCCTGGCTTCAGATGATTTTCCCACCTCAGCTTCCCAAGTATTTTTTTTTTGTAGAGATTAGATTTTGCCTGTGTTGAGATCACTCCTGGTCTCAAGTGATCCTACCGCCTCAGCCTCCCACAGTGCTGGGATTGCAGGTGTGAGCCACTGTGCCCAGCTGACTTTCTCTTTTATAACCATAGAGTAATTGTAAAAATCAAGAACTTAACACTGGTACAGCACCGTGAGTCTGGAGACCTAATCCAGATGTTGTTTGTTCTCTTTTATAACAAAAGAAAAACCTCCGATGAGTTGCAGTTGCATTCAGTTGTCATGTTTAGTCTTCTTTAACCCAGAACAGTTCCTCAATTCTTCTTGGTTGTCTTGGTCTTCTTTCCCTTTGTGTTAAGTATCTTCTGGGGACAGAGTGTAAAACTCTGTAAATACCCAGTTACTCATGAACTTTTACACACAATTTTAGCATCCACTAATGATTCTTGCCTGAATAAATGATTACTGTGATAGTTGCCAAATGGTGATTTAATCTACAATTTGGAATAAATAACAGCCTTAACCAAATAAAACCAAAATTTATTACTTAGCTTTGTACCAGAAAATGACAATATAAGAGTATCACACATTTTTGTCATCTGCCTGTATTTTATTTGGTGCCAGTATTATAGACATATCTTCTTTTGAACTATGGAAAATCTGTTTCATATTACATGACACGGCAACATTGTTTTACTTTCCCACTAGCAATGTGTGAGAGTGCCAATTTCTTCATATCCTGTCAAAACTTGTTTTTTTTAATTATAACCATCTCAGGGAGTGTGAGATGGTATCTCATTGTGGTTTTAACTTGCATTTTCCTAATGATTAGTGACGTTGAACATCTTTTCATGTATTTCTTAGCCATTTGTATATCTTCTTTGAAGAAACAGCTATTCAAGTCTTTCTTCATTTCTTAAATTGGGTTGTTTGTCCTTTTGAAATTGAGTTGTAAGAGTTCTGGAAGTTAGATCTTATCAGACACATGATTTACAATTTTTTTTTTCCATCCTAAGGGTTATTGTAGACGATTTCTCATAATTTTTGTCTGTTATGTATAACTTCTGCTTTTTTATTTTAAAATTTTATTTATTTATTTTATTTTATTTATAGGCAGGATCTTGCTCTTGTGCCCAGGCTGGAGTGCAGTGGCACAATCTCAACTCACTGGATCCTCTACCTCTCAGGCTCAAGCAGTCTTCCCACCTCAATCTCTGTAACTGGGACCATACCCATGCCCGGCATTTTTCTGTAGAGTCAAGGGTTTTGCTGTGTTGTCCAGGCTGATCTGGAACTCCTGGGCTCAAGCGATCCCTGCCTTGGTCTCCCGAAGTGCTAGGATGACAGGCGTGAGCCATGGCTCCTGGCCTAACTTCTCCTCTTAAATTCTAATTTTGGGTCCTAAATTTTAGAATTAGGTAAAGGTTTACTCCAGAGTTTATAACCTTTTTGTGTTATTTTTGTTAAATGTGTATTTTGAAGCCAGGCAGACAAAATACAATTCTTAATAATTCCTTACAAATCAAAGTTTATTATGCCTGAGCTAAAACAAGCTTTAACTACAAATATATAAATACGACATATATATATATAACTACATATAACTATAACTATATATATATATAACTACAAATATATAAATAGAGGTTCATATGTAGGTATTCAGCGGGCTTGCTAGCACTCTTAATCTTTGGACTTCATGCCACATAGTAATTGTCTAAAATAATTTTCCTTTCTTATGTATTTAGGTATTTACTTATGGGATGTAGAAGGCAGAAAATATTTTGACTTCCTGAGTTCTTACAGTGCTGTCAGCCAAGGGCATTGTCACCCCAAGATTGTGAATGCTCTGAAGAGTCAAGTGGACAAATTGACCTTAACATCTAGAGCTTTCTATAATAACGTACTTGGTGAATATGAGGAGTATATTACTAAACTTTTCAACTACCAGAAAGTTCTTCCTATGAATACAGGTAAAACATTTCCTTTTTTTGTTAAATACCCTCAAAAATAACCTTTTTATTTTTTGATAGTTTAACATTTTAAAAAATCCGAACATTTTTCTCTCCTGATAGGAGTGGAGGCTGGAGAGACTGCCTGTAAACTGGCTCGTAGGTGGGGCTATACCGTGAAGGGCATTCAGAAATACAAAGCAAAGATTGTTTTTGCAGGTATGTGAAATTAAATATTAACTTCTATGACTGAAACATACAATATAATTTACTGTGGCCAGGCGTGGTGGCTCATGTCTGTAATCCTAGCACTTTGAGAGGCCAAGACAGGAGGATTCCTTGAGCCCAGGAGTTCAAGACCAGCCTTCTGGGCAACATAGGGAGACCCTGTCTCTATTTAAATTAAAAAAAAAAATATATATATATATATATATACACACACACACACACACACACTTATATATTTTATATATAAAAAACATATAATTTATTGTTTTAATTTACTGATGAAATACTTGTAATATGTTTTGCCTAGTACATGGTACGTATTTGCTGAATGTTTCATAACAATTAATGAGGGATTTCCTGTTCTTGGAGATTATTTCTTCATGTATGGGTTTTTCTTTCTGAACTCCCTATTCCTCTCATTTGCCTGTCAGATTTTTTTTATAGCAGTTATCCAGTTAATTAGATAGTCTTACTGGTGGAGGGTTTGTGTTGGGTGCTGGGGTTGGGTGAAGTTAGTGTGGGGCCATGGCCTACATAGAGTGTGGTTTGAATCTTGATATTGGAGGTGCTGTTATGCCATGTTCCTCTTAGAAGCTGTTGGAAAGAGGAGGCTTGGAGTTGCCCTTGTTAGGCTTCTGGGACTGGTTGAAAGGAATAACTTGAATTTTGGTTAGGGAGACTAATAATTAATTGAGTAGATGTAGTTTGACTGTTGGATTCTTTATATGATGTTCACTTGTTTTTTAAGCTTTATTTTTTTAAAACCAGGTATGTATAGATTTGTCGCTATAATGGTCAAAGTTCATTCTTGTGATCATTGAAATCATTAAATATTCTGCCGTGTGAACACATGCAGTTAAATGATAAACCCCATAACGTAATAGAATCCAGAGTTCAACTGAAGGCCAGAGGTAATTGGTATTTGAGGGGACAGATTGGTATTCCCAAAGAAGAAATCTTTGCAAAACTCTGTAACTTGCCGTTTAAAAATCTTGTGCTTTCATTGTAGGACAACATAACTGTCTCTTGCAAACAAAAATGGTGTTTCTGGTGACTTTCATTCTTATAGACTATGTCCAGTCTCTTTCTTAATAGCAAAGGGTGCAAAGATGTTTTCACCTGAGTATTGAAAGCAGCTGGTGAGTCAGTGGGGTGGAGAGGCAGAGGAAGACTGTCCCTAACTGTAAGTCCCTTATACCTGCAGGGTAAGTGACCGAGGATGAGGTTCCTGAGGCTAGGCAGGGGAAAGAAAATAGGCTTATGGTCTAATCAGTGCATTTCTTCTTAAACAAACCTAGTCAAAACCAATGTGCTATTGTTTGTGGACAAGTAAAAGAAGAGATTACTTGTAGGTAAGGGATGCTGATGAAAGAGGCTTTGTAAGAATAGTAATTAGAAACAAGATGAAGCCAAAATACGATAATCCAGCACTGATTAATTGAGTTGCTGCTGGCAGAGATGGTAAGAAGATAAAAACATTCATGATGTCACAAACTCCCAACCTCTCTGTTATTTTACATGGTGTCTTTCCTTCTTGAATTTAACCCTCTCTGAAATTATCCAGCTCACTTTACTGGTTTATGTTAGGTGTTTTTTCCCTACTAGAAAGGAAGCTCCCTGAGGACAGAAATCTTGCCAGTTGTAATCCTGATCTATTTCCCAACATTTTTTTTTTTGTTTTTTTTGAGACAGAGTTTCACTCTTGTCACTTAGTCTGCAGTCTGGAGTGCAATGCGCAATCTTGGCTGACTGTAACCTCGCTTCCAGGGTTCAAGCGATTCTCCTGCCTTAGCCTCCTGAGTAGCTGGGATTACAGGTGCCCACTACCACGCCCAGCTAATTTTTATATTTTTAGTAGAGACAGAGTTTTGCCATGTTAGCCAGGCTGGTCTTGAACTCCTGACCTCAGGTGATCCGCCTGCCTCGGCCTCCCAAAGTGCTGGGATTATAGGCGTGAGCCACCGCACCTCGCTTCTCCAACATCTTTATTATTATTATTATTTTTATTTTTTGAGACAGAGTCTTGCTCTATCACCCAGGTTGGAGTGCAGTGGTGCGATCTCGGCTCACAGCAACCTCTGCTTCCTGGGTTCAAGCGATTCTCGTGTCTTAGCCTCCTGAGTAGCTGGGACTACAGGTGTGCACCACTGTGCCTGGGTAATTTTTGTATATTTAGTAGAGATGGGGTTTCACCATGTTGGCCAGGCTGGTCTTGAACTCCTGACCTCAGGTGATCTGCCCGCCTCAGCCTCCCAAAGTGCAGGGATTACATACGTGAGCCACTATGCCCGGCCTATTCCCCAACATCTAAAACAATGCCTCACATAGTAGATCCTCGGTCACCGTTATTAATGGATAAAAAATGTTCCAGAAGAAAGGGAAACCTCTGTCATTTAGCATCATAAAGGATTATAATATCAAGGAAGGCAAAATGGAAACATGTTTGGATTGCTTGAAGATCTTTTCTCCAAATGAAATTGGAAATGCATTCTGTTGTTAGCCTGCAGTATTGGAGTTTTGAAAGGAAAGCTGCTAATTGTCTGTGAAGGATATTCTCTTTCTCATATCAGTATCATAAATGCACCTTCTCTAGAAAACTCGCATTGAAGACCTCAATTACCTCAATTGTTAGGGCTTGTTACTGGGTTGGGGATTATTGAAAGAAAAGTAAGTTATCTATCTGCAGAGGCTATATATTCCAGTCAAGAGGCTCAGTAGAGAGAAAAGACTAAAATAGGAATTACAAGGCCAGACCTAGTGGTCTTGTGTCATAGGAGCCATGGTGTTTAATATCAGACTTTGTTTTAACAATTGAAAGCCCACGGAAGGTGCACTAAGGCAAGTCCTTGATTTATTTTTTGAGTCAAACTTCTTGTGGTGTTTTGTGGGGATAGTGCTTATTGAATTTTGGGTTTCTTTGAAATAATCGCTGTTTGTTTCTCCTTTCTAGATGGAAACTTTTGGGGTAGGACGTTGTCTGCTATCTCCAGTTCCACAGATGCGACCAGTTACGATGGTTTTGGACCATTTATGCCGGGATTCGACATCATTCCCTATAATGATCTGCCTGCACTGGAGGTATTTCACTAGCGTCACGGTGCTTAGCTCATTGTGAATAGAAATTAAAGCTGTTGAATATATGAATTCTAAATACATTATATGACAGTAATGCAAATTTATCTCACTTAAGTTAGGCCACGATTTCAGACTTGTTCTCAGTAGCGAGCAATTAGTTTCCAACACAGAGGAAGCTGAGTTCTGTGATCTACTCTGAACAGCCCGCCAGCTGCTTTAGATGTGTGTCCTTCATAACAATTAACTTGGACCGGGCGCGGTGGCTCAAGCCTGTAATCCCAGCACTTTGGGAGGCCGAGACGGGCGGATCACGAGGTCAGGAGATCGACACCATCCTGGCTAACACGGTGAAACCCCGTCTCTACTAAAAAAAAAAATACAAAAAACTAGCCGGGCGTGGTGACGGGCGCCTGTAGTCCCAGCTACTCGGGAGGCTGAGGCAGGAGAATGGCGTGAACCCGGGAGGCGGAGCTTGCAGTGAGCTGAGATCCGGCCACTGCACTCCAGCCTGGGTGACAGAGTGAGACCCCGTCTCAAAAAAAAAAAAAAAAAAAAAAACAACAATTAACTTGGGTGTACCTGCTTACTTGCTAGATAAAATTTCTGTTTTTAGCTAGCTTTTTAAAGTGGAAGTGGAAGGCTTTTAAAGAAAGCCTTAAGTTGGCTTTAAAAGGCTATTTACTTTAGATTTAATTTAAGTAATTCTTTTTTTGAGACAGAGTCTCACTCTATTGCCCAGGCTGAAGTGCAGTGGCACAATCTCGTCTCACTGCAAACTCCGCCTCCTGTGTTCAAGTAATCCTCCTGCCTCAGCCTCCCAAGTAGCTGGGACCACAGGCACACACCATCACACCCAACTCACTTTTCTATTTGCTTTAGAGACATGGTTTCGCCCTGTTGGCCAGGCTGGTCTTGAACACTTGACTTCAAGTGATCTGCCCACCTTGGCCTCCCAAGGTGCTGGGGTGACAGGCATGAACCGCTGTGCCCAGCCAGATTTAATTTATACTACATTTATATATTAGAAAACAGGCTGGGCATGGTGGTACATGCCTGTAATCCCAGTGCTTTGGGAGGCTAGGGCTGGAGGAGCACTTGTGTTTAGGAGTTCAAGACCAGCCTGGGCAGCATAGGGAGAGCCTGTCTCCACAAAAAAATTTGAAAATCAAGGTCAGGCACGGTGGCTCACGCCTGTAATCCCAGCACTTTGGGAGGCCAAGGCAGGCAGATTGCTTGAGGTCAGGAGTTGAGACCAGTCTGGCCAACATGGTGAAACCCTGTCTCTACTAAAAATACAAAAAAAATTAGCTAGGTGTGGTGGTGCGTGCCTGTAATCCCAGCTACTTGGGAGGCTGAGGCAGAAGAATTGCTGGAACCCAGGACACAGAGGCTGCAGTAAGCCAAGATCGTGCCGCTGTACTTCAGCTTGGGTGACAGAGTGAGACTCCATCCCCCCAAAAAAATAAAAAAACCAAAATAAATAAAAAATTAGCTGGGCATGGTGTGCAGCTACTTGGGAGGCTGAGGCAGGAGGATCACCTTGAGCCCAGGAGTTTGAGACTTTAGTGGGCCCTGTTTGTGCCACTATACTCCAGCCTGGGCAACAGAATGAGGCAAAAAAGGAAATGTAGGCTAGTGTAACTTAAAGGTGAAGTGTTTGGAGCTTCTGATAATTGAATGGCAGTGAATTTGAAGTCTTCCACTTCAAATTCTTGTGAAGTCAGAATTTATGTTAGTGCAAAAACTTGTTTTGCATACTTCGTAGAAAATACATGTGGTGTATGCTTTCAGATTTCCAAGTGTGGTAGAAAGAAGATTTATTAAAACCTATTCCTATTTCTTTTGCAGCGTGCTCTTCAGGATCCAAATGTGGCCGCGTTCATGGTAGAACCAATTCAGGGTGAAGCAGGCGTTGTTGTTCCGGATCCAGGTTACCTAATGGGAGTGCGAGAGCTCTGCACCAGGCACCAGGTTGTCACGTTTGCTGCCTGTGATAAGACTGAATGGGCTCCTGCCCTTTAATTACTTTCCACTAGAGGGCGATGGCATTCTGAGAGCTTAAGTACTTTCTAGTGCTTAGAAACGACTTTTTCCTGTCTCTGGCCTTGTCCTGGGCCCTGTGCAGAGCTGCAGATTTGGCCTTAACAGCGTTTCCTTCCTCGCTGCTCTAAGAACCTTTCACTGTGAGCCCCTGCAAGCCCTTTGTTGTATTCTCTCCTCCTTTCTCCCAGGGCTGATAGTAGTGTACTTTGTTTACCATTTGAGAGTTCTTGTCACATATTTTTTTTTTTTTTTTTTTTTTTTTTGAGACGGAGTCTTGCTCTGTCACCCAGGCTGGAGTGCAGTGGCCGGATCTCAGCTCACTGCAAGCTCCGCCTCCCGGGTTCACGCCATTCTCCTGCCTCAGCCTCCCGAGTAGCTGGGACTACAGGCACCCGCCACTTCGCCCGGCTAGTTTTTTGTATTTTTTAGTAGAGACGGGGTTTCACCGTATTAGCCAGGATGGTTTCGATCTCCTGACCTCATGATCCGCCCGTCTCGGCCTCCCAAAGTGCTGGGATTACAGGCTTGAGCCACCGCGCCCGGCCTCTTGTCACATATTAAATGTTTGTGGAATAAACAAATAAATTAATTTGTTCCCAGAGGGTAGTTATGTCCAGAAAAGCCACACAAAACCCTCAGCTTTGCATCAGCACCTTTTCACTGTGCAGAGCAGGGCAGAATGGGCCTCTAGGGAGACAGTGGCCTGACAAAGGAAATAGTTGGTGAGTCTACAGGATTCTCATAGAATAGTCTTGAAATTGTGTGTGTAGTTAAAACATTTTTACAAATCCGGGCACATCAGAATTACACATTTATTGTTGGTAGGGGGACAGTGGAATAAAGATGGCAATTTTCCCTGTGGAAATGAAAATGATCACTAATGGAGTTAAGTTTTTTTCCCCAATAGGTTCTGTTTATTGCTGATGAAATACAGACAGGATTGGCCAGAACTGGTAGATGGCTGGCTGTTGATTATGAAAATGTCAGACCTGATATAGTCCTCCTTGGAAAGGCCCTTTCTGGAGGCTTATACCCTGTAAGTTTCATGTCCCCCCCCTTTCCATTTCCTACTCTTGTAAAATATACCCCTGAAGTATTTATACATCAGCTGATTGTGACAATAATGCCTTTCAGATGGTTTGATTTTACCAAGTGTGCTGTAGGCCACTTGGAATATCTGTAATAAAAACATTTAAGGTACCAGTGTGTGACCCACTTACTTATTGCCTGAAGAATTGAGTGTGCCTTGGAATTTGCTATGACACTGGATTTGGGTGGGAACAATTTATCCTCAAAGGACTCCTGTAGACTCCTGTCCTTTTTTCCAGTGTTCAGAAGCATGGCATATTACTAATTGTTTAAAACCATGACTGGTGAACATAGAGACTGAAAAAATTAATGTTTGTTGTAGTTCATGTCTTGGGTTTGCCTTTCGGAGCCAGTAATTGTTACTGCATCAGAAGTCTCTGAAGTATAGATGGTTTTGCTGAATAGACAAAACTTTTGCTAAAAAGAATTGCTCAGCTTTGTTTTTTAAGCATTTAAACAAAGCATTTCATCTCGACATTGGAAGGAATTGTGAAATTACATCATTGCAGAAATAGCTTTTCTCTTTTAGTTGCAAAAGTATATTGTTTTGTGCCATTTGTACCTGAAGTATTTGTAATGTTTTAGGGTATGACTTAGTTTGTTGCCAGTAGTTTTAGGCTGGCTGATGTAAACTCTTGTTGAAGTCATTAAATATCAGCTTCTTGGCTGGGTGCGGTGGCTCACGCCTGGAATCCCAGCACTTTGGGAGGCTGAGGCAGGCAGATCACCTGAGGTCATGAGTTCGAGACCAGCCTGGCCAACTTGGTGAAACCACATCTCTACTAAAACTACAAAAAAAAAAAAAAAATTGCATGTGTGGTGTGGTGCTGGGCACCTGTAATCCCAGCTACTTGGGAGGCTGAGGCAGGAGAATTGCTTGAGTCTGGGAGGCAGAGATTGCAGTGAGCTGAGATCACGCCACTGCACTCCAACCTGGGTGACAGCGAGACTCTGGGGATAAGAATGCTTAGTAGAATGCTTAGTGCTGAGAAATGACGTGGTGAATTGACCGTCTTTCAGGTGTCGGCAGTGCTATGTGATGATGACATAATGCTGACCATTAAACCAGGGGAGCATGGATCTACATACGGTGGCAATCCACTAGGCTGCCGAGTGGCCATCGCAGCCCTTGAGGTAAAAGCTGACACAGCCACACCGTGTCTATTCTTTAAAGCAATGTTGAAGTGATTTTTAATTTGGGCCCACTGGTATAATAAGACATTCAATAAGAATGCCAAATATTAGAAAACATGAAGTACAGAGGAAAAATTTTAGGAACAAGATATTCTCAAAAAGTAATTTAAACTTGGCCTAGTAGACTGGATTTCCTCCGTGGGCTTCCTGAGTTCACAGACACCTGGTGCTTTGGGTTCTTCGGCCCTGGCTGGCCCTCACAGAACTCTCAACTGTGACCCACCTGCCAGCCCTGTCTTTTTGCTTAGCAAGCAAGTCTTCTTTTAAGTGTGGATTTATAATGTTTTCAGACTGATTTTTTTAAGTGCCTGCTGAAGGCATGCAATTATTATGTAATCTCTGAGGATAGATCTTTGTGGAGGGGAAGAAACTATTGCAGTTTAAGAATTACATTTCCTCCATTGATGTATTCAATTAATGACAGTATGTGAGTTGGATTAAATAATCTTTAATCCTTATTTTACCATGAATGATTGGCAATAGATTTGTGACAAAGGCAAGGCTCTGAGCTAGTGTATGTTTAATTAGAAATTAATACAGGCTTTGAAAAATAGCAATGAGAGTTAAGTTCCTCTGGTCTTTAGTCATGTTTTTCCTGTGCTTACAGTCCCCGTTGTCCTCCAAAGAACAACAAAAAAAAGGACAGTCTTAACATTTATATAATTTTTTTAAATGTAGGTTTTAAAAGAAGAAAATCTTGCTGAAAATGCAGAAAAATTGGGCATTATCTTGAGAAATGAACTCATGAAACTACCTTCTGATGTTGTAACTGCCGTAAGAGGAAAAGGATTGTTAAACGCTATTGTTATTAAAGAAACCAAAGGTAAGGAGATAAAACATTTACTCAAGATAATTTTTTTAGAAAGACCTAAAATACACTTGGTATTTTATTTAATTAATTAATTTATTTTTCGAGATGGAGTCTTGCTCTGTCTTCCAGGCTGGAGTGCAGTGGTGCGATCTTGGCTCACTGCAGCCTCTGCCTCCTGGGTTCAAGCAGTTCTCTGCCTCAGCCTCTTGAGTAGCTGGGATTGATTACAGGTGCGTGTCACCACGCCTGGCTAATTTTTGTATTTTTAATAGAGACGGGGTTTCACCATATTGGCCAGGCTGATCTCGAACTCCTGACCTTGTGATCCGCTTGCCGTGGCCTCCCAAAGTGCTGAGATTACAGGCGTGAGCCACCATGCCCAGCTACACTTGTTTTTTTTTTTTTTTTTTTTTTTTTTAAGATGGAGTCTTGCTCTGTCGCCAGGCTGGAGTGTAATGGTGCCATCTCGGCTCACTGCAACCTCCAGTGCCCTGGTTCAAGTGATTCTCCTGCCTCAGCCTCCCAAGTAGCTGGTATTATAGGCACATGCCATCATGCCCAGGTAGTTTTTGTATTTTTAGTAGAGACGGGGTTTCACCATGTTGGTCAGTATGGTCTCGATCTCCTGACCTCGTGATCTGCCCGCCTCGGCTT
This sequence comes from Macaca fascicularis, assembly GCF_037993035.2. Classification (NCBI taxonomy): domain Eukaryota; kingdom Metazoa; phylum Chordata; class Mammalia; order Primates; family Cercopithecidae; genus Macaca; species Macaca fascicularis. The sequence continues at coordinate 133,370,096 of NC_088383.1, read as the reverse complement.
CCCAAAGTGCTGAGATGACAGGCATGAGCTACCGTGCCCAGCCACACTGGGATTTTAATTGGTTGTTGGTTCTGTTTGAAACGGTTGACTGACATAAATGGCCAAGCCTTTTAGATAGATTATTGTCTGATTTATAATTACATTAAGAGTATTAAAAATATAGCTCTTTTCTAAATGAAGGCACATTTAACTAATTTGACTCTTGTTCCTTTAAGACATTTGTTTTTCTGCCTTAAGTTAGTCAGGCAGTATTTAGAGAGTTCAAGTTTTTTTGTTGGTGAGTCTGGACTAGAAAGTGTCCTCTTTGCTATCCTTCCCTCCCTCGCTTTCATGCTTTGTGTCAGTAGAGGTTATAGGAGCAGCAGTAATGATGACATGAATGACAGTGATGGTGTCAGTAATAAAAGTAATGCTGGCTGTCACTTAATTGGGTGTTTTAGTACATCCATTATAACCCTTAAGTGTTCCTTGCTGGATTTTCTTGTGATAACTCTTCCTTTTAAAGCAACTATTCCAACCTCCCAACCTTGGCTGCACTTAAAGAATCACCTGGGGAGCTTTTTAAAAAAATGAGTCAAAGCCTGGCCTTACCCCAGGGATTCTGATTTGACGCATCTGGGGTGGGGCACGGGCATTAGCAGTAGCCTTTAAGGCGATTCTGATGTGTAGCCAGGTTGAGAATCGTTGCCATAAAATGTTGAGCTCAGGAAGCGAGTCCTTTTTCAGAATGTGTAGTGTTCACTGGGTTTTGAGTATTGCCTATTTTATGTTAGTTAATCATCTGTATCATATCCAAGTTCCTTTTTTTCTTTTTTAAAATTTTATTTATTTTATTTTATTTATTTATTTTTTGAGACAGAGTTTCGCTCTGTGGGGCTCGAGTGTCTGTCACCAGGCTGGAGTACAGTGGCGTGATCTTGGCTCACTGCGACCTCTACTCCTGGGTTCAAGCGATTCTCCTGCCTCAGCCTCCTGAGTAGCTGGGACTACAGGCATGTGCCACTACGCCCAGCTAATTTTTGTATTTTTAGTAGAGGTGGGGTTTCACCATGTTGGCCAGGATGGTCTCGATCTCTTGACCTCGTGATCTGCCCACCTCGGCCTCCCAAAGTGCTGGGATTACAGGTGTGAGCCACCGTGCCCAGCCCATACCCAAGTTCTTTTGCATTAGTTCCTTGTGTGATTAATACAGCAGTCTTAGCACTTTTGTCTTTTTTTTTGGCCTGATCTTTTTCATTTATGAAACACTATGATATGTCTAATCATATCATTCAAACCTAGTTATGTGCTTGCTGAAAAGTGAAAAGTAACTTCATTTTTAGGAGTAAAAACAAACCAAGCTTGCAACTCCAAGCTTTCCTTCTTTTTTTATCTAAAAAAAATTTTTTTTAAGATGGTGTCTTGCTCTGTCACCAGGCTGGAGTGCAGTGGCGCGATCTCTGCTCACTGCAACCTCCACCTCCTGGGTTCAAGCGATTCTCCTGCCTCAGTCTCCTGAGTAGCTGAGACTACAGGTGCGTGCCATTACACCCAGCTAATTTTTGTATTTTTAGTAGAGACGGGGTTTCATCATGTTGGCCAGGATGGTCTTGATCTCTTGACCTTGTGATCTACCCGCCCCGGCCTCCCAAAGTGCTGGGATTACAGGTGTAAGCCACCACTCCCAGCCCAAGCTTCCCTTATTTGAGCAAGTTCTGGGAATTTTGTTTTGCCAGGCTGCACTTTGCCCATACATATGGCAAGGGATGTTTAAACATTTATCTTTGAGCATGTATATTTTACTATTTTTCTTTAGATTGTGATGCTTGGAAGGTGTGTCTACGACTTCGAGATAATGGACTTCTGGCCAAGCCAACCCATGGTGACATTATCAGGTTTGCGCCTCCGCTGGTGATCAAGGAGGATGAGCTTCGAGAGTCCATTGAAATTATTAACAAGTCCATCTTGTCTTTCTGAGGGTAGCCAGCTGTTTTCAGAGCGAGCTGGAGACAGGTGGTCCTGTAAAAGCTTTGTCCTTAATGCGGGCACATTCCACTCCCATGAGTCTTCAAAAACTTTTTTTTTGGAATATATGTTTTTTTCAGTTGATACATAATAGAACAACGTTTCTGACCCTGCCATTTGCTTTGTAATGTAACTAAGAGAATGTAATGGCATATATATTCAGTGAAAGTGTTTTGATGTGCATGTGTACTTTCTAAGTGAAATGCATCTATATACAAACAGCCTCTAAATCAAGTTCTTCAGTATAATTTATATATGTTTTTATAATTTCCTCACTGGTATAAGTGTTTCATATTTGAAAAAGTTATCTCTGGGGTATTACATAAAAGGCTTCACCTTATAAAATGAAATCATTTTTACTGAATTTTAGGAAGGATTAATGGTTAAATGTATGTAAAATACTAACATTAAGTAAACTTTATATTGGCCAACACCAGGGTTGTATTCTATGGATGTCATTATTTTGAATGAAGAATTAGTGTTTAACATTCCTAAATTGTTTGAGTGCTTGATTATAATTTGTAAAAAATGTTTATTTTCAATATTTCTTTAAATTTAAAATAAAGCTTATATTTCAGATGTCTGTTTTGTGATGAGTATTAACCTTAAAAAGAAGAAGCTGAGGCAAAATTAATACAGAATGTTTAGGTGGGCCAAGGCTGGGGACTGCAGCTCAGGACACACTTCCAGGTTGCCCTGGAGAGTTCTCCAGAGAACATTTTTAAAGAAAAAAGGATAGATCAGCTGCTCTTATGCCCTCTACTGACACAAGGTGAAGGGGTGATTACAAAAGTTGTTTGTCAGGAATTCTCATTGGTTTACAGAACTAACCTTGGTTAGTGATTGGCTGTATACTGTTGAACTGTAGGGTGTATGGCATTTGATAGATACTTGGTTTCAAGAGGTAATTATTTAGCTTGGGAGAGAGTGACCTGACTATAGTTTCATTCTAACGCCTCTCTGGGCCTGATAATTTAGTTTTTATTTATTTATTTATTTTTTGAGATGGAGTCTCTCTCTGTCACCCAGGCTGCAGTGCAGTGGTGTGATCTTAGCTCACTGCAGCCTCCACCTCCTGGGCTCACATGATTCTCCTGTCTCGTCCTCCTGAGTAGCTGGGATTACAGGTGTGTACCACCACACCTGGCTAATTTTAGTATTTTTAGTAAAGATGGGGTTTCATTAAGTTGACCAGGCTGGTCTTGAACTCCTGGCCTCAGGTGATCCCCCCCACTCGGCCTCCCAAAGTGCTGGTGTCAGCCACCATGCCTGACCTGGGCCTGATAGTTTAAAGGGGCTCACGTTCTTCAGATACAAGATTCCTTTATTCCCCATGTCACTGTACTATTACTGCAGTATTATCAGTTACATTTTTAACCTTTTTAAGACTCTTCTTTATTCCATGTGTTCTTTTTTTCTTCTTCTTTTTTTTTTTTTGGGATAGAGTCTTGCTCTGTCACCTAGGCTGGAGTACAATGGTGCAATCTCAGCTCACTGCAACCTCCGCCTCCCAGGTTCAAGCGATTCTTGTGCCTCAGCTTCCCGAGTAGCTGGGACAATAGGCCTGCGCCACCACACCCGGCTGATTTTTGTGTTTTTAGTACAGACAGGGTTTCACCATGTTGGTCAGGCTGGTCTCGAACTCCTGACCTCAGGTGATCCATCTGCCTCGGCCTCCTAAAGTGCTGGGTTTACAGGCGTGAGCCCCTGTGCCCGGCCTATTCCATGTGTTTTCTAAGAGCATTTCAGCTCTAATCTACAGAAAACCAGAAGTTATAAAAAGAATACATCTAAAAGATAGGTCTTTTATACTTCCCTTTCAAAACAGCGTGTTCCCTGTGCATATACTAATATTTAACATTTTTTAAAAGTTATCCTTTTTATATGTGTTGCAACTTTTTTTTTTTTTTTTTTTTTTTTTACCTGAACAGGGTATTTTGGTTGTTTTTCTGTGTCTCCTTCTCAGATAACTAGCATTTCATCATATGTGGGTATACTGTAATTTCATCTCATATCAGGGGACCTTTGACTTGAATAAAGCTTGTGACCACTTCATATCATTTCACGATGGTGCAAAAGTGCACAGTGTTTCTATGGAGTAAATGCCTAGAAGTGACTTGCTTTTCAAAGAGAAAAAACTTCTCAAGTTAATGGTGTCACATTCCTCCCTCCCTCCCCCAGGTTCTAAAAAGTTACCTCTTAGCAGTATGAGAGCTGGGTGTTTGGTACTCTGTCAGGGTAGTGTTCCGTCACTGAATGACTACGTTTAAATGGGTGAGGCCTCCTCGTGCCAATTACAACTGGGGTGGCACCCAGGCCGGGCAAGCTCTCCAGGGGATTCAAGGTTGAGAACCGGTCTTAGGAATCTTATTAAGATGGAGATTTTGTTTTTGGAGACTCACTGCCACCTAGGTTGGAGTGAAGTGGTATGATCTCGGCTCACTGCATCTTCCACCTCTCAGGCTCAAGAGAGTCTCCCACTTCAACCTCTCTACTAGCTGGGACCATGGCCAGCACCAGATTTGGCTAATTTTTTGTATTTTTGGTAGAGACAGGGTTTTGCTGTGTTTCCCAAGGTGGTCTTAAACTCCTGAGCTCAAGTGGTCCACCTGCCTTGGTCTCCCAAAGTGCTGGGATTATAGGTGTGAGCCACAGTGCCCAGCCTTAAGATGCAGATTCTAATTCAGTCTCTGTGTGTACTGGAGATTCCACATTTGCAGGTTGCCTTAGGGCATACTATTATTATCAGGAGTCAGTTTAATTTGCATTCAGCTATTCTCACCAGAGATGACCTTAGGGCCAGGTGATTTTTAACAAAACTATCATCCTGCTAAATTCTTTGAAGGCTTTAAAAGTCAGAGAGGACCCAGAGGTAGCAAAGCACAGGGAGTTGTGGAGAATGTGGCTAATGACAATGAGGGCCTTGGGTAATTTTGGCTTAATTTGTTGAGCAGTGGGGTCATTGAAGGAGGGGGTTGAAGCAGGGGCGGGGCATGACCTTGTTAGAAAATCCTAGGCTGGGCGCGGTGGCTCCCACCTGTAACCCCAGCACTTTGGGAGGCTGAGGTGGGCGAATCACCTGAGGTCAGGAGTTTGAGACCAGTCTGACCAACATGGAGGAAGCCTGTCTCTACTAAAAATACAAAAAATTAGCCGGGCGTGGTGGTGCATTCCTGTAATCCCAGCTACTTGGGAGGCTGAGGCAGGAGAATCACTTCAACCCAGGAGACGGAGATTGTGGTGATCCGAGATCGTGCTATCGTGGTCCAGCCTGGGCAACAAGAGTGAAACTCCGTCTCAAAAAAGAAGCAAACAAAAGAAAATCCTTTCTGGTTGATGGTTTAGGGCTTACTCATGCAGTACACACTGGTTGTAGGGCCTCAGGGCCTATGCCCAGTGGTGAACAGGCGGGCAGGAACCTGCTGACTGCACTTAGTGCCCTGGGGATGAAGTGGAGGGGTGGTGAAGTGGGAAGCAGGGAGAGTCAGACACAGGCTTTGGATTTGGGGTGGAACATCAGAGCTCTTGCTGTGGTTAGAGACTCCCTTTCCTTAGCTGTGAGGAAGTGGGATGCTATCTACCTTACAGGGGAGTTAGGAGGATTAAAAAAGATGGAGTAGTTCATGCTCCTGGTGGAGGACCTGGCACAGAGTTGCAGATCGATAAATGAGTTGCTAGCTCCCGCTCCCCACCCCCAACACACATAGTTGGAGGAGTTTGGGAGAGAGGAAGCTTCTGGAGAAGGAATCTTTCAGGTAAGGGTGACATCCAGGTAAGGAAGAGATGGTATAGAGCTGATAGGCTGGCTGTATCACAAAGGGGATGTCAACTTAAAGGAAGAAGCTGAGGCAAAATTAATAATCAGAGTTATTTGTGATAGCAGGAGGCAGACAAAATGCCTAGGCCTATAGGGGTGGGTCCCCAATGAAACCCCATCTTCAAGCCAAAAACAGCCTGAAGTCTGAAAGACTGGACTGTTGGTTCTGGATGAAACCTGTGACCCAGAGTGAGAACTTCTGTTCCTATTTGCCCACCCTTTTCCGATGGGTTCTTTCTGAATAATGCTTTTTGACCAATTGAATGTTGCCTTTTCTGATACTACCTATGGCCTGCCTCTCCCCCATCCTGTGCCTATAAAAACCTCAGACTTAGCCACAATGGAGGAGACCACCTTCCCATCTCCTCTCTGCTGAGAGCTGTTTTGTCACTTAATAAAGTTCTCTGCCCTCACCACCCCTACGTTGCCAGTGTGACCTCATTCCTCTTCGATGTGGGACAAGAACTGCAGACTCACTGAACATGGGTACTCATAAGGCTGTAACACTGTGGCCCTCTGCCCTCCACTGGCGGAGGGCAGCTGCCTCACGTGATGGGAAGTAGTAATGGGGCTGAGCTGGCCCCAGAGCTGTGGGCTGGAATGGGGCAAGGGGCTGAATGAGCTGCTAACATGTCACTGTTGGGCTGTGGATGGTGGGACTAAAAGAGCTAATGAGCACATTGTAACACCCTTTGGGGCCTTTGGGGTCATGGGCACCCCTGCCTGGGAACCACTGCATTCCCCTTGGGGTGACATACCTGGTCCAGCTACAAACCCTGCATGGAGCCTGCCCCTGTGCCACCATTTGGAATGGCTGGCCGGACCCCACACTACTCATTCACACACCCCCTCCCACCAGGGCCTGAGCATGCAGTAGCAGCTGCTGTGGGATCTGCACCGGAGTGGCCTGGCAGGCCCAGTAGATGGGGTGCCCCCTAGTGCATGCCCGGCAAAGGGGCCAAGAAAAATCCTCTGTCATTTGGGCCAAGTTTGAGAACTGCAGCCCAGGATACATCATCAGTTTGCCTTGGGGAGTGCTCTGGAGAATATTTATAAAGAAAAAAAGAGATCAGGAGAAGGTGTGATTACAAAACTTATTTATTAGGAACTCTCATTGGTCTAGAGAATTGGCATCGGTTAGCGATTGGCTATTCATTGCTGAAGTACAGGATGTTTGGCGTTTTTGTGGCCATTTGGCTTCAATTAGCCTAGAGCTGCATGGCGAGGGGCTTCAAGAGATAATTATTTAGCTCAAGGGGGAGTGAGACCTGACTGCCGTTATATTTTAGATACTTTTCTGGGCCTGATAATTTTAAAGGGGATCACATTCTTCAGAGAAAGTTAGAAGGTCTTTCTTCTTCGGGGAGGAGTGGTTCAAAGTAGAGGAGAACTCATAGAGTATGTGGTGTCCAGATGCATAGTTAGATATGTGCGAAAGAAGGATGATAATCTCGGTACATTTTTGCACTTTAAATAGTCACCACATTCACTCTCCACAACCCCTAATGATAGCGTGTTCTTTGGATTCTGACCTTCCAGAATACCTCATCTAAATTACTGCACATATAAGAAAATTGAGGTTGGGACAGGACATCTGACGTACCCAGAATAACAGAGGTGAAAGTGACAGTGTGTGTCAAGCACTAGGACTGTGAAGCTCCCAGCATGCTCTCTGCAGCATACCCGTATGTGATGGGGGAGCACCACAGCGGTGGGGGGAGACATATAGGGGACATTTATAGGTTTAGATCTGTGCTGCTCAATGCCAGCTGCACTCAGAGTCACCTGGCTTGCTTAAAAATTTAGTATAGCCGGGCGTGGTGGCTCATGCCTGTAATCCCAGCACTTTGGGAGGCCGAGGCGGGCGGATCACAAGGTCAGGAGATCGAGACCATCCTGGCGAACACGGTAAAACCCTGTCTCTACTAGAAATACAAAAAATTAGCCAGGCGTGGTGGCGGGCGCCTGTAGTCCCAGCTACTCGGGAGGCTGAGGCAGGAGAATGGTGTGGACCCAGGAGGCGGAGGCTGCAGTGAGCCGAGATTGCGCCACTGCACTCCAGCCTGGACAACAGAGCGAGACTCTGTCTCAAAAAAAAAAAAAAAAAAAAAAAAAAAATTTACTATCGGCCAGGTGCAGTGGCTCATGGCTGTAATCCAAGCACTGTGGGAAGCCGGGGTGGGTGGATTACCTGAGGTTAGGAGTTCAAGACCAGCCTGACTGACACGGTGAAACCCCGTCTCTACTGAAAATGCAACAATTAGCTGCGTGTGGTGGTGCACACCTGTAATTCCAGCTACTCAGGAGGCTGAGACAGAAGAATCGCCTGAACTTGGGAGGCGGAGGTTGCAGTGAGCCGAGATTGTGCCATTGCACTCTAGGCTGGGCAACAAGAGTGAAGCACTGTCTTGAAAAAAAAAATTAATATTGATGGCCAGACCTCACCTCAAATCAATTACATCAGGATCTCCTGGGATGGGCCTTGCACCTGGATACTAAATGCTCCTGGGGATTCTAATGTGCAGTCTTTGCAAAGTAGGTATTGAGTGTGAGGCAGCGTGTCATTCACCCAACCATGCTGGGGCACTGATGGCTACTGGTGAATAAGGCACACGATTCCTGGCATCAAGGGGCTTTTTAACAGGTACATTTATTTCAAAAATGTTTATTGAGTACCACTTGGCTGGTCCCGGAGGATAGACAGTGGTTCAAATAAATAGCATTTATTCAGCAGTCTGTGCCAGGCACTATTTCAAATGCCTTAAGTCTCACCCCAGGTATTGTTACCTCCATTTACAGATGAGGAGACCAAGGCTCAGAAACACAAGCTTGCTTTAGGTCATTGAAATAGTGCTGATGCCCAAGAGCCCTGGATGGGCTGGACAAACCTTCTGAGGGAGCCAGTAGGTGGTCCTGGTACCTCAGAGACTGGGGGCTTTGAGGACAGCTCCTCCCTTTGTCTCAAGAGCTTGGCCGAGAGGCTCCTGCAGCCTGTAAAAGCATTTCAATTTGTTTTGAACTTGGGGGATGGATTCTTAAAATACCAGCAGGAGGCATCAAAATGAATTTTATATATATATATATATATATATATATATATATATATATATATATATAAAGCAGCTTGGTCCATTTAGTAAAAAAACCTCCCCTTTTTTTTTTCCCCAGACCGAGTCTTGCTGTCTCACCCAGACTGGAGTGCAGTGGCACGATCTCCGCTCACTGCAAGCTCTGCCTCCCAGGTTCACGCCACTCTCCTGCCTCAGCCTCCCAAGCAGCTGAGACTACAGGCGCGTGCCACCACGCCCGGCTAATTTTTTGTATTTTTAGTAGAGACGGGGTTTCACCGTGTTAGCCAGGATGGAGGAAAAAAGCTCTTTAAAATATATTTCAGGGCTCACTCCAGTGTTCCATGCATGTACAATGGCTCAGAAGAGGTTATTAGTTCCCTAGCCTTTATTTTGATTAACTTGCAAATGAGATTTCTTCTCTATACATCAGCCTAGTCCTTCAAATTGTTAATGAGATATCTGAACTAATATGGCTTTTATAATTTGCATCACAATGCTTAAGAGCCCAGCAGATGATTGCTACAAATAAGGCTTGTGTGGAATGGCTGAGCATGGCTCAAGGCAGGGTTCAGGAGGACTACTGACAGCTCAGGCTTGCACATCCATGGGGATACAGGGGCTGGGGGCCTTTGATCTTGGTGACTTTCTCCTAGGCCAGTCTCTGAGATGGGTGGTGAAGGGCAAGTGGGATCCACCAGCCCCTAATCTCTCCTGCCTTCCTTTTTATCACAACATCTCTTTAATTTATGGCCCCTGAGTGCCAAGCCGTGTACCTGTGAACAAATGGAGTAATTACCCCTGGAAGAAATATAAACCATGGATGCAGACCATACAGAAGGCTGCCGGCTTTCAGTGGGGTGACCTGGGAGTGGGCACCGGCTGTGGGTGTCCTGCCAGTGTTCTAGGAACCCTGGAATCATGGAGGGTCTCCTGCCAGTGTTTTCATGTTGCTGGAGGCTCAGAGGGTGGAAGGGACTTGTCCACCGGCTGCGCTCCCTGGGGCAGAAACCTGGGGAGGCCTCCTGATGATGATGGGAGGGGGTGCGGTGGGTGACTGCTGTGAGGCGCAGAGCTTCAGTTTTGCTTTCGCCTCTGACGACCAGGAGACCTATGGCAACTCAATGTCTCTCTTTCCTTTATGGAATGAGGGGGTTGAATTAGGACACAACAGTCACGTGTGGTTTCACAACAGGTGTATGTACTGAGAAATGCGTCCTTTGGCGATTTTGTCGTCATGTGAACATCATGGCGTGTACTTACACAACCCAGATGGCACAGCCTGCTACGGCACAATGCTAAGCATTTGCATAGGTAAACACAGAAAAGACACAGTAAAAATACGGTACAATCTTTTGGGACCTCCGCCATATTAGAAGGGCATGACTGCCTGGTCTCTGGAGGTGGGAGCGAGGACTGACCAGGTGAACCTGAGCCCCCATCCAGTGGGCACCGGGCTCAGGTGGGCGCTCGACGGGTCTTGGGAACTGACAGAGGAGCCAGGGTCTGAGGACCCTGGCAGGTTTTATGTAGAGATGGCCAGAAAAGCGCCCCCACATCCTGTGGGGTTCCCATTCCCCCGTCTTGGGTTTTAAGATCCCCTTGAGACTTAGTTTCCCCCAAAGTAAGTTTCCCAAGAAAAGGAGGCCCCATTTCAGCAGAGAGGGGCTTCGAGCTCTAGGGAGAGGACGGGAGTGTGCCGAGTTGTCTCCTCGCCTCCAAGACTCAGCGCCCACGTGCAAGTCAACAACCCCAGGGCCGGGTCCTGGGGCTTTTGGCCCGAACTGCTCGCAGCCGCAGGGCCCCAGGCGCATATGGACTGCAGGGGGCGCTGCCCGCAAAGCGTTGCTTCCCGGCCGACCTGCGAGCCTCCGAGACGCGCGTGCGCGAGGCCGGGGCTCTGGGACTGGGGCGGGGCCGTGGGCGGGGCCAGGAGCCGGGCTGGGGGCCGTCCCTCCTCCGCCGAGGCGTGTAGGGCGCTCGCTGTTCTCGGGGCCGAGTTCCCCCCGCGCTGCAAAGCAATGCACTTCTGTAAAAGTTTATTATTCTGACAGTGGAATGTGCTCCTTGGAGACAATTCAGAACATGCAGAAACCAGAGCCCCGCGGCCGCTCCCTGCGTAGACTGCGGGCTGCTGTCCCGGGCGTGGGCTGCGGCCCCGCGGGCCCATGCATGTTCTGGAGCTCTGGGGCGCTGGCTCAGCCCCGCGTGTGTGGGAGTCGCGTTCACCTCCTCAGTGCCCGGTGCTGTCCGCGCACCCCTTGGAGCGCCTCGGTTCACCGTGCAGAGGTGCGGGCTCCGGGGCAGGGGAGGGTCTACCCCACCTCCCGCGTTGCGACGAGCTTGGCAGGTGATGGTCACCTGCGCGTCCGTTGGGCCGCGGGCAGGGGCGCTCTGACCCTGTGGGCAGGGCCTCCTGGGACTCTGTCCGGAGCTCCTGGCTGTGCTGTGCTGGGAGGGATCTGAGTGGTGGTCCCTGGGCCACTGCGGGCCTCAGTTTTTGCCACTGTGCAATGGCCTTACTCATACCTACCCTGGTGATTAGGGGACCGAAGTTGTGGAATGATGCGAGGCCTGGTCCCTGCCTGTCTGGGGCCCACCTTGATCCGTGTGGCCCTGCTGGCCGCTGTCCACTGGTCACTGAGATAGTGATGGTCCTGGGCTGGGCAGGTGTGGCAGGCCCTGGGTGTGTGGATGCCATAGGGAGGAGAAATAGCTTTTCTTCACCATCCTAGGTTCCTGCCTAGGACTCATATAACAAGAGAAAAACATACACATTTATTTAACGTAATTTTTACCTGATGCAGGAGCCTTCATAAGGAAATGAAGAGCCAAAAAATGTGTAAACCCGTGTTTTTTTTTTTTTTTTTTGGTGAGACAGAGTTTTGCTCTAGTTGCCCAGGTTGGAGTGCCATGGCAGGATCTTGCTCACTGCAACCTCCGCCTCCTGGGTTCAAGAAATTCTCCTGTCTCGGCCTTCCAAGTAGCTGGGATTACAGGTGCATGCCACCAGGCCCGGACAATTTTTGTATTTTTAGTAGAGATGGGGTTTCATCGTATTGGTCAGGCTGGTCTCCAACTCCTGACCTCAGGTGATCCGCCCACCTTGGCCTCCCAAAGTGCTGGGATTGCAGGCGTGAGCCTCCACACCTGGTCAAACCTGTGTTTTTTGTTTTTTTTGTTTTTGTTTTTTTTTTAAGACGGAGTCTCACTCTGTCGCCCAGGCTGGAGTGCAGTGGCCGGATCTCAGCTCACTGCAAGCTCCGCCTCCCGGGTACGCCATTCTCCTGCCTCAGCCTCCCAAGTAGCTGGGACTACGGGCGCCCGCCACCTCGCCCGGCTAGTTTTTTGTATTTTTTAGTAGAGATGGGGTTTCACGGTGTTAGCCAGGATGGTCTCGATCTCCTGACCTCGTGATCTGCCCGTCTTGGCCTCCCAAAGTGCTGGGATTACAGGCTTGAGCCACTGCGCCCAGCCCAAACCTGTGTTTTTTATGCTTGATTTGATAAAAAAGTGGATAGTCCTAGAAAAGTTGGATTGGAAACAAATGTCTGATGTAACGGTAACAGATGTGGGGACTTAGCCAGGCCTATGTGTTCACAGTCTCCTCTGTCCCTGTGTCTTCAGAGGTGAGGATGTTTCTTCCGGGTATAGGGAGACTAACACCTGAATGAGGGTTTTATGTCCTGCTTCAGGGGAGAAGGGAGGGCGGGAGGTGAAAGTGACCTTTCTGCTTCTGCTGTTTCCTCAAATGCCAAGGTGCCGTATTTTGGGGTACCATGTCCTGAACCCCATCAGTGCCAAGGGCAAGGCTGGTGCCCAAGGCCCAGTCCTGGACTCACCTTGGACTTTGTGGGTGGGAGGGGAGGTGGGGGCCTGGAAGCTTGTGTCTGCGTCCCAGGAGGCAAGTTACCATCTCTGAGACCTAGGACCGGTCACACAGCCTCTGGAGTCTCAGTGTCCTCATGAAGAAATGGGAGCAGCGGGCTGCAGGGAGGGTGATATTGGCTGCTTGGTCCTGCCTGTAGCTCCCTCTGCCCCCGACCTCAAACTCTCGAGCTCTCTGGGATCACCTGAGGCTTGATAAACACACAGGGGCCCTGGCCCTGCTTTGACAGGTGGCTTCATTTGGGTGGCACCAGGAATCCCGCTGGGAACAACCCTCTTAGGGTCTGGTCAGGCACCCTCCCAGCCCCCAGCATAGGGCAAGAAAGTGCCAGGGCCATGGGACAGCAGGAAGGTACCCTCCCCAGGCCCACCAGTCCCACAAGACCCTGTTGAGAAAGAAGGATTTTAGTGGTTTGGATGGGGACGCTGAATCAGTGTTCCACTTAAGAGGGCTCAGGGAAGCGAGGACACCCTGGGACACCCTGGGGGGTAGGTCCTCAAACTGGCTTCAGTTGACTGGGGCCTGGTTTCTAATCCTGGGCTCACTTGCCCTGTGCCTGTCTCTCCTCCGGTCTCAGCCTGATGAGTGAATGAATGGTGATGATCGCCCTTCCTTTATGGAGGGCCGGTTGATGCATTACATCCCACGATCCCCACGCCAGCCTTGAAAAGCCAGAGCTCGTAGGACCCAGGTGCAGGGAGTTCAGACACCTCTTAACAGAGACTTAAGGTGGGGCACTGAGGCTGGATCCACCTGGACCTGGTCCCGGACAGCCCGGACTGTGCTGTGGAGTGAAGTGAAACTCCATCCCCGTGTTCTCCAACCGCGAATGGGCCTTGCTGCTTTGCTAAGTGTGGCGTGGGGATTGGGCTGGGTCCAGGATGTCTGGAGGCCTGGGGTAAGGGGAGGGCCGAGTCTATCTCCTGCTACTCCATCCCCCTCACCTGTTCCTGTTGCCTGGGGTTAGGGTTAACGAGTTGTGAGCCCACACTCCTGCCCGGGTGGGTGGCCCTCTCTGGAGAGGGTCTGCCAGCCTGCCCTGTAAGAAGAGCGGGTGTGCTCTCCTGGGGTGGGAGGGGCCTCGCCTTTCTGTTTGGAGGAGTGTCTGCCTCCGTGGTGCATTCCGGGGAGAGCAGCCCCTCCCAGCTTCTTTAGGCTTCTCCACCTTCAGGTGAGCAGAGGGGCAGTGTCGGGCCTGCAGCAGCTGCGCCTGACCCCGTTTGCGAGGACTCTGCCTCCCTGGGCCCGGGCTGTTTGTGGTCTCACCTCCCAAGCATGTTTGTCTGGGTCACCACGGCCCCTGCAAACAGCCCTGTCTGGGGTGGCCAGACCAGGCCCTGCCCATGGCCAGCCACTTCTCCAGCAGAAAACTCAGCTCCATTGGAGTCCTGTACCACAGCCCTGCTTGAAGCTTTGAAGGTAGGAGCCAGAGGGGCACAGACAAAATTGCAGGGAGAGTAAACAGCTGAGGACCCAGTTTGGCCTGGCGGAGACGCTGGGTGGCTACAAAGGGACAGTGTGAGGGAAGCCCTTGCAGCAGAAGGGACCCATTCAGTTCTCCCAGAAAGGGATTCGCCTGCTAATATGCTAATTAGGCGGGGAGGACCCTACTGGTGTGTGGGTTGCAGGAAGGGGTGGCATGTAGAGGGGAGCTGGTGACCTTGTTTGGGGAAGAACCTGCTGGTTCTGAGCTGCTGGAACCTTTCCGTCCACACCTGACCCTACAGGCCAGCTGCTCCAGAGTCAGGCAGGGAGCTCCTTAAACAATGGCGATGCGTCAACCTGAACCCAGGCCTCCTGGCTGAGCCACAAAAACCATGATTGCCTGGGGTCCTCCGATATACCAGCCCTCTGCCTAGTGCTTTGCAGCCATCGGGCCTTCCCACTGCTGCCCCTTAACCTCCTGCACCTGAGACGGGGGTCCCTTCAGCCCTGGGGTGACCGGAGGCAGGCTTGCTCACGTACTAGGTGCACTGTGTAAATCCGTTCACATTCTCCACACACGCTGTCCGGAGAAAGGCTGCGAAGCACCAGAGTCTCTCATTTCATTTCATCCCTGGAAAGTCTATTATTAGCTCCATTCCACAGGTGAGAAAACTGAGGCTCCATGAAGTTAACCGACTTGGGCAAGTCACACCACGCTGGGGCCAGGCTTTTTCCCATGATTCTGCCTTCTGGGTATGGGTGGGGCTTGTGCATGTGAGGTTGTAAAAGGCTCCCCGGTGGTTGGACTGTGTAGATCTCTGGTCCAGATAACCTCTTGCCACCATGTCCTGTGGTCTCACTGCACATGGGACACCCTGGTTCTGGGGAAAGTGAAGAAGAATCCTTTAAAAGTGCTGATGGATAGCGTGAAGACAGGCCCAGGGAGGGACCCCCTCTACAGGATGCCCAGGCTTTGCATGTGATACTCTATTGTCCCATGTAGCAGTGATGGCAGCTGAGAGTCATTTCCAGACCCTTCTGGAGAGGTTCCTATCCCTGTAATGACAGCAGCTTGTTTGCTTAAGAATGGTCTGAATGCATGTTGGTGGGCATCACCGTGCCATGGACTGTGGGCATCTAGTGGGTTCACGGGAGGTCACTTGATTTTGTGCCCACTGTCTGTACCTGGCATGGAGGTTGGCCCCTAGAAGGCATTTGTTCTGGGATGCTGAGGAGTGAGGGAAACGGATCGCAAAAGATGGGGCCAAAGGGGCGATCAACTGTCTGCTGCTGGAGAGAGCCCTGGGGTTGAGCAGGGCTCAGTGGTCTTGCCAGAGGCAGAGAGAGGGGGACTGGGATCCGGTAGGACAGAGGGGTCTTGAGCAAGGGGGGTCCTGAGAGACTCCCTCCAGCACTGAGGTGCTGGGCAGTGCTGGGCTAACCATGGGCACAGGCCTGGGGCTTGCAGGCCAAGGCTGCCGGGGCACTGCTTGGTCCCCATTGTTCCCTGTCCTGCCCGTGGGGCAGCACGCTGGCTACGGGGCAACACATTCCTCCCTGTCATGCTGCCGACTGGCGTCAGGCAGGGGGGTGTGGGGACGTCCCTACTGCAGGCCCCTCACCTCTCGCTGGGGCCTTGGCGCCATGAATTCCTGTGGGAATTATTCTGTGATAAGGATGAAGGGAGAGCTGGGATTCCCATCGGTCCTCTCTCAAGGACTCAGAAGAATGTGCTTGGACAGGTGAAAAATGGAAAAGCTTTGCTTAGCTAGCAGATTGCTCCTAAAGCAATTCAGTTTGGATTGAAAAAGTGGGTTGCTATTTCTTAGGCTGTCCCTTGGGATCCTGCCCTCTGAGCCCTGGCAGGTTTTTCATTCTGGTGAGAGAAGTCTTGGCTGGGGTCCTGTGAGGCTGAATGGAGCCCAGAAGGGCCACCAGGTGTCCTGATTGCAGAGGAATTCAACATTTTTGGTTCCTTGCCTCTGCTTTGGTTTTAAATGAAGGATTGGTGGCCAGAGATTCTGGAAATAAATGTGAGTTCCTCAGCCCCTGGAGAGCTAGCCCAGGCTGGGCACAGTGGCTTACACCTGTAATCCCAGCACTATGGGAGGCTGAGGCAAGAGGATGGCTTGAGTCCAGGAATTTGAGACCAACCTGGACAACATAGTGGGACCCCACCTTAAAAAAAATTAACCAGAGTGGTGGCATGCACCTGTGGTCTTAGCTGCTGGGGAGACTGCGTAGATCAACCTGCTGAATCAGCGAGCAGATGAAGAGATGTACCGTTCACTATCTTGAGTTATTCATGGGGTAGGAGGATTGCCTGAGCCCAGGAGGTTGAGGCTACAGTGAGCCATGATTGTACCCTTGCACTTCAGCCTGGGTGACAGAGTGAGACCCTGTCACCCAGGGTCAAAAAAAAAAAAAAGTCATAAGAGACCTTGAACTGTGCCTGTCATTTTTAGGATCGCAAAGACTCGGAGTGATGGCTGTCGATTCCACACGCTGGCCGGAGGGGCTTGCGGTGGGGGTGAGGTGCCTGCCTGGGGCTGCGCATGCAGCCGACTTAGTGGTGCATGGACTGTGCTTGAGTCGGGAGAGGGCCCTCAGTCCGGTCTACCCTGGAGCCAGTAGGCAGGCAAGGTGGCCAGGTCAGGGTGTGTCAGGGAGTTCAGCTAGATGTAATTTTATTTAGAAAAACTGTCAAATGAGGTATTTCTTGAGTCTGAGTGTCGTAGAGCAAACTCATACTTCTTTACACAAATAAAAATAATATTTGTGACTGGCAGCTGCTTTATAAGTCCATAGAGTGGATTCCTGTGCTTGGGGTGGACCTATGTGGTCAGTGGGGGCTTAGAGTTGTTTTTTTTTTTTGAGGCAGAGTTTAGCTCTTGTTGCCCAGGCTGGAGTGCAGTGGCGTGATCTTGGCTCACAGGAACCTCTGCCTCCTGGATTCAAGTGATTCTCCTGCCTCAGCCTCCCGAGTAACTGGGACTACAGGCATCCGCCACCACACCTGGCTAATTTTTTTTTGGTAATTTTAGTAGAGATGGGGTTTCAGCATGTTGGCCAGGCTGGTCTTAAACTCCTGACCTCAGGTGATCCGCCTGCCTTAGCCTCCCAAACTGTTGGGATTGAGGCATGAGCCACCGTGCCTGGCCTGGTCCCTTAGGGTTTTATGATGTCTGTTTTACAGACAAGGGAGTTAAGGGTCTGCCTAGCGCTGATTTCACATGATGTCAGAGGCAGAGCTGGGACAGGGTCCCACCACTCTGGCCCTCTGTGAGGCTAGTGGTCTTCAGTCTTTGGAGCACTCCAGGGACATGTGGCCACGTTTACAACATCTCTATGCCTTGTCTGGGTGAGTCCGACACATACGTGTGTGGATGTATACACGTAATTCTTATTTTTGGAGACAGGGCCTGACTTTGTCACTTACGCTGCAGTGCAGTGGTGTGATCATAGTTCACTGTAACCTCAAACTCCTGGGCTCAATCACTTCTCCCGACTCAGCTTCCTGAGTTCCTGGGACTACAGGTGTGTGCCATAATGCCTGGCTAATTAAAAAAAAATTTTCTGGCCAGGTGTGGTGGCTCACGCCTGTAATCGCAGCACTTTGGGAGGCTGAGGCGGGTGGATCATGAGGGCAGGAGATCAAGACTCTCCTGGCTAACATGGTGAAACCCCATCTCTACTAAAAAATACAAAAAAATTAGTCAGGCGTGGTGGTGGGCGCCTGTAGTCCCAGCTACTTGGGAGGCTGAGGTACGAGAATGGTGTGAACCCGGGAGGTGGAGCTTGCAGTGAGCCGAGATTGTGCCACTGCACTCCAGCCTGGGTGACACAGCGAGACTCTGTCTCAAAAAAAAAAAAAAGAAAAGAAAAACAGAAAAAAAAATTTTTCTTTTCTTTTGAGAAAGATTCTTACTCTGTCACCCAGGCCTCCCAAAGTGCTGGGATTATAAGCATGAGTCACCACACCTGGCCAACATTTTTTTTTTCTTTTTTTTTTTAGAAATGAGGTCTTGCTATGTTGCCCAGGCTGGCCTCAAGTAATCCCCCTTTCTTGGGCTCCCAAAGTGTTGAGATTATAGGCGTGAAGCACTTTACCTGGCCTACGTGCATATTTTAACAGACTTTCCAGGTGCTTCTGCAGCACAGCCAGGGTTGAAAACGCCTGGAGCAAAGTTTCAGTGATCAAAGCAAGAAGATTCGATCGGATCAGCGAGTCGGTGAAGAGATGTGCCGTCCACTGTCTTGAGCTAGTCTTGACTTCCTCTGGTGACAGTTGTTGACCAGCTTGTTTTCCTGGGAATGCACCAGACTGTGCAGTTGGGATTATGTGCTCAGTGCTGACCCACAGCCAGCACTGGGAGTTGAGAACCCGTCAGTCAGCCACCTTTACTGAGTACCTGCTGTGTATGAGGCCGGGGATGCTGAGGTGGGTACTACAGAGAGAACCCTGAACGCCGGGACACTCATTTTAGCTTTACACATTCTGTGGCTCTGCCAGGGGGCCCCCATCCATGGCATAGCCGGGGCAGGGCGATGACAGAGGCTTCTGGGCGCTTCTGTCTCTAGATGGGGTCTTGTCTTTACCGTCCTCGGGTGCCCATTCTGGCTCTGACATGGTTGGCTGGGAGCCTGGGGCACCCAGCTAGCCTTCTGCGCTCAGGGTTCTCTCGGTCAGTCCAGTCTGCATTGATCATAGTTCACAATCCCCTGGATGCAGACATCAATTAAACAGTGTCCTCCACAGGAAGGGCTTTGATTTCTTTCCTCAGCTCTGACGGGCGGCTTTATTGATGTCGCTGCTGCTTTCCGATAGCGCTTGCAAAGCCGTTCCTGTTCTCCACTGCGAGAGGTGCCTCTTGTTTCCAGTGATTTATTGCACTTACAACGTTGATGTTCACAAAGAACTGCATATTTATTCAAGCACAGAAGTTCATTTCCCGCAAATACACGTGTGAAGGGAAACCAGACGAGTCAGAGTGTGGGAGGCCTTCCCAGCAGGGGTGGGGGTGTTGGTTTCCTTGATTTCCCCAGCACACCTGCCCCTGCCCGGCTGGGCATCCGAATCAATTTGCAGACAACTGCCAAGAAAAGCTTGAGGTGCATTAATTTCAGAAATTGATGAGCAATTCGAAATCAAACCAGGGTCTATTGGGTGTTTACAGTGCCAGGATCTGAGCTAGGGGCCAGAGAATGAAAGCTAAGGATAGAGATAGCATCTCAAGGTCGTGTGGGAGGAGAGACAAAAAAGAGCAAAACTCATACAAGTCAGGAAGAAGAAGTGGTTGGGACAGAGCTGGGGATGAGCACTGAGGAGCTGGGGCATCAGAGGAGGAGCTGGAGTGTCAGGGCAGTGCACGGAGTTGCTGTGGAGTCAGGGGAGGAGCACAGAGGAGCTGAGAGGAGCTAGGGAGTCAGGAGAGGAGCATAGAGGAGCTGCGGAGTCAGGGGAGGGGTACAGAGGAGATGGGAAGGAGCTAGGGAGTAAGGAGAGGAGCATAGAGGAGCTGCGGAGTCAGGGGAGGAGCAGGGAGGAGATAGGGAGTTGGGAGGAGCACAGAGGAGCTGGGGAGTCAGGAGAGGAGCACGGAGGAGCTACAGAGTCGGGAGGAGCAGGGAAGAGATAGGGAGTTGGGAGGAGCACAGAAGAGCTGGGAGTCGGGAGGAGCATGGAGGAGATGAGGAGTCAGGGGAGGAGCACGGAGGAGATGGGGAGTCGGGAGGAGAACGGAGGAGATGGGGAGGAGCTGAGTCAGAGGAGGAGCATGGAGGAGATAGGGAGTTGGGAGGAGCACAGAGGAGATGGGGAGTCAGGAGGAGCATGGAGGAAATGGGGGAGTCGGGAGGAGTTGTGGAGTCAGGAGGAGCATGGAGGAGCTGGGGAGTCAGGGGAGGAGCACGGAGGAGATTGGGAGGAGTTGAGGAATCAGAGGAGGAGCATGGAGGAGATGGGAGTTGGGAGGAGCACAGAGGAGATGGGGAGTCAGGAGGAGCATGGAGGAGATGGGGAGTTGGGAAGAGCATGGAGGAGATGGGGAGTCGGGAGGAGTTGTGGAGTCAGGAGGAGCATGGAGGAGCTGGGGAGTCAGGGGAGGAGCACGGAGGAGATTGGGAGTCAGGGGAGGAGTTGGGGAGTCAGGAGGAGCATGGAGGAGATGGGAAGTCAGGAGAGGAGCACAGAGGAGATGGGGAGGAGTTGAGGAATCAGAGGAGGAGCATGGAGGAGATGGGGAGGAGTTGAGGAATCAGAGGAGGAGCATGGAGGAGATGGGGAGTTGGGAGGAGCACGGAGGAGATGAGGAGTCAGGGGAGGAGCTGGGGAGTCAGGAGGAGCTGGGGAGTCAGGAGCACAGAGGAGATGGGGAGGAACTGAGGAGTCAGAGGAGGAGCATGGAGGAGATGGGGAGTTGGGAGGAGCACGGAGGAGATGGGGAGTCAGGAGAGGAGCACAGAGGAGATGAGGAGTCAGGGGAGGAGCTGGGGAGTCAGGAGGAGCACAGAGGAGCTGGGGAGTCAGGAGAGGAGCATGGAGGAGATGGGGAAGAGCTGGGGAGTCAGGGGAGGATCACGGAGGAGATGGGGAGGAGCTGAGGAGTCAGAGGAGGAGCATGGAGGAGCTGGGGAGTCAGGAGAGGAGCACGGAGGAGATGGAGAGGATCTGGGGAGTTGGGAGGAGCACAGAGGAGCTGGGGAGTCGGGAGGAGCACAGAGGAGACAGGGAGTGAGGGGAGGAGCATGGAGGAGATAGGGAAGACCTGGGGAGTCAGGGGAGGCTCATGGAGAAGATGGGGAGTCAGGAGAGGAGCACAGAGGAGGTGGGGAGGAGCTGGGGAGTCAGGGGAGGAGCAGGGAGGAGGTGCCATTACATCAGGCCTTGCAGCCTGGGAGGATTGCAAACCTCAGGGGAAAGGGAGTCAGGCCCAGGGGTTGGTGGTGGGACATGGCTGCTTCTGCTTGGCTGCAGAGCAGGCAGAATAGAGATTGAAGGGAGCCAGCCGGGCAAAATTCCCCGGGATTTCAACCTTTAAGGACACAACAGCATCACAGAAAATAAGCGGAATTGGCAAAATGTAAAAAGACCCTGCCCCTATCACTGCGCAAGGCTCTGGGAAGTGGAGAGAAATTAACAGCCTCTCAAAGTGCCTCTGTGGCAGTTGCCAGGCTGGAAAGTCCCATGTCGTCAAGCCTTTACCCTGCACACAATGTAGGCAGCATTGGTCCTTCCTACAGTCAACAAATACATTTGAACAAATAGATGAAGAATATCAGTTGGAAGGTACCAAATTATAAACCTTGGGTACCTGCTGTGAATCTGGCTCTTTAGAGTGGGGCATGTGCCCTGAGCTATGGGAAACCCTTTGGTTCCCAAGCCGAGGGCCAAGAGGCACTGGATGGCCATCTGCCACTCATCTGCACTCCTGCAGGGAGGGGGCTGGGCAGGCTCTCCACGGCCTGTGCTGTGGAACTGAATGGCCTGGGGGAGAAGCTGGATCCACTATGGGCTGTCCTGGCTGGCAGCAGCGGCCCCTGGGGTAAGCCTGTTGCTCCCTGCAAGGCCTTCTCAGCAGCCTTCCTCCCTCTTCGACAGTCTTTTTACTGGGCTAGGACTCGTGCCACCCTTGGAAAGGCCAGGGAGGAGATTGTACACACAGCGCCTGGGATTTTTGATACTTAAAGGGGGCGAGACACTCCCGCCTTACCATCCTTGGCAAATGCCTTCTGAATGAGGGATGCCTGCTTGCCAGCTCCCCACCCTGAGATCTCTGCTGACAATTGGGAACCGCCAGCAGGAGGCTAGAGATTGGTGACTAAACCTCTTGGAAGTTTCAAGCCTCAGGTATGCCCTTGGTGTCGGAAAGGCCAAGAGAAACAACCTTGTTTGTTGCCTACAGAATACCTCTGGGTGCCAATCAGCGGGCCTTGCCCAGCTCAGGCTCCCTTGGCTGTGGCTTTGCCCATCAGGTAGATCTGCTTGGAGTGAACTAGAGGCTGAAGGAAAATGGAAATAAAAGTAATACATGTTCCTTGAAAACCCCTTAATAATAGAAAAATACACAGGAGGAGGGAAGAATCATCCATAATCCCGTCTGGCAGATAGAACTCCTGAAGATGGCTTGCAGCTTTCTTTCCAGGCCTTCTGTCCGTATCCTTGCATAACTGTCCTTCCAAAATTGGGCACTGTGGGCACCATGGAGTCTGGGAAGACTGAAGTTAACTTACCTTCTATGGTTACTTGAAGGGTAACATTCTTGGCTGCCCTTGGCTCTTAGGCCCTCATGCTGCATGGGTGGGCAGGTGTACTGTCCACCCGCCCCTGGTGAGCCTGCATGGGCTAAGAGGAGCGTCAGCACTGTTGGCCACACCCAGCATCTTCTTTGCATCTGTCCTGACCCTTTCCCACCTGGCCTCGTCTATACAACCTTCTTCCTTCTTGGACTTAGGGCTCCTCCATCCCTCCTCACTGCATCCTCCCTCCCATGGGGGCTGATTCTTTCCCCAAATGGCATATGCGTTTCCACGTCACCAGGTTTGCAATAAACATGCAGGGGCTAGGCTGTGTTGGGCAGGCAGGAGTTGGCAGTCTTCAAGAGCACAAGCCCAGTGCCCAGTTATTCTTCCCTTCCTCTGCCCTCTGCATCTCCTTCCTTCCTTCCTTCCTTCCTTCCTTCCTTCCTTCCTTCCTTCCTTCCTTCCTTCCTTCCTTCCTCTCTCTCTCCTCCCTATCTCCTCCATGCTCCTCTCTCTCTCTTTCTCTCTCTCTCCCCCCCCCCTTTCTCTCTTTCCTTTCTTCCTTTTTGAGACAAGGATCTTGCTATGTTGCCCAGGCTGGTCTCGAACTCCTGACCTCAAGTGATCCTCCTGCCTCAGCCTCCTGAGTACGTGGAATTACAGGTGTGCACCTGGCTCCCCACACCATCTCTGAATCACGTTCACTGGGTGCCGAAGCGTCAGGTTCCAGAATGGTCCTCACCATCAGGATTCCACTTCATCCTCCCAGGATCCCAAGGCAGGCACTGCCATTAGCACCACTATGTACATGTGGCCCAGCAAGTTTGCCCAACATTGTCCTCCCGTGCTGAGAGAGCACTGCCACAAGCACCCTGTGCTGGTCGTTTGCCATGCGACATTGTATCTAAGTCTCGCAACAGCCCTGAGAAGGAAGCATTATGGCTTCCATTTCACATGTGTGCAAATGGAAGCCTGGGAGCCAAGTCAGTGCAAAGGTGACGAGGCACAGTCCCGGCCCTGGAGAAGCTCATGGTCCACCAAAATCATTCTTCCTGACTCTAGGGGACTCTCCGACCACTTCTGCAAAGAAGCAAGACAGGGCTGGGTGCTCCCACTGCCATCTTCTTTCCCCACCTCCTTTTATTCATTTCCTAAACCGTCAATTCACAGAGCAGGTGCTGGACCTGCAGCCGGTCCCCATGGACACTCAGCTGATTTAAGGCGGAACAGGGTGGGTGATGTGGTGGAAGAAGGTGGGGAGGAGAGTTGAGAAAGAAAAGGGCACCAGGAGGGTGGTCTCGAAGACTGACGTGCCACCTCCATGTGGTCTTCACTCCAAAAGACGGCACAGTGTGGGGGGCCTACTTGGTGCCAACAGCCGGGCTCCCTCTAAGACAAAGCCTGGCAGCCAAGAGGAAGGGGGGGCTACTGGCAGGGAACCCCATGCACTCTTGTCCCTTGGAGACCCTGGAAGATCTCAAAGAAAGGGGCAGAGCCACAGTCTTCCAAGGCTTCTGTAGAGCCTTTTGTGCACGAGAGAAAACTCAGGCACGACCTCTGTGAACAAGCCCTACAGGGACTTGGGCTGGGAGAGACAACATCTACCACCCCTTGGAGGTTATGCCCCGACACACTGGCTCTTTGAAGTGGAATTTTCAAAAAGTTCCTTTATACCCAAGTTCACAAATCTGTAATCTCACCTGGGATAGTGGGGTAGGGGTCGGGACAGGAGACGATCCCAGTCCTTGAGACTCCACGGGGCTTTGTCTGCCACTGGCGGGCACTCTAGGGAGGATTTGAATGGTGAATGGGCCAAGGGGATGGAGGCCTCAAACGGACTTGACTTCCACCCACCTGCTTGCAGAAGGAGGCTGATGGCTCTATAATAACAAGCCTTTGTCCTATCCAAAAACCTGCAGGAATGAATGTGGGGAAATGACAGCATTTCCCCCAGTTCCTTACCTCATCCTCTACCTCCTGTCTGGCTTGTGTGCCGTAATCTGGAAGGAGGAAATGATGTGATATGATGTCTTTATTAACAGTGCCTTCGGGAGAAGCAGGGGGAGCCCCGGGTGCTGGGAGGAACTAACTTGGTCCCACAGAACCCGAGTGGAGGGGCTCCATGGGCACCAGAAGGCAAGGTAGTCTTACAGCAGTGTCAGACCCAGGGAGAGGACAGATGTGCTGTCAGTGTGGGTGCCTATGGAGAAAGGATTCTCTTCCCTCATTGGCTGAGGTTCGCCCACCTGGGCCATGGTACTTGACTCATTCCTCCCATCTCCAGGACGTCTCTGTCCCAGACACCATCTTTATTTATTTTTATTTTTTGAGATGGAGTTTCACTCCTGTCACCCAGGGCTGGAGTGCAATGGCGCGGCCCCAGCTCACTGCCACCTCTGCCTCCCGGGTTCAAGTGATTCTCCTGCCTCAGCCTCCTGAGTAGCTGGGATTACAGGCGCCAGCCACCACACCCAGCTAGCTTTTGTATTTTTATTAGAGATGAGGTTTTTACCACTTTTGGCCATCCTCTTCTAATAATTTAGAATGTGTTTCTACTGGGATATCTCACGGTATTACACAGGAAGTGTCCAGGCACCAGCTGGGGGAATTATTTTCAGGTAGGACTCCCAGTAGGAAGTGATCCCTCCCTCCCAAGAAGGTTTCAGGCAGAACAGTATAGGATTTAGGCAGACAAACCTAGCGCCTTCCCTCTTTCTAGATGCGTTGCCTTCGGCAAGTTGCAAATCTTCTTTGAGCCTCAGCTTCTTCATCTCTAAAACTGGGCAATAATGTTATCCATGCAATTGGCTTGTTGTAAATGGGTGCTTACAAGAGTACCTAGCCCACAGCACTAAATGAGTGGTAGCCGTGGAAGAATTTCTGGCAGTGAAGATTGGTTAACAGTGGAATGATGCGTTTAAAAAAGGGTACAGATGCTCTTTCAAAACTGAGCCTCTCAAAAGGCATCAAGAGCTCTAAAGACATCCATGACCTACCTAGTTATTCCATGTTTAGAAATCCATCCCAGGAAAGGAATCTACAACGCAGTCAAAGACTTGTGCACAAATATGATTTAACAACACGACTTCTAAAGTAGAAAATGGGAAACAACCTTAATGTCAAATAGTAGAGCATGGCTAAAAAGAGTTATGAGAAATCCTCATTTTGGATTGTTAGATATGACAAACCAGGCCTTCAAAGAATATTGATGATATGGAAAAATGACCACAACACAGTGTGAAGCAGAATACAAAATTGTGTGTAGCCGGGGCCGCAGACTGAATCTAAGCTTTGTCTAGCCCTGAGCTTGAGGCCTGGGCATGCCTGGCAGGCTGGGGGCACTCCTGGCAGCCACCTGGAGTCTACTCAAATCCTCATGTGTCCTGGAAAAGAAAACCTGGCAGATTCTACCCTGGGATCCACACTCAGCAACTCTGTGTTTTCTCATTGAATCCTGCTCACAGACTCGATGGAGATGAAGAACCCAGTTTACACCAGCTGAAGGGAAAAGAAAACTGACTGGCTGATTTTCGTGTAACTCCAAGCCCATCTGGATCCAGGAGCCAGAAGGTGTCATCAGAACCCCCTCTCCCCAGCTGCCATTTAGAGACTGGGTCACCCCAAGAGGCACTCCCTGCATCATGGCAGAGACAGCCGCCTGCAACCAGGATGCACCTCAAACTTCACACCCACTCCACCCAAAACAGTTGGTCCTGTTTAACCAGAAACATGCTGGGGGCACTTCAATGAGCCTCTTGGAGACCCATGCCCATCCCTGAATGAGTCACGAGTGAACTCCCCTCAAGAAAGAACAGGCCCTATCACCAGGAAGGAAGAAAGCATTTTCAGGGAGAAAAATCCTGAGGTTGATCACAAATCCTCAGTAGTAGTATTCTCATTTCACAGAAAAAGTTCAGAGAAGTTGAGGAGGGGAGAGAAAAAAAATAGGAAAAAAAAGTCAGAGAGGCTAAGTAACTCACCCAAGAGCCCCCGACGAGCCAGGATCTTAACCCATGCCTGTGGCTGCTGAAGCCTATACTCCAAACCACTCTCTTACTTTGCTCATGGGAAAGAGGAGAGAGCCAGCAGTCTAGCCTTGAAAGTGGGAGGTCACCCCGAGATCAGTTCCTGGCTCACTCCAAAGCTTCCCACCAGAATCCTAGAGGAGCTGCAAGCAAAAGTCGGAAGAGCTGTGTGCACGAAACTGCACGCCAATCAAGGAGCATAGCTGCAAGCAGCTGCTGGTAATTTTTGCTCATTAAAGCAAACCAGAAATGTACTAAGGGATGTCAGGCAGCTCACAGGATTTCTGCATAGGTTGGACAACAAGGTTTGAAGGCTATGCAGCCTGGAAATAATGTTCAAAATCACTTTGCAGGACCAGGGGAGAGGGGAGATACCCTGAGACCTCTGATGGGTACTGACACCTCCTTGTGTGCCGCTGACTCCACCAGTGTAAGGACTGGCCATCACTGCTTCAACCCAATTCTGGAAGCCTCTAGAACTGACAGTGGGTATCTCTGCTACCCCAACACCCCAAAACTGGCATCCACACAGTGACAGACTTTTTACGTTGCTGGCTCTCACATGCATCTAATTGGCAGAACCCTTATCAAATGTCTGTTTCCCTGGCTGCAAGGGAGGCTGTGAAGGTAGGTTTCTGGCATTTTCAGGCTTTATACATGGGTTGGGGTTTCTGCCTTCCTCCAAGATACATGAAGTGGGGAAGGGGTATATCAGGATGCTGGGTGGCCAAAGAGAATGACATGTGTCACTCAAGTCTCAATTGGAAGAGAAGAACCATTAGAGAGAGTGTGTGTTTATATATATACATATGGAGTATTAATTTCCTAGTGGTGCTGCACAAACTGGGTGGCTTTGAGTAACAAACCCAGGGCCATGCTCTCCCCGGCTTCTGGTGCTTGCTGGCAGTGCTTAGCATTTGTTTTCTTGCAGCTATGCCACTCTCATCTCTGTCTCTGTCTTCCCAATGTGACTGTGCCTTCATGGGGCATGCTCCTCTGTGTGTGTGTCTGTGTCTTTTCTCCTCTTCAAATAAGGACAACAGTCATATTGGATTTAGGGCTCATCCCAATCACAGGATCCTAACTTACAGCTTATCTACATGTAAAGACCTTGTTTAGTCTGTTCTCCACACTGCTATAAGGGCATAAACTGAGACTGGGAAAGGAAAGAGGTTTAATGGACTCACAGTTTCACATGGCTCTACATCCTGATGGAAATGTATAAGCCATGGAAGGAATCAGAACCAAGCACATACTGCCTCATCAAACTGCCCACACAACAGAAAACAGAGTCCAGTTGGACATTCCTGAACCTGGGGAGGCCATCAGTGCTGGGGTCTCACAATCATGGTGGAAGGTGAAGGAGGAGCAAAGGCACATCTTACATGGCAGCAGGCAAGAGAGAAGTGCAGGGGAACTGCCCTTCACAAAACCATCAGCTCTCCAGACTTATTCACCATCAAGAGAACAGCATGGGAAAACCCCGCCCCCCATGATTCAATTACCTTCCACTGGGTCCCTCCCATGACATGTGGGGATTCTGGGAGCTACAATTCAAGATGAGATTTGGGTGGGGACACAGCCAAACCATATCAGACCTTAACCCTTAATTACTGCAAAGACCCTATTTCCAAATCAGTCACATTCATAAGTACTAGGGGTCAGGACTTGACACATCTTTCTGGGTGACATGATTCAACCCCCATCACCCTCTCTGCTTTTCCATCTTCCCTTGTGCTTCCTGGGCTGCCTCCCAAATAAACTACCTGCATCCAAGTTCTTTGCTTTGTTTGTCTTCGGGGAAACCCAAACTAAGACAGGGGGCAAAGATTCTGAAGAAAATAAAGAAGAGGGAGCAAAGCCCAGGGATGAAAAGAGTTAGGAATTCCTTTGGCCAGGTGGTGAAGGAATAAGCTCAAGTTTGCGGGGACTTCCAGGAGATGGAGGAGCAAGGAGGAGCCGGAGAGCCTCAAGGAGAAAGGAGCTTCTGTTTTCAGAATCTGGGGTTGAGGAAGCTCTGGCTTGGGCTGGGGCCACATCTGTGAGGAGGTGAGCAGAGAGAGATGGAGCTAGTCCTGAGCCTGGGGACCTGGGTAGGGGAGCCCAGACCTTCAGGTTAGGTCCCATACCCCAGCTGACTCTGGCTGTGGCTGGGGAAACTGAGGCCCAGAAACAGCCTTGGCTCACAGCAGGGACTGGAATCTTCATCTTGAGACCTCCCATTTTTGCTTCGCCCCCGCTGCACTGACGGGCTTCCCTGGCAGGGGTGTCAGCATGCAGGCAGGTCTGTCGAGACTCTGCTTACCAAGTCCGTCTGTGCTTGGACCCTGGTGGAGAAGGACAAGACCCCATGGTCAAGCACTGACAGTCTCCCCCGGTTCGGGAACATCCACGTGGACTCTGTTTTCTGTTGTTTGGGCAGTTTGATGAGGAAGCGTCTGCTTGGCTCTGATTCCTTCCACGGCCTATACATTTCCATAAGTTTTGTTAATATAAGAGGGCAGCATCCTGTGCGCAGATGACTTGTTATATTCATAGCTCTTGGGATGCTCCCTGGCCCACAGCCTCAAACCCTCGACCCTGTCAAAGTCTAAAGCCCTTGGCTGCCGAGCCTGGCCAGTGTGGCTCCTTTCCCTGTGCTGTGATCTCAGCCTGGCCGTGGCTGGTGGCAGAGTCCACAGGTACATGGGGTGATTTGGTGGTGGACAGGGGCCTCCACCTGAACAGGGCTGGTTTTGTCAGAAAACACCTTAAAATCACTCTCTGAGAAGAAAATGTGTTTGATTTGGGGGCAGCAGGAAGAGTCTGGTGTCGTTTATAGTAATTATATAGTTTTCAGCTCCTACTCTTTAAACCCTCTGCAGGAAGTAGAACGGAATTATCTGAAGCCTCTTTTCTGTTCTGCAAGAGTGGAATTTGCAGTCATTTTGCCCGGACCAAAGCAGACACTTCTGTGAAATCTGCAGGGTTCAGAGCTGCGGATGGAATTGCTCCCGTACGAGTGGGTGTTTGAGCCACTCTGTGAGTTCATTGTGGCTGCCATGGCAAATTACCACAAACTTGGTGGTGTAACACAACACAGATTTATTATCTTATAGCTGTGGAGGTCAGAAGTCCAAATCTGTCTCACTGGACTAACATCAAGGTATCAGAGGGCTGGTTCCTTCTGGAGGTTCAAGGATTGTCCAATCCGTTTCCTGCCTTTTCCAGCTTCCAGAGGCTGCCCTGGCCTTGGCCCCTGGCCTCTTCCTACGTCATCAAAGAGCATCTCTGTGGCCTCTGCTCCTGTGGTTGCATCTCCTTCTCTGCCTCTGAGCCCCCACTCTTCTCTCTTATAAGGACCCCTGTGATCACATTGGGCCCCCAAATAATAATCCAGGACAACCTTCCATCTCACGATCCTTAATGTAATCACACCTGCAAAGTCCTTTTTACCAGGTAAGGACACTGTATTAGTCTGGTCTCATGCTGCTAATAGAGACATACCTGAAACTGGGTAATTTATAAAGGAAAGAGTCTTAATGGATTCACAGCTCCACATGGTTGGGGAGGCCTCGTGATCATGGCAGAAGGCAAATGAGGAGCGAAGCGCACATCTTACATGGTGGCTGGCGAGAGAGCTTGTGCAGGGGAATTCCCCTTTATAAAACCATCAGATCTCATCAGACGTATTCACTGTCAGGAGAACAGCATGGGAAAGACCCATCTCCATGATGCAGTTACCTGCCACCAGGTCCCTCCCATGACATGTGGGAATTATGGGAGCTACAATTCAAGATGAGATTTGGGTGGGGACACAGCCAAACCATATCAGTCACAAAGGCTCAGTTCCAGGCATTAGGACTGAACATTTTTGTGGGCCATTATTTGGCTACCACTGCCAGTAAAGCACTTCCCCTGGCTCAGCCTCTCCAATCCCGCTCACTGCCCTGGGAAGTGGAGGGAAAGGGGCTGTGTCCCCATTTCATGGAGATGTGCAGAGTTTGCAAAGTGAGTGTCAGAGCTCAGTGGAACCAGGGTGTCCCTATTCCAAGTCCAAAGTTGTTTCTGCCAGCTCACATAAACCCACCCTGTCGACAGGCATGTGGTCACTCGCTGCCAACGAGTCCCATGTTTTAAACCTGGCACCACTATCTGCCTAAGGTTGCACCGTCAGTAAGTTTCTTAACCTCCCTGTGTCTCAGTTTTCTATAGATAATCAACGTTCTTCTCTCATAGGTTATTCGTGAGGGTAAAATGTAATTCTTTAAAGCGCTTAATAAATGTTGGATATGTGATAGCTGTCACTGTTATTAATAACAATAGGGCAGGCCAGGTGCTATGGTTCATGCCTGTAATCCCAGCACTTTGGGAGGCCAAGGCAGGAGAACTGCTTGAGCCTAGGAGTTTGAGACCACCCTGGGCAACATAATGAGACCCTGTCTCTATAGAAAAAAAAAAAAAAAAAAAGCTAGAGGTGGTGGTGCATGCCTGTGGTCTCAGCTACTGGGAAGGCTGAGGCAGGAGGATTGCTGGAACCCAGGAGGTCACAGCTGTAGTGAGCCATGATTGCACCACTGTGCAAGACTCTGTCTCTAAAATAAAAAAGGACAGAACTCAAATCTCAGAGTCTCCAGAGATGTGCACTGTGGCCGGGACTCCTCTGGTCCCCTCCTGCCATGCCTGGGCCCCTCTGCATGCCCCATTTTTCTTTGCTCCTCTTTCTGTCTTGTTTTCCTTTTTTTGAGACAGGGTCTCACTCTGTCACTCAGGCTGGAGTGCAGTGGCATGATCATGGCTCACTGCAGCCTCAACCTCCCGGGCTCAAATAATCCTCCCACCTCAGCCTCCCAAGTAGCTGGGACCACAGGCATGTGTCACCATGCCCATCAGATTTTTTTTTTTTTTGTAGAGACTACATTTCACTATGTTGCCCAGGCTGGTCTCAAACTCCCGGGTTCAAGCTATCCTCTCACTTTGGCCTTCCAAAGTGTTGGGATTACAGGCATGAGCCACCGCGGCCAGCCTCCTCCTCTTTTTAGCTAAACTCTCCTGTCACTCTAGGCCCAACTCAGACATCACAACTCCAGGAAGCCTTTGACTGGGCCAGGTGTTGCCAAGCTGGTTGCTTCTTCCCTGGTTGGCCTTCTCTCACCTCTGAGGAGGCCGCCTGTGTGGACGAGGATGTGGAGAGCTGGAGGACGCTCGCACTACCTGCCACACACCTGGGGTGGAATGCTGGCCTGTCACCACCAGTACCTGGCCTCGGGCTATTCCGAACCTGATTCCTTAGCTGTGATGTGGGGTTGATGATTGCATGCGTACCTCCAAGCTGCTGTCAGTCCTAAATGAGAGGATCCCACTGCGGCCCTTACCCAGGGTCTTGCATTCACTAAATTATTCGTACACAGTAGCTACATACAAGTAGAATGTGGAAATCTCACAGTCATTCGAGATAGATGAACCAAAACAAGTGTCTTTGCTTTTGGTTGGAACTGCATCAACATGAGGGCTCATCTCGCTACACTGGACCCTGGTTATGGCCACTTTGATGAGCAAAAACCGGGACAACAGATTAATCGCTCTGTGATGAAGTGCACAGGCTGATGGGAGCAGCGGGGCAGTCTGAGGGAGCCCAAGATATTCCCAGGGTGCTTGGTGCTGCTGGGGACAGTGACTCAGGGACCTGGCCCCCGGTACTTTAGTGTCTACTGTGGCTATGTTTGGATATTGGTGTCGGTGTTGGTGGTAGGCGTCCCAGGCCTGGGAATCTGGTTTCAGTGTGTCCCCGCCCTCTCCCCACCTCTATGAAGGGGAAGAACCCCCAGGGCTGAGCCCAACTGGCTGCGTTTTAACAGGGCTGGGGAGGGGCCATTCCTGCACCGTGGGGTGAATGGCCCCTCAGTTCTCCTGCCTTCCTGGCCTTGATCACTGGGCCCTTGTGCTGACCCGACTCTGTGCCCTGATTGTCTGGGCAGCCAGCCCCTTCAGCCGAGTGCTGTCCTGAGGTTGTCTCGGGTCCATAAATGCCTTGTTAAAATCGCTGGGAACAAGAATACTTTATGTTGCTGGCGACTCCAGCCCAGGCCATTAAGTCTGTCCCGACACAGGCTGGGGCCCACGTGGCCCGGCTCCCAGGCTTTGTGTAATCCCGAGGCTAAGCCCTTTGCAAGCCCCTAATTAGGACTCCTGTGTCTCTGCCCCAGGCTTTGGTCCTCCGGGAGACCTCCCCTGGCCAGGCCCTGCGGGGCTCGGCCCTGGAGTCAGGCAGTGCTGTCTCAGGCTCCAGGGCTGGGCGGCGGCTTCTGGTTTTACACTGTACCTTCCACCCCTTCCTGCGCAGGTTTCCTCCGCCAGCCTCGTGTCCCTTGATTCCTGTCCTCGGAAGCGACATTTTCCCACTGCGTTCTGCTTTTCTCCCTGTTTCACCATCTTCCTTGGCCTCATTCCCAGCTCAAACAAAGCCCTAATTCCCAGTAAGGAGGGGCTTTGACCATGCCATGGAGGGCCTGGCAGGTGGGACTGGACTTCTGATGCCCCCAGGCTGAAGGACTGGTGTGCGCCGGGTAGGAGTGTCCATGGGGCAGCGAAGAGGGGGACTCGGGGTCCTTCTTCTCTCAGGTGGATCCAGGCATGGAGGGGAAGGAGGTGGGCATGGAGGAGAGTCCAGACCCTGTTGCTGAGGTCTGGAGTCCAGCAGGAGTCCTCTGCTTTCCAGCTGTGTGACGCTGGTCAATCCTGGCCCTCTTGTAGCCTGTTTCCTGATCTTGACATAGGAAAATGACAAAAAGCTCTGTGTTGCCTGCTTCACTGGGCTGCTCCATGGGCTGCTTCACAGTGAGTGACATGTGCAGGCAGCACACAGGGCCCCAGACTCAAGGGTCCTACTTTGGATTCATTCTGTTCAGTTGCTGTCCTGAAATGCTCGGTGATTTAGAAGAAAGGCCTGTGTTTCATTTTGCATGGAGCCCTGTGAATTATGTAGCCAGTCCTGGCTAGGGGATGGCAGGGGGCTTGCTGGATGGAAGGCCAGGGTGTCTGGGTGAGCCTGGGTGGCTGCAGTGGGGCCAGGCCTGGGCAGTCATGCCGAGCGTATATGGGGCGGGCTATAGCCGGCATAGGGCCCAGCACCATTGTAAGGGCTTTGACTTTTACTCTGAGGGAAGCAGGAAGGTCTGAGCAGAACCCCCTGACTTACTCTCTGGCCCAGAGCACTGAAAGATCCCCCTGGCTGTCGTGGGAAGAGGAGACTCCAAGGGCAGAGGCAGGGAGGCCGTTGGGAAGCTGCTGAGGAACTCAGAGAAAGACGCTGGGGGCTTAGACTTGCTGGGAGCTGGGATGGTGGTGGGAAGCGAGGTTTTGGGATATATTTTCAAGGTGGAGCCAACAGGACTTGTAATGAATTAGGTGTCATGCAGGTTTCCAGCTGGAAGCCTGGCTGGCTAGAGTCGTCATCCACGGGGGGAAGGTTGTAGAGGAGCATGTCTGGGGGAAGGATCAGGAGCTTGATTTTGGCAGGCTGGTATGCAATGTCCTGGTAAGAAACTCCTCAGAACACCACTGACTCCTTGAATTAGGGATGGTCTCCTAACTTGCTTTGATTGACAGAATGTGGAGGGAGGAGCCAGGCATGGTGGCACACGTCTATAGTCCTAGCTACTCAGCTACTGCAGCAGGAGGATTGCTTGTGTCTAGGAGTTTCAGTAGTGAGCTATGATTGTGCCACTGCACTCCAGCCTGGGTGACAGGGCAAGACCCTTCCTCAGAAAAAAAAAAAAAAAGGAAAGAGAAAACAGAGAATGTGGAGTAAATGAAGCCGTGCCAATTCCTGGCCTTACCTTGAACTCGAAGAGGCTTAGCAGCTTCCCCTCTTGCTTTCTTGGAAACCAGCTGCCATGCTGTAAGGAAGCTGAAGCAGACTGTGGGAGGAGGAGAAGCCACGTGGAGGAGAGCTGAGGCCAACAGACAATCGGCACCAACTAACACGCAGGAGAGAAGGAGCTTCTAGTTCCAGCTGAGTTCCCAGAGAAGGCAGCTGTGGGAGCTACTCTAGCCAACATCGTACAGAGCAGAAGAACCATCCAGACGAGCTCCTGACCAACAGAATCACGAGAAACAATACATCATTCTTTTGGGGCTCTAAGTTTTGGGGAGTTTGTTATGGAGTGATGGATTATCCCCACAGATGTGTATTAGACATCCAAGCAGAAACACAAGTAGGAAACTGGATACGTGAGTCTGAGATTCAGGAGATCAATTCAGTCAACTTGGGAGTTTCCAACATGTAGATGACATTAAGCCTTGAAACTGAGTGAGATTAACAAGGTTGAGTGTGGACAGAGAAGAGAGGACCAGGGACTGAGCGCCAGGGCTCTTGGGTCTATAAGTGGGCAGGGAAATGAGGAGGAGCTGGTGTAGGGGAGAGCTGGGCCGTGCTGAGGCCCTGGGCCCTGGGCACACCTGTGCTGGCCTCTCCATGTCCAGCTGACCACACCTGGCATCCAGTCTCCCTCTCACTGCCTTTGCTCATGATGGGTTTTCTGATTTATCCTTGCTTCTCTCAGGCGAACACAAACACCAGCAGCTGAGAATGCCGGCTGTCCTCTAAGCCACATCCCTTCCCTTCTTCTCTGAGCTGGGGTCCCAGTGAGCATCCTCATTCATCCTCACCCCATCGCAGCCCGGAGCTTGCAGATGATTCTGCATCTCAAGCTTGAGGCTGAATCCCCAGTCCTCTGTTGGCCCCGCTGGGGGTGGGAGGAGGTCAGGTCCCTCCAAGGAGCTGTCCTGCTCAGCAGAGCCCTCACTAGGAACACGGGGCTCCCTTCTTCCTGATGGAGAGAGAAGTAGCTGCCAGGTCCCAGGGCTCTGAGCAGGAAGAATGAGGTTTGCAATAGAAGAGTGGGCAAGTGGGGTAGGCAGAGAGCAGGCCAGTGGGCTGGTAGGGCAGGCTGGTTGGACGCTCAGGCCTCGTGAACTCTGAGGTTCTCGTGGCGTGACAACAGGGGAGACACAAGTTCCAGATGATGACTTCTTTGGGAAAACATCAAATGACACTTGGTATCCTGTGGGTAATGAAATACATAATGGAATAAGATGAAACGTGGGGAGCATGAGCGTGTTCCTCCAAGTGTTGTTATTCTAAATGTTACAATAAAAAGACTGGTGCTTGAAGGGATATGTTTTATTTGCTCGGAAGATTCTAAAATGTGCTTAGCTCGCTCCATGCTTTTATGAAGCAGGCTTCTTTATACCATGGCCAGGTGTGTGTGGGGAACAGCCTGTATTGTCAGGGAGTGTTTGTGTCCCTTTGCTCAGCTGGCACCTGGGAGGCCTGGTTTGCACGTAGGTGTGGTGGCTCCTGTCCTTCCTCAGGCCCTCCCTCCGCTCTTCTCCCTTCCTGCTCCCTTCCTTCCCACCATCCCTTGCTGCTTCCGTGGATTCCGCAGGCATCCCTCAGTCCCTGTGCCATTAGAGGGGCACCAGCCTGTCCTGAGGCCTTGCTGCTCAGGCAGTAGGTGAGTACCACCCCTTGTCAGGGCACCAGCCGGTCCTGAGGCCATCTGGGTCCTCATCCACTGCTGTTGCGGCAGGGGGTAGATGGCCACCCCTCCCCATCCAAGCATGCCTGGGAATCCCTGAAATCGAGGAGCATTTCCCCTTAATTCTGCAATGATCAGGACTGAAACCCAATGAGCAAGAAATAAGACTCCCAAGTTATTCAGACAGCACCTGGACTGTGGCTGTCACCTGGGTGACATCTGGGGCATCTTTTTCAGACTCCATGCTCTCAGAGACTCTGGGGCTCACCCTCAGTGTACGCCGGGTTCCCAGGGGGCTCTGCCGAGAGGTGGAGTGGGTGTGTGGGACAGACAGACCCACCTGCCACCCAGGCACTGCTGTTGTTCACCTGACTGGGTTGCTCTGAGCCACCACCTCCATTTCTGGTTGGTGTCTCTGGCAAAGGGGTAGAGGGGTGGGTGGGTGGAAGGTCAGGAGTGCCAGAGACCTCAGAGGCAGTTGGACAATGCAGATGGGCTTTGGTGACACAAGAGCCTGGGTCTAGCTGTGTTATTGAGGGAAGCTGGGCTGTAGACAGGTGAGCCTGCAGGTGCTGGGCTAGAGCTGGTGGACAAGAGAAAAACGGAAGGGGAAGGCCCTTTGGTACTTACCTGGTTGCAGGAAAGATCCCAACTTCTGCATTGCAACAAATACCACGAATTTGCGTGGTGGGAAATGTCTGGGTTGGTCCTCATCCATGTGACTGGTGCTGTCTGCATGGCACACACCTTTCTTCTTTCCTGGGGTCCGCAGGTCCGCCAAACTGAGCTGACCACCCAGCTGAGGACCTGCCCCCTTCCCCAGCAGCCTTACACTTTGGTTTTATTTACTTTATTATTTTTCCCTTCCTCCTCCCTCCCATTTTCCTCCTCCCAATAATACCCGCTTTCATGCATTTATGTTCTTCCGATCCACTTTCAACACATTATACATTTATTTTAAAATAAGAGACTCCTTGAAAATATATAGCGCTATTTTGCGTGTGCTTTAAAATTTACATAAATTGTATTGGCCCATAAATCTCATCCCTTTCTTCTTTGTTCCGCCAGACATTATGTTTTTGAGATTTGGCTTTTTACTATATGTAAGTCTGGTTCAATACATCTGATGACTGCATGAACTTGCCAATGTGTGAGTATACTTAAAAACAAAGTCCAGGCCAGGCGCGGTGGCTCATGCCTGTAATCCCAGCACTTTGGGAGGCCGAGGTGGGTGGATTATGAGGTCAGGAGTTTAAGACCAGCCTGGCCAATGTGGTGAAAGTCCATTTCCACTAAAAATAGAAAAAATTAGCTGGGCGTCGGGGGGGTGCTCCTGTAATCCCAGCTACTTGAGAGGCTGAGGCAGGAGAATTACTTGAACACGAGAGGCGGAGGTTGCAGTGAGCTGAGATCGAGCCATTGCACTCCAGCCTGGGGGACAGTGTGAGGCTCTGTCTCAAAAATAAATAAATAAATAAATAAATAAATAGTCCAGGTGCAGTGGCTCATGTCTGTAGTCCCAGCACTCTGGGAGCCTAAGGTGGGAAGGTCGCTGAGGCCAAGAGTTCAAGACTAGCCTGGGCAACATAATGAGACCCCCTCTCTACCAAAACAACCGACCAACCAACTAAAAATTAAAGAAAACACAAACCTTGTTGGTTTCTGGGCGATGGCCTCTCCATTGCCTGCTACTCTTTGTAGAAAGCAATGCTGTGCTGAGCATCCTTCTCTGTATCTTCTTGCGGGTCATGCAAGAGTGTCTTTGGGATGTAAATGTAGGAGCCACATCTCAGCGTCGCAGGGGCATGCATGCCTCTCACCTATGCTCCTGGATGGCTCTCTGCAACGCCTGCATGCTTGTCACACCAGCGGGAGATGAGGAATCCCGTTTCTGCAAACCACAGCTGCGCTTGCTATCATTTGACCTTCTGCTTTCTGCAAAGGTGGCAGCAAGGTGCGATCCCTTTTTCACTTCCATGTCTCTGGTTACTAGTGAGGTGGAGCTCCTCGTTTACTTCGTGACAACAGGATTTCCTCCGCTGCTAATTGTCTGTTCGTAACATTTTTTCATCTTCTTCAAGGGTTGACTATCTTCAACTTGCTGATTTATAGGAGTTACTTGAATAATTTGGGTAATAATGCCTTATCAATTTCAGGCATTGAAAAAAAGTTCTGCCGGGCGCGGTGGCTCAAGCCTGTAATCCCAGCACTTTGGGAGGCCGAGGCGGGCGGATCACAAGGTCAGGAGATCGAGACCACAGTGAAACCCCGTCTCTACTAAAAATACAAAAAATTAGCCGGGCGCGGTGGCGGGCGCCTATAGTCCCAGCTACTCGGGAGGCTGAGGCAGGAGAATGGCGGGAACCCGGGAGGCGGAGCTTGCAGTGAGCCGAGATCGCGCCACTGCACTCCAGCCTGGGCAACAGCGTGAGACACCGTCTCAAAAAAAAAAAAAAAAAAAAAAAAAAAAAAAAAAAAGAAAAAAAGTTCTCCCAGTCTGCCAGTCATCTGTTTACTTTGTCTGTGGTATACTTTATCAAGTAGAAAACTTTTTTTTTTTGAGACCAAGTCTCACTATGTCATCCAGGCTGGAGTGCAGTGGCACAATCTTGGCTCACTGCAACCTCTGCCTCCCGGGTTCAAGCAATTCTCCTGCCTCAGCCTCCCGAATAGCTGGGATTATAGGCGTGTGCCACCACGCCTGGCGAATTTTTGTATTTTTAGTAGAGACAGGGTTTCACTGTGTTGGCCAGGCTGGTCTTGAACTCCTGACCTCAGGTTGAGATTGCAGGTGTAAGCCACTGTGCCAAGCCAGAAAAGTGTTGAGATTGCAGGCGTAAGCCACCGTGCCAAGCCAGAAAACTTAAATTTTGATGAAGTTGATTCTGTCAATTTTCTTCTCATAGTTTATTATTTTGGTGACTTGTTTAAGAAACTCTTTCTGAGGCTAGGCAGGGTGGCTCATGCCTGTAATCCCAGAACTTTGAGAGGCCAAGGTGGGAAGATCACTTGAGGCCAGAAGTTGAAGACCACCCAGGGCAGTATATCGAGACTTTGTCTATACAAAAAAAAAAAAAAAAAAAAATTAGCTGGATGTGGTGGCATGTGCCTGTGGTCCCAGCTACTTGGGGGGCTGAGGTGGGAGCATTGCTTGAGTACAGTACTGGAGGTTAAGGCTGCAGTGAGCTGTGATAGTGCCAGTGCACTCCAGCCTGGGCAACAGAGCAAGGCTCTGTCTCAAAAAATAATAATAATAAAATAAAATAAAAATAAAAAACAAACTCTGAGACCATAAAGCTTTTTTTTTTCTTTTATTAGCTTTTTTTTTTTTTTTTTTTTTTTTTTTTGAGATGGAGTTTCACACTTGTTACCCAGGCTGGAGTGCAATGGTGTGATCTTGGCTCACTGCAACCTCCGCCTCCTGGGTTCAAGCGATTCTCCTGCCTCAGCCTCTCAAGTAGCTGGGATTACAGGCTCC
This sequence comes from Macaca fascicularis, assembly GCF_037993035.2. Classification (NCBI taxonomy): domain Eukaryota; kingdom Metazoa; phylum Chordata; class Mammalia; order Primates; family Cercopithecidae; genus Macaca; species Macaca fascicularis. Next base: position 133,330,628 of record NC_088383.1, on the reverse strand, counting down.
TGCCACCGTGCTCTGGTAATTTTTGTAGTTTTAGTAGAGACAGGGTTTTACCATGTTGGCCAGGCTCGTCTCAAATTCCTAACCTCAGGTGAATCACCTGCCTCAGCTTCCCAAAGTGCTGGGATTACAGGTGTGAACCACCACACCTGGCCTTTTATTAGCTTCATAATTAACTTTCATCTGTAGTCCTTAAACTGTTTGGAGTATGTGTGTGTGTATATATGATACATTGTATTATAATGTATTAGTATTATATATATATAAGTATTATAATGTATAACATATTAGTCCATTCTCACACTACTATAAAGAAATACCTGAGACTGGGTAATTTGTAAAGAAAAGAGGTTTAATCGGCTCATGGCTCTGCAGGCTGTACAGGAAGCATAGTGGCTTCTAGGGAGGCCTCAGGAAACTTACAATGATGGTGGAAGGTAAAGGGGAAGCAAACATGTCTTACATGGCCAGAGCAGAAGTAAGAGAGAAAGAGCAGTGAGGTGCTACACACTTCTAAACAACCAGATCTTGCAAGAGCTCACTCACTATGATGAGAACAGCACCAAGGGAGGATGGTGTCAAACCATGAGATCCACCCCCAAGATTCAATCACCTCCCACCAGGCCCTACCTCCAACACTGAGGATTACAATTGAACACAAGATTTGGGTGGGGAAACAGATCCAAACCATATCATATAATATACGACATTATTTTATGTTATATGCACATGCGTGTTTTTCAGCTTTTATATTCTTGTATTTGTGTACAACATGAAAATTTCACAAATGACATTGATAGTTGCATCTAAAGAGCTTTTAGTGTTTTTTCTTCTACATAAGCTACACCAATAATCAAAAATCCCCCTTTTTAAAAAATTTTAAAAACATATTATTATTTTAAGTAGACACAGGGTTTTGGCATGTTGTCCAGGCTGGCCTTGAACCCCTGGGCTCAAGCAGTCCTCCCACCTTGGCATCCTGAAATACTGGGATTACAGGTATGAGGCACCGCGCACAGCCAAATTTTTTTTTTTTTTTTCTTTTTGAGTCTCATTCTGTCACTCAGGCTGGAGTGCAGTGACATAATCACAGCTCACTGCAGCCTTGACTTGCTGGGCTCAAGCGACCCTCTCACTTTACCCTCCCATGTAGCTGGGACTACAGGTGTGTGCCATCATGCCTGGATTATTTATTTATTCAAGATGAGGTCTTACTCTGTCACACAGGTTGGAGTGAAGGGGCACAACCTTGGCTCACTGCAACCTCCACTTCTTGGGCTCAAGTGATTCTCGTGCCTCAGCCTCCTAAGTACCTGGAACTACAGGCACAAGCCACCTGGATAATTTTTGTATTTTTTGTAGACATGAGGTTTTGCCATGTTGCCCAGGCTGGTCTCAAACTCCTGGGCTCAAGTGATCTACTCACCTGGCCTCCCGAAGTGCTGAAATTACAGGAGTCAGCTAGCGCACTGGGCCTTCCCTATTCTAAAAGAAGTAAATAGCCAGGATAAACGCTTTTCTTCATAATTCCTTTTGTCTCCTTACTCTTGCAATGCTGCCTTACTGGAGTTGAAGTTGTTCATCTTTGGTAGTTTACCTCTGTCTTTTTAGAAGTCGAACGCTTCAGTTGCTCATCTTTGAAGCAGCCTGATTTTTTTCTTGCTTAATTCAGTGTAAAGAGTTCGAAACCTGCTTTTCACTTAGAACTTGTTTCTTTCAACCACTTTTCTGTGTAGGAAAAGTTTGAATTACATAAGTATTTAATATGCATTAAACATTGAAAAATGTCATGAATATATGTGAAAATTATCAGACACACTGCAATACCCAGAACAGTGACTGTCCAGTAGCCAGCACAATATTTTGGTGGTAAATGCAGCCAGTGAGTCATGCTTGGGCCAGGGGCTGTTCCCTGGCAATGTAGCCTATGTACGCTAGGAGCCAAGCTCTTCTCTACATAGCAAGCTCAGTATCTCCAACATCAGTTACTAAATAATTCATTTTTTTTCTCCTTGACTTTTTATGCCACATCCATCATTTTGGGCTGATCCTGGAATTTCTGTTCTATTTCTTTGATCTGTTTCTGATCTATTTCTCTTGCCAACACTACTTCTTTGATCTTTTTTTTAAAAAAGATTGTTATAGCCATTCATGAATCTTTATTTTTCAGATGAATTTTTGAATTGATTTGTTACATTCCTGAAAATATGTGGCAGTGCTTTTGGTTAGATTTAATGTAATTGTTTTTAATTTATAGATTAAATTAAAAATTTAATGGGTGAGGGAAATCACCCTTGGCAGTGCTAAGTGAATAGGTCCATTTCACCATTGCTCACATATCATTTTGTACCTTTAGTAGATGCAAAATTTTCTTCATACAGATATCATGCATTCTCTGGTAGGTTAATTCCTAGACACTTTATATTTTTTGCTGCTATGACCAATGCTATTATATCTTTGGCTGGTTTTTCGTATGTTGAGTATATGTCTGGTAACCATGCTGAAGCCTACTGTTATTTCTTTTTCTTTTCTTTTCTTTTTTTTTTTTTGAGATGGAGTCTCGCTCTGTCGCCCAGGTTGGAGTGCAGTGGCGCGATCTTTGCTCGCTGCAAGCTCCACCTCCTGGGTTCACGCCATTCTCCTGCCTCAGCCTCCCAAGTAGCTGGGACTACAGGTGCCCGCCACCAGGACCTGGCTAATTTTTTGTATTTTTGGTAGAGACGGGGTTTCACCGTGTTAGCCACGATGGTCTCGATCTCCTGACCTTATGATCCGCCCACCTCGGCCTCCCAAAGTGCTGGGATTACAGGCGTGAGCCACTGTGCCCGGCCGCCTCCTGTTATTTCTAACAATTTGTTTTTTCTCTTGGGTTTTTATTTTCTTTCATGGCTACTGATCTATTCAACTTTTCTATTCCCTCTTGTACCAGTTTTGGCACTTTTTTTTTCCCCCCCAGAAATGTATCCATTTATCTGCTTTTAAGTTTTGGTTTGTAGTTGTGAATAATATTTCTTAATTATTTCACTTAAAACTATTGCTATGTGTGGTTGGGTGTGGTGGCTCATGCCTGTAATCTCAGCACTTTGGGAGGCTGAGGTGGGCGGATTACTTGAGGTCAGGAGTTTGAGACCAGCCTGACCAACATGGTGAAACCCATCTCTACAAAAAAAAAAAAAAAAAAAAATTTAGCTGGGTATGGTGATGTGTACCTGTAATCCCAGCTACTCAGGAGGCTGGAGGCTGAGGCATGAGAATCGCTAGAACCTTGGAGGCAGAGGTTGCAGTGAGCTGAGAGATCGTGCCATTTGCACTCCAGCCTGGGTGACAGAGTGAGACTCTGTCTCAAAAAAAGAACACCCCCCAAATCCAAAACGATTGCTATATGTGAGTTATTTTCTGTTTTCATTTTCTGTATTTGTATTTTGGCTTTTTTAACATTCCTGTTTTGTTCTTGATTTTATTGAATTCTGCATTTGTCTATTCTCTTGCGCCCTTATTGCCTTGAGTTGACTGTTGTTTATTTTAAGCTCCTTGAGTTGAACTCATTTGTTTTCAGTTTTTCTTGTTTTCTTTTTTTTTTTTTTTTTTTTTTTTTTTTTTTTTTTTTTGAGACGGAGTCTCGCTGTGTCGCCCGGGCTGGAGTGCAGTGGCCGGATCTCAGCTCACTGCAAGCTCCGCCTCCGGGGTTTACGCCATTCTCCTGCCTCAGCCTCCCGAGTAGCTGGGACTACAGGCGCCCGCCATCTCGCCCGGCTAGTTTTTTGTATTTTTTTAGTAGAGACGGGGTTTCACCGTGTTAGCCAGGATGGTCTCGATCTCCTGACCTCGTGATCCACCCGTCTCGGCCTCCCAAAGTGCTGGGATTACAGGCGTGAGCCACCGCGCCCGGCTGTTTTTCTTGTTTTCTAATTAACATATTAAAAGCTTTGAGTTTTCCTCTAAGAACAACTTTAATCATTACCCATGAATTTTTACACGTAGTATGTTCATGATTATTCAGCATTTTTGCAATTTCAGCTATTCAGTCCATTATCTTTCTCTATGACTTTCTTGTGAACTCTAGTTTTTTAAGTGACCGATCTGTTGAGCCTTCAGAGCTAAAAAAAAAAAAAAAAAAAAAAAAAAAAAAAAAAAAAAAAAAAAAGCCATTCTTGACTTGAAAATGCCCTGCCAGAAAGTGAGGCCAGCCCAGAGGTAAGTGTGACTGAGGGAGGTGTGGGAGGTGGAGTGTTTGCAGCCTCATCGGACCCCAGAGCCCTGACAGTGAAATCAAGTCCCCCATTCATCCAAGGTGGGGAAGGCTGCCTGTCACCCGCAGCAGAAACACATCACAGCCTGGGGCTGGGGAAAGGCTGCGGAGCTCTGAGTGTGCGCATGCCTCCACTATCAGGCGTGGGTGGGTCCAGAGCAGCCCATCAGGTCAGGTTCAGGGGAGGGCTGGGTAGTGCCTGCCCGAAGGGGGCTCATGCACACGTGGGTGGAAGCTGGAGGGCCGCAAACCTCCGGAGTGGAACTCATCCAAGGAAAGCGTTAGCATTAATAATATTAAGAAAAACAGCAGCCGCTGAAATCTCTTAAGGAGGCTAGTTCTGTGCCAACTACTGTTCTAAAGTCTTTGCAGGTATTAACTTGTTTAATCTTCACAACAGCCTACATGACAGGGGCTACTATATCCTGAAGTGCAGAGACTGAGGCCCAGAGAGGTTAAGAAAGGCGCCCAAGGTGATCAGCTAGCAACAAATAGAGCTGGGATCAAGTCCAGGGGTCTGAGCCGGTCAGACCTGGGTCCCTCCTGGTAAGTAACCCCCATGCTGTCCTGCCTCTCCAAAGGATACTGAGCGAAGGCTTCCCCTTTTTGGCAGAGGAGACGCTCCCTCTGCTGCTCCCACAGTGAACCCAGGTTCCGGGTTGTCATTTCCTGTCTCTTTGGTTGACTGACGCCTTGATTCCTGGCTGGGCGGAGCTGCACCCTCTTGGGACTGGCTGTTTTCCACTTGTTTGGCCTCGAGAGAAGGCCCTCAATACACCACATGCCATTTGGATCTCTAGTTTGTATCAGAAAGCTCAACTCAGACTGGCTTCAGCAAAACATGATATTTTATCGGCACCTGAAACTCAACTATCATGAATGATTTGCTCCAGGGTTCAAACGATGTAACTATTTGAGCCCTTGAGACTTTTTTTGAGACTTGACTCCTCTCTCTTCTTTTCTTGGCTCTGTTTCCTTGGTATTGGCATGGTTTTATCCAGCCGCTCTCCGCATGGGCACAGAATGGCTGCCAAAGCTCCTGGGGCTACATTGTTTTCCATTCGTGTCCAGCGGGAAAGGCTGAGTCTCTTTGAATTACTTTCTTATGGAAGAAGGGGCCTTGTTGATTTTGATTGGCTTGGGTCCCCATTCCAAAACCAATCACTGAAGCCTGGTAAAATGGAAAATGCTGACTGGCTTAGAAAATAAGATCCACCTCTGGATCTAGGGGAGCCAGTCATTTCCTTGAAATGTGAAATGGCGAATGGAGAAGAGAACACATTCGACAAAGAGGAACGCTGGTCCTTCTGGGGGAAGAGCAGACCACGGATTCTGGGGAGGCAGCCAGTAGGTGAGGCCGTGCCCTGTCCTGGCTGCCATCGGACATGTTTCTCCCTGATTACTGAAGTAACACATGTTCATGATGGAAAATTGGAAAATGCAGGGAAAGACAAAGAATAAATTGCAAACCATTCCTTATTCCACAGTTCAGCGATAACTACCACTAGCATTTGTGCCTGTCCTTATGTTTCTGCTATATTTCTCTGTATTTATATACATATATTTTGTTTTTTTAAAAAATTTATTTTTACTTTCATGGGTATATAGTAGGTGTATATATCTATGGGGTGCGTGAGATGTTTTGATACAGGTATTTTATGCATAATAATCACATTATGGAGAATGGGGTCTCCATCTCTTCAAGCATTTATCCTTTGTGTCCTAAACAATCCAATTACACTCTTTTAGTTATTTTAAAATGTTCAATTAAGTTATCGACTATAGTCACCCTGTTGTGCTATCAAATAGTAGGTCTTATTCATTCATTCTTTCTTTTTTTTTTTTTTTAATTTGAGATGGAGTCTCGCTCTGTTGCCCAGGCTGGAGTGCAGTGGCACAATCTTGGCTCACTGCAACCTCCACCTCCCTGGTTCAAGTGATTCTCATGCCTCAGCCTCCCGTGTACCTGGGATTATAGGTGCCCACCACTATGCCCAGCTAATTTTTGTATTTTTAGTAGAGATGGGGTTTCACCATGTTGGCCAGGCTGGTCTTGAACTCCTGACCTCAGGCGATCCAACCACCTTGGCTTCTCAAAGTGCTGGGATTACAGACGTGAGCCACCGCGCCTGGCCTCATTCTTTCTATTTTTTTGTACTCATTAAGTGTCCCCATCTCCCTGCCCCCATCCCCCACTATCCTTCCCAGCCTCTGGAAACCATCCTTCTATTTTCTATGTCCATGAATTCAATTGTTTTGATTTTTAGATCACAAATAAGTGAGAATGCACAACATTTGTCTTTCTGTGCCTGGCTTATTTATGTACCTATGTTGAAAATAAAGCTTGGATCTAACTCTATTTTTCAAAATTTGCTTTTCACTTTAAAAATAGAAGGGGAAGACTTTGTCATGTCATTAAATATTCTCCCAATCATTAAGTTTAGGTCTGTATCATATTCCATCTTATTAATGGGTCATCATAGGCCAATCATTTTAATTTTCTTGGAGAAAAAGCAAGTTTTGGTTGCATCAGTTCACTCATTCATTCAGCCTGTGTTTATTGAACACTCCCAGCATGCGCAGTGCTGGCTGCTACCCTGGGTCCTGCCTTCCCCGTGCCTGGCCCGAGGAGGACAGGGTCCTGGGTTCTGAAGGCCAGCCTCCGCAGCCTGTGGAGAATGTTTCAACACCACCTGTAGCCTTTTGAACTCCACTCCAGTCATTGCCTAAAATGAGAGCGATGAGCCTCATTCTTCTATGTGTTTTTAGAAAATTATAAAACATCACCATAAAAAAATTAAGAAACACCGCGATGATTCAACCACCAGCAGAGTTTACACTTCCGACTCTCATCCCACAGCTGCCTCCCCCGAGGAAATCAAATGTGCTTCTCATTAGCGGAGCTTTTGAAGAGATAGCTGAGCTCTGGGCTTTTTGAGATAAGGAAAAAGAGGGAGATGAGGCTGTTCAATGTGCGGAATGAGCGGGTGGTCGGGTCTGTGGGAAGCAGGAGGCCTGCAGGGGGAGGGGATGGGGCGATAGGGAGCATAAAACGTGGTCCTCCCTCTGACCACCTTCGCGTCAGTCCCAGGGACTCAATAAGGCAGTTTCTGGTCATCGTATTAACTTCGTGGAATGGTTGAAAATATCCCAGTTCTAGAGAACATGCCATTTCCCCCAGCTCTGCCTAGAAGCATCTGGGACCTGGGCTCTGGTCAGTGACCTGGGTTTGAATCCCAGCTTCACCTGTCCTTGATGGGGAACGTGGGGTGTGTCTGAGCCTCAGTGGCTGCAGCTGAGATATGGGAATAATATCACCTACCCTAAAGGACCATAGAGAGACTCAAACGACACGGAGGTGCCCCCATCCTGTCTCTATCATGGACCACTTCTTTGAATGGGTCCTTCCTTTGCCAACCTCTCAGTCTTTGCCCTCTATCTTGGTTTGGTTTCCTCACTCCTAAAAGCAGACCCTGAGACCAGCATTGGAGGGAGGGGTGTGTATTTGGGAGGTGATTCTGGAAGCACCTGGCGTGGAGAGGTGAGCCTGGGAAATGTCACTATCAGGGCAGCTGACCCCTCTTCCCCGGGGTCTCGGGAAGCAGAAGCCTGGGGCATCCCACCGGAGGGGTGAGGTTGCTGGGGGCTTTCGCCGCCACCTGCTCAGCTCGCAGGTTGAGTGCCTTGCCCAGGGCTGCATTTCCCAGTACTCTGGGCCTGCAGATGTCCTTGGCGCCCTGCATTGCCTGGGAATTCCCTTGATGGGCGCAGGGCTGGTTCAAATCCTTGCTCGTTTAGTGAGCACAGCTGAGGAAGAAGCTGGGACAAAAGCAGGGACCCAGGAGGGAGATGGGAGGCCACTCACAGGATGGCGGCCTGCGCTCTCAGTAAGTGGCAAGATTAGATTTCCTTCTAGCATCCTCAGCACTTCTTTGAGAATTTGCCTGTCTCAGCCGTGCTCAGAGAAAAAAGGATTTTCTTTTCCTTCCTGGGGCTGGGAGTGTTGGTGGCAGTGTGTGAGAGCTGAGTGGGGCAGTGCTGGCTTGGATCTCCGGGCCATGGAACCTGCAAGGGCTTGAGACCACAGCTGTCCTGCAGTAGGGAGCGGGGGGGGACTCCTGCTGCGGGGACACTGGTGATGCCGAGTCTCATCCAGGGTGGGCCGTGGCTTCCTCTGCTCCCCCAGCCTGTGCCTTAGTGGTCTCTGGCTGCAGCATGGAGCTTTAGAGTGGGCATATGGTTTGGAGCCAGGAGAAACTATGCCCTGTGGTCTGGAGTGCTGGGAAGACCTCCTTCCTGCACCCCTTGGCCAGTACTCTCTGCACCAATGGGGCTCAGGCTCAGAGGACTTCCCATGGGGGCCAAGGGGCAGGTGGCCACGCCTGGACTCTCGAGGGCGGGATCTCTAGCAGCTGCCTGACCCAAGGAGGAGCCAGATGAAAGGAGGACAGCAAGGGGCCGGGGGAGGGAGCTGAGGGTGGGGGAACACGCTGAGGACACCTTCCCTGGACTGTGACTGCCCTGGAGATGGGTTCCTGGCCCACGAGGCAGCCTTGTGAGAGAAGAAGGAGGTCTGCAGGGCTGGATGTTCCCAGGAACCTCCCCGTGTAGCTGGGGAGTCAGGGGAAGCCTTGAGGAATCAGGTCCTTGCCCAGAACAGGCACCCCAGGCCTTGGGCCAACAGGGCCAGTGATTGTGGTCCTCTCTCAGGTCCAGGGACCCTTCTCCACCCTCTTGTGCTTACCCAAGGGTTATCTTGGCTGTTCAATTGCATTTTTTTTTTTTTTTTTAGATAGAGTCTTGCACTGTCGCAAGGGCTGGAGTACAGTGGCGCGATCTCGGTTCACTGCAACCTCCACCTCCTGGGTTCAAGCGATTCTTCTGCCTCAGCCTCCCAAGTACCTGGGATTACAGGGGCCTGCCACCACGCCCAGCTAATGTTTTGTATTTTTAGTAGACACAGGGTTTTACCATGTTGGCCACGCTGGTCTCGAACTCCTGACCTCATGATTCTCCTGCCTTGGCCCCTCAAAGTGCTGGGATTACAGGCGTGAGCCACCGCACCTGGCCCTTCAATTGCGTTTTAATAATCTCTTGGTCTTTCTGATTTAGTTGGGGAGGACACCCTGGGCTCTCAACGATAATGCTAATATTAAGAAGACTGAAATAATTAACACATAATGATGATGATAAGTCTCTTATTATATGGCCTTTAACTGCAGAATTCTTTCTCGTGAATTCTCATTTAATCTTCATAAAACTCCAGGCAGTTGGTATTTTTCTCCATTTGTTTTTTTTTTTTTTCTTTTTTCTTTTTGAGATGGGGTTTTGTTCTGTTACCCAGGCTGGAGTGCAGTGGCGCGATCTAGGCTCACTGCAACCTCTGCCCTGTGGATTCAAGCAATTTTCCTGCCTCAGCCTCCCAAGTAGCTGGGATTATAGGCACCTATCACCATGCCTGGCTAATATTTGTGTTTTTAGTAGAGATGAGGTTTCACTATGTTGGCCAGGCTGGTCGTGAACCCCTGACCTCAGGTAATCCACCTGCCTCGGCCTCCCAAAGTGCTGGGATTACAGGCTTGAACGATTGTGCCTTGCCTTTGTCTCCATTTTTATATTGCAGAAACTGAGGCTCAGAGAGGTTGAGTAACTCCCTCAAGGTCACACAGCATGAAGATGGCAGAACTGGTGCTGCCTCATTGGCATGTTGGTGCCCCGCCTTGGGGTGTGTGTGTGCGCGCGTGTATCTGTGTGAGCATGCGTGTGTGATCACTGCAGCTCCCTGCTGCAGTTCATCCTGGGTCCTGAAGATCAACAGGGGTCTCTTTCAGCTGGGTCCCCATGTTCCCTGGACACTTCTTGGTTAGAGAGGCATGAGGCAAGAGAGGGGCACTTCCAGAGGAGGGCACCAAGAACCCACTGTCTGGCCTGGCAGTTTGCCTGGGCAGGGCCTGCCAAAGGGCACCTCCAGCCACAAGAAGGAAATGAATCTCTCTGTCCAGAAAATGTGAGCAGGTGGGTGTCCAAGAGTGCACCGATTACTTTGCATGAAGCGAATCTCTTCCCTTTGCTGAGTCTCCATTTGCTCATCTGCAAAACGGACACCCGTATCTGGCAGGGAGGTTGTAAGGATTCACTGGGGTAACAAATACGACTGTACAGTTGACCCATAAACGACACAGGGGTTGGGGGCGCTGACCTCCCATATAGCCCAAAATCCATGTATAACTTTTAAGTTCCCCCAGGTTTAACTACTAATAGCCTACTGTTGACCAGTAGCCTTACTGATAACAGAAGCAGTCAATGAACACATATTCTGTGTGTCACATGTATTATATGCTTTATTCTTACAATAAGGTAGAGAAAAGAAAATTATTAAGAAAATCATAAGGAAGAGAAAATACATTTACTATTTATTAAGTGGAAGTGGCTCATCATAAAGGTCTTCATCCTCATAGTCTTCGCCTTGAGTAGGCTGAGGAGGAAGAGGGGTTTGTCTTGTCTTGGGGTGGCTGAGGCAGAAGAAGTGGAGGAGGTAGAGGGGAGGCGCACTCATTGTAACTTCTATTGAAAACAAATTTGTGTATAAGAGGGGGTGACTGAGTTGGCCCAGGGAGAGGGCAGGCTCAGAAGAGGGTTCGGGACAGACCTTGAGGAATCCCAACATTGAATGGATGGAACCAACCAGGGAACTTGCAGGGGAGGCTAGGGAGGGAGAAGGGAGTTGGAGGGGGAGACATAGGAGGGAGCAGAGCCCTGGGGGCCGAGGAAGAACAATTTCCAGAAGTCAGGGTGGGTGTGGGGGTGTTTTACTAACTGGAACCCAGGCTACTTTTAAAAAAATTTACTGTAAGTTCTGGGATATATGTGCAGAATGTGCAGGTTTGTTACATGGGTATACATGTGCCATGGTGGTTTACTGCGCCTGTCAACCCGTCATCTAGGTTTTAAGCCCCGCATGCATTAGGTATTTGTCCTAATGCTCTCCCTCCCCTTGCCCCCCACCCCGCGACAGGCCCCGGTGTGTGATGTGGAACCCAGTTGATTTTGACTCCTGTCCAGAGGTCCTTAGGACCCGCTGGTGATCTCTGATTTCATCTCTAGGGCTCTGCAGTGACCCAGAACCTTTGCGTTTCTGCCCAGGCTGGAGAGGCACAAAGATCCTCACCTCTGGCTGGGTGTGGCAGCTCACACCTGTAATGCCAGCACTTTGGGAGGCCAAAGTGGGTGGATCACTTGAGGTCAGGACTTTGAGACCAGCCTGGCCAACACGGCAAAATCCTGTCTCTACTACAAAAATTAGCCGAGTGTGGTGGCACGTGGCTCTGATCCCAGCTACTGGGGAGGCTGATGCTGGAAAATTGCTTGAACCGGGAGGCGGAGGTTTCAGTGAGCCAAGATCGCACCACTGCACTCCAGACTGGGTGACAGATTGAGACTGTGTCTCAGAAAAAAAAAAAAAGATTGTTGTCACCTCCTTGGCTCGAAGCTGCGGTGGGGAGCTGTCCCCTTCCCTCCAGCCCTGCACTGTCCCGAGGCAGGCAGGACTCCTGAGGCATGAGGAAGGACAGGGCCATCCAACGTATTTGTCTCACATGCATGCTCCGCTGCAGGGAGCCCCGTGTTGGCTTTCTAGGAATTTTGGGGGAACAAAGTCAGGAGGAAGGTGGAAGAGTGGCCGTCCTCAGAGCCCAGAGGCGGGCTAGGCTGGGGGCTGGGTGGGACTGTGTCCTATTTTGAGGCAGGTAACATCAGAGGAGAAGGAGCTGGGGGGAAGCAGCTGTCGGGGTGCAGGCCTGCGCTGGCCACAGGCCAGCTAACAGCCATTCTAGCACGGTGCTGGCCACAGGCTGACAAGCCCAGGAACACGGGGTTGGTTTCTTTTCTTGCTGAGGCTGGTGGTTTCTGCACGGGGGTTCCCTGTCATTACCTGGGGCCTCCGCCCTGCCCTGGAGCTTTGAAGTGGAGGGACATCCTACCAAGGCCTGGTTACATGTGTCTGCTGTGGTGTCCCCCGTGGCTCCTGGTGCTGCCCGAGGCTGTGCGTGTGCGTGCGTGCGTGCGTGTGTGTGGGCGCGTGTGCGTGCGTGCGTGCGTGTGGGCGCGTGTGCGTGCGTGTGTGCGTGGGTGTGTGTGTGCGTGTGTGTGTGTGCGTGCGTGTGTGCGTGCGTGTGTGTGTGCGTGTGCGTGTGTGCGTGTGTGCGTGTGTGTGCGCACGTGTGTGTGTGTGTGTCTGCATGACACAGAGACAGAGGAGAACCAGCCTGGCTGTGCAAGCGGGGAGCTGGTCCCCTTCAGAAGCAGGTCAAGGGAGAGCTTATGAGTTTGTTCCAGGTCGCTCTGCTAAGCCACAAGCCTGGTTGGTGGCCAGCTCTCCTCCACTTCTCAGGGGCACACTGATATGAATGTGCAGTCCCTGCCAGGCACCAGAAAGCCCTGCATGGCCAGTGGGGACCAAGATGGAGAGCGTTTGCCTTTCCCTCCAAAGACAAAGAGATTTCCCAGGGCAGGTTGCCAAGGTGTGGGAAGCCTTCCCACTGCAGGGCGATTCTGCAGCTATTTTCATGTGACCTTCGTTTATCATCCCCATTTTACAGATGAGGGAAGTGAGGCAGAGAGTGGCTTAACCTTACCTTGGATCAAGCTTGAACTTGAGGGTGTGGGAGGCCTGCCTACTCAGGATGGATTTGGCCCCATCCCGAGCCAGACCACCACGTTGTGCGGCAGGAGGCACACAGTATCCAAGTTTCTCTCCAATCCAATCAGTGGCCCAATCTCAGCAGCACTCTTTGGGAGCCACTGGACCTTGTCCTCAGATTCCAGAGCTCTGGATCTGCTCCAAGCTGCCCAGGCAATGATGAGATCACGAGCAGGCAGGGCCATTCCCGAGCTGGGAGCATCCTCGGAGGGAGATTGGGCCTGGGCACCGCCTGGGTAGCTGGATGCTGTTTCAGCACTTCCAGCTGTAGGATCCTGGGTGAGTCACTTCATTGCTGTGTGCCTCGGTTTCCCTATCTGTAACGTATGATGATAGTACCTCCCTCATAGACTTGCAGGGAGAAAGACATTACCTGCAAAGGACTGGGGGTGTCTGGGGGAGGTAGGAACTCACTGAATCTGAGCTGTTAGCCCACCTTGACCTTGGCACTGCGGTTCTGCTGTTGGAATGGCTTTGGTGCTGCTCTCAATCAGGCAGCCCCGGAATGTATAGCATCTTTTCAGAGTGGCCCTCCCCGACTCCCCACTCTGTCTCAAGCAGAGCCTCCTCTGTGATTTCCTTTCTCAGCACACTCTTCCCACTTCCTTCTGTGCATTTACCAGGGCTAGTAACTGTTTTGTCTGTTAGTTTACCTGAATTTTTGTCTGTAAATTCTGGAGGGCAGGGGCCTCGTTGGTCTCTTTCATAGCGAAGTACCAGGAGTCTACCCAAAATGAACCTTTGTTGAGTGAATGAGTCTGGGGAGGCCTTGCCCTGGGCCTGGGTTAGCAAGCTGCCTGGATGCTATGATAAAAGCTACCATTAGGGGCTGGGCGCGGTGGCTTACCCCTGTAACCCCAGCTTCTTCAGGCTTTGGGGGCTTGGAGTAGGTGCTGTTGACATTTTGAAGAACATGGTGCTCACTCCCAGCCTGGGACCTGCCTGGGGTTCCTTAGGCGGAGAGGGTTTGGGGCTTGTGCAAAGGAGTTGGCTTTGAAGACCTGGGGAGCGAAGGCCAGCTTTGTCCCGTGCACACTGCTGCCAGTACCTGTTATGCACGCGTAGAGGCGCGTGAGGACTCAGCGGTGCCAGCTCTGCTCTTCCCAACAGCCGCCCTGTGCAGATGGCTCTTCCTTTTCAGGCCTCTGTTTCCTCCGTGGTACAAGCCAAGTAGTGTGTGACATGCCCTGTGCACTCTACAGGGATCCAAGCCTGTTGGAAAAGGGCGTCCATGCAGAGGCAGCGAGGGAAAGAGCACAGGCCGGGCACGGGAGGGTGTGAGTTTCCACTCTGCCACCGCCAGACACCAGCTGGAGATCCTGAGCGCCTTATCGGATGCCTTCAGCCTCAGCTTTCTTAGGTTTACATCAGCTGCTGTCTTGTGGGCTCATGTGGATAAAGGAAATAATGGGCTTGACCCGCAGTAGGTGCCCACCCATGACCCTTGAGTCTTAGTTTTCTCTTGCACACAGGGGTTGGAGCTGGAGACAGGGAGAGAGAGGAGACCAGGAGGCAGAGAGAAGGCCGGCCAAGGGGCGATGGTGCCTGGACGCTGCTCCGGGTGCGGGCATGGCCTGCTCCTGCGGTTTGCAGCGTTGTCCTTTCTGCTGTTTCCCTGTCACAAGGGTGTTTTCAGAATAGGTACCTGTGCAGCTGTCAGCACCTTTTCCTAGGTTAAGGGCAGTCAAAGAAAGCAGGGTTTGACCAGGCATGGTGGCTTACTCCTGTATTCTCAGTACTTTGGGGGTCCAAGGTGGGAAGATCGCCTGAGCCTGGGATGTGGAGGCTGCAGTGAACGATGCTTGTGCCGCTGCACTCCAGCCTGGGTGGCAGAGTGAGATCCTGTCTCCAAAAATAAAAACAAGGTTGGCTGGACGTGGTGGCTCATGCCTGTAATCCCAGCGCTTTGGGAGGCCGAGGCAGGTGGATCACTTGAGGTCAGGAGTTGGAGACCAGCTTGGCCAACATGGTGAAACCCCATTCCTACTAAAAATACAAAATTAGCTGGGCATGGTGGTGCATGCTTGTAATCCCAGTTCCTTGGGAGGCTAAGGCAGGAGAATCGTTTGAACCTGTGAAGCAGAGGTTGCAGCGAACCGAGATTGCGCCACTGCACTCCAGCCTGGGCGACGGGGAGACTATCGCAACAAAACAATACAAAACAAACCAGGGTTTACCCATGTTTGTGGGCAATATACTGAGGCCTGAGTGTGCCAGAGGGAGAGTGGGAAGAAGGGAAGGCCAATCAGAGTGGCAGGGACCCAAGAGGTGGCCACTGCACATCACCAGTGCCCTAATGTGACAGTACCATTCTCTCCCAGGTGTTTCTGGTATAACAGGAAAGAACCTTCCCATGGGGCTCAAGAGCAAGAAATATGTATATATATATATATATATATATATATATATATATATACACACACATATATATATATATACACACACACACACACATATATATAATTTTTTTCGAGACGGAGTCTTGCTCTGTTGCCCAGCCTGGAATGCAGTGGCACGATCTCAGCTCACTGCAACCTCTGCCACCACGCCCAGCTACTTTTTTTTTTTTTTTTTTGAGATGGAGTCTTGTTCTGTCACCCAGGCTGGAGTGCAGTGGGATGATCTCAGCTCACTGCAACCTCCGCCTCCCGGGTTCAAGCGATTCTCCTGCCTCAGCCTCCCGAGTAGCTGGGATTACAGATGTCCACCGCTGCACTTGGCTAAGGTTTGTATTTTTAGTAGAGATGGGGTTTCACCATGTTGGCCAGACTGGTCTCCAACTTGTGACCTCAGGTGATTCAACTTCATTGGCCTCCCAAAGTGCAGGGATTACAGGCGTGAGCCACCACGCCCGGCTATATATATGCATTTAAATCCAGCAAAGAAGTTAAATGAAATTTGGCTCTGAGCCCAGTTGGGGACAGGTTTGGCTCAGTCATTGTGGGAACCCTTCCCCCACTGCATTGGGCCCCCTAAGAAACCTGGGCCGTATGTGATCCTGGAAACAGAGTGAGGCCCTGTCACTTTGACTGCCCTGTGGGGTGTGCCAGTGCGTGTGGGGTCCCAGGCTGGCCACTGGTCTGTGCTCCAGGGACTGAGGGGATTCCCCTCTTGGGGCCTCTCCACAGACCTCCTGCTTGGCTGAAGAGCCCCGGTGCCCTTCAGTGTCCAACCTCCACAGGCCCTGTGAGGCTGGGCCCTGTGCATGAGGCCCACTGGGTTCCAGGCACACATTCACTCCTCACCCACGTACTGTGCAGTGTCTTCCCCATCTCAGGTGAGCAGGATCATGTGCCTCCCCGACCCCACCACCCAAGAAGCCTCATCCTAATTCCCTGAACCTGTGAATATCTTACCTTGTATTGCGAAGGGGAATTAAGAATGCTAATTAGTTGCCTTAAGATAGGGAGATTATCCTGCGTTATTGCAGCAGTGAGAGAAATCTGACATAAGTGACTCCATCTTGCATCTAACCTCACAAGCTAACTGTCCTTGTTCATTTCTGCACTGAGCCAAGCTAACTACAGGAGGAATTTAGTCTACAGTTTAACTTTAAAGCAAGGATAATCATGATCCCTTCCCAAAACGAATTCCAACAAGACGAGGAGGGTGTACACACAGGTCACAATGTTGTGTTGAAGATTTATACAAGCACTGTGACCCGACCAAGGACAAAGAAATTTTGCAAACTCCTTGGACCCCTGCTGATGCCCAGATGTGTGTGGTCACTAGTTACCTCCTGACCTCAACCCTCTGCCGGTTCCCCTTTCCTATTATAAAAGGAAGCTTGGGATTCCTGCCTTCTGAGATGGTTCTTTAGGACAGGAGGCCCTAACCCCAGGGCCACAGACTGGTCCTGGTAGGTGGCCTGTAGGAACAGGGATGCACAGTAGGAGATAAGCGGCAGGTGAGTGAGAAAAGCTGCATCTGTATTTACAGTCGCTCTCCATCACTCGCACGACCGCCTGAGCTCCGCCTCCCGTCAGATCTGTGGTGGCGTTAGACTCTCATAGGAGCATGAGCCCTATTGTGAACGGCGCGTGTCAGGGATCTAGGCTGCTTGCTCCTTATGAGACTCTAATGCCTGATGATCTCCCACTGTCTCCCACCACCCCAGATGGGACCATCTAGCTGCATATTATGGTGAATTGTATAATCATTTATTACATATTACAATGTGATAATACTTGAAATAAAGTGCACAATAAATGCAATGTGCTTGCATCATTCACACCCTGTCCACGGAAAAATTGTCTTCCACGAAACTAATCTCTGGTACCTAAAAGGTTGGGTACTGCTGCTTTAGGACACAAATCTGCCATCTCAGTTTGCTGTTCTCTGAAAGTCTCTTCCCTTGCCTCTCCTCCTTGTCTCTTGACTTATTGGGTGTTGTGCAGCTGGCAGAATGAGTTTCGACTCGGTTGCATTATCTGGTTATCTGGGTGGGCTCAATGTCATCACAAGAGTCCTCGAGGGTAGAAGTGAGGCAGGGGAGGGGGACAGGGATGCACTGTGAGAAGAACCTCACTCAGCGTTACTGGCTGTGAAGCTGGAGGAAGGGTCAGGAACACCGAGGCCTTGAAAAGCTGGAGGCGGGTAAATGGGTGCTCCTCTCGGGCCACCTGGAGGAGCACAGCCCTGCTGGCCCCTTGATCTTTTCCCAGTGAGATGGTGTTGGTCTTCTGACCTCTGGAACTGGAATGTAATGAATGTGTGTTGTTCCAAGCCAGTACATTTGTGGAAATTTGTGACAACAGCACTAGGAGAATGAACACAGCCTCCATAGGTCATCCACCTCCTTCCCAGGTCTCCTAACAAAGGCTGGATCCAGGGCCTGAAACACCAACAGTGGCCTCTGGGCCGGGGAACCTGGACTCAGGAGCAGAAAGGCCAGCTTCCCTCCAGAGGGGTAAATTCCCTTTCCTGATTTGCGGAGGGAACCACAGCTACTGTGGGCTCGGCTTGCTGCAAGGGCTTTGCTGCTGGAGAGGGGTGAGTCCCTCATGCTCCTGCTGGTCCCGTCCAAACCAGTGAAGGGCTTCACCTCCCCAAGAAGCCAGACGGGCTGAAGGGACAGCTGCCTGGAGGCAGCTCCTGGAGTTTCATGTTCCCAGTTCAGAAATATCTCTGATGAATGAATTTGCATCTTGTTTATCCCCAAATGACTGAAACAAACACAATTTTAGAAGCAAAACTCTTGGCTGTATGAAACATGTTGGGGGTGGAGCTTTGTGGTTCCGCCGTCTCTGAGCTGGGCGTGGGTCTGGGGGTCCCAAAGAGGCCCAGCCCCGTACATTGGTCTGCTGATATCGATAGCAGGGCCCTTGGGGTGGGGACCAGGGAGCTGTGCAAGACCTGGTGGCTTTGGGAGGTTTTCATTGCACTTGGCTATGCCTGTGCACAGCTGTGTACATGGTTTCTTGTAGGCTGTAAGGATAAAATTAGAAAATTCGTGAGCATCAGTGTAGCTCTGGCATGGCCCTGGGGCCCGTGTTCACACAGGGACTCAATGCTGACCAAGTATGTGGCCGTGGGAAGTCACAGGATTTATCGGAGCCCTAGTTTCTCACCTGGAAGATGGGGCTAAACTAGACCAACCCTCCCTAATAAGGCGTTGGGGGAAGAAAATAAAATATTTCACCAAAAACCTTGGAACAGTGCCTGATAGTGAATCTAGAAAACCGTTGTATGCGTCCTCCTGATATCAGGTGAGGAAACAGGTTCCGAGACAGGATGAGGAGGTGCCTGTGGTCAGGTTTGCATCTCTAGTGGGCATTCCCAATGGATGGCAGTGTGGCAAGTGACTGAAAGTGAGGTGGGAGGGGCTGAGGGGAGGGATGAGCTTCTGGACTGCAGGTCAGAAAGAGGCAGACATCAGGGCCAGGTAGCTACTGCAAGAGAAGAGATGACCGGCACACTTGCTGCGTGAGGCATGGTGCTCGGCCCACAGTGAAGACGCCACGAATGTGTGTTGTTACGATGATGCTGTGTGTCTCTGTGGATCTCCCTCAGCGGCCTGACCACCCCTGGACAAGGTCATTTGCAGTCACCTGGTGGGTGGGCAGGCACTGGGGAACAGGCTGAAGTGGGCCCTGTAAATGAGCTGATGTCTCTCGACTATGAAGGCCTGGCTTTTGGAGCCCAGGACCAGTCCCTTCTCTGGGGCATTTGCCTTTGTGAAATCAGTCTCTTCTGCTGGTCGCAGGTGAGTGATGCCTGGGCTGAGCGGCCTGAAGCAGGGCAGCCAGGGGAGTTCATGCCCTAGGGAGTGGGTGACGCTGGCCATCTGCCTGAGGCCATCTGCTTCTGCTGGTGGCTGGTCATGAGGGAAGTGGCCCTGGGTCGAGGGGACTGGTGGCTTTGTTGGCTGTAGGTTTGAGAGGAAATGACCCCTGGGAGCAAAGGTCCGTGAGCATGGACACATTTGTCCTATTGGGAGGCGTCCGCAGGCCACCTGCTCCTGGACTGGACAGGCCACGCATCCAGAGATTGAGGCCAAAAGTCGATCCACACAAAATCCTGGGCACAGCGAAGGGAGCCACACAAAGCTTTCAAACTGACGGCCCTCGGGGATCTGCAGCCAGTGTAGACGGCCCCACCCTCCGGGGCTGGAGATCTCTGTCTCTGCCGGCAGCAGAGTTTCAGGTGGGTCACTGGGCATGAGTGGCTTTTCCTGAAAATATTTTCTCAGCGGCTATCAGCAGGACCTGGAAAACTCTTGAGAAGAATAAATGGTGACGCGGGGTGTGGTGACAGGGCGACAGGGTGACTGACATGTGTGTGATGTGGTGACATTGACTCAATGACAGGGAGATGGGGGATGGTGTGACAGTGATGGTGTGACATGGTGGCACTGTGATGTGACAGAGTGACAGCGATGATGCGACACTGTGACTGCAATACAGTGACAGGGCAATGTGGACACAGTGATAAGGTGGCACTGTGGTGTGCTGATGCTGTCATGTGGTTAGGCTGTGACATGGTGACTCAGTGGCACTGTGAGGGGTGATGCGGTGTAATGGCTGTGACTTCCCTGAGTCAGCCCACACGGTCTGGGGGGGCCTGTGGGTCGGAGCCAGAAGAAACCCTACTGCTAGCCATTCTGGTATTGTGGGTGGCTCCTATCAGTCCCCATCCTGGCCAGGAAACACTCATCCTGGGGATCCCCGGTGTCCTCACCCTCTGCCTCTCTCTTCCTCTGCCCCCATGTCCTAACTCCCTGCTCTACCCCTTGGGCTGCCCAGGGCCTGGGGGTGGTAGGAGGGCAGTACTTGGGCTAGGAGGCTGGCCTGTCTCTCAAAGGTGTTGTAGCACAACGTGGATGCATGACTTTCACCAACGTCCAGAGACCCAGCTCTCTGGGGTGATTGGGGCTGGGGGGGGTGTGCAGTGGAAGAATGAGGATGTGCGGGCAGCCTTTGTGCAGCCCAGCGGTGTGGCCCCACTGCCTCCACAGTGTAGCCTCTGCTCCAAGCTCTTGTCTTGGGAGTCCAGGCTTTGCAGCTGGTGAGCATTTTAGCTTTCATATTGCCGTCAGTACAGGGCGAGCTCCTTGTCTTCCTGGGGCCACACCCTGGGGATTTCTGATTACCCTGAGGGGATGCCACACCACTGAATGGGCTTTACAATAGTCCCTGCCTCTTAGAGCTCTCAGGAAATGAAGCAAGATAAAGTGCATGGAGCATCTAGTGTGACGGATGTGCTGATTGAGGGCAGCTGCTCCGGAAGGGGCCCTGGCCCCAGCTTGCAGGAATATGCTTTAACTACGTTCCTGTGATCTGCAGGCAGCTCACAGCCATGGAGGCCTGGCTCAGGAGCGGTGCTGGCACTGGGATTTGGTTGCCTCTGTCTCTGGAGCGTGCCCCGCAAGAGAACAGGACACTCCTCCTGCTGGACTCCAGCTCGATGCTAAGGCACTGAACGCACATCGCATAGTATTAACTAAATTAATTCAGCGGCTGGTGCAGGAGGTCAGTGAGTCCTGCCTGGCCCCCCATCTCCAGTGTTGACGGCAACACTAGCTAGCATGCCAGGCTCTAACCACTGCCCTGCACCATGCAGAGTTTCACACTCAGGATGGAAGCCAATCCTTGGGGCAGGGCTGCTGGTGCCTTCTATCATTCATATTATTATCTGCAGTTGACAGCGGAGGACATTGAGGTTCAGACTTTGAGTGACTTGCCAAGGTCTCCTGGCACCTGCTCCTGGCCTCCTCTCTGTGTTGCCTTTTCGGAAGGGCTTGTCACCTGGACACAAAGTCCAAGCCCCTTCCTTGGACTTTGCTGCCTAGAAGTGCCTTCCTGGGTCTTGGAGCCCCCAGACGGCAGGTGGGGGCTTCCCTTCCTGCTTCTCTGGGTCTGTCCCAGGCCACTTGGCTACGGTTGCCTTGGCAAAGAGCTGGACCATCTGTGCCGGGAAAGGAGGCAGGGATACTGGTGTCACTCTGGGGTGGTCTCAGACCACACTCAGCAAAGTAATGCTGAGCAGGGAGATCGTGGTTACTCTGGGGCCTGCATGGATGCATTCACAAGGGTTTTGAGCAGCCTGGTGCCCCATGATACAGTCATAGGGCAGTATCAGGGTCAGTGCTCCAGGCTCACTGCTGTGGTCTCAGCCTCCACCAGGCTGGCGTGGCTCAAGAGCAGGATGCTCAGCTGTGGCCTGCAGCTGGCTTCTTGCTGGAGGCCCGTCAGCCCCAGAGGGTGTTTGCAAGAACGTGCCTAGAGAAACACAAATGTTTTGAAAGTAAACAAGTTGATGCAGCAAGCACACTGGGTCAAATCATGGGAAAATGGCAAGTCATGGTACAAAAATGTCTGTGTATGGAAACTGTACAGGGTCAGGGCGAGATTAAATACAGCTTTACAGAGCCAGCCTCAACCCCAAGCTCCTGTGAAAATCTGTCAGCCATGTGGTCACCGTGGAGCAAAGATTCATGATGGGGAAATGGGAAAGGACCTTTGAAGAGGGTGCGTTTCATGCAGCACCCACTCTCCAGGGTAGGAACTGCCTCAGATTCCAACAGTGGAGCCAAAACAGAAGCTCCTTAGTGTCTGGACTCAGACCTGCGGTCATACCTCAATTGAGCCATTGGACAAGTGACTTCCCATCTCTGAGCCTCAGTTTTCTAGTCTGAAAAAGGGGTGACAGTTGTGCCATATCGGGTATAATTGGCCCAAACCTAGAAGTGAAGTTGCATGTGAATTGTGTTCACAGTGCTGGCCCCAAGGTCCCTGCATGGTGGCTGTCACTGTCACTGTTTATATCAGTTGTGAGATTGCTGCCACCTGGCACCGGGTGTGTATGTCAGGGGGACCCTGGGGCCCATTATTCCACTGAGAGGCTGCTGACAAGCCTTGTGCTGGCAAGCACTGGGGTACCCGGGGTGTCTGTAACACCTGAGAGCATCTGATGCGGGGTTGGTGGAGCCTCAGGGACAGGAAGGGGCTGGCCAACTCTCCTCTCCTTCCTGCAGCAGCCTGCCTGGCTTGTGGCGTGAGCGCTCCAGAACTACAGGCTGGAGAGATGCATATCTGAGGTGGTGGAGGCACAGCAAGCCCGCATGTGTGGATCGAGCTTTCCCATGCCCCACCTTGTGCTGTGGGCGATCCCAGCTCCCCATCTCTTATCCAGCTCCAGCCCGCTGGGGGCAGCTCTGTGGTGGGAAGCTGTTGGCTCACAGCCGGGCCAGCTGCCCACTTTCTGCTCACCTTGCATGGCTGGGGAGCATCAGGGGGCTCCCTGGTCCCATTTAATGAGGAAGGGGTGTATAAGCCCCACTTGAGTTAAAAATGGTCAGGATGGGGTGGGCATGGTGGCTTGTACCTATAATCGCAGCACTTTGGGAGGCTGAGGCAGGCGAATCACTTGAGGTCAGGAGTTTGAGACCAGCCTGGCCAACATGGTGAAACCTTGTCTCTACTAAAAGTACAAAAATTAGCTGGGCATGGTGGCACATACCTGTAATTCCGGGTACTCAGGAGGCTGAGGCAGGAGAATCACTTGAACCCGGGAGGCAGAGGTTGTGGTGAGCCAAGATCATGCCACTGCACTCCAGCCTGGGCAACAGAGAAAGACTCCATCTCAAACAAAACAAAACAAAACAAAACAAAAAACAAAAAAAAAGCAGGCCAGCCCCAGCGGATGGAAGAACTCAACTATGGCTCTCAGCCCAGTGTGTGAAGGAGAGGTGCCCATGGCTTCTGCACAGGGGTGGCACACTCACAGTAACTGCTATAGACTGGATTGTGCCCTCCCCCCAGTTCATACAGCAAAGTCCTAACCCCCAGTGTAATGGTATTTGGAGATGGGGCCTTTGGGAAGTGATTAGGTTTAGACAAGGTCATGAAGGTGGGGCCTTCATGGTGGAAGAGCTTGCTCTTTCTCTCTCTCTGCCACGTGAGGACACAGCGAGAAGGCGGCCACCTGCAAGCCAGGAAGAGGGTCACACCAGACAGCAACCCTGCTGACACCTCGACCTTGGACTTCCAAGCTTCAGAATCGTGAGAAAATAAACATCTATTATTTAAGCCCCACTCTATGGCATTTTGTTATAGCAGCCTGAGCTGAGTGAGACACAGACCCTCCAATATTAAAAGGGAAGGACTTCTGCTCGGGTGCCAAAAGTGTGCAGAGCTGCTCTGCCCAGGACCTGCGTCATCCTTTTCCAGTCTCTTCTACACATGCTGGTTCCCTCTACCAGACTCTGGGCTGTTCTGTCTGCAGGGTGAGTGCTGGGTGCTGCCAGGTGTCAGATTGGTTTGTGAGGGGCTGTATTAGTCCGTTCTCATAGTGTTATAAAGAGATACCCAAGGCTGGGTAATTGATGAAGAAAAGAGGTTTAATTGACTCATAGTTCCTCAGGCTGTACAGGAAGCTTGGCTGGGAGGCCTCAGGAAACTTACAACCCTTGCAGAAGGTGAAGGGGAAACAAGTATGTCTTTACCATGGCAACAGGAGAGAGAGAGAGAAAGAAAGGAGAGAGAAAGAGAGAGAGCCAAGGGGAAAAGTGCTACACACTTTCAAACAACCAAATCTCATGAGAACTCACTATTGTGAGAACAGCAAGGGGGAAATCTGCCCCCATGATTCAATTACCTCTCACCAGGCCCCTCCTCCAACACGTGGGGATTACAATGCGACATGAAATTTGGGTGGGGATACAAATCCAAACCATATCAGGGGCTCTTGGTGACCCTGCCCCTTGAGCAGGGAGTCCCCCGTCAGTGCCAAGCAGGGCAGAAAGCATGGTGAGGGGTGAACTGTTCCAACACCATTGCTGAAAGGATTAGCCTGTATCCATTAACTTGCTTTTGCACCTTTGCCAAAACTCTATTGGCCATATTTGTATGGGTCTATGTCTAGGTGCTCTATTACGTTCTATTGATCTATGTATCCATCCCTCCACAATACGACACTGTCTTGATTAAAGTGGTTTTTATTTTTACTTTTTTGAGACAGAGTCTTGCTCTGTCACCCAGGATGGAGTGCAGTGGTATGACCTCAGCTCACTGCAACCTCCGTCTCCCGGGTTCAAGTGATTCTCCTGCCTCAGCCTCCTGAGTAGCTGGGATTACAGGCGCCCACCACCATGTCTGGCTAATTTTTTTGTATTTTTAGTAGAGACAGGGTTTCGCTATGTTAGCCAGACTGATCTCAAACTCCTGACCTCGGGTGATCCACCTGCCTCGGCCTCCCAAAGTGCCGAGATTGCAGTCGTGAACCACTGTGCTTGGCTGATTAATGTAGTTTTTAGTAAGTTCAAAAATCAGGTAATGTGGTTTTCCCAACTTAATTTTCCTTTTCAAAATTGCTTTGGGTATCTAGTTTCTTTACTTTCTATTAAAATTTTGGAATCTGCTTGCTTATATATATATATAAAGATCTTGGCCCAGCACAGTGGCTCACGCCTGTAATCTCAGCACTTTGGGAGGCTGAGGCAGGTAGATCAAGAGGTCAGGAGATTGAGACCATCCTGGCTAACATGGTGAAACCTCATCTCTACTAAAAATACAAAAAATTAGCCAGGCATGGTGGCACGTGCCTGTAGTCCCAGCTACTTGGGAGGCTGAGGCAGGAGAATCGCTTGAATCCAGGAGGCAGAGGGAGGCTGAGGCAGGAGAATCGCTTGAATCAAGGAGGCAGAGGTTGCAGTGAACCAAGATCGCACCCCTGCACTCCAGCCTGGGTGACAGAGCAAGACTCTGCCTCACAAAAAAGAAAAAGAAGGTAAAGATCCTTGTAGGATTTTTGATTAGAATTGTGTTAAATCTACAGGTCTGAGAATTGACTTCTTTCTTTTGTGAGTCTTCCCATTCATGACCATGGTATACCTCTTGATTTATAGGGAAGTACCAGCTCTCTTGGTAATTAATAGAGTGAGAACGTACTTATCGCCACTCCTGTGTACCCCCCATTCCCACAGGGATGTCATTAATCTGTTCATGAGGGATCTGCCCCCATGACCCAGACACCTCCCATTAGGCCTCACCTCCAACATTGAGGATCAAATTTCAACATGAGGTTGGCTTCTTGGATTTGTTCCATCAGCTTTTGTAGTTTCCAGCATGCAGATTCTCTACATATTTTGTTTTATTTATGCTTAGTATGTTTTTTCGAGATTTAGTAAAATGTATTGGTTTTTCGATTTTTGGTTTATAATTGTTCAATACTGGTATATACATGCATATGTGATTGATTTTTGTGTTGATCTTTTCTCTTTCAACCTTGCTAAAATCACTAGTTTTATCAGTCTTCATTTTTAGATTACTTGGGATTTTCTATGTAGATAATTATGTCATCTGTAAATGGGCAGTTTCATTTCTTCCTTTCCAATGTGTATGCCTTTTGATTATTTTTCTTTCCTTATTGCACTGGCTAGGACTTCGTGTATGATGTTGGATAGGAGTGGTGAAGAGTGGACATCTTTGTCTTGCTATTTATCTGGGGGGAAGCATTGACGATTAAGTAGGATGTTAGGAATAGTTTTTTTGTATTTGCCCTTCATTGAGTTAAGGAGTTTCCTTCTATTTCTAGTTTGCTAAGAGTTTTTTATTAAGACATCATAAATGCATTTGAATTTTGGCAAATACTTTTCCTGTACTAATAGATAATGTATGAATTTGCTAGGGCTGCCGTAACAAAGTGCTACAGATTAGATGACTTAAACAACAGAAACTTATTTTCTCACAATCCTGAAGCCTAGAAGTCTGAGATCAAGTCCAACAGGGTTATTTCCTCTGAAGCCTGGCCCCTCAGTTTGCAGATGGCCATGCTCTCCCTCTATCTCCACGTGGTCTTTCCTCTTTGCATATCTGTGTTTGTTATGGTCTGAGTTTGCGTCCTCCAAAAGTTCTGTGTTGAAATCCTAACCTCCAAAGTGATGATGTTAGGAGGTTTGGTCTTTGGAGCCCTCATGAATGGGATTAGTGTCCTTATAAGAAGAGGCAAAGGCTGGTTGTGGTGGCTCATGTCTGTAATCCCAGCACTTTGGGAGGCCAAGGTGGGAGGATGTCTTGAGCTGAGGAGTTTGAGACTAGCCTGGGCAACATAGCAAGACCCCGTCTCTAAAAAAAAAAAAAAAAAAAGCTGGTGTTGTGGTGCATGCCTGTGGTCCCAGCTACTTGGAAGGCTGAAGTGGGAGGATGGCTTCAGCCTGACAGGTCGAGGTTCCAGTCAGCTATGATAATACCACTGCCTTCCAGCCTGGGCAACAGAGTGAAACCCTGTCTCTGAAAAAAAAAAAAAAAAAAAAAAAAAAAAAAGAAAAAAGAAGAAAAAAAAGAGGCCAAAGCTAGCTTGTCCTGTTTCCACTATGTGAGGTTACAGGGAGAGGTCAGCTGTCTGTAGCCTGGAACAGGGCCCTCACCAGAACCCAACCATGCTGGCATCCTGATCTCTGACTTCCAGCCTTCAGAACTGAGCTATGAACGTTTATCATTTAGGCTACCCAGTCTATGGTTATTTGTTATAGTGGCCTGAACTAAGACAGTCCAAATTTCTTCTTCCTTTTGATATGGTTTGGCTGTGTCCCCACTCAAATCTCATTTTGAATTGTAGTCCCCATAATCCCCACTTATGGTGAGAGGGATCTGGTGGGAGGTAATTGAATCATAGGAGTGGTTTGCCCCATTCTATTCTCATGATAGTAAGTTCTCATGAGATATGATGGTTTTATAAGGAGTTTCCCCCTTCACTCAGCTATCATTCTTCTCTCTCCTGCCGCCATGTGAAGAAGGACGTGTTTGCTTCCCCTTCTGCCATGGCTGTGAATTTCCTGAGGCCTCCCCAGCCATGCTGAACTGTGAGTCAATTAAACTTCTTTCCTTTATAAAGTAGCCAGTCTCGGATAAGTCTTTATTGGCAGCATGAGAATGGGTAAGTATACTTTCCAGTAGGACACCAGTCATATTAGAGTAGGGCCCACCCTAATGATGTCATTTAACTTACTTACCTCTTTAAAGACTCTGTCTCCTAACACATTCATATCCTGAGGTGCTGGGGGTTGAGACTTAAACATCAGATTTTTTTGGGGTAAATAATTCAGCCCCATAATAGAAATGATCATGTAATTTTTCTTATTTAAACCATTAATATGGTGGATTGCACTGATTTATTTCCAAATATTGAAGCAGGCTTGCATTCCCAGGATAAATTGCACTTTTACTTATGACATATAATTCTTTTTATATATTGCTAGATTTGATGTGATGATATTTTCTTGAGGACTTTTGCATCTCTCTTTATGAGGGATTTTGGTTTGTAGTTTTCTTTTCTTGTATTGTCTGGTTTTGATTGCATAGTAATGCTGGCAACGTAAGATGAGATGGGAAATGTTCTCTCTGCTTTTATGTCCTGGAGGTGATTGTGTAGAATTGGGGTTATTTTTTAAAAGCTTTGTAGAACTCACCAGTGAAACCCTTTATGCTTGGAAATTTCTTTTTTGGAAGGTTTTTAAAAAATTATACATTCAATTTCTTTAATCGTTATAGGACTATTCAGATTACAATTTCATCTCGGATGAGTTTTAGTAGTTCCTTTTCTTAGGGATTGTTACATTTCATCATTGTCAATTTTATGTCCATAGAGTTGTTCAGAGCATTCCTTTATATTATCCTTTTAATGCCTGCAGCATTTGCAATGATATCCCTTGTTTCATTCCTGATATGGGTAATTTGTATCTTTTCTCTTTTTTAATTTATCAGTCTTGCTAGAGGTTTATCAATTTTATTGATCATTTCAAAGAACAACTTTTGGTTTCACTGAGTTTTCTTTCTTGCTTTTATGCTTACAGTTTTACTGATTTCTGCTCTCTCTTATGATTTTTGCCTTCTGCTTGCATTGAGTTTGTCATTTTTTTCTACTTCATAAAATGGAGGTTTAAGTTATTGATTTGATACCTTTCTAATAAATGCTTTAATGTCTCTTTCTGCTCAACCTTCCATTATTTCTGGGTCTGTTCCATCATATGATATTTCTTTTGACCTAGGAGCACATTTTCCTGCTTCTTTGTCTATGTAATAATTTTTTGTTGGATAAAGGACTTTGCAATTTCGTACTGAGTGCTGGATTCTGGTGTATTTTTTTTAACCTTTAACTGCCCTTTTTCGGAAGGGCAGTTAAGTTACTTGTTAAGTTAAATTTGATTCTTTGGGGTTTGTTTTTAGGATTTGTAGGTGGGTATCAAATGTCCTTTATCCTAAGGCTAATTTAGCCTCTGCTTTGAAGGCATGGCCCTTCTGCCTTCTCTTCCAAATGCGCTCTGCAGATCTAGCTCCCTGCAGACAGAGTCCAGAGACTCTGTGTGTTGAATGAGTCTCAGCACTCTGTTTGCAGTGAGCATGATCAATTCCTGGTCCTGTGTGAGCTTTTGAAATTGTTCATCTCACAGTTCTCCAGTAATGTCCCTTTCCCTGGAAGCTGTTCTTGTTGGCCTTGTGTATCACTCTATTCATGCCTAGATTGGTATTCAGCCCAAGACTCAAGAGAACCCCTAGTCAAATTCCTACTTTGTTTCTCTCTAATGCTCCCTTCTTTTGAGTACTCTCCCCATGAATCCCAGTTACTCTGGTTTTCCTGAACACCAATCTCTGTCTCTTCTACTCCATGAAATTGTAGGTCTCTGGGTTCTTCTTGCACCACAGACCAGAAATGATCTCTAAGCATAAAGCCTGAGTAATAGTGAGATTTGCCTTATTCACTTCCCCTTTTCTCAGGCATCATAGTCCTATGATGCCTGTTTTCCAATGTCTGAAAAGTTTCCTATGTTTTGTCCAGTTTCTAGGTCAAACTGGTGGGATGGGAATTCCAGACACTCTTGCTTCCTCATGGTTACCTTGAAAAATATCTTTATTTTGTCTTTATCATTGAATAATGCCTTAGTTATGCATACTATGCTAGTGAAAACATATTTGCCCTCAGTACTTTGAAAATGTTGTTCCACTGGCTTCTTATTTCTGTTGTCATTGAGGAGTTTATTGTCCGTCTAATTGTAGATAATCTGTCTTTTTCTCTGAATGCTTTTAAGACATCTTCTTGGCTTGGATGTGGCTTTCTTTGACTTTATTCTTCTAAAGATTTGTTACATTTCCTGAATATATGTATTCTTGTCTCAAATAAGTTCTGGAAAAATCTTTTTTTCTAATATGGCCTTTCTTTCATTTTCTCTATTCTCTTTGTCTTCTAGGACTTTAATAAGAAGTTTGTTCAACTTTTCTTCGTATTCTTAACCTGTCTTTCTTTGCTGTATTCTGGGTACTTTCTTTATGTCTATCTTCCAGGTCACTAATTACTTCTTCAGCTCAGTCTAATATCTCTCTCTCTCTCTCTCTCTCTCTCTCTCTCACACACACACACACATATTCCTCTATATTTTATTTGATTCTTTTTCAAATTCAAATCTTCCTTGTATCTTTTAAGAGTGTCTTATTCCTCATGTTTCTAATTTTATCTTTTATTTATTTGAATATTTTAAACATCCTTATTTTGCACATGGTATTCATTCTTCTGGGTGCCATTTCTCTTGTTCTTGCCTGTTGTGTTTTTGCGTGTGTGTTGTAATTTTAGACTGTGAGCTCATGTTGGTGTGGGATGAGGTGTTGTGTATACTCAGGATATTTGTATTTTCTTCTTCCAGTTCCCCCAAGTGTTACTGTCTAGATGTCACTTTATAATTGTTTCTCGGCTTGCAGTTTCCTGCAATGTACATATAATAGAAATTTAAATCCCAAACCCATTTGAGGGTATGCTTGCTCCCTCCTTTACCACTTCAATTTTAGGCCAAGAGAGACAAGCTTCTTTGTCATCTCTCTTTGATAATGGGCAGGCTCTTTTTCCAATCTACTACTTCACTAAAGATATGGACTTTTGAGGGTCCTGGCCATACGTGGAGGCTTAGGGGGGCCTCAGTGTAAGACCAAAGCCTCATGTCTATCCTTATATGCTTCTTAAGACTTCAGCTCCTTGATGAATAAGACTCACAATGTCCCTAAGGTAGTTGTGGCATCATTGCCATCATTCTGGCTTTTATATACTCATTTATATTTGACTGTTAATTTATTGTGAGCTCATTCAGGTAGGGATGCTCTTTTATTTTAACTAGCATTTCTATGTATTTTATAAAGAAGATGTATTAGTTTCTCGGGGCTGCCATAACAAATTGCCACAAACTGGGTTGCTTAAAACAATAGGAATTCATTCTCTCCCAATTCTAGAGGCTGTAACTCTGAAATCAAGATTTTTTTCAGGGCCCTGCTCTCTTTGAAGGCTCTAGGAGAGCATCCTTCCCTACTTCTTCCTAGTTTCTGGCAGTTTCTGACCATCTTTGACATTTTTTGGTTTGTAGATGCCTCATTCCAGTCTCTACCTCCATTTTCATATGACCTTCTCTTGGGTGTGTCTGTGCTCAAATCTTTTTTTCCTTATGAAGACACCAGTCATTGAATTTAGGGCCCACCCTAATTTAGTATTGTCTTATCTTAACTTGATTACATCCGAAAATACCTTATTTTCAAATAAGGTCACATTTATAATTTCCAGGTGGATAAGAATTTTTGAGGGACATGATTCTACATGCACAGAAGGTTTTCAAGCTGCCTAGTCTGCCACAATTTTAGAAGTTCAAATCCTGTGTGGGAAACTGGGACCAGCAGGCAGCTGAATCTGTAGGAAGATCCTGGGCTGGAAGGCACAGGCTGGGCTCTGGTGAGGAGGGAGGCAGCATGGCTGTTCCCTGAAGCTCAGGGAGGGTGGCTTGCCACCCTTAGGGCAGAGATGGTGGCTACCTTCTGTCAGCACAGTGGGGGCCTCAGTTGCTGGCAGGCTTCTGGAAAAACCCAGGGTCTGGGGACCAAAGTTCCAAACCAGGACTAGGCTTTGTAGGTGGGTGGGTGGGGTTGGATGGGAGAGGGAATTTGGAGCACAGAACATTCTAGAGAACAGAAGAGGTAGAGTGCAAAGTGCAACTAGTTGTCTTTGGTTCTTGAGGAAGAGCACAAACACAGAGTTCTCTCGAGAGATGAAAGGGATGAGGTTTGAAAGCGCTAGTATGTTCATCATTTTCCTTGAGCTTCCTTTGGCTCATTTCACTTCCCTTGGTGGTGCATATGGGGCAGGGGCTGTTCACTAGGATGTAGACATCACAGGTGCCTGGGGCTTTCCTTTGAGTCCTGACAGAGATGGGCTTTTCTCTTTCCTTGGTCACTTTCCAGACACATGGAGAGCTGGCCTTTCAAGGGTTAGGCGAACAGAAGGGAGTCCTTGGGAGGGCAGAGCAGAGACAAGACTTGAGTCATCCCAGAGTTAAGGGCAGTCGGTCTGAGCAGGGCCAGGTGATACTCTTCCCTAAGACTGGACCTGGACAGGACCCCATCTTCCATCCTTCAGGACCCTAACTTACTTTTTAGTGCTTCTCCCATTCCAGTCATATGGATGGGGCAAACTCAGTGCGACTGAAAGATTGACTAGGGCCAGGGATGGGGAAGAAGAATGGATTCTAGGGGGATGGCAGAGGTGTTAGAGAAGGATGGGATGATGGTGGGGAAGAGGACGAGAGAGGAGTCTCTTCTGCCCATTCAAGATAAGCTCACCTGGCCCAGTGGGAAAATTAAAGGACCATTTTGCTTCAACCTCTGGACTTCGTGTGTGTTCAGTGGTCTAATAGGAAGATTTTGGGGGCACAGTCTCTCTCTTGCTTAGCAAAGGGTCCTGCACTCACTCCCCAGCGTAATGGCAGGGGTTCTTTGTGCCCAACTGTAAGCCCAGCTCCGCAAGGTACTGGAACATGAGATAAGTGTGACTTCATTCTTGTCCTCAAGGAGCTCAGATATGCAACACTGTGTCAGACCCTAATTTTACAAGCTCTCAGCATGACTGGTTTTTGGAACATTTCTGTGGTTGGCTGAGTTCCCCCTCTCTTAGCCCCCTAAGGGATACCTCAAACATGGGAGGGAACTGGCACTTCTATTGCCCCATCTCATTAATAAGTTTAATTAACCCAAGGCAACATTTACCAATGTTAATTCCAGATTGGGAGCATGAAGTGAAGCATGCTGGCAAATTTCACCCTCATGAGACTCCTCCAGCTTGCTCTCAACAGCCAAAAATGGATAAAACCTATACCCTTGGGTTTTGCAACTGGTGACACATGCCTGTCCACTGTTGCTCACGTGGGCTCACTGATTTGCAGGAGACAATGCTGCTTAAGTGTATCCTTTCAGGGTTGTCACTGTGCCTTTCTGCAGAAGCATTTGCACCTCTCTGCTGTGACCCTCCATGTTGCAAGCAGGGGCCCGGATGCAGACCTGCACCAGTGTTCCCAGCTGAAATCCCAGGCAGAGGCAGTGTCCTGCCTTCCTGTGACCAAAGTGAGTCACTGTGGGGACAGACAGGCCTGCTTAGCAAGGCTCTGCCTGTGTTTCTCCTGGCCACTCAGCCCAGCTCCGTGTGCAAGGAAGGATGGAAACAGTGCCCATGGCAACCCCTGAATGTTGGCTACTGCTCCACCTCACATTGAACCATTTCCAATAGACTTTTAGCAGACTCGACCTAGCAGTTTTGGAAACTCGTCTGTGAATTCCATCTGGGCAAAGTCACGGAGCCCACCAAGGGAACTGGGGTCTGTAGAGATGCCTTTGCCAGTAGACCTGGGCCACTCTCTTTGGCTGTGGGGAGGCAGAAAAGTGATGGACTGTACCCATGACTGGTAAACAAAGCCTCACGTGGGCAGAGGGGAGAGGTCAATGTCAAATGCATGATGTGGGCCAGGGAAGGGCTATCCCACTGCTCCCTGAGAGGCGAGTCAGGCTATGAGTAATGAGAAGGGAAGAACTGCACTGGGGCCAGCCAAGGCCATGCAGGCTGCAGACCACCCCCTGCCCAGCTCAGAGACTCCCTGGTCTCCCTGCCTTCTCTAAGCCTCGTCTGAACAGAGACTGAGCTCCCACTATATGAGTTGTGTTTGAGATTTAGACCAACATGAGAAAGGGCCCAGAGCTGGAAAGTAAATCAGCATGAACAGTGAAAGGCTGGCTCAGTTAACTCTTCATTTAAGTACCAGAAAACCCAGCTCAAACTGGTTTAAGCAGTAAGTGTTTGAGTGAATGAAGAAATAAATGAAGAAGGCATATATTGACTTATGTCGCTGGAACATCCAGGAATTGATGGATTCATTGTTGTCAGGGCTTGATTTCTCTTTTTCACCTCTTTTCTCCTGCATGTTGGCTTCTTTCTCAGGTTCTATTTGTTGGCAAAGTGGCTGCCAGCAGCTCCAGGCTCGAAAGCATCCCTGGTTCAAGTACAACAGAAAGGAGAGAAGGCCTCTGGGTGGAATTTTCTCAAATTACTGC
Source organism: Macaca fascicularis (assembly GCF_037993035.2). Classification (NCBI taxonomy): domain Eukaryota; kingdom Metazoa; phylum Chordata; class Mammalia; order Primates; family Cercopithecidae; genus Macaca; species Macaca fascicularis. The sequence goes on along the minus strand of NC_088383.1, from coordinate 133,296,841 downwards.
ACTTACCCAGGCTGGAGTGCAGTGGCGTGATCTTGGCTCAATGCAGCCTCGACCTCCTGGGCTCAAGTGATCCTCCCACCTCAGCCTCCCAGGTACCTGGGCCTACAGGTGTGTGCCACCATGCCTGGTTAATTTTTTGTGGAAATTGACTTTCGCCACACTGCCCAGGCTGGTCTTGAACTCCTGAGCTCAAGTGATTGGCCCACCTTGGCCTCCCAAAGTGATGGGATTACAGGTATGAGCCACTGCACCCAGCTGGGAAGAAGGAATTTGTAAACAAATAATCTTGTCCTGGGAGCAGTGGGCATTTGTCCTATCTGGATGGGCCACTCTTCCCTCCCTGATAAGCAGAGATGGGGCAGAAGTTCTGAAGGCAGAGACTGGCCTGGGAGTGGAGGTCTGTAGAGTATAGAATGGGGAGGAGACCGTGACCAGAGAGGCAGGATCCAAAGGTCAAACTGAAATCCAAAAAGGTGAAGACAGCCCAGTCGTCACTGATCTGTTGAGCTGAGCAGAGGTAAACCTGGCGCCCCAATATCAGATGAGTCAGAGATGCCAGGCCTAGGTGGAAAGGTCAAAGTCAGAGGTTGGGGTCAGAGCTGAGTCGTCCAGTGCCACTGGCTGAGTGGGGGTGAAGGGGATGCAGATAGGACACCAGATGTGGGATCTCCCTGGAAGATCTTGCCTCATTCCTTAGGAGGCAAGGAACAGAGAGACAATACCCCATGGGAAGTGCTGGATGAGTAAATGGAGTCAAGGCAAAGGAGAAGCTCACTGTCGTCGGGATGATCAGGAGATGGTTGAGGAGAAAAAGATTGAAGCAGCCCCTGGAAGGATATGTAGACATTCACTGTTGGAAAGGTGGTGGGAGGCCTTCCTGGCCAGGAAAACAGCTTGAAGAAGATGGAGTGTTGGGAGAGCACTGGAAGGGGAATGGGTGGAAGTCTTCACACCAGATGGAGGGAGCATAGATGTCTTCACACCCAAAGAGGAGACCGTAGAAGTCTTCACACCAGACAGGGAGAGTGTAGAAGCCTTCCCACTGGAGAAGGAGAGCATGGATGTTTTCACACCCAAAGGGAGAGCGTGGAGGTCTTCATACCAGACAGGGAACATGTGGAAGTCTTCACACCAGACAGAGTGTGGAGGTTTTCACACCCAAGGTAGAGAGCGTGGAGGTTTCCACACCCAAAGCAGAGACTGTGGAGGTCTTCACACTAGATGGGCAGAGTGTGGAAGTATTTTCACCGGGATTTAGTGTGCAGTGAGAAGCAGTGTAGCCTGAAGAGGGAACTGTGGATCCCAGGATCTGAGAAATGGGGCCCAAGTTTGAGTGAGCTGATTTCTGAGACAGCATCCAGGCTGGAGGGGCTGGCCTGAGATGTAGCTGGTAGGTGGGACATGGAAGCCGAGTTCACATCATCATTCTCCATACAGGTGGAGCTAGGGTCTTGGGGTGGGGTCTAGGGTCCTCTTGGAGGGGGACATGGTGGTGGGAAGCCACGTGTGCACAGTGGGGTGAGTGCGGAAAGTGGTCAGCTCTTCCTGTACGCCTGGGAGCAGCGGGACCTGTCTGCCTGGGCTGCCAGGCATGCAGCCAGCTCCTACTGCAGGAGGGCCTGGCCTGAGCAGTGGCCAGCCAGCTGTGGGAGGCTCCAGTTCTGGGGCTGGGCTCTGTTCGGCACTGGCCTGGAAGGTTTGGAAGCTCAAGAGCCAGCCTGAGGGGGGTCCCTCCCACTAGCCAGGGAAACTGGGGGGCAGGACAGAGCTTTTGGGCCACACAGGTCCTTGGGAAGGACTAATGAACCCACTGTCCGTTCAGTCACTCATTTAGTTTATTCTTTTAATCTTTTCATACCTTAGTTTTTGTATTCAGGCAGCAGATATTTGTGAGGTGCTGTGTCAGGGTCTGTGGCCAGCAGACAAGGTCCCTGCCTCTTCCTGCGGTACCCACGGCCTGGAGAGGGAGACAGCCAGCCAGCAGGCTCTTCCCTCCCAGAGTGACAGGAGCAGTGTGGGGCCTTCAGAGAGAGAGGGAAGGGCATCTATCCCTGAGTGGGCATAGTCAGAGAGGGCCGCCTGGAGGAAGTGACACCCAGGCTGAGGCTTGAAAGGCCGGTGAGAAGTGAGCAGCGTGAAGTGGGTCGTGGGGAAATCTGAAGTGCAGGGCACAGGCTCGAAGGCAGGAGAGGGTAGCCCAGGGCCTGGGGGAGCAAGGAGCCCAGCACTGTGCTGTGCTGCAGGGCCCTGGCCTGGGAGCAGGTTGAATTTTCATCCCTCCTCTCCCCATGGTCATGGCTACTGCTAATTCCTCCATTGGTGCTGATGGCCTCAGGCCTGGGGTTGGCTCTGGGGTAGGGTCTGGGGTGTCAATTCTGACTCCTGATGGGGCTAACTCTGGGACTGAAAGCCCTGTTGTGTCCTGGGGACCATGGGGCCAGAGCATCTGCAGTACCTGGACAGATCCCAGCTCTGAGGAACCTGAAAAAAACATGGCATGCCTAGAAGGATGAGCGTGGCTGGGACTTACATTTGAGAACCCAAAGATGACAAATATTGCTGTCTAATTCCAGGATGGTGGAGGGAGGCAGCCAGGGTGGGAGGATCTGAGCCGGGTGTGCAAGTGGGTGCCTGCTGGGGAGGTGACCTCCTCCGTGGGTGGGCCGCACCTGCCAGCAGCTGTGGGTGCCAATGAAGGCCAATGAGGTTTATTTCCCTGCGACTTAACTTGCCTCATTCTCCTGAGCACCTTGGTGCAGATGAAAGAGGACGAAGCGTCACAGTCTCACTGGCTGAGGATCAAACACAGTGCAGATGTGGTGTGGCGAGCACCAGCTGTGGGCAGGGACCTTCTCTGTGCATGACTCCCAAGCATGGAAACATGCTCAGCTGTGCCAGAAACTGACCAACTGACGACAAATCAATATATCAATGTGATCAGCTGCCTCCTGCCAGGGAGGTAAGAATGTTCCATGAGAGCAGGTCCTCTTCCAAGCAGGAAGGAGCAGTTTTTCCGTTTCCAGCCTCCTTGGCATCCCTGAGGCTTATGGCCTGCTGTGTGCCTGGTGGAGGGGAAAAGGTCTCTCTTGATCACCCGTAGCATTTAGGGAGCCGCTGGCAGGAAAGGCCAGGACTTGATGCTGGCTCTGCACGTGCACCGCTGAGCTTTATGCTGGGTCAGTTTTGAAAGTCCTGCTCCCCATTGACCATGCAGCCCCATGCCTCTTCCACCATGGAGGCGGACAGCGGGGCCCCAGGGAATCTCCAGGGCCAGGCAGGTGGCTGGCCGTTGGCAATGTGGGCTCAGATTTGCTTTTTTTTTTTTTTTTTTGCCATAGAGTGTCTGAGAGTTTTTCAGTGGGCTTAGCTGCTGCACAAGCCTGAAGAGGGAGGCTTTGAAAGAGGGGGTGGGAAGCTTGTGTCTGCAGGCTTGGCTCTGGAAGATGGTGCATGGGGAGGGGGACCCTCGGCCTGTACATCTTGGACAGGGTCAACTGCAGAAGGTGGGCACTCAACTGGCCGGCAGGGATGGTCTGGGTGGAGAAGACAGCCGATCTGGGTCCAGGCTCTGCAGGGTTTTTATTGAGAACTATTAGACGCATTTCCTTTAAGAGGGTGCGGACGGAGCTGGCAGCATCTGGTGGATACCACCGGGCTTTGCAGGCGAGAGGTCAGACCAGGGAGGCCACAGGGTCCAGGAGGGGCCCCAGGTTCCCTCAAATTTGTTAGAGCCCAAGCCTGGGATGTCAGAGGGACGTCTTGGTGACATGCTGGGGAGCTGGGTGCAGTCTTGTGAGAGTGTAGATTCGGGGTGCATTCCAGCCCTGCTGTGTAACTGGGCAAGTGGCCCAGGCCCCTTGAGATTGGACTTCCCTGTTGCGGGATTATGTAAAGTTCCTAACAGAACCTCTCTGCTCCTGAGTACCTACTGCGTGCCAGGCCCCTTGCATCTCTCATAGGATCGTGTCCCATCTTGGAGGTGGGCACGGCCTCATTTCATGGAGGAGTTTGATGAGGCCTTGGGAAGGTCGTTAACTTGCCCACACCTGGAGACCTAGAACTGTACCTGGTCTGTCTGGCTTCAAGTCTGGGCTCTTTTCCCACCCTGTGTGGCTTTAACATGTGGGACTGTGTGTAGCTTTGTGCTGGTCACATAGTGGGTGCTCAGTGAACATTAGTAAGGTCCCTTCCTCTCCTTCCCTCCTCAGAGCCTCTTTTTCCTCCACCCTCTGGCTATGCTCAGCTCCATACACATTTATTGGGGGCCTCATAGGTACAGGCAGCTGAGCCCAGGAAAAGACCTGTGCCTCACTTCTGCAGGGCAGAGGCTGCAGGGAAGAGGCTCCCCACCCTGCAGCCCTGCTTTCCACCCCCAGGGTGTGGCCATGTGGCGAGTTCTTGTAAACAGAATGTGAGTGGAAGGGTGACGTCATTAAATGACATCATCAGAGGTGACTTCATTAAAAACTGGGTGTGCCATCCCCACAGAGAGGATTCCAAGGGCCAAGGGGAGGGTGGGGCTACAGGATGGATGGAGCCTGGATCCTAAACGAGCCCGGGGAAGGCTGCCCGGCCAGGAGCATCGACACCGGATGTGACCTGAGACCTCGGCTGTTACTGTGTTAAGCCACTGAGACAGCAGCTAGCATCACCTTAACTAATCAGGAAGTCCACCGAGATGGCGACAGAAGACCGCCTTTCCCTCTGGGAGTTCACGAGTGCAGGAGGAGATAAGGCAAACACAAGACAGCTGTAACTAAAAGTGCATGTCGGAAAAGGACATGGGGGAGCTGGAGGCGGGAGAGTTCTCGTGGGGGATCAGGGAAGAATTCAACCCATGTGGCCAGGAAGAGGCCATTTCAAAGTTGCTACAGCAGAGGAAGGGAGCCCCGTCTGAGAGCTAAGCCCAGGTGCTATGTCTGAGGACCCCAGGGAGTAGTGGGGCCAGTTGGCGCAAGACTGAAGAGGATGGGCTTGATTTTGTAGGCAGTGGGAGCCATAGAAAGTTAGCAAGAGAGAGCATGCCAGAGGCCCTGTGCTTTAGGCAAATCTTTCTATTTGCTGTTCAGTGGCTGCCTGGAGCAGGAGATGTCGGCATGGGAGACCAGCAGCGTGCGGGAGGAGAGGAGCTCTGAGAGAGTGGACTCTCAGGACCTGGAGACAGAAGAGGGGCAGTGAATGAGGGCAGGCAGCCATGTGAGAGGTCTCTCTCCTCTCTTCCAGGCTGTGCCCCTGGTGCGGGGGTGGCACCCTTTATAGAGATAGGGAGCCAAGGGAAGGAGCAGCAGGATGCTGAGGGGGACTGTGCCGGAGTCTGTTGACCCCAAGGTGGATGAATGGCCCTTCCTGTGGTCTGAGGCCAGGTCTTGGGAACCAGCCTCAGGGTTCTGCCTTTCTCTTTGGTGTGGTCTGGAGCTTGTTACTGCCAGGGGCAGGTGCCTCAGGGTGCGTTAGGTAGTCGAGGGTCCCCAGAATGCCTGCGCAGCCCGGCGCATCCCTCCTGCCTCACAGGTGCCCCGTGCACACTTGCTGGAGTGGATGATGGTTTGGAGAGGGAGTCGCTCTGCAGAGCCTGAACATGCAGGACCGCGGGGTAAAGAAAAGTGATGCCGCAAGCACAAACATACCAAGAACTCATCATTTTTGTGTTGCCTTAAAAAATCTATAGACTTTGCTTTTTGCATTTATGAGAAATCTGCCTTGCAAACAGGTTTCAAAAATAATCCCTCTCGCATATCTGTGTCGTGCTCACCATCTGCAGGGACAGGGTGTGGATGTGTGTGCATGGCCTGCGGGTCTAAGCCTGGGACAGAACAGGACAGGACAGGCTTCGGTCATGTCAGGAGGGACGGGGTAACACTTGGAGAGCTCTGCGGTTGGCTGTGAGAAGCAGTGAGTCATGGGGCCACCGCACCAGCCACGGTTGGGGGCCGGAGGGGATGCCGTGCATGGTCAAAGCCTGAAGTCAACCTGCTGATGTCAACCTGGAAGTGTCCGCTGAGTCCATTCCATCCTCTGCTTTCCTGGACTCATGGCCCAGCTTAGGCCCCAGCAGCTCTTGCCTGGCTATGGAAATCTCTGAACTGATCACCTGTGTCCAGTATCTTCTACCACACTGTCCCCAGGCAGATGGTCCTGAAAACCCATCTGCACCCCTGGCCACCACACCGATGATGCTTCAAAACTTCCCTCCATCCCTTAATGTCTACAGGATGAATTTTAATATTCCGGAAAGGTGGCACCCTGTATCCCTCGGCCCTCACCTTATTCACAGAGCTTAGAACCTTTGCAGTATCCCGGGCCTGTGCGCTGCTGCCTGTGTTCCGATGTGTTACTCTTTCTGCAACACATATATTCACTTCTCTCCCATCTCTTTGTCTGGGTGGGGGTGAACCAACAAGGCCCGACAGTAACTAGAATAGCAGTCCCCAGAGGAGATGGGCATCTTTGCACTCGAATGACATGATGGCGTGCCAGCGGGTGGAGTTGGTGGGCGCATGCATGCATGTGCATTGTGTGATGGGTGCACCTTTGCATGCACAGCCTGGCTCCGGGGAAGTTCCCGTGGCAGAAACAGCTTATGCCTGAGCCTTGCTTTGGGCTGCAGCCCCTGCAAAGTGTGCCATTCTTCCTAGGCTGTCCTGACTGTGCCCTGCTGCTGGACATCTAGTCACATCAGCCAACACCCCAAGCAGGAGACTCAAGAATTACTGCACATCCACAAGCACAGCCCCATGGACCCGTGGGTGTGGGAATTGGAGCAGTTATAATTTGCATAGGCCGACCCTCAGACGAGCAGGGAGCTGAAGATTTCTTGATAAGCAGCTGCACCGGTCTTTTGTAGCATAACAATGGGGTTCAGAGAGCAAGCATCTGAGTAGGCCTTGGCTGGGGAGCTTTTGCAGCTGGTTCTGTCTTTGCCAGCCACCGTCACTCAGCAGGCACGCAGGAGACCTCCGCTGGCCTCCCAGGGCCTGTTTACAGCCAACCTGTGGCTCTTCCCGCCAGGCACGTGGCTGTGTCTCATTCTCACCCCAGCACTAAGAGATGGCTGCTTTTATCCCTTATGGTAGATGGGGACCTTAGGGGCTGAGCAAGAGGCCTCACAGGGACTGATGGCAAAGCTGGAATTAAACTTGGGCATCTCTGACTCCCAAACTCTGTTCCCTTCTGCTATACTTGCTGTCCCGGAGCAGTCAGAGAAGAATGGGCTTCACCCCCAGCCCCTTGCCTATCTCTTTTACCCTCAGCCCCAGCCACTCCTCTCAGACCTTCTCTTCTAGGCACAGTAAGCTTAAGTCCAGAGAGGTGCCCAGCTGACAGTGCCCAGCAATGCATGCCCTGTGGTCATTACGTGCATCATGTGGGCAGCCAGCATTTGCTGGAGGCACAGTCCATGCCACAATGTGGTTGTCAACAAAAATGCCGTAGACTGTTCTCCAGGCCCACGCCTCCTTGCCATGCGCTTTGGGAGCCCTCTCATTCTGACCCTGGACTTGGCCCCGTGGCTTGCTTTGGCCAATGGAATGTGAGCAAATATGTTGTGAGTGGAGGCCTGAGAATGCTTTTGCACAGTGGGGCTGGCCCTTTGTTGCTGCTCCTGGAACTCTGCTCCCATGAGAAGATGCCCTGCAAACCTCCTGGGTGATGAGAGACCCGTGACCCAGTTGCATCTGTTGCCCAGTTGCCAGCTTGCCAACTGCCAGGCATGTAAGCAAGGCCATTCTGGATCAACCAGCCACAAGCACACCCACCAGTGGACCACAGATGCAAAAGGGAGCCCAGTGGAGATCCGCTGAGTCAGCCCTAAGCACTGTCCAGCTGACTCACAGAACGGAGAACTAAATAAATGCATGTTGTTTTACTGGGTATATACCCAAAGGATTATAAATCATTCTACTTCAAAGACAGACACACACATATGTTTATTGTGGCACTATTCACAATAGCAAAGACTTGGAACCAACCCAAATGCCCATCAATGATAGACTGGATAAAGAAAATGTGGCACATATACACCATGAAATACTATGCAGCCATAAAAAAGGATGAGTTCACGTCCTTTGCAGGGACATAGATGAAGCTGGAAACCATCATTCTTAGCAAACTAACACAAGAGCAGAAAACCAAACACCACATGTTCTCACTCATAAGTGGGAGTTGAACAATGAGAACACATGGTCATAGGGAGGGGAACATCACACACCAGGGCCTGTTGTGGGGTGGGGGGCTAGGAGAGGGATAGCATTAGGAGAAATACCTAATGTGGATGATGGGTTGATGGGTGCAGCAAACCACCACGTCATGTGTATACCTATGTAACAAACCTGCACATTCTACACGTGTATCCCAGAACTTCAAGTATACATTTAAAAAAATTCAAAAAATATGCATGTTGTTGTAAGCCACTAAATTCTGATGTGGTTTGTTACACAGCCAAACCTAACTGATACTATTGCCATGTAGCAATCCACCCCCACACTTAATTGCTTAAGGCAACCATTTGATCTTGCTCGTGGATATGGGTTGGGGATTTGGACAGGGCACCGTGGGAGCGACATGTCTCTGCTCCATGATGTCTAGGGCTTCGCTGGGAAAACTCAAGGCTGATGACTTGGGGTATTGGCAGCTGAGGACTGGAGTCACATGGAGGCATCTTCATTCATGGCTGCTCACTGACATTGTCTGAAACCTGGCATCACGGCAGGGGCTGTCAGTTGGAGCCCCTACGTGTGGCCTCTCCACGTGGCCTGAGCTTCCTCACAGCATGGTGGCTTCCGGGTACCTGGCCTTTAGTGGATGCCCAGGCTCCAAAAGCGGATACCAGCTAACAAGGTGGAAGGCAGATGCCTTTTATACCCTAACCTTGGAAGTCATGCTGCGTCACTCCTGCTGTCTTCTGTCCATCCCAGGCCAGTGACAAGCCCTCTGCTCCCCGGAGATTCAAGGGAAGGGAATTAGACTCCACTTGGTGGGATAGTGGTGAGGTTCCCAATGAGCATGTGTGGGAAAAGTGCACTGTGGTCGCCCTTGGAAAATACAATCCACTACTCACTGTCTCACCTGGTCCCCGCAATAACCCAGTGCCGGTACTATTATTATCCCCAGTTTGCAGATGAGAAAACTGAGGCCCAGCTCATTGGTCATGGGTGCAAGGCAGCATAGTGAGTGGATGTTGGAGCTGAGTCTGGCTCTAAAGCCTGTGCTTTACCCAAGCCCCTCTACTGCCTTTTACAGAATGCCTTTTTGTACTTGTTTGCTGGCTCAGTGGACTTCCAATTCCTCCGTTTCAGCTTCCTGCTCTGTCTGCACTGTAGCGAGTCACTGTCCAAGAAGCATCTGCACTTCTCAGTGTCTCTTCTGGCTCTGTCAGGGGTCCCTGTCAGTTCTGGGAGTGGCTGATGCTCAGGCTGCCTCCTGCCCGATGAAGGCACCTGTAAAACGTGGTCATGTGGGAATGGCCCAGAGAATGGGAGGTGGGCAGAGCCCTGACTTCGAGCCCAGGTGGGGTTTGGAGGCCGTGCGAGAGGTGGAAGCAGCGGCTCAATGTAGGCTTCCAAGGCCATGCAGGGTCTCCGTGCTAAAAGCAGGATTAGGTTGCGTTCCCTAATCCCGAAGTAATGGAAGTGAAAACGTGTGGACAAGCGGGGTGTGGTGGCTCATGCCTGTAATCCCAGCACCTTGGGAGGCCGACGCGGGCAGATTACCTGAGGTCAGGAGTTCGAGACCAGCCTGACCAACATGGTGAAACCTTGTCACTACTAAAAATACAAAAATTAGCCAGGCATGGTGGTGCACACCTGTAATCCCAGTTATTCAGGAGGCTGAGGCAGGAGAATCACTTGAGCCTGGGAGGCGGAGGTTACAGTGAGACGAGATCACACTGCTGTACTCCAACCTGGGCAACAGAGCGAGACTCTGTCTCTCTCTTTCTCTCTCTCTCTCTCTCTCTATATATAAAATATATATTATATGTGTGCATATATAATATATATATTATATTTGTGTGTGTATATATACACATATATATAAATTTGTGACTGACCACTGCCCTGTCTCCTACAAACACCGATCAAGTTTGAAGGTACCTAGCTGGTAGACAACTGAAATCCCTAGAGGATGGAGATGGGGGTCAGATCTCTGCACTTCAAAAGACCTTTGTTTCCTGTGTTACAAAAAGAATTATTATGTGAGTATTTGCAGCCCTGTTTCCACCTCTAACCCTCCTCCCAGCCCACTCAAAATTCTTCCTTTGCCCACTGGCATTATCCTCCTGTTGAAGGACCCAGGCTGGGAGTGGGGTTCTGTGAGAGGGTTTTGGATTTTTATTGACATATGAAATACACTTGTGATATGTGTTGATGGACAAAATACCCACTAGCAGGAGAATGGAGGACAGGTGTCACACAAACTACAGGACGCTCCATGAAATGTGAACTTCAGATACACAAAGAATACTTCCCAGGGTGAGTATGTCCCACAATGTAAAAGCTCATGTGTCCTAAGTGTACAGCTTGACAAATTTTCACAAAGTGTGACCAGCCCCCAGATCAAGAGAGAGAACATTCCAGGCTCCCAAAATGCCCCTCGTGTCTCTTTTCAGTAACTACCCACCCCACCCATTAGCTTGACTTCTTACAGCGTGGATGAGCTTTGCCTGTTTTTGGAAGATCACACACAAGGCACCATCCAATTTGTATAATTTTGTGTCTGGCTTCTTCTGCTCTTCCTTACGTCTGTGAGAATCACCCGGGTTGTACACAGCAGTTGCTCATTTTGGGTGATATTGCTGTATGGGACCTGCTTGTACTATAAAAATTATTGTCGCCTTTCTGAAATTCACATTTAACGGGGCATCCTGTATTTTATCTAGCAATTGTATTCCATTCTCCTGTTGATGGACGTTTCGTAGTTTTCAGTTTGGGGCTATTTTTAATAAAGCTGTTATGAATATTCTAGTACATATCTTTTGGTGAACATATGGACATATTTCTTTTGTGCATTTACCTAGAAGTGGAGTTTCTGGGTCATCAGGAACACATATGTTCAGCTCGGTATATCCTGCCAGACACTGTTCTAAATGGGACCAATTTATACTCCACCAGCAGCCTGTGAAAAGTCCAGTTGCTCGACATCCTTGCTGATCTTGGTATTTTTCTGTCTTTTTCATTTTAGCTGTTCTGCTGGGGGTGTTCTGTTTTAACTTCATTGCTGTTTATCACTGATGGTTCGTGGAGCTGAGCACCTTGTCCCGTGCTTAGTGGCCCTTTGGGTCTCCTCTCTCAGGAGGGGCCTATTCCAGCATGGTACCCATTGTTTGCTGGCTGTTGTTATTATTTTCTTGTGACCAGGTCTTGCTACATTGCCCAAGCTGGATGCAAACTCCTGGGCTCAAGTGATCCTCCTTTTCAGCCGCCTAGTAGCTGGGATTGTAGGCCACTGGGTCCAGCTGGCCCATGGTTTTCTAGGAATGTCTGCCTTTTAAGAAATTACTTTGTAGGCATTTCTTAAATGGTCTGGATACAAGTTGTTTGTCAGATATATGTCAAATATCTTCTCCAGGGGAGAATTTTGGAGAAGAGCTGAGAGAGAACTTCTGGTTAGTTGTAGGCCTTGCAGGTAACTCAGAGGAGGAATTGGGTGGGAAGAGGAGGAGTAAGAAGTGCTGCGGGAAATGAATTGCGTGTCATCTAATGGCCTTGGAGAGGCACAAGTGAAGACCACAGTGTGTTTCCTTTGGCTGCCTTCTTCATTCTGAGAATGAATCATTTGGGACCCTGTGGTATATTTAGATGGACATGAGGGCATGGATGGGTTTCCCTGTATTGAGCTTATCATGCATCTTAAGCTGGGAAGCACTTCCTGCAAATGTGTCTGTCTCCACACAGATGGTATTGCATATTTCCGTACTCTGAGGGCAGAGGTCACCCTTCAGGGAATGGAGATCCCTATTTTGCATACAGGTATGAACATCTAAGAACAGACATTAGATAAGAGTAAGTTGTTTAGTATTTGAACACCAGTGGACTAAAAGTTACACTTAATTCATAAATCAAGACTGCACAGCAGATGATATTTATGGCAACTCTTGCTGGAGGAAATATTAAAAGTTGTAAGAATTTTAAATGCTGTAACATAAAATGCTACAATCTCTGGTCATAATTGATGACTTCCTCTTGTATGTATTGAATAAATTAATTTCACTGCTCTATAGATGACATTAATATGCTTTTATAATTAATTTAGTTCTGAGAGCTGCTTTGGGTGCCAGGATTTTATTGGAGGGAGAAAATGGCTCAAGGAAGAAGGTGAGATGTGAAGAATAATTTTGAAATCAGATAAAGAATAACATTCTAATAGGAAGTAGCATGCTTGGCATGACCCTGTTGTAAAAGAAAATACACCAGGAAATTGCTCAGAGGCAGATATTAAGGTCATGAATGTGTGCATGTTTATGATATTGCTGCCTTTTCATTGGGATTCTGTATTAGTTTGTTCTCATGCTGCTAATAAAGACCTACGTGAGACTGGCTAATTTATAAAGGAAAGAGGTTTAATTGAATCACAGTTCAACATGGCTGGGGAGACCTCAGGAAACTTACAGTCACGGCAGAAGGGGAAGTAAACACATCCTTCTTCACGTGGTGGCGGGAGACAGAATGAGAGCCAAGTGAAGGGGGAAGCCCCTTAAAACCATTGGGTCTCGTGAGAACTAACTCACTATCATGAGAACAGGATGGGGGAGACTGCCCCCATCATTCAATTATCTCTACCTGGTCCCCCCCACAACATGTGGGGGTTATGGGAACTTTGATTCCAGATGAGATTTGGGTGGGGACACAGTCAAACCATATCAGATCTTCATGTGCTAGTCTAGCGGGTAAGAATGGAGTATTATAGAAAGCCTGCCCCTCTGGTGGGGATCATGGAACTGCCTCAGAACTCGAACCTTCTGTGTCTCGAACCTTCTGTGTCTTCCAAAGCTGCTCTCAATAGCAGGATTCTGAGGCGCCCAGGACGGGGCACTAAATTATCAGGATGCCAGCTTCTTAGAAAGCAGACTCTTTCCCAGTAGGTTTCTTACAATGAAAATAACCAAAATATAACACAGAGCTCATTTTATCTTGCCAGGCACCGTGCTAAATTCTTTGTATTTATTTTATTATTAATAATCATTTCTTTAATCTTAAAAAAGCGTTTAACTTATTAAGAATGCATGCTTATTAGATCTTCTTTAGAAAATATAGTTCGACAAATTCAGCCATAATTTCACCCCCAGAAAGTGTCATTCCCACTGCTCTGGTTTAGGAGGGTTTTGGAAGCTAGAGCCCTGTACACTGGTGGATATTAGGCCAGGCCTTTTTTTTTTTTTCCCAAAAGTTTCCCTTTCCAAAATGTGAAGGACTAGTAGTTTGCTTGGAGAGAATCTTTTCTGTTTTCTTCTCTCTCCAGTGCTTGAGTATAAGATATTGCTTGATTTGAAAAACTGTATTTCATTAAAAAGCCCTCAAGACATGGTCAGTTCAGATGCAATTGTGGGAAAGGAAAATGATATTTTTCTATTTCTGAGAAGCACGAGTTGAGGGCTCAACACACAGTGAATGCCCAGGAGCCGACGTTAAACAACTGAAAAGATTAATTGGAAAGAGGGATCCCCAAACACAATTTCCCCTGACTTAATATTTCACTAATGAAGTCAACCCTGACTGAGCACAGGCCACATGCCGGGCACAGGGAGGGTGCTGGAGGCTGCTGTGTGGTATCTACCTGTTGTGTATGTGTTGGGCATACATGTGAGTGCATGTGTAGTGGTGTGTGATGTGTGCATCTGAGTGTGTGTGCGAGTGTGACTTGTGTGTACTCACGTGTGTGCGAATGTGTGCTCATGCGGTTGTGTGTGTGTGTGTGCAAGTGTGTGAGGTTGTGACTCTATGAGTGTGTTTTCATGCATGTGTGTGTGTGTGACTGTGAGTGGGTATGTGTGCGTGTGTGCAGGACGAGAGGAGCAGATGCAAAGGGAAATAAATGCTGCTATGGGAGCCCAGGGGGCTTGCCAGGGAGACTGCATGAGACCTGCACACGGCACTCTCTTCCTTTGATTTGCAAATCCCTCCTGGAGCTCCCTTCCCACCTCCTTTCCTCCTCTATTGCTCTAAACTCTGAAACCAGAATTGCTTGGGGTTCTTCATATAACCTCTCAACAACCCTACCCTTCCAAGGGAGGACAAACTGACTTTCAAAGCCAGTATCCCCAATCTCAAGTCCTGGTCCCTCAACTGGACTTGTGGCAAAATGTTTAGAGAGCATGGTAGGCAGCCTTCAAGATGGCTGCCTCCTGAAATTCAGGCTTTTGTGAGATCCCCTCCCCTTGAGGATGAGCGGGGCCTGTTGATTCTCTTCTCTTCATATTCATAGAAGATGGCAGAAAAGACAGAATATGACTTCCACGATTAAATTACAAAAGGACTTCTGTCTTAGTGATCTCTCTCTGTCTCAGATCGTAAGCTGCCATGTTGTGAAGACACTCAGGTGGAAAGGCCCTGTTGTCATGTGAGGCACTAACTCTCAGTACCTCGGAATGTGACTATAATTGGTGATAGGATTTTTAATGAGATAATTAATTAAAATGAGGTCATTAGGGTTGGCCCTAATCTATTATGACCAGTATCCTTATATGAAGAGATTAGGAACAGAGGGGAAGACCCTGTGAAGACATGGGGAGAAGATGGCTGCCTACAGGCCAAGGAGAGAGGCCTCAGAAGAAACCAACCTAGCAACACCTTGAACTTGGACTTCTAGCCTCCAGAATTGTAAGAAAATAAACATCTGTTGTCTAAGCCATCCAGTGTGTGGTATTTGTTACGGCAGCCCTAGCAAACGAATACAGGCCCAATACCATGTCAGTGAGCTTGGAGGTCCAACAGCCACATGAGTGAGCTTGGAGTGGGATCTCCCAGCCCCTATCACACCTTGAGGTAATCACAGCCCTGGTTAATGACGCTCCTGCTGCCCGTGAAAGAACCTGAGTGGGAGGTGTCAGTGAAGGCACATCTGGACTCTCGATCCACATGGTGCCTTGGCTCTCCTGTGAGATAGTGAATGTTGGTTGTTTTAAGCTGTTGAGTTTTAGGGTAATTTGTTTTACAGCAAAGGAAAATGAATATGCCTCCTCATCCTTCAGGGCTAGCATGACACATATTTCGTTGACGGAACCAAGGCACTTTTGAGGGTGAAAAGAAATTCTAAAATAACAAGAAATTTATATATTTTGGAAATATTTCTTGATTGACAAGTTGTTTTTTATTATTTTGGTTCTATAAATGGTTCTACAACAAACTATTTTCAACAATAAAATTCTTTCTAAAACAAAAAGTAACAGCTGGGCATGGTGGCTCATGCCTATAATCTCAGCATTTTGGAAGGCCAGGGCCAGAGGATCACCTGAGCTCAGGACTTCGAGAGCAGTCTGTGCAACATGGCAAGATTCCATCTCTACAAAAAATAAAAAATAAAAAAATTAGTTGGGCATAGCAGTGCCTGCCTATAGTCCCAGCCACTAGGGAGGCCAAGGTGGGAGGATTGCTTGAGGCCAGGAGTTCGAGAAACATATGGTTAATGAATTTGAAATTATTGACATCTGTACTCCGCTCTTCACTATAGATCATAATATTTTGAATTGGGAAAATATTCTCTCTACAGATGTTGAGGCCCTAGTCAACTCAAGGGAAATGAAGGATATTTTCAATGCTAACTTTTTGACGTTAAAATGTGAAACTCTTTCAGCCTAAATATTTTACCATATCCTGTCTTTTTGCCTCCTTTCAGAGTAACTTTCTTCAGCAAATATTTTTACAAGACAAAATTCATCAAATAAGTCATATTTATTTGTGATTCTTTCAAATGCTTCGTTAAATTTGGAAGCTGCAAAGTTGTATGCTTTCTCAGTTTCGTGCCCTCCTGGAACAACATATTTCTTTCTAATTAAAATAGAAGCTCCATCAAAAGAGTCTTGTCACAAGTCAAGATATTCTGAAATATCATTATAGAATTTCCACGTTGAGGTGTAATTGTTTAACGTGCTGAGTTTCTCCTTTTTTTTTTTTTTTTCTTTTAGGGATAAATTCCAACGTCTTTTCATTTGTAGGCTTTGTTTTCAATTACTGCAATTCTTTCAAAACTTCAAAAACTGAAAGATCATGTGTTGAATAATCTGATCAAGCATCTCCAATTTTTTGAAAAGCATGTATCCAAAATTTAGAGGACTCATTTACAAAAAAGTTTAATATTGTCACAGGATACTCAGATTGACTTCAAAAGCTCAAACTTTTCTAAAATCTGATATATGGCAGGCAGCAAAGAGAGAAAGCACACGACCCATGCTGTAGCATGGTTTTTTCCATCTTTAATCAGCTTTGTCACAAAATTTTTGTTATGTAGCATATATATATATATAAAATTTGTAAATGTTGGCAACTACAGCTTTTACTTAAATTGTTAGAATATCACAGTCTATTTGGAACCAATTATAAATTATATGTGAACCATCACCAATTCCAAGTAAATTTCCACTTCATAGGTTTTTTAATTTAGTAAGAATACTGTTTTTACCATGACATCGTGCTTTACCAAAAGCTGTATTTTTATTATCATTGCAAAACAAGTACTATTTAGCCTCAATGTCAACCTTTAAATGCAATTTACAATAGTATAGCATAGAACTTTATTTTTCTTCCTGGAACTTTTAATTGTTTTTCTTTTCTTTCTTTTTTAAGAGATGGGATCTCGCTCTGTTGCTCAGGCTGGAATGCAATGGCACTATTATAGCTCACTGCAGCCTCTGTCTCCTGGTTTCAAGTAATCCTCCTTCCTCAGCCTCCCCATTAGCTGCCACTACAGGTGCTTATCACCATGTCTGGCTAATTTAAAACCCTTTTTAGAGATGGGATCTTGCTATGTTTTTTTCTTTTTGACAAGAGAACTACAGTATATACCTCGATTATGTCTTTAAACTATCTAGTCTCCAACCCTACCTTTTGTTAAAGAAAATGAGAAAATGTTCTCTTCTTAAAGGTTCCCCACCCCACCTCTGCCCCTACTCCCCCACCCCTAGGGTTCTCTTACCCCTTGTTAGGATCTGGATAGATTTTTTTTTCTAGTTCTGTTATCTAGAAGTTTTTCTTTGGATGCCTGGGATATGTCTACCCTGTTTTTAGAATTCCCATATCTTTTTTCTCGCTTAGATACCTTCTTCATTTTGCTGGAGAATATCCTGAGAGTATTTTTCAAAAAGAATATTCGGGATGCAGATTTTTAAGTATTATCGTGCCTGAAAATGTTATTTTGCCATACACTTATTTAATAGTTTTTATTCAAAAACAGAATTGTAAGTTTAGAGTTTTATTTCTTTAATGAGAACTTGGGATCATTGCTCTAGTCTGGTTTTCAACGTTGCTGATAAGAAGTCACACTCCAACATGATTATAATTCCCTTGCCAATAATCTGTTTTTCCCATCTGGAAGCTTTTAAAATCTTCTCCTTGTCCTTGGAGTTCCAGTTTTCATGACAGTTTATCTGGAGGCAGGTCTTTCTTCATTTATTCTGCTTGGTATCTAGAAGGTCCGGTCAACCAGAAGATGTGTAGATTCCTGCAGTACTTGGGAGATGCTATACTCTCATTTGTATAACGTATATATTTTCTCCATTTTATTTTTTCTGTAATTCATAGTAAATGAATATAGAACTTCATAGATTGAGCTTATATATCTCAGGTGTTTTCTCTTGTATTTTTCTCTTTGTTTTGTTGATATATATTCTGAGAAATTTCTTCAACTGTACATCTTTTTCCATGAAATTTTTCTTTTAGCAATTGTACTTCTGAGAATTCTTTCTCGCTTTCTCATCGCTCCATTTTAAGCAGAGCCTGTTTTCTTTTTAGGGACACAATACCTTCTTGACTTTCTCTAAAAGCACTAACTTTTTAAAAGTTCCTTCCTGTTCTTTGCATTTTGTTTGTTTGTTCTTACCTTCCGCATGGTTGGTGTCCTTCATTACCTGGTTTGGTTGTCGTATTTATGAAGAGAGAAGGGGGGAGTGATGAACATTTGGAGTTGGTGGGGGTTTCTTCGTCTTTAGGGCAGATGCAGTTTGGTACCTGGGGGGCCTTAACAACCTGAACATTTATTGATTCCTTCGGCACCTGGGAATGCTATTCTATCGTTTATGTACTTTACACATTTTCTCCATTCCCCCCGCCTAGAATTCCTACTAAATTCTAGTGTTTCCCCCAGAGCCTTCTGCTCAGAGTGGGAGTCCTGAGAGCTCTCTGATGTGGTGGGCAGGGCTGTTGTCCGGTTGGTTTTATACTGGTGTGAACAGGCAAGGAACAGGCAGGCCAGTGGGGCCCCACCTGCCAGGCACTCACACACATATACACACACATGCATGCACACACACACACCACACCCCACCCTCTGCTGCAGGGAGCCCCATCATCATGAGATGGGGGTCCGGGGCTCAGAGCTGGGGTCATAAAACCTGTGCGGAATTAGAACCCTGGTGATTCTGCAGCCAGGCCGTGGCATTGTGAGGAAAAGGGGCAGGAGGGCTTAAGGGAGGCTGGGTGGGAGAATAGAGAAGACTTGTGGACTGAAGAGAGAGGAAGGGGGAAAGCTGGTGAGGGGCCATCACAGATATAGAATGTGCGTGTGTGTGTGTGTATGTGTGTGTTTGGAGGGGTAGGGGACAGCTGGGCAGGGTGGAGGGAAAAATGCCTCTCCAACTCTGGACCAGGCTCCGAGGGGCCCTGGAGGTGGATAGGCTATAGTTCCTCCCCCAGTGCTGCCCCCTTTCTCCCCTGACAGTGGCCCAGGAGATGCCCTCTGTGTTTAGGGCAAGCGGTGCCACCCACACTGTGCTCCAGTGAAGGTCATGATGCCTTGTCACACACATGAGCTTATTTCTTCCTAGCTCTTGTGCCCTGAGTCGGAGCATGGACCTAGGTGTTACCCAGACTTGGGTGTGGCCCTTGGCCCTGCTGGTGACCTCAGGCAAACTGCTTAACCTCTCAAAGCCTCAATTTTGTCATGTACCGCTGGGACAATCACAGTTTTTGTCACTTAACTTTGCAAAGCCTCAGGTGCAGCGATGTTAAGTGGGGGGCTGTGATGCCCACGTGTTAGGTGGATGTGAGGGTGAGAACAGTCATGGGCAGAAAGCCTTTGTGGTGTCCTTGTGACACTCTTGCTTCCACTTTAGAGTTGAGGAAGCTCACCCGGGGCTCAGGGGCTCTCTCAGCATCACCAATGGACCCGGGTTCCATGGCTGTGGGTAGAGAGTCGGGTCTCTGGATCTTGGGGGCTTCCCCTTCTGTTTTGCCTGTTGAACTGGACAGAGCCTCAGAACAGCCCAGAATTCCCATGTTGCAGAAACGCTTTCCAAATGGGGAAGGTGTGACAATTCCTGACACCTTCCCCAGACACGGGCAAGGCTTTACAAGGGGATCTCACACCTCTGCTGAGCCCTGGCAGGAGGGAGCTGGCCTTGACCTGCCCAGCACGACAGAGCTTGACTGCAAACAGCGATTGTCTGTTTTACAGCCCAATGGCTGCTCGGTGAAACATGTTGTGATGCTGAGCTTGCTGGCTTCCTGCACACAGTTCAGAATTTGCAAGTAAAATGGATTTTGTGTCATTCACACTCATCTGGAATTCGAATCAGCTCACCGCTGCCCAGCTCCCCACTGGTGTTGGCTGCAGCTGGAGCCCGCTGTTCCTGGTGTGGCGTGCTTGCTCTGCAGGCTTGGGGGAGTGTGGCAGCTGAATATTGGTCCAGTTACGGTTACGGTCACGGTTACTGTGTGCAAAGTGTTTCCACCGCTGGCTTGTGTATAGGCCTCCCATAACCCTGTGAGATGGACAAGCTGGAAACTGTGCCCATTTTCCAGGAGAGCCAGGGCCAGCCTCATGGGCCTGAGGCCTGTGCAATCGCAAAGGGCCCTGTGATCAGGCCCTGAGCTTCTTGGGTTAATGCTCTTCTGCCATCATCTTGAAATTTTAATAATTTTATCTTTGAACTGGTGTTTTGCAGGTGAAGTCTAATGGGACCATGGAGTGGGCACATGAGCTGGAGATTCATGCAATAGACATGCCTGCTGTTCCTTGCTGCCTCATCAGCATGTCGTATTCTTGATGCCCCATGAGCAGAGTGTTCCAGGGAACCCATGATGCATGGAAGCGTGACTCAAAGTGAGTACAAGGGATGCGTGTTGTATGCACAGCTGAGTGAGCAAGGGCATAGACAGCCCTGACAGGCCACACTTTCCATTCAAACCAGAACTTGCTTAGAATGCAGAAAAAGGGCAGCGATGTTGGAAGAAACACAAACGACCAAGGAAACCTGTCATGCCTTTTCTTACTCATGTCTCTTCCCTGTGTTAGCCAAGCACTTACACCGAAAGTGATGACACAGAAGGAAAGGGGAAGACGGAGCAGTCATAGTTCCTTTTTGCTTCAGTTCTTCCTTACCCATCAGTAAGGCAAAGGCAGAGAGTGTTGGTAGAATGTGATTCTATCCAGGAGTGAAATAAAAACAGAAAGCAGTTGAGTTTTTTTTTGTACAGCATTTCTACTGTTCTAGCAACGACAAAAATATACTTGTACTTACAAAATATCAGATACAAATTATAATTCTGACGATTTCCCGTATGAGTTAAATGTTCTTATATTTGTATCTAAAACTGGTATTGTGCAATGTAATGATGAATGGTAAAATTCATGTTAGTAATTAAAAATTTTAATTTTTCTTTACTTAGAATGGCATCAAGGCATCAAATAGCAAATAAAAAGTATCACGACAAGATGAGAGAGAGAGACTGGAAGAAAGAAGAAAGCTCTATATTTTAGTAACTTCAAGGACACTTTTTTCCTGCTTTTTGAAGAAGAGGTCCCACATTTTCAGTTTGAACAAGGAGCCCCACAATTGTGAGAACAGCCTGACAGAGGGCATGGAGACTGAGGATACGAGGCCCACTCAGATCCCAGAGTTATTAAGAGGTGAGTTGGGGTAGAATGCTGGACTCTGATGGAGTCTAGGAGCAGGATCAATGATGGAGATGATGATGAGGATGATGGCGTTGAAGAAGATGATGATGGTAGTGGTAATGATGGTGGTGCTGGTGATGATGATTATGATGTTGATGGTGGTGGTGGTGGTGATAATGGTGATGATAATGAAGATGGTGGTGGTGATGATGGTGGTGGCAATGATGATAAATGATGGTGATGAAGATCATGATGATGGTAGTGGTAATGATGATGGTGGCGGTGATGATGGCGGTGCTGGTGATGATGGTGATGATTGTGATGGTGATGATGATTATGATGATAGTGGTGATGATGGTGGTGGCAGTGATGATGAATGATGGTGCTGAAGATGATGATGGTAGTGGTGATGATGATGGTGGTGGTGGTGATAATGGTGATGATGATGAAGACATTAATGGTGATGACGATGATGGTTATAAAGTAACATTACTGAGCTAAGCATGATATATGACACATGCAGTAGCTCACTCATATTCTTGGCAATCTTGGGAGGTAGATATAACTACCTTCTACTTTTCAGAGGAAGAAACCGGTGCTTTGAAAGGTTGAACAACCTGCCCACATCACTTGACTGGCAAGCAGCACAGCCAATCACCATGGACCCACAGCCTCAGCCACCAACTTCTCTCTGTCCTGCCTGCTGGGGTAACACAGCTAATTCTTTTGCCCCTGTCTCCTTGGATGTCAGGCTCCTCCTGGTAAGAAACAGTGCCATTTATTTTATTTATTTTTCTTTTAAAATCATGCATCATGAGATTCCTCTTCTTGGCATTCTGTAACTGATAACACTTCCTGTCTTGCCCTCCAACATTCTCCACACAGCAAGAAGACAGAGTTGTCTACTAAAAATGTAAATCTGATCATGTTGCTCCCTGCTTAAAAGCCTTTGATGGTTCCCAGCACCGTCAAATGAAACACAAACTCCCTGAACACAACCTTCCTTAACTTTCCATGTGATCTGCCTCAAGGCTTCTCTCCACCCTCCTCTCTGTCTCTGCTCCTTGAATCACTGTGCTCTAGCCACACTGGCCTATTTTTGTTCCTCCAATCTGCTAAGCTCTTTCCCACCCAGGACCAGCTGATATTCCTCCTTCTGCCTGTGACACTGTTCACTTCCATCGCTCTTTGCCTGGCCAAATGCAGCTCATTGTTTAATTTACATCATAACTGTAAATACACATTTGCTTTGGTCACCTGGCACGTAACTAAAGCTTGGTAAATAACAAATTACTTTGTTTTCTGTTATTTAGCCAGAACTAGCCCAAAAAAGGGAGAAAAAAAGAATAATGAGAATAATACATGATGAGTAATAAAACGTCCCAAATATACAGTTTTTCGAAGTGGCTATAAAGTCTCCTTTGCTTCCCTGCAGCCCTCCTTGGTCCCTCTCTGTTGGGTGTACATCCTTCCAGACCGTTTTCCATGCACTTCAGAGACAGGATAATTATCAAGATGCTATTTTCTTTGCATCCTTGTATTTTCCTTCCCTCAGATGTATGAGGTAGCCAAACCTTTATGAGTGCAGCATGAGTTTTGCTGACAGCTTTTGGAGGTCAGGCCACACTCTACATATAACAATCCACTGTGTAACTTAGCCAGGAATTATTTATCAACCCCCTTTCTTTGGAGAAGATGTGGGACACAGAGAACACAGACCTCACCCAGACATTTGCTTCAAAAGCCAGGTAGCCAGGAGCTGTCGGGCTTGGTTATCTCATAGTGGCAGGCCTCTAAGGGGGGATGTGAACTAACGTGAAGGAGGCATGTGGGCTGGGCTGGCAAGGGTCAGGGTTTTGTGGTTCTAGAAGGGGCAGGAACCTGGGCCCTACTCACACACATCCCCTGGAGGGGCCATGGTGAGGGAAGGGTTTTGGAAGGACATGGATGTCAGGGACACACAGAGAGAGGGACTGCAGGTGCCCAGGCTCCTGGTTCACTAGAATATCTGTTTCCAAGCTTGGCACAAAGATAGCAGAGCCATCCACCTTCACAGGATCACCTGGATTGGATCATCTGGGTAGGATCATCTGGGTTGGATCCAAGTGCTGAACTCCCAGAGCTGTTGGCAAGCCCTTAGAGAGGGCTGCTGGGGCTTGATGATGCAAGACCCCATCCTTGAATCTCATGGAGGTCTTTGACACTGGAGGGATCACCCAACACAAAGGCATTGTATTACTTAACCATTTTGTTGAATGGGGGCTCCTAGACAGGTTTATGTTGATTTAGGGTGAGCTAAGAAATGTGATATCTTAACACCTAAGTAACATAATACTACTGGACTGGATGACATTGAGGTCCCTGCCTGCTGTGGCCCCCTGGCAGGCCACATCTGGAATCAGGTCCTGCTTTTGGGGGTGGTAGAGGGGGGTGGCAAAGTTGCTTCCTTCTCAGAGCCCCATATCTGTGGCATGGGCTCCCTGCTGAGTGGCTCCCTACCCCAGTGGGAGGTGGGATTCCGTGAGAGGAGGCAGAGACCAGGCTGCAGCCTATAGAGGAGGGCCGCGACGCTCCCCCTGCCCTGGTAGAGACTGCCTTTGATAGTGGGTAGGCTGCCCACAGCTCTCTGAGGTGCTCACCTGGTGATGGCTACTGGGGTTCAAACCAGGGAGCTGGTAATTTCCTGAAAGCTCCTCCCAGACAGAGACATGAATGGCCAAGCCAAGTTCTCAAGCTAGAATCTGAACCCAGGACTATCTGGCTCCCAAACCTAAGCTCTTGAAGGAGGAGGCACTGTACAGGCAGGGAGGGCACTCTTGCCCTCTTGTACTTTTCCTGGCCACCCCGAAGGGTGCCTTGGCCATGTTGTGGTAGACTAGCCCTGCTCTTACTGGGACACATCTTGGTCTTGGGCATGGAGAGTGGGATGTAAGGATGCGGAGCCCTCCTGAACCTGAGGCCAGCTTCCTCTTTCCAGTAACCTCACAGATCAGCCCGTGTGGGGCTCTCAGTCAGGCTGGAACTTAGGCTTAATGGGATCACCAGGGGATGGCCAGATGCGGCACAGTCCTGGGTGGCCTCGGTTTTCTGTCCTGGACAATGGGCTTGATCATCTCCCAGGCCCTGTACCAGGATGTGCCTGGCAAAGCTGTTTTCAAGGCTGGGACAAGAGGCTGAAGTTTCCAGGTTCCTCTGGGTCAGAAACTGTTTAGAACGTTTTGCTAAAATGCCAGCTGGCTCTGTTCAGGACTGGACAATGGGGATCACCTGCCAGAGACAGCCCCTGACTCCTCAAGAGACTGGGTTGTGTGGGAGGGGAGCCCAGTGAACCCTGGGAGGTGGGCAGGTCCCAGAATCATGATTTCTCATGTCCAGGAATGGCCTTAGCTATGAGTGCAGAGGGGCCTCCGGTCCTAGTGGGCCCAGTGTCTGAGAGGGTGGCCCTCATGTCATTGCAAAAAGCCTTGGCTCTGATGATAAAAGGCACACATGCTTACAGAAAATTTGGAAAATACAGACAAGTATGAAGAAGACAATTCAAATGACTAATCTCACCACTGAGGGGTTACTGCATTTGGAGTTTTGGTGTATTTTATTTTAGGATTTTAAAAGTGTATATTTGGATAGATTTATGAAATCAGGACTGTACGACTTCAGGTCACACTCTGCGTATAACAATCCATTGTGTAACTTAGCCAGAAATTATTTATCAACCCCCTTTCTTTGACATTTAAATTCTTTGTTGTTTGCTATTATAAACAATGAGGTGACATTGACATTTACAGGTGTTTCCTTGGGATGACAGCTCTTTGGATATCTATATATTATTGTGGAAAATGTTCTGCCTGTTCTAAAAGTTTTTGAGATATGGTCTCAAATTGTTTTCTAGAAAGCTCATATGCCACCGGCAGGATACCACAGGTATCAGAACAGCCACACAATGCAGAAACAGGGCATTTGGGGGGTTCCCTAGTGTGGGTCCAACAGCCCTGGCCTTGATGGGTTCCGGGGTGCACCTCTCATCTCTGGGCAGTGGCCATATCCATGATGAGCCTGAGTTATCAAGGAAGCACCATCCATGGAGGTGCTGGATTGAGGCTGAGTGGGTAATATGACTTAGAAAGCTTCCCTCCCACGGTTATAGTGTGTTTCTATTTCAGCCCAAGGTGAACTCTGCTGTGAGGAAGGACTCAAGCTCTAGGCCTCCCCGAGGGTTGAGGGTTGTAGGAGCAGTCAGGCCTGGACCAATGTGACCGAAGCTGGAAGGTTCTGTTTGTGCCCAGACCTTTGCAGCCTGACAATATCCGCACTCCAGGAGCACAGGGCATCTTTTCACTTTGTGCTCCAGGGCCCCAGGGAGCCCACTTTGCCAGGTGCCAGCCCAGTCTGGGAGTGTGGGTGAGCTCATCCCCCCGGAATCTGCCAGCACTGATTGCAGGAGCTGGCTCTGACTCGCATTGGATGGGGTGGGGCAATCTCAGGGGTGTTCTGTGTGTCCCTTCCAGAGGAACCAGGTCCCCATGACCCACAGCGGTAGCTTCACCAAAGCCTTTGGGTATTCGCTTTTCCTCTTTCCTTTTCTTACTCTTTCACTCCCTCCCTCCTGCTTCCTGGGCTCACCTTCCCCTCACCCCAAATCACCTGCACCAAGTCCTTGTCTGAGGCTCTGCTTCTGGGGGAACCCAAACGTAGACAAGGATTTACTAGATGATCTCAGCTACACAGAGACCAGTGAGGTCCTATAATAATGGGGCTCACGTTGGCCATTTGAACCCTTCTTGGAAGGAACTGTGAGGATCTCCATAGCCATGATGCCGCTCAAACTGCCGTGAGAGCTGGTGTCTGGGACAGCCACCAAGTGTGCCTGTCACAACTTGCTGGGGCCTCACTGACCAGGTGCATCAGTGATGGTAACTAATTTACAATGTCCTCTTAGTAAGAAAATAAATTAATGGATTATGAGTGAAACATAAAGCCTGTATGAGCTTTGAAGATCAAACAAGAGATGCTGCAGAAATTTCAGATTTTCAGAGGGCTGCTTTGAGTTCCTGCTCCTGAGGGCCCCAGGGGATTCAAGTTTACCATCCTCTGCCGGGGGCTCCCCTGGGACCAGAGGGAGGGCTCTGAATGGTCACTAATCTTGACGACAACTTGAATTTGTAGAGCGCGTGCACATTTTTGTCTCGCAGCACCTTGCAGTGAGGTCAGTGAGCAGCATCGGTTACTTTTATCTTCATCTCAGGCAGAGACAGGTTCAACATTGTCTGAAGACTCGGCCAGCCAGGGCTCACCTAGGTGGCTCCCAGGTCTTCAGACAAGGTCTGTTACTGAAACACCAGGGGTTTGGTCTAGGTTCTGCTGCTCATCACACAGAAAGCCAATCACAGAGACAATGATTAAGGCCAAGGAAGAAGGCTTTAATCGGGTGCTGCACCTGAGGAGATGGGAGATCAGTCTCAAATCCATCTCCCTAACCGACTAAAATAAGGGGTTTATATAGCAGGGAAGAAATGTAACTATGTATGGGAAAACAGGAACTCAGGAGGGCTAAGTAGGGAATCATGATGAAGGAGGGGCCTGGTGTCTCATTGTCTGGATCTGGTGAGTTTCAAGCTTTAAGCCCAGAAAAGTCAATTTCTATGTTTATTTAAAAAACAACAACAACTGTCTGTGGGCCTATTGGGTCAGTTTTACTCCTTTCAGAATGCCACAAGGCTGCCTGGGGGCGGGGGGAGTTTGGGCTTGACCAAGACTGATCGGTTGGCTATGTTAGGAAGTTTGTGATTTGCTGGAGAGCTACGCATCCACAGTCCTGACCCGGGATGAGAGCTGATCTTGTCTGTACTGGAAGATGGCTGGTCTCAGATATTTGTTCAAGGGCAGCACCACCTGAGTGCCAAGGAGTTGGTCGTGAATGCCACTATGGCACTTTTTGCCGGAGGAATGTTCTGTCTTCCTTTTTCTCATCTGGACCAGGACTTGTGTGTGCACTGGAGACGAAATCTTGTGTCCAGCCAGGGCTGGAGCTGGCCCAGCCTGTATCACCCTGGCCTAGCACCTTGTTCTTTGGCTCAAATACCCTGGGCCCACGGATTGCTTCAGGGTCCTGGGAAGAGAGGGAGGAAGCGGCAGAGGTGGTGGCTGGGATGGTTCTAGAAGCAGACTCATTTGTTTTGGAAGGCTGCACACAGACTTGCTCCCCTCTAGGGTTTGGGGAAATGAGGTGAATTTCAAGCTTTAAGACCAGAAAAGTCTTAATCCATTGCTCACCTAGAAATCCAGGGCTGAGAAATCAGTTACTGAGTTGGTTCAGGCTATGTGGGGAGGGGGCCATCATCCCGCATGGGGACCTGAATTTGTTCCTCCCCCTGGCTTTGGTGGGTGGCAGGAGGCTGGCACCTTGGTTATGCCTGGGCGGACGCAGGCCTGGGATATGCCTGCTCCCTCTCTGCCCCGCCTCCCTTGGACCGTGCACATTTCCATTGATTAGAAAAACAGTTGCAGCAGGTTCTGGTGGGGCCGGTGCTGGTGGGAGGGAACTGTTTCCAAGTCTCTGGAATGTTGTCAGCACGTGAACCATGACCGCACCCTTGCTGGGAGAAGAGTCAGCTTCTGGGGATTATATTAATAATAAATGGCAGCCATTATCAACCCTGATCCTGCAAAGGTGATAGTAACAGCCACGGTGAACACCACGATTGGTCCTTCTCAGCACTGACTCATCACCATGATCTTATGATGGGCGCTGTTATTGGTTCTGTTCCACAGGTGCAAAAACCCGGCTTAACAAGGTAAGTGACTTGCTCCAGGTGGCACAGTCACTAAGTGGCAGCCCAGGGTCCTGAGGCTTGATCTCTGCGCCATCACCTGCCACATCCTGAGCACTTTTTCTGTGCCAGGCCTGGCATTCAGACTCCACAGGCATCATTTCATTTTTATCTCATAATGACTTTCAGGGAAGGAACTGCTGTTAACATCATCTTAATTGGGGCTCAGAGAGGTGCAGTGATTTGCCCTAGTCACACAGCTCGTGGTGGACCAGGCTCTAGACCCCTGGCCTGTCTGACCGCAGAGCCCTTGTTCTTTATCACTGAGCTGCAGCTCTTGCAACCAAGAGGCCAAAGCAGCTGAGATCACAAGACAGGGGTGATGCATAGGCCGTGGTTACACCTTCCACCCTCCACTGGTCACTGGGCAGAGGCCATGTGCCTGTGAGGGTTGCTTAGGCAAGGCTGAGGCCTGCTTCTTGGGTGGCAGTGCACAGAGCAGCACTGGGCACCTGACATGCCAGTCCATGTGTGGCTGGGAGCTGTGACATGCCAGTCCGTGTGCGGCTGGGAGCTGTGACATGCCAGTCCGTGTGTGGCTGGGAGCTGTGACATGCCAGTCCGTGTGTGGCTGGGAGCTGTGACATGCCAGTCTGTGTGTGGCTGGGAGCTGTGACATACCAGTCCATGTGTGGCTGGGAGCTGGCCATGAGCTTCTGGGTTAATGTTCAGTTGAAAAGCCTCCAAAAGAAGCACAATAACCTGGACAAGCTGACTAATAAGGATCTTTTCTATAATTAAATCATAACATCATCATCCTTCCAACAACGGATGGATTCATTCGTTACGTACTAGCATTTTTCTGTTCAACTAGAAACCCATTGCACACCTAGAAAATACAGAGATAGCCATGAGCCTTCAGGGTCATTTGCTTTGCACATCAAGGCATTGCTTCATTCATCAAATGTTGTTTGCAGGGGAGCTGGGGTCCCCATACCTGCCCTCAGGGAACTCATAGTTACTAGGGTAGATGCAGAAGTATTTTGGGTAGCTGTAGCCAATTGATCGAGTGGCTGATTAACTGAGTTAATGAATATTTATTGAGCATCTACTATGTGCATGAAATTGATATTTAAATTAGTCATCTTTTGCATTCATTTATTAGTTTTAGACTTGGAAAGTGGCTTGCGATATGTGTTCTATAAAAACCCAACAGATTTGTGACCTTGTTCACTTCTGGGATAAAGATGATCTTTCATAAACTAGAAATTAGATGAAGGCTTTGAGTCATGCTCCATAACATCATATACAAATATGAGAGCTTGACTCTACCCCTGCGTTTCTCCCCCTTGACTGCACATTAGGACCATCTGGGTAGACTTCATAAAGTGGCTATGCCATTGTCTTGGCCTCATGCCTGCAGACTCTGATTTAACAAGTTTGAAGTGGGGCTCTGGGGAAAAGGGGTGCTTTGAAACATCCCCAGGTGGTTTTCTGTGCTGGGCTCTGTGAATCATTGGTCTGTACCAGCTTTTTGTTTGTTTGTTTGTTTTGTTTGTTTTTTGAGACAGAGTCTTGCTCTGTTACCCAGGTGAAGTGCAGTGGCACAATCTCGGCTCACTGCAACTTCTGCCTCCCAGGCTCAAGTGATTCTCATGCCTCAGCCTCCCAAGTAGCTGGGATTACAGGCGTAGCCATGACACCCTGCTAATTTTTGTATTTTTAGTAGAGACGGGGTTTCATCATATTGTCCAGGCTGGTCTCGAACTCCCGACCTCAAGTGATCCACCTGCTTTGGCCTCCCAAAGTGCTGGGATTACAGGCGTGAGCCACCACACCCAGCTGATACCAGCAGTTCTCAGAGTTTAATTTCTCATGCTTAGGCTGTATGCAGTCCACTAAACTGGAGCAGAGGCGGGGGTCAGGATAAATGAATGCTGCAAGTCAGACAGCTTGGCTGCTTCCTACTTCTATGGTGAATGGCTGGAAGTGTCCAAGTAGGAAGCTACTAGACCTGCTTGTGTCATGGACATCCCTGTTGGTGATGGGTGGCTCTGAAGTAGAGGGCTAGAGGTAGGGAGACCAACAGGGGGCTTGTTAAAAGGCCCAGATGGGAGATAGGGAGGCCCTGAACCAAGCCAGAGGTCAGGAGGCAAAGGGAGAGCATGCACGTGGGAGACACCCCGAGAGGGCAGGTGATTTCCAAACACGTCTGCAAATTCTTTGACACTCCTCCGATGGAGAGGTGGTGTTGGTGTCTCCTCCTCTTCGATTTGGGCTGACTTTCTAGGGGACAGAGGCAGTGGAAGTGACGGCACATAACTTCTGAGGCTAGGCCCTGGTTCTCGTGGGACTTTCACCCTTGGAGCCTGAACATCCATCTAAAGAAATCTGACTGCCCTGTGGCTGCCATGCTGGGAGGAAGCCCTGGCCACACAAAAGGGCCTGTGTATGTGCTGTGTTCTGACAGTCCCCACTGAGGTCCCAGCTGACAGTATCATCTGTCAGACAGGTCAGGGAAGACGCCTCCGATGATTCTAAACCCTAGTCCTTGAGTCCTCTCAGCTGAGAGCCCAGACACTGTGGAGCAGACACAGGCTGTTTCTGTGGTGCCCTGCCTGGACTCCTGGCTTACAGAATCCAACCCAAGAACACAACAAAAGAGCTGTTTTGTGCTGTGAAGTTTTGGGGTATCTTTTGTACAGGAATAGTTACCCAAACAGATGAGCCCTGGGACTTGGTGGCCGGCTCGATGCAGGGGCAAAGCAGGGGGGGGTGCCCCCATATTTCTAGCTGTCTTTGCACCTGTTGGAGTGGAGAGGCCCGTGGGATACTGGCTAGAGGTTTCCAGGGAGGGGGTAGAGGAGCTCCGTGGTGACCAAGGTCCACGTCCTTCCCCAAACCATTTAGACAGATGAATGCACTCCGGGTCCCTCTTCAAAGAGCGATGCGTGTCCCTTACAACTTGCAGTGGTCGCCCATTAAAGTGTGGCCCACAGTCCAGCCGGCTCAGCATCCCCTGGGCCTCATTAGAAGTGTAGCCCTCAGGCCCCACCTGGTGTCAAGAGCAACCTGGGAGCTTGTTAAACCTCCATGGGCCAGGGCCTTGCCGCTCGTGCCCACTGACTGAGAGCCCTGGGCAGGCCTTGGAAGCTGCGTGTCTGACTTACAGGGAGGTGCTGGGGCCACAGGCCACAGGGGCTGACTGGAAACTGGCATGGGATGCCTTGCTGTGGGCCCAGGGGCAGCTTCACAGAGTGGAGCCCACGACGGGGACTCAGGGCTGTTGCCTCAGGGAGTCGAGGAGCAGTGTCTGCTCCTGTGGCCTTTCCGTGGTTCCTAGTGGTGGGGCCTTATCCGCTCCAGGGCAGGTGAGGCCTCTGGTTGCTGGTTGCGTGTAAGGGCCAGCCTGGGGGCCTTTGGGAACTTTTCCAGGTGAAGAGACAGCCCGGGGGCTGTTTCCCAATCCAGGAGCAGACACTTAGCATTGCAGGGCCTGTTTCCCTGCAGCCATTTGACCCAGAGATGTTTTGAAGAGGCCTGGAACCTAAACGGGTAGACGCTCAGCTTTGTTTTATGATCAAGTGCTGTGAAAGGTGAAAGGTGAAATCCTCCCCTGATCCCTGCAGCTCAATGTGGGGCGGGGACTGGGACAGAACAAGAGTCCACGGGAACTGTCGATGGTGGAGCTGGATGCACCCACTCCGTGGCCACATCCAAGCAGCAAGCAGCCTGCTCTGCCCGCGGGGCGTGGGAGTCTGTGTGTGTCTGTGACTCAGTGGATGTCAGCGTGTGTGTGTGTGTGTGCATGCATGCGTGTGTGTGTGCATGCACACGTGTGTAGCTTCTCTGAGCTCCTGAGGCTGCCCTGATCGCTGGTCAGAAGCCCTTCCTGTTTGCTGCACTGGGCTTGCAGTTGTCAGGCTGTGCTACCCACCCTACATGAGGGTAGATGATAGATGGAGAAAGAGCGTCCTGGAGACAGCCTTAGGTGGGCCGCCTCTCCTATCTCCACTACACAGGTGAGGAGGTGGAGCTCCAGGGGGCTCAGAACTCACCAGCATCTCCTGATTAGCAAGTGGCTCCATAGCAGGTTGATTTTGGAGATGAATGCTTGGCCATGCCCTTGAGACCTAGCAGTGCTCCTGGGCCCCAGGAAGTGCCCTTGGGCAACTGCTGTAGGTCAAAGGGTAGGATCCATTGCCCAAATTCCAGTCCCGGACTCCTGTCTGCCTCCCAAAGCCTCTCTGTCACTCATTAATGTCCAACAGGACACTCCCTATAGATTCACAAATAGGACACTCAGAACCACCTTGGACGCCTGCATGATCCACAGGTGAGCAGGGTGAGGCAGATCCATGCAGGTGAGATTGACTGCCCCGCTGAGCCAGGGATCTAAGTGCTTGGCAGTGGATATTCTCTGTACTTGCAGTGGCATGACTGCCAGGCACCGGGCCAGCCTTAGTGTCCCTGCACTGTGGGCCCACCTGTGCCAGCCAAGCAGGGTGGAGAGGACCGCTGCTTCCAAGATGTCACTTTGCCACTGAAATGTGCTGATTTAAAAAAATCAAAGAGAGGGGTTTATTTATTGCTGAAGTCATTTCAAATGGAATTAGACACCTAAATCAAATTTGCTGCGGGATCTCTTTCTTTTTTTAAGCACCTCCAGAGCGCAGTGTTGGCATTAACTCTGTGTACACACAGAAAACCAGGCTTGCTGAGAACGCCAGAAGGCCTCAG
Organism: Macaca fascicularis; assembly: GCF_037993035.2. Taxonomy (NCBI): domain Eukaryota; kingdom Metazoa; phylum Chordata; class Mammalia; order Primates; family Cercopithecidae; genus Macaca; species Macaca fascicularis. The sequence continues at coordinate 133,264,295 of NC_088383.1, read as the reverse complement.
AGTCGTGCAATGAATTCAACCTCTTCCTTTATTATTATTAAAATTATATTCATAAATTAAAATTCGGTAGGACGTGGGAGCACTTTACTTTTAATAGAGCACGTCTATGTGTAATGTGGGAGTTGGTCCTCCCAGCAGTTATTTCCGGGGGAAGGTAGGGGGTGGTTTATTATTATTGCCCAAGTTGTAGGAAAAGAAACACACTCAGATATTGAGGGATTTACAAACAACGGGGGACAGAGGAGCCACCATGTGCCCAGGTCAGTCGGCTCCACATCTGGGCCATGTCCTCCAATCTGATGACACCGTGAACAAAGCCACCTTTGATCCCTGCTGGGCTCCTTCTGTGCGTTTAGATTCTGTCATTAGGACTAGTATGGGAAGAGGAGTGGGTCTGGACACCAGACCCTTCCCTGAACTCCCAACAGCGCTCCGGGAGCAGTGGGGGCGCAGGGGTGGGGTTGCCAGATAAAATGGAGACTTCCTGGCCACATGTGCATTTCAGGCAAACTGTGAGTGCTTTGTTGGTATAAGTATATTCCAACTATTGCATGTGACATACTTATATTAAAGTGGATTTGCTTCGCTGAAATGCGAATGTAACTGGGCACCCTGTATTTGTGCCTGCTAACTCGGGCACCCTAAGTGGCAGGCTGGAGGTGCTTCTCTTGCTAGTCATTCCCTCTCAGCCCTAGAACTTCTCACTGCCAGGACAGCAGGACCCATTTTCCTGGCCTGCCCAATCTTCCCTCCATGCCCTCGAGGGAGGCTGTGAGCCTGCTCTTATCTCTCTAGACAGACTATGGACCACAGATGGGAGGTGTGGGTGCCAGATGCCTCTCATGACGCTCTGCAGATGGACATGGACTTGGCCCTTCTGGCCACGACTTGGCCAAACCCCTCTTTGCTGTCATTCAGTAGCCCGGCTCCTTTGGAGAGAAGGGTTAGGGTGGGTCCCACCTTAGCCTTGGGCAAGTCACTTCACTCCTCTATGCCTCAGTTTCCTCACCAGCAGAAGAGGGTGGGCATGGGGCCTGCACCCCCAGGGTTGTCTTGGGAGCAGACGCATTACTATTGAAAAGCTCTTGGCACAGAGTCCTGCACTCATGAAGCACTGCTGAAGAATTTGTTAAACATGATGAATCCCACGGGACCAGCCGGATGCCCTGAGCAGGGAGCCGAGAGGATGCAAACCCCAACGCCCAGTGGCCTGCGGGAGGCAGGAAAGATGGTGCAGGATTTCTGGGCATGGATAAGTGTCTTTTCTGAGAAAACATTTCAATGTATTTTCAAAGAAACACGATACCTCCTGTTTATCTGCTGCTTAGAATTCCAGGTTTGGAGGGATTTATTAGACCTAGATGGTACTCTCTTTGCAGAGAAAGCATTGCTGTTTTAAATGCGTGGCCTTAAATTAAAGCTCTCTGAGACACCGGACATGATTCCAGCCCTGGGCAGGCTTAGTAGCCCCCTGGCTGAGCCTTGGCCTGGACCCTGGGGGCCTTCTTGGGCCTCATCACAGGCCCTGGTGCTGAGCAGGGATGACTGGTTCCAATACCCTGTGCCCACCAGGCTGTGTGCTGCCTGTGGCAGGAACCTGGTCAAAGCCATTGCTGTATCCCACCTGGGGTCTGGCCTTGTGTGAACTCCCCACTGTTTGCTGAAAGAATGGAGGACAGGCAGGCTGTCTCAATGGGGTCCCTGTGCTCCCTCCGTGGAGCTCCCACTCCCTCGGGTCCATGAAATTTTCTCTGACACCTTGAGATGTTGCATGACAAATCTCCTTTTGCCTAGGCATTATTGGACCCTCAGCTATATAAGCATATTTTTTCTTTTTGTTTTTTGAGACAGGGTCTCACTCCATCGCCCAGGCTGGAGTGCAGTGGTGATACCACAGCTTACTGCGGCCTCCATCTCCTGAGTTCGAGTAGTCCTGCCTCAGCCTCCCAAGTAGCTAGGACCATAAGTACACACCACCACGCTTGGCTAATTTTTGTATTTTTTGTGGAGACGGGGGTCTCACCATGTTGCCCAGGCTGGTCTCAAATTCCTGGACTCAAGTGACTGGCCTGCGTCAGCCTGCCAAAGTGTTGGGATTACAGGCGTGAGCCACTGCACCCAGCCCATTTTTTTTTTCTTTAAACAAAGGAGGTTTCAGGAGGGGTGACAGCAGGTGAGATGGCGCAGTGGCCTGTATGATAGCAGACTATGTGCCCACACAAAAGAGGGCACTTTCTGTGCATTTTATGTAAGATCAATCTTTTAATCCTCAAAACAACTCTCTGATGTGGGTTTCATAATTATTCCCCCCCCTTTTTTTTTCTGAGATAGGGTCTGGCTCTGTCACCTAGGCTGGTGTACAGTGGCACACTCTCGGCTCACTGCAACCTCTACCTCCTGGGCTCAAGCCATTCTCCCACCTCAGCCTCCCAAGTGGCTGGGACTACAGGTATGTGCCATCAGCTTGGCTAATTTTTGTATTTTTTGTAGAGACGGGGTTTCACCATGTTGCCCAGGCTGGTCTCAAACTCCTGAGCTCAAGTGATCCGCCGGCCTCATCCTCCCAAAGTGCTGGGATTACAGGCGCGAACCACCGAACCACCGTGGCTGGCCATTATTCGCATTTGACAGATGAAGTAGCTGAGGCTCAGAGGTTAAGTGCCTTCCTCAAGGTCCACAGCCAGCATGCATGCAGCTAGAACTTGAACCCAGGCCATCCTGCTCTGAAGTGTATGCTCTTAAACACCTCACCGTGGAGTCTACCTCTAAGCCCACCAAAATATTTACTTTCTGGCTTTGCACCAGAGGCCTCCTGAGGGCAGATCCTTCTTAGCACACAGCAGTGATCATTCCATTCAGCAGCCTTCTCTGAGCACCTTCTCCATGCTAGCTTCTGAGATGTGTGTAGGAAAGGGAGATTGTCGACACAGTTCTAGCCCTATAAGTGCTTGTAGGCTAGGTGGGGCCAGAGCCATGAGTGGTGGTCACCAAGGGGAGGTGGCAACCAGGTCACAGATGCCCCCACCCCAGCTAGATTAGCAAAGGGATGCCTCCTATGGCCTCCCACCTCTGCCTTGTGTTCCTCCCCTCCTGCCTGAGGCCTCTCCCATGCCCTGAAGGATGGGACCTCAGCTGACTGGCTCATCCCTGTTTCACAATCACCTTCCTGTTCCCATCCCTGCAGCTGGACTGAACGGCCCTGCCCAGTGGGGGCAGCTTCAGGGCCCTGACAACACGTAACCTTTTGCTTTCTGCAACCCAAATCACCCACAAGCCCATCCTTCAGGGACATGGACCTCCACTTTGTGGCATGTGCCTTTCATTCTTCTTACTCTGTCTTTGTCTATCTGTGGGTCTCTCAACATATGTAGTTAGATCATCTTGAGTAAGATGTTTAATCCCTGGCCAGGAAACCCACACCCAGAGTAGCGGAACCATCAATAATCACAAGATTTATTGCATCAGTTCCCGGGTCAGTGGAAAGAATGATGGCCTCGTGGGGAAGTCTGGGCAGCTGGTGCCATAAGTCCAGCTCCCTCAGCCGGGATGAAGGACACGGCTTTCCCCATCGTGGCTGGGGGAGCTGGCAGGGGTTGGCTGCTGTCTTTGAACATCCTGGGCACTCCTCTCATTCTTACTGTCAGAATTTGATGTGTTCCATCTTGATGCTAAACTCTACAAGAATATAAACTCTTTGAAACCAGACACAGTGGGTAATTTGGGGGAACACATTTCAATATCAAGATGGATTATAATCATGGAAATACTTGGAGCGCTTCATTTTGTCTTTCTACATGGGTTAAACAGACACTGGTTACCATGGAGAAGGTTCCAGTCATTTACAAATGGCCATTCAACCGTTCTCCATTTGACAGTTACTAGCTGAATGCCTACCGTGTGCCAGGCTGTGCACCCAGCAGTGAGGACTGAGAGACACTGACTCTGATGCCTGCCCTGGTGGCCCCCACCTGGCTGAGGACTATCCCAACCAGGGCCAGCTGGGTCCTTCCCCATGCTCAAATGCAACGTGCAGTGGGGTCATCTGGAGGAAATGACTCAGCAACTGCGTTAAAGCACAGCTGTCAGCCCGTGGGTCAGGTATCTTCTTTCTGCCCCGCCAGAAAGAGGGTTAGAGAGAGTGTTTAAGAGCCTGGATTTAAAGCCCTGGCCCTGCCACTTCCTGGCTGGGTGGCCTTGGGCAAATTACTTAACCTCTCTGCACCTCCGCTTCTTTAGAAACATAGGGCTTTCATATCTACCTCACAAGGATAAAGGGCAACTGCACATAAAGCAGTTTGCACGCAGCTGTCACACGGTGTGCACACACCAGCTGGCAATGACTGTTGTTTGCATTGTACCCTCTGCCCCTGAAGAATGCGGTTTCCTGCGATCTCCCGGTTCTGATCATGCTGCTGCCCATCTTGGAGGTGCCAGCAGGCTCGCTGCGGGGGGACTCCTCTCCTGCCATGCAGGGCCCTTTGCTGCCACCTGTCCCCAACCAGGTCACCCACCTGAGGCTCTCCCAACAGGCAGACATGGAAAAGGAAATACCCCTGGAATATTTTCTAGGCTTTCCTGTTCCCTGCCCTGGGGTAGGCTGTTCCTACTCTGAAATGCCTTTCTGCCCTTGCACTCTCCCTTGTTAACACCCTCTGTCCAGGCATGTCTCTGGAGCCACACTCTCCAGGAAGCTCTCTTGGGTTTCTCCTCTCTCGTAGCACTTTGCCTGTCCCTCCGTGGTTCCTCTCAGTTGGGCTGAGAAGCCCTCCAGGGCAGTGACTGGGTCTTCCTGAGCCTGTGCATGGTGTAAGCAGGGGCTCCTGCGGTGCTGACCCTGCCTGGGCTGGGACGGGGATGGCCGGACACTGGCAGCGGTCACAGCAGGGTGTGGAGGGAGGCAAGGAGGTATCAGGACAGCCGGAGGCCTAAGGCCAGAGGAAGAAGCAGTTGCTTCCACTTGCTGGGCTGGTCCTTGGCCAGCTCAGTGCCTCAGGGCTGAGACCCTGGTTGGGTGAACAGTGTTGAGCGGAGAGAGCTTGTGTCTGGGTTTGTGTCCCCATTTGTTTCTTGAAAGGAGCAATGACTTACGTGGTCAGGGTGCTGTTGGTGAACACTGCCAGTTTTGTGACCATCCCCTGGCAGGAGGACTGACCCTGAGGGCCAAGCTTCCTCTGAGGGGACACTGCTTCTGGTCAGTCTCCAAGCAGTTGGCCTGTGCCCTTCTGCCACGGGCTGCGTTTTCCTTCTGCCTTCAGTGAGTGGGGCCAAAGTTGGAGGCACCCTGGAGCTCGTGGTTGGGAGAAGCGGGATGGAAGTGCAGGTCAGGAATCCGAGAGCCTCCTCCGCATCACCGGGGCTGGAGGGACTCCCCAAGAGCCTCCCTTTACTCCAGCCCCTGTTCCATGGCGCCCTGCTCAGATCACAGCAGGGCCTGTGTGGCCAGCGCTCTGCGCATGCCAGGCTTTGTGAGTCACCCTGGGGAAGAGAGTGTTTGTCATCCAAGGAGTTTGGGAAAATCCCTTTTGCGGAGATTCATATTCCCCAATAAATAGCCCTTCAAAGGCTCCTGAGAAGTCCTGCAGAGAAGAAGCTTATTGGGCTTTATTTAAACCAGTGTCGACAAACTTTCCTGTAAAGGCCCACCTAGTACGTATTTGAGGCTCTATCACAACTGCTCAGCTTGTCCGTTGTGGTGTCAAAGGCAGCCTTGGACGCACCTACACCAAAGTCCCCATCAGGCTGCATTGACATACGCAGGAGCAGGGCTGCCTTTGGCCTGTGAGCTGCAGTTTGCTGGCCCTGATGAGAACCATCGTCTTTCTCCCTTTCCTTCCTCCGCTCCTCTTCCCTCCTGCAATGTTTTATGGAGGCCAGTGACGTGCTGAGAGCACGTTTGCACTCAGCCACTTGTTCTCAAGTCAGGGTGCTTGTGTTTCACGCACAGGATCCATTCTTTAAGTTACTGTGTCATTCACAACTTGAATAATTCAAGACCTATTTCCCGCAGCACAGACAAAGGACAGGGCGTGATTATTCACCAGCTTCGTGCTGCTGACACAGGGGGAACAGCAAGCCCCGATCAGAGCTCATTCAGCCAGCAGGTTGGCAATGAACGATTCTTGATATGTTTTGAACGTTTTAAGAGGAGAGATTTGCATTATTTAGTATTTTGTGCATAGGGAGGCTTCCTTGACATTTTTATTTTTAAATTTTAAATTTTTGTTTATTTTTATTTTGAGACAGGGTTTTGCTCTGGTACCCAGACTGGAGTGCAGCGGTGTCATAGCTCACTGCAACCTTGACCTCCTGGACACAAGCGATCCTCCTGCCTCCGCCTCCCAAGTAGCTGGGATCATAGGCATGCACCACCAGACTCAGCTGATTTTTAAATTTTTTTCTGTAGAGACAGAGTCTCCTTATGTTGCCCATGCTTGTCTGGAACTCCTGGGCTCAAGCGATCCTCCTGCCTCAGCCTTCCAAAATGTTGGGATTACAGGTGTGAGCCACTGCGCCTAGGCTCTTGACATTTTTAAGCCACACTTTCTCAAGAATTTAAATCACCTGGAGTGTACCACACACCTGTTAGCATCCCGAGGGCTGTGGGTCCCATGACACCCACTTTGGGAACCATGGGTGTGGCCTTTCACAGTGCCAGAGTGCGCTTCAGCAGGGCAGCCGCTGCGAAATCACACCCCTGCACCAGGAATCTCCCAGCTGAGCAAGGCCCGAGTGCTGGGCCCAGAGCTGGGTAAGCCCTCGCAGTGGTGGCTGCAGTGGGAATGGCTTCCTCTTCCCTGGCCTTCTCTAGCCTTCAGCCCATGCATCCCAGGAAGCCTCAGTGGGGCCCTGCAGCAGGGCACTTCCAGGCCTGGGGACCTTCGAGCTAATCTTTGACATCGAGGGGTTTGGTGGGACTGATTCTCCTCGCATTTTTACCACTGCTGAGTCAAGTACCTTGGAAAAGGTTAAAGAAAGTTCCACCATTGGCTTTTACTTAATTTCCTTTGTCCACATCTGCCAACAACTAAAGCAAAGAGGAATGGCCTTCTTGAAGGTGCTCCGGTCCTCAGTTCAGATGCCCACAGAGCTGTCCAGGAGTGCGGGCACCTGGTGACAGGAGACCTCTTAAAACACATTGATGGAGCCCTAATGTGTGCAAGGACTGGGCCAGGCCCCCCACACCTTCCTCTTTCAGTCTTTATTGCAATTCACTAGCAAGGCTTTGTTGTTCTATTTCTCAGATGAGGATGCTGGTGCCGAGTCCGGTAGCTTACTTTCCCAAGGCCACATGGCCAGTGAGTACCAGAATCAGGGAGGAATTTAGACCTCATGGCTATAACGCCACACTCCTTCCTGGTTCCTTCTGAGACCAAGGCACGTTAGTGGCATCCTGCCAACCTCTCTGTAAACTTAGGTCTCTCCAAGCCTCCCTGCAGTAGTAATAATTGTTCCATGTGGCGTCTGCCTGGCAGAGTTCAAAGCGCTTCCATTTCAGAGGAAACACTGATGTTTCTGCCTGCCCTGCCCAACTTGCTGTCATCCATTCTTGGGAATGGCCCCTTAATATTCCCTTGAAGAAACCACCCTCCTTTCCTCTGACTGGGGTTGTGTGGTTGACCTCCATCTCCTCTGCCTCCCTCAAATCACACAGATTGGTTCAGGAATAGGGACGTGGCCCAGCCCAACCAGTGAGACTCCGTCTTGGAAGTTATGCTGGAAAGAGTCGCTGTTGCTTTGTGGGGGCTGCCAGGCTGGTAGAAACTAGGCCTAGAGTGCTGGGGACCATGTTTTCCATCTGCTGGAGGATGTCTTCTTGAGAATAGAGCTGACCTAGGGGGAAAGCAGAGTGAGGTGGAGGGAGGTGAGCTCTACCCGTCACCGGAACACCTGGGTCCAGTTGAGCCTGAAGTAGAATCATGGACTTTTCAGTTTCATGAAACAACATATTTTCTTTTATGCTTGAGGCTGCTGGTTTGGGTTTCTATCTCTTCTGTCCAGTCATTCAGTTTCCACTGAGAGGCCCCAGAGCATGGTGGTTAGGGAAGATCTCAGAACCATGGCCAGCTCTGCTACTTACTACCTGTGTGACATTGGGCAAGTTATTCCATCTCTCTGTGCCCCAGTTTTGCAGATTTCATGCTCAAATCTGTGAGGGGCCACCCCAGGGGCTCCTCCTTCCTCTCTGTTCATGCTCTTGTCCCTGACCAGAGCCCTTTCGTTTCACATGCAGTTCCAGGCTCCAGTGAGGCCTGGAGTAGTTTCTCACTCAGACCCAGTCCCCTCATCCCTCCCATGCCCACCTCTGCAGCCCCCAGTGAAAAGAGAGCTCCCCTTCCCTTCCTGCAGGGCAGGGGCCAGGGCACAGCCACCCCACAGTCACTGCTAACCTGTTGGGGTTGGTGATGACTTTCCGTCCCAGAGACAGCGGTTGCATTTAAAAAAATGAAAACTCATTTTTAGCACCAAAGTAGTGCACAGACATAGTTTTTTGTTTTGAAAAGTTCAAACAGCATAAAAGGATGTAAAAATAGAAAATACAAGTTTCTCACCTCCTGGCCACCCCAGTCTTATTCCCCAGAGATAACCACAGCTTGCAGTTTCCTGGGTATTTTTGCTGTGCCTCGGCAAAACCATGCGGCTCTGCGTTTGCTTCTTTCAACTGAAAATAGCCTTTGGAGAGCCTTCGTACGGGCGCTTCCGGCTCTGCTGCAAGGCTCGCTTTTGTGTGTGTGTTTTCCTTTAAAAATTGTGGTAAAATATGCATAACAAAAAAATGTATCATCGTAACCATTTTTAAGTGTACTGTTCAGTAGTGCTAAGTACATTCACATCCTTATGCAACCAATTTCCAGAACTATTTCATCTTGCAAAACTGAAACTTTATAACCATGAAACAACAGTTTCCCCTTCCCACCTCCTTCCAGCCCTGACAGCCGTCATTCTACTTTCCGTCTCTCTGAATTTGACTACCCTAGAGAACTCATACATGTGAAACCATACAGTATTTGTCTTTTTGTGGTTGTCTTATTTCACTCAATAGAGTGTCTTCAAGGTTCATTCGTGTCGTAGCACGTGTCAGAGCTTTCTTCCTTTTTTTTTTTTTAACACCCGACCTCAAGTGATCCTCCCACCTCAGCCTCCTAAAGTGCTGTGATTACAGGCGTGAGCCACGATGCCAGGTGCTTTCTTCCTATTTAAGGCAGAATATTATTGTATTGTCTGGATATGCCACCTTTTGTTTATCTGTTCATCTGCAGATGAACATGTGGGTCGCTCTCTCCTTTTGGCTATTGTGAATAGTGCTGCTATGAATATGGGTGGACAAATAGCTCTTCTAGACCCTGCTTTCAATTCTTTTGGGTGTGTACCCAGAAATGGAATTGCCGGATCATATGGTAGTTCTATTTTTAATTTTTGGAGGAACTGCCATACTGTTTTCCATAGTGGCCACACTGCTTTACATTCCCACCAGCAGTGGACAAGGGTTCTAATTCCTCCACATCCTTGTCAACACTTGTTATTTTCTGGTTTTTGCTAGTAGCTATTATGATGGGTGTGAGGTGGTTATCTCATGTGGTTTTGGTTTGCATTTCCTAAATGGTTAGTCTTGTTTCACGTGGGGTTTGAAAGATATAATTATAAATATTTTCAATACACTCAAAAGTAGAGATAGAGCCGCCACCCAGATTCAACAGTTAGTAAGATTTTTGCCCTATTTGCTTTCTCTGTCTCCTTAATGATTTCATAGCAAGCCCCAGACACAAGGTCTCTTCGCCACAGAATCCAGTGGGCGTTTCTAAAACCCTGGGTATCTCCTTACATGCCTGCATCACTATCAGCCTAAGTGTTACCTTGGTATTACCTAATATCTAGTCCATAATTAAATCTCCCTGATTGTTTTAAAAATGCATTGTTTCAGTTTTCATAGGGGCCTTCTAGAAGATCTGTGTCCGAGCCCAGAGACTCTTTTTTTTTTTTTTTTTTTTTTTTTTTAATACTTTAAGTTCTAGGGTACATGTGCACAACGTGCAGGTTTGTTACATATGTATACATGAGCCATGTTGGTGTGCTGAACCCATTAACTTGTCATTTACATTAGGTGTATCTCCTAATGCTATCCCTCCCGCCCCCCCAACAATAGGACCCGGTGTGTGATGTTCCCCTTCCCGTGTCCAAGTGATCTCATTGTTCAATTCCCACCTATGAGTGGGAACATGCAGTATTTGGTTTTCTGTTCTTGCGATAGTTTGCTGAGAAAGATGGTTTCCGGCTGCATCCATGTCCCTACAAAGGACACGAACTCATCCTTCTTTATGGCTGCATAGTATTCCATGGTGTATATGTGCCACATTTTCTTAATCCTGTCTGTCACTGATGGACATTTGGGTTGATTCCAAGTCTTTGCTATTGTAAATAGTGCCGCAATAAACATACATGTGCATGTGTCTTTATAGCAGCATGACTTATAATCCTTTGGGTATATACCCAGTAATGGGATGGCTGGGTCAAATGGTGTCTCTAGTTCTAGATCCTTGAGGAATCGCCACACTGTTTTCCATAATGGTTGAACTAGTTTACAGTCCCACCAACAGTGTAAAAGTGTTCCTATTTCTCCACATCCTCTCCAGCACCTGTTGTTTCCTGATTTTTTAATGACTGCCATTCTAACTGGTGTGAGATGGTATCTCATTGTGGTTTTGATTTGCATTTCTCTGATGGCGAGTGATGATGAGCATTTTTTCATGTGTCTGTTGGCTGTATGAATGTCTTCTTTTGAGAAGTGTCTGTTCATATCCTTTGCCCACTTTTTGATGGGGTTGTTTGTTTTTTTCTTGTAAATTTGATTGAGTTCTTTATAGGTTCTGGATATTAGCTCTTTGTCAGATGAGTAGATTGCAAAAATTTTCTCCTATTCTGTAGGTTGCCTGTTCATTCTGATGGTAGTTTCTTTTGCTGTGCAGAAGCTCTTTAGTTTAATTAGATCCCATTTGTCAATTTTGGCTTTTGTTGCCGTTGCTTTTGGTGTTTTAGACATGAAGTCCTTGCCCATGCCTATGTCCTGAATAGTATTACCTAGGTTTTCTTCTAGGGTTTTTTTATGGTTTTAGGTCTAACATTTAAGTCTTTAATCCATCTTGAATTAATTTTCATATAAGGAGTAAGGAAAGGATCCAGTTTCAGCTTTCTACTTATGGCTAGCCAATTTTCCTGGCACCATTTATTAAATAGGGAATCCTTTCCCCATTTCTTGTTTTTGTCAGGTTTGTCAAAGATCAGATGGCTGTAGATGTGTGGTATTACTTCTAAGGGCTCTGTTCTGTTCCATTGGTCTATATCTCTGTTTTGGTACCAGTACCATGCTGTTTTGGTTACTGTAGCCTTGTAGTATAGTTTGAAGTCAGGTAGCGTGATGCTGCTAGCTTTGTTCTTTTGGCTTAGGATTGTCTTGGGAATGCGGGGTCTTTTTTGGTTCCATATGAACTTTAAAGCAGTTTTTTCCAACTCTGTGAAGAAAGTCATTGGTAGCTTAATGGGGATGGCATTGAATCTATAAATTACCTTGGGCAGTATGGCCATTTTCACAATATTGATTCTTCCTATCCATGAGCATGGAATGTTCTTCCACTTGTTTGTGTCCTCTTTGATTTCACTGAGCAGTAGTTTGTAGTTCTCCTTGAAGAGGTCCTTCACATCCTTTGTAAGTTGGATTCCTAGGTATTTTATTCTCTTTGAAGCTATTGTGAATGGGAGTTCATTCATGATTTGGCTCTCTGTTTGTCTGTTACTGGTGTATAAGAATGCTTGTGATTTTTGCACATTGATTTTGTGTCCTGAGACTTTGCTGAAGTTGCTTATCAGCTTAAGGAGATTTTGGGCTGAGATAATGGGGTTTTCTAAATATACAATCATGTCATCTGCAAAGAGGGACAATTTGACTTCTTCTTTTCCTAACTGAATACCCTTTATTTCTTTCTCTTACCTGATTGCCCTAGCCAGAACTTCCAACACTATGTTGAATAGGAGTGGTGAGAGAGGGCATCCCTGTCTTGTGCCAGTTTTCAAAAGGGAATGCTTCCAGTTTTTGCCCATTCAGTATGATATTGGCTGTGGGTTTGTCATAAATAGCTCTTATTATTTTGAGATACATTCCATCAATACCAAATTTATTGAGAGTTTTTAGCATGAAGGGCTGTTGAATTTTGTCAAAGGCCTTTTCTGCATCTATTGAGATAATCATGTGGTTTTTGTCTTTGGTTCTGTTTATATGCTGGATTACGTTTATTGATTTGTATATGTTGAACCAGCCTTGCATCACAGGGATGAAGCCCACTTGATCATGGTAGATAAGCTTTTTGATGTGCTGCTGGATTTGGTTTGCCAGTATTTTATTGAGGATTTTTACATCGATGTTCATCAGGGATATTGGTCTAAAATTCTCTTTTTTTGTTGTATCTCTGTCAGGTTTTGGTATCAGGATGATGTTGGCCTCGTGAAATGAGTTAGGGAGGATTCCCTCTTTTTCTATTGATTGGAATAGTTTCAGAAGGAATGGTACCTCCTTGTACCTCTGGTAGAATTCGGCTGTGAATCCATCTGGTCCTGGACTTTTTTTGGTTGGTAGGCTATTAATTATTGCCTCAATTTCAGAGCCTGCTATTGGTCTATTCAGGGATTCAACTTCTTCCTGATTTAGTCTTGGGAGAGTGTAAGTGTCCAGGAAATTATTCATAGTTTTTCTAGTTTATTTGCATAGAGGTGTGTATAGTATTCTCTGATGGTAGTTTGTATTTCTGTGGGGTTGGTGCTGATATCCCCTTTATCATTTTTTATTGTGTCTGTTTGATCCTTCTCTCTTTTCTTCATTAGTCTTGCTAGCGGTCTATCAATTTTGTTGATCTTTTCAAAAAACCAGCTCCTGGATTCATTGATTTTTTGGAGGGTTTTTTCTGTCTCTATCTCCTTCAGTTCTGCTCTGATCTTAGTTATTTCTTGCCTTCTGCTAGCTTTTGAATGTGTTTGCTCTTGCTTCTCTAGTTCTTTTAATTGTGATGCTAGGGTGTCAATTTTAGATCTTTCCAGCTTTCTCTTGTAGGCATTTAGTGCTATAAATTTCCCTCTACACACTGCTTTAAATGTGTCCCAGAGATTCTGGTATGTTGTATCTTTGTTCTCATTGGTTTCAAAGAACATCTTTATTTCTGTCTTCATTTCATTATGTATCCAGTAGTCATTCAGGAGCAGGTTGTTCAGTTTCCATGTAGTTGAGCGGTTTTGATTGAGTTTCTTAGTCCTGAGTTCTGGTTTGATTGCACTGTGGTCTGAGAGACAGTTTGTTATAATTTCTGTTCTTTTACATTTGCTGAGGAGTGCTTTACTTCCAACTATGTGGTCAATCTTGAAATAAGTGCAATGTGGTGCTGAGAAGAATGTATATTCTGTTGATTTGGGGTGGAGAGTTCTGTAGATGTCTATTAGGTCTGCTTGGTGCAGAGTTGAATTCAATTCCTGGATATCCTTGTTAACTTTCTGTCTCGTTGATCTGTCTAATGTGGACAGTGGGGTGTTAAAGTCTCCCATTATTATTGTGTGGGAGTCTAAGTCTCTTTGTAAGTCTCTAAGGACTTGCTTTATGAATCTGGGTGCTCCTGTATTGGGTGCATATATATTTAGGATAGTTAGCTCTTCCTGATGAATTGATCCCTTTACCATTATGTAATGGCCTTCTTTGTCTCTTTTGATCTTTGATGGTTTAAAGTCTGTTTTATCGGAGACTAGGATTGCAACCCCTGCTTTTTTTTGTTTTCCATTTGCTTGGTAGATCTTCCTCCATCCTTTTATTTTGAGCCTATGTGTGTCTCTGCATGTGAGATGGGTCTCCTGAATACAGCAAACTGATGGGTCTTGACTCTTTATCCAATTTGCCAGTCTGTGTCTTTTAATTGGACCATTTAGTCCATTTACATTTAAGGTTAATATTGTCCAGAGACTCTTAACCCCATCAGTCTTTTGCGAGACAGGTGGCGGTGAGGTTGGGAGCACAGGGTACACAGTCAGATCAGATTTAAATCCCAGTTCTGTTGTTGATTGGCTGCTAGGTGGCCTTGGCAAGGTACTTATCCTTTTGAGCCTCAGTTTGTTAATCTGTGCAATGGAGATAGCCACAGCATCCACAGCCTAGAGATTAAATGAGATAGCATGTGACATGCTTAGCACTACCTTGGGCACATAGTGAGTGTGCAAGAATTGGGAACTGCTTCTGTCGTTACTATGACTTCAATGTAATTTTCACAAAATCTCACTCCCACAGAGAGTTTTCAGGCATCATGAAGTCCTGCAGGAAGGAGAACAGGAGGGGCTTCTATGCCTGTGCCCCCATCACGGCGAGTTGAGGGTGCTCCATTGTCCTGGGGTCGACCTGTGTCTGGGCCCTGTTATTCTCTCTCGAAGACAGAAGCAAGCTGCTGTCCATATGCTCGGCTGCACTGGGCTTAAATAAAAAATGATAAACTCTGCGGCAGGAAGGGGATGGAGTCTTATTTGCAGATCAAATACATTCTGTTAAGATTGGTTTCTGCCATTTCCTCCGCTCTTGATCTGATGGCCTTCTTGGTAATTCAGTAATTGGTTACTCTGGAGGCTGACAGGCAAATGGGAGCGGGATGGGGAGAGTGGAGCCTGAGGGAGATGGGTACGGTCTGAAATTGATTTATCCTAATTGGGTCCAGAGCCAGCAATCTTTTAGACTGAAAGGGAATCGTGGATGCTGAGGCTGAAGGTTGCAATAATATTTAGTTTAACCTGAATAATTTTACAAATGGAGAAATGAAGGGTGGGGAGGAGAGAGGAGTGCCCTGAGGCCCTGTAACCATTTGAAGGTTGAGCAGGGACCAGAGCCCTGGGCAGTCAGACAAGCTCATCCGCCTCAGGCCCTGCCTCAGCTGTCCTTATTAGGTGACAGGAGAGAGTGGGCCGTGTCCTAACCAGCTGTGTGGCATTGGATGCTCTGGGGCTCAGCTTCCCCATCTGTGCAAAGACAAGATGGAGCAAGGAGGAGTCCAGGCAGCTTGTCACATCCTCTGCCTCCCTGAAGGTTAGCTCTTGCTGGTAGGACCTTGCCCCTGCAAACTGCCACTTTACACATGAGCCAAGGTGTACTGGTTCAGAGTTTACCTGGCACCTTTTGCACTTTCAGCTTCCTCTGATGGGACTGTAATGAGGATTCATAAATGGGACACTAGGTTCTTTGCTAGGTCTGTGTTGCTGATGCCCTTGTACCCCTCATTTTTCCCTTGTACCCCCCAGATCTTCATCTAGAAGGGAGTGCAGGTCCCAGGCCCAGCATGGTCACTGGCTAGTTGGGAGAAGTCAGGCAGCCAATCTCTTTCTGAGCCTCCTTGGCTCAGCTCTAAGGGCACCAGGAAGTACCAGAATCCAGGGGTTAAGTTCACAGGCTCTGACTGCTGGGGGCACAATCCTGGCTTGCTGAGTTCCTTGGGCAAGTACTTGGCCCCTCTCTATGACTCAGTTTCCTCATCTATAAAATGGAAATAATCATTAGGACCTACCTCATAGGGTCATTGCAGGATGTCCAGCAACACTGCATGCAGAGAGCCCAGTAGCTGCTTCCAAGTGAGCTCCGTTAGGCAGCCACTGCTTTCCTGGAGAGCAGAGAACTGGGCTTTGCTATGACTCCGGGGGCCGGGTACTGAGCTCTGAGTGTCGCCGTAGCACCCCTCAGAGCTCGCTAAGAGAGGAGGCCATGGAAGCGTGACCCACGGACGGGCATTGCATTCCTTTAGCGAGTCAGAGTTCACCAAATAAGGGTCATGTGGCTTTAGCTCCTCTTATCAAATCCTTGGAGATACCGCAGCCAACAGGCTCTTAAAAAATGAACTTGCAGTTGCCTTTCAAAACCTAGAGGTGTGGGAGAACACAGGGGGCCTGAGGGAATGGCTGTGCCCAGTGTGTGAAAGCGCTGGCCGCTGAGGGGCTGCAGTGTTGGGGGATCCTGCGAGGGCTTGGGCCTCCCTGGAGCAGCATGGCACTGCTGTGGCGAACCCCAGCCTCCTCTCTTCAGCTGGAGGATGGACCTAGTGAATGATATAGTTTGGATGCTTGTTCCCTCCAAGTCTTCTGTTGAAATATGATCCCCAGTGTTGGAGGTGGGGCCTGATGGGAAGTGTTTGGACTGGGGGAGTGGATCCCTCATGAATGGCTTGGGCCATCCCCTTGATGATGAGTGAGTTCTCGCTGAGTTCACCTGCAATGTGGGCATTTAAAGGTGTGTGGCACGTCCCCCCCACCAACTCTTTCTGTCTTGCTCCCGTTCTTGCTATGTGAAGTGCCTGTTCCTCCTTTGCCTTCCGCCGTGATTAGAAGCTCCCTGAGGCCTCTCCAGAAGCAGATACTGCTATGCTTCCTGTACAGCCTGCAGAACCATGAGCCAATGACGTCTCTTTTCTTCTAAATTACCCAGTCTTGGATATTTCTTTATAGCAATGCAAGAACAGCCTCATACAGTGATCCTTGGCTGGAAGCTGTTGCCCATGCCTTTGCCTGCACCTGGCACCCGTAAGCCGAGTCCTCTGGAGGGGTGGCTACTGTGGATTTTTCTGGGGTCAGTGACCCGGCATGGGCCCCACACCAGGAAATAGCTGAGAAGCAAGGTCTGTGGGGGCACTGGGATGGGTGAGTGAAGCCTGAGCAGCATCTTTCAAGGGCAGGCTCAGCATATTTCACATTTGAAGATCATTCCTGAGGGAATTTGGAAATCTTTCTTCAGAATGGAGCGATGGTCTTGCTGGGAAAGGAGCATCCCCTCAGGGCCCTGGATTTAGGCCCAGTTCCCACTGGCCGTGTAGTCTTGGAAAGGCTTTGTCCTGTCTCAGGGTCACAGTTTCCTCTTCTAGAAAATGGGGAAAACAGCCTTTCCTGAGGCTTCGGTTTCTCCTTGACAAATTAGGGCTAATAATGCCCGCTGAGGATGACCCTGAAATAACAAGTGTGAGAAGCTCACATTGCACCTGGCACAGAGGTGCATACAGACACGTGGGACATGTCAGACAGTGAATGGCTGAGCAGCCTGCCCAATTGCAACTTGTCCTCTGCACAGAGGAAGCAAGAAATAGGAGAGGAAGCGTGGGTCCGACGCAGAGTCAGCGAAGCCCTGCAGACAGAGCCGGGCACGTGCTTGGGTGGCGAGGGGCAGGACATGCAAGTGAGGATTGTCTTCTGAGGTCAGACACAAGTATGAGTCCAGCTCAGAGTGCAGAGCGCCCTGGAGCACGACTTAAAGACCGGTTTGCAAGCTCTGACCCTTTACTTCCTTGCTTTTTGGCTTGAGGTCAGCCACTTAATGGGTGTGTCCTTTTCTATGAATGAGACCATTTCTAATGGCTGCCTACGGGGCAGGAGTGGGGACCCGTGAGCCACGGGGAGATGATGTGTGAGCTCCTCATGCCTGGAACTCAAGTTTTGCCCACTTGGCTCACACTCAGGGTCTGAGGCCCATCTAGGTGGGGTTCTCCCAAGGTAGGTAAGGACTGGTGAGGCAAAAACAGAGGCCCCGGCTGAGGAGGTGAATGGGGCTGAAGTCCGGCCCCTGCTGTGCTGGCTGGCAGTGCATCCTGAATTGGGGCTGTGTCTGTCCAGAGATGGGGCACCATATTCTAGATTAACACAGGCCGAGTCTGTTTGCCAAGCTGTGTGCTCATGGTGTCTTTACAGGGGTGAAGGGCTGTGTCTTCTCGGTGCAGAGTAAGCAAGATAGGGACCATCAGTGGCCTGAGGCCTGATCTTCTCTCCCTCAGTCTCCAGGGGCACTGTTTAGCTGCCCTGTACACATAGGGCCCTGGCTTATGCCATCTTTCACCCTATTCTGCCACTTAGGTATGGGGAGGAAGCTTAATACCATCACCATTCAGGGAATGTAAATCTTCCCAAAAGAGTCTCTTTTCTGATTGTAAAAGTAATACATACTTATTGTAGAAAATTATGAAACCACAAGGAAGTATAAACAAGGAAATGAAAATCGTGCATAGTCCCACTACTTAGAGACACTCTGAAATGTTGAAAAGTAGTTGTTTCTGCTTGTATTATTTTCTCTCCATATTTGAGCATTGGAATCATATTGCATATGGTTTTGTGTTCTGCTTTTTAAACTTAATGTTATATTACAAGTGTTTTCTCATGTTCTAAATGTTCTTCCATGCCATGGTTTTGTGACTGCCTGATATTTTGTCACATGGATGTGTTATAATCGAATCAGCCAGCCCAGATGGTTTTCAGCTGTACACAGTCTTAAACACTAGTGTTCATTGTACATCTTTGTACTTGTGTGGTTATTTCTTTTAGGATACCTTCCAATAAGTGGGCTCAGGGGCTGTAGGGTATGGAGGCAGCCATGAATTGGGCCCTAGTAACCCCCACCTGCTGTTATACACATTCCTGCTGTGTAATCCCTTCCCCTTGAGTGTGGGCTGAGATCTAGTGACTTGCTTCTAATGAACAGAATTAGGCAAAAGTGATGGAATGTCACTTTCAAGGTTAGCATACAAAAAATGGACTTGCATCTTGCTCGTACTCTCTTGCTTGTTTGACTTGGGGAGAGTTGACTGCCATGTTGTGAGCTGCCTTATGGTAAGGTCCACATGGCAAGGAACTGAAGGAGGTCTGGCCAACAGCCTGGGGAAACGGAGGCCCTAGGTCCAAAGTCGCATAGGAAATGCATCCTTCCAGCAACGATGTGAGTGAGCTTGGAAGAGGATTCTCCCACAGTCATGCCTTCAGGTGAGACTGCAGCCCTGCTGAGGTCTTATGAGGGACTTTGAGGGGGAAGTACTCCTCCAAGCTGCACATGGATTTAGGGCCCACAGAAGCTGTGAGATGATGTTTGTTGTTTTAATTCTGTAAGTTTTCGGGTGATTTGTTACACAGCAATAGACTAACTACACAAAGGAAATGCACATTCTTTTAAATGTATATTTCCATTGTGCCTTCCTGAAAGTTAACTCCAATTCCCACCCATTTCTCCAGCAGAGAGGAGTGTTAATGGATGAATTTTCAGGAAGGGATACTGCTGACAGCCAGGGCCACTGCTTGGACCTCTTGTTCTGAACAGCCTAGCCTCTGTCTCCAGTGAAGTCTGTCTAGGGAGTGTGGACGTTTCCCCAATGCCCAGGCCTGTTTCCAGTGAACTATCTTGGAGCTTGGGTCCTGCCATCTTTGCTGAGGTTCTGGTTGGCTTGTTAAGGGTGAGGAGGTCAGGCCGGGTGCCTTTTCTCTCTAATGGACTCCCAGGGCATCTGAACACATCCCAGAGAGCCATTTATCAGTCTCCATGGTCTATAGCCTTTATTTTAACTGTAAGAGAACACAGTTTGGTTCTTCAGTTTGGATTAATGTGTCTGCATTTTAAATTCCTTTTAGAGCCCAGGGTACTTTCTTGCAGTCTCAATAATTTTGGAATTTAATAGAAATGAAGAAAATTCCATGGCCTCCCAGAAATACACTGTCCCTTTTGGTGATGAGCAGAGCAACGGGATATGGGAGGCCAACTCTGAACCTCTTTCCCACTCTGTTCCCTGTTTCACTGCTCTGATGTCTACAGAGGAATACTCAGTATGGCTCCCCTGACCCCACTCCACTCCTCTGGGAAGGTGAGACCCTGCACCAAGTGGGCTGAAGGGAATGAATGACCATCTTCAGGCTCAGGCCCTTCCACAGGAGAGCTCCACGCCTACCCCTGGCGTCCTCTCACTGGCCAGGCTGTGGTGAGGATGAATGGCCCTCTGGAAGGCTCTGATGGATCCATAATCAGTTTGCTTCATTAGGGCCTGCTGCTTGGGGAGGCCAATCGTGCACTTGGAGACATGGCAAATGAAGCTCTGCTGTGGGACTCTGAGATGAGGAGACCTCTTGTGTAGACACCAAGTCTATCCTGAGAGTCTGATTCTGGCTCAATTCCTTATAAGCTGGAAACTTGGCTATGGGAAGCAAATTAATATTGTTTATATTCTTTATTCATCAGCACATCTGAAGGCCCTAAGGATGCAATTCTTAACTTTTTCTGAACCCCACTGAAAACATAAAAACTGCACACATCCAGATAGCCACACAGATCTTATACATTGTGTTGGGGGTGATTGGGTGTGGGTGTGGCAGTCTTCCTGGGCCTATTCACGCCCCCCTTGGAAAGTTCATGGATTCCTCCACCCCTACTGATGGGACATCTTGGAGGTGATCCTTCTGTTAATTTACTCATTTTTCTGTTCCTCAGTTTATTTAACAAATATTTATTGAACACCTACTATGTGCCAGGGAGTGAACATTTTTATCCTCTTAAATTGTCATGCATTTGGCCACGTGACAGGAGCCATTGGCTCCTGTCAATGGGACATGAGTTCATTCTGAGGCCAAGAGATGACACAGAGTATTTTAAGTATCTCCTTTCTATATGAAGCAATACATACTTATTTCAACCTAAAAGTCTCCAAGTCACACCAACCCACAAGAATGTTAGAGTGGTCCCCGGTGTGCCAGGCAGGAAGGGCCCCTGCCTTTTGCAGCTGGACCAAAGGATTAAAAGAGGGGGCCGGGCGCGGTGGCTACGCCTGTAATCCCAGCACTTTGGGAGGCTGAGGTGGGTGGATCACAAGGTCAGGAGTTTGAGACCAGCCCGGCCAAAATGGTGAAACCCCGTCTCTACTAAAAATACAAAAAATTAGCCGGGCATGGTGGCAAGAGCCTGTAATCCCAGCTACTCGGGAGGCTGAGGCAGGAGAATGGCTTGAACCTGGGAGGTGGAGGTTGTGGTGAGCCAAGATTGCACCGTTGCACTCTAGCCTGGGCGACAGAGCAAGACTCCATCTCAAAAAAAAAAAAACAACAAAAAAACAACAAAAAAACAAAAGAGTGGGTGCTTGTGATGCCACTTTCAACGTCCAGCTTTTCAAAACAGAGTCCCGAGTGCTCGGAAACTCTGTCTTTAGAGGCTGGGTCTGTCATGTCTCTCGGGCTGCCCACCACCATTGCATATCCTCCATGTGGAGCCCCAACTTGTAGGACTTGAGTGAGACTGGGGGCTGTGAGCTGGAGGTGAAAAAGTCTGTGCCAAGAGAGCTAGAAAAGCAAATGCATGGGGGCATCCATTTCTCGCCCAGATAAAAGAACCCATACCAATAATCACAGCAAATAAACCCCACCAAGTGTTTAAGGACAACAGGAAACCAGTTCTACACAAACTCTTTCAGAAAACTGAAGAGAAGGGCAGACTTCCCAGCTCATTGTATGAGGCCGGTATTGCCCTCAAGTCAAACCCAACAAAGATATCATAAGAAAAGAAAACTACGGACCAACATTCCTAATATATGCAAAAATTGTCAACAATTAAATGATCCCAACAATATATTGAAAAGGCACAGGATTACAAGATTTTTCTAGGAAGTGGTTTTTTTTTTGTTGTTGTCTTTTTTGTTTTGTTTTTTGTTATTGTTGTTGTTTTTGAGACAAGGTTTTGCTCTGTCACCCAGGCTGGAGTGCAGTGGTGCAATCACAGCTCATTGCAGCCTCAACTTCCCAGGCTCGGGTGATTCTCCCACCTCAACCTCCCATGTGGCTGGGCGAGGTTTTTTAAAATTGAAAACCTATAATTGTAGTTTACTCTGTTCATAGGTTAAATACAACATATGACCATCTTAATGGATTAATAAAAAGCATAATTCAAGATTCTATATCTATTCTTGATTACAACCCTCAGATACTTAGGAAAACAAGAGAGTTCCTTCAACCTGATAGGGTCATCCACAGAACACCTGCAGCCAACATTATTCCTACCAGTGGTGAGAAATGGGCTGCTTTCCTCCTAAATTCAATGATAAGGTGAGGATGTCTACTTTCATCACTTCCATTTGATGTTAGATTCAGGTAAATAGTTCTAGCCAGTGCAATAAGGCAAGACAAAGAATAAAAGGCATCCTGTTCAGAAAGGAAGAAGTTAAACTGTGTTTACTCCTAAACAACATGCTTGTGTCTGTAGAAAATCTTATGACTTTTACAAAAAAGCTGTTAGAACTCACCGTTGAGCTTAGCAAGGTTACAGGAAAAAGATCAATATACAGTAATCAATTTTATTTCCATATACTAGAAATGAACAAATGAACATTGAGGTTAAAAATATTTCCATTTACAATAGGGTAAAAATGAACTGATATTTCAATAATATTGAGTTTTTCAATCCACCAGCATGATATAGCTCTTCATTTATTTAGGTCATTTAGAATTTCTCTTAGCAATGATTTACAGTTTTGAGTGCACAGATCTTTCATATCTTTTGTAAGATTTACTCCTGTGCCTGCAAAGATGTGTAGAGCTTAATTATCAGAATCTGTAAATATGTTACATCACATAAGAAAATGGCCCTGGAAGATATGATTAAGAATATTGCAATGGGGAGGTTATCCTGGATTATCCGTGTGGGTCCAATATCATTGCAAGGGACCAGATAAGTGGGAGGCAGGGGGTCAGACTCAGAGAGATGGAGATGTGACTTTGGAAGCAGGGATCACAGTGATGCCAGGCCATGAGCCAGGTTGTAGGCATCTTTGGGGGCATATTCTTCCTATCACAGGAGCACAGTTTACAAAATATATGAAAGACCAGTATGCTGAAATCTGTAAATCATTGCTGAGAGAAATTCTAAATGTCCTGAATAAATGGAGAGGTATATCATTCTGGTGGGTTAAAAAAACTCAATATTGTTGAAATGTCAGTTCTCTCCAAATTGATCTGTAGATTGAACTCCATCTCAATCGAAATCGCAGTGACATTTCCATAGAAATCAATAGGTTGACTCTTATTTAGAAATCATGTGGAAATGCAAAATATCTAGAATAGCTAAAACAATTTTGAAAAAAAGAAAAAATTTGGAGAACTATGGTATCAGCTTTTAAACTTTATCATAAAGCAATAGAAATCTGAAATATGGAATATTCGAATAAAATAGACATAAATGTCAAGGGCAAAAATAGAGGGCTCAGAAATTGGCCCATGCATATATTGTCAATTGACTTTCAATAAAGATGAAAGGGCAATTCAGTGTAGAAAAGAGTCTTTTCAACAAAGGGTAATGGAACAACTGGATATCCATATGGAAAAAAAGGGAAACATTTCTTATACTATATAGAGCATTAAAGTGGATCATGGACCCAGGTGAAAAACCTGTAATTATGAAACTTCTAAATAAACATAGGAGGACATTTTTGCAATTTTGGATTAGGGAAAGGTTTCTTACATATGACACCAAAATCACAATCCATAAAACTAAAACATCGATAATTTAAAGTTCAAATAGAAGAAACTTTTGCTCTTCAAAAGACACTGTTAAGAGAATGAGAAGGCAAGCCATGGATTGGAGAAGAGTATTTTCGATCATGTATTTGATAAAGGACTTATATTTAGAATATATGAATAATTCTAAAAGCTCAATAATAAAAAAATCTAATTTAAAAATGAAAAAGGTTTTTTAATAGACACTTTACCAAAGAATATATCTGGATGGCAAATAAGCACATGAAAAGATGCTCAACATCATTAGCTATTAGTGAAATGTAAACCAAGACAAGAATAAGATACCACTCCCCAGATTCACTGTATGAAATGTTGGTGAGAATTGAAAGAACCAGAACTCTTATACACTGCTGATGAAATGTAAAATGGCCCAACTGCTTTGGAAAACAGTATGGCAGTTTCTTAAAAAGTTAAACACAGCTACATTATGACTCAGCTATTCCATTTCTAGGTACATACCCATGTGAAAGCATGTGTCCATAAGAGACTTGTGTGAAATATTTGAAGTGATAGTCAATAACTGCATACAACCCAAATTTCCATTAACAGGTGAGTGGGTAAGCAAATTATTGTGTATTCATACAATGGAATACTGCTTAGTTATAAAAATGAATGAACTGTTGATATGTGCAACCATGTGGATGAATCTTAAAGTGATTATGATGAGTGAGAGAAGCCAGACAAAAAAAGAGTACATAATGTAGGATTCCATTTCCATAAAATTTTAGAAAATGTGAATTCATCTATGTGACAGAAGTTCTTCTGATTCCTGATCCTTTGTATGCTTTATTTCCTGTCCGACTACCAGAAGCTTTCAGCATCCTCACTGTTCTGAAATGTGACAGTTGTGCCCTTCGGTGTGGCTCTAATTTTAACCTTTGTGCTGTAATCTCCACAAGCACTTTCAATCTGGAAACTTTTATCCTTCTGCTCTGGGAAATGCCCTTCATATTGGGTTAGATAATTTCCTCCAGAGATTCCTCTGTTCTCTCTTTTTGGCACTCCTATTGTTTGGATGTTGGACCTTCCCAACCATTTCTAATCTCTTTTCCTCTGTTTTTTTTTTTTTTTCCTTTGTCTTTACCCCCTACTTCCTGAGTGACTTTTTCAGCTTTTTGTTGTTGTTGTTGAGACAGTCTCACTCTGCCACCCCGGCTGGAGTACAGTGGCACGATCTTAGCTCACTATAACCTCTGCCTCCCCGGTTCAAGTGATTCTCATGCCTCAGCCTCCCAAATAGTTGAGACTGCAGGTATGTGCCACCATGGTCAGCTAATTTTTGTGTTTTTGTAGGGACAGGGCTGCAGCACATTACCCAGGCTGGTCTTGAACTCCTGGCCTCAAGTGATCTACCCACCTCCCAAAGCACTGGGATTACAGGTGTGAGCCACTGTGCCTGGTCTGCTATTCTATTTCTAAATTCTAAGAGCTCTCACTTTGATTTGTTTTCTAAATGTTCTATTTTTCATTTCTAAATGGCGTTCTGTTCCTGTTTTAGGGAATGAAATACCTTCTCTTAATTTACTGGTGATAGTAATGATTGTTTCAAAATTTTTTCTCCTTGATTAGTCTCTAATGTTCTCAAGTTGCTTTTCCTTGTTTGTTTTGTTCTTTGTGTTCCTTGTTAGAGATTTTATTCTGATATCTGGCAACCTTTGGCCATTAGCTCACGGTTAAGAGTTGGGGACTAAAATGCTGACCGGAAGCTCTGGGAACCTGGGTGTGGCCTGACCACTGTTGACTTCAGTGCTGATGGATCTAGTTGGGCTGTTTCCTTGGAAAACTCCAGATGTTGGAATCTTTAGGTCTTAGTTTTTAGACCTATCAAATTTCCAACATGGGGACCTTCTAATCTCCTGCTTGGAGGCTGGATCTCCTCTCAATATTCTGGGAACTGAGACAAAGAATAGGTTGTGTGTGGGTCTGTCTTAGCATGAAGCATGCCTAGTTCATTTCAGGCCCTGTGACTGGCACCCTTTACTGCAGAGACCCCCAGTTTACCTCACTCCAAAGAATGACCTTCCAGCAGGAGGGAAGGGCAATAGCTAAGATATGTGGAGTCGGGGAGGACAGCATCTAACAGCTCTTTAACTGGGCTTTTAACAAATCCTTCAGATTTTAGCCCCATCTTTCTGTTTTTCATAGGCTACTATTGTCACCAATTTGTGAGCCTTTGAGGGTTATGGGGTGTAAAATGAGTTCTTACCTTTTTTTCCCAGGGGGCTTAGGGTTCAGGGCTTTTGGATTGGCCAAATTACTGACTATTCATCCATCTGCTTCCAAGCTTCCAAATTTTATGGCTGTTTTTTCCCGTTTTTCTTTTGTTTTTCAGGGTTTATGCCTTTAAAAAAGGAACAAAAGTAAGCATGTGTATTTAGTTTACTGTCTCATCTCTAATATATCTCTACAATCTTCTGAGCAATTGTCCTTTGGGTGTTTGAAGATAGCTCTTGATTGTGAAGAAGGAAAGGAGAGGAGAATGGGAAGGAGAGAGGGAGATGAGGGGTGGGCAGGGTGGGGTAGAAGTTCTTGCAAAACTCAGGAGAGGGGCAGGCAGTGGAGATGAGCCCTCTGGGCCATGGAACAACCTTGGAGGTGTGGTAAGAAGTGCTGAGGGTTCCCCAGGTTCTGAACCAGCTCTTCTGGGGGCACCACATACCCAGAGGGACTGGAGTTGCTCCGGCTGGCAGGGTCTTGATCATCTGTGCTGGGCTGAGAGATGGGGTGAAACAACCAGAGTCTCTTCCATCACTGGCCTCCAGGACCACAGCATGGCTCCAGAAGAGAGGGTTGATCCTTTCCCTTCCCCACAACAGTCTTCTCTGGGTAGGACAGTCCTGCGTCCTCCAGCCACCTGTCACCCAACCTTGAGGGTCCTCCTGCTATCCTGGTTGCTCTCCTTTTGCCACACCTCCTGACCCAACACCACCCAGAATGGCATTTTCATGCAGCTGAACTTATTTCAGTTGCAGGCCTCCTCCTTCCCCCAATGCATTGTGCCTGTGCCCAGGGGGTGCCCTTGATGTATCTGCTCTGATTTCAAAGCCTTTCACAGGTCCAGGAACCTCCCATTGTGTTTGTGGCTGACCTGACACCCAGTCCCAACCCCATAGGCCTGTCTGTCTCTACCATAGAGGATGGAAAAATCTCAATACCCACTCTTCCAGTCTCCTTGCAAACTCGGGCCAGCTTGTTGCTCCCTTCTCTTCTTCTTGCTTTGAATGTGCTCTTGGTTCCTGGACCTATGATGGCCATGTTGTGACTGTGAGGAGGAGGCTATGAAGTCGTGATTGTTGAACAATGAGATGCATGTCAGGGAACACCTCCCTTCAGGTTTTTCCTTAATGTAAGAAAATAACCCCTATTTCTTTAAGCCACCATTAGTTGGATTTTCTGTTACTTGCAGCTAAATGCATTCCTAATTGATATGCTGCATTCATCTCTGTCTCCCAGACTTGGTGCTCTGGGGCTGTGTTTTTGGAAACAATTGTCAGAGTTGGGCTCACCTCTGGGGGTCTTGCCCAAGCCCCTCATTTCATGTTGGGAGGGAGAAAGGAATTGTCGGGCAGAACCACCAGGGGTTCCCTGGGCTCAGGTCCTCTGGCCAGGCTCCCTTCTCCTGTACAGGCGTCCTGGTGCCCCTGCCTCCTGCTCAGGGACACTTGTGTCCAAATTCCTGGGTCCCCAGAGGGACTGATTTTTCTTTCCAACGGGCTCTTCTGGAAGGGGTTTGGGAGGGTGCACCGGTCTGGGCTGTGCCCCCATCTGTGTCCAGGCTTCTGATGTGGACCTGTGGGAACCTTCCTTTCCCCACCTCCAGCCTCAGAGGGAGCCATGTCCTAGCCCTGAGTTGGATACTGAGTAAAAAGCAATCATGACCCCCACATTCCCTGGCAGGCCCATTTGCAGGCCTCAGAGGGGGAATAATGGGTGTCTGGGTGGTGACTGTAGTAACAGAAACTCTGTGGGCCAGTGACAAGGCCCAGCTCTGGCCTCTCTGGGCCTCACTTAATAGCCTGTGGATTGCAGCATGGATGGCAGCCAATGCCATGGGCTCTGACAGCTGGAAGGGCTCAGTGTCGCCGGCCTAGGGGGACTGCACTCGCTGAAGTGAAGTTTGGGGCTGGCAGAGAGAGGCCTGCATGTCAGGAAAACCTGTTCATATGACAGATTTGCTGTGTGACTCTCCTGTATGGACCACCTCCCAGGCACGGCACGGGAGCTTCCTTGATTCCTCTCGCAGGTTTTTTTTTTTTTTTTTTTGAGACGGAGTCTTGCTCTGTTGCCCAGGCCGGAGTGCAGTGGCCAGATCTCAGCTCACTGCAAGCTCCGCCTCCCGGGTTCACGCCATTCTCCGGCCTCAGCCTCCCGAGTAGCTGGGACTACAGGCGCCGCCACCTCGCCCGGCTATTTTTTGTATTTCTTAGTAGAGACGGGGTTTCACCGTGTTAGCCAGGATGGTCTCGATCTCCTGAACTCGTGATCCGCCCGTCTCGGCCTCCCAAAGTGCTGGGATTACAGGCTTGAGCCACCGCGCCCGGCCCCTCTCATAGGTTTTTATGGAGAGCGGACCCAGCGGCAGCCTCGTGTGAGACCCTGTGGCCCTGTGGTGTGCAGAGAGGTGGCATCTTAGTTTGGGTTCCTGGAAGGCCAGGCCTGAGACTTGGGTGCAGGGGGGCTATCAGAGCACATCCCAAAAAGTGGAGGCATGGGAGTGGGGAAAGTAGGAATAGGAGGAGGAGACATGAACACAAGGGCTGTTGAGGTTGCTGCTGTGGGCCCTGAGGCTCGACACCATTGGGACCTCCTGGGTAGGGACAGAATTGTCCACCGGAAGGGCAGAAGACAGCTCGCCCACTGGCTCGCGACCCTTACGGTCAGAGGTTTGCCCTCGGGGACTTCAACCCCACATTTCCGAGCTGTGCATGCTGGGCCTGGGCAGACTCCCATGTGCCTGCAGACACGCACGAGGCCGGTGTGAGGCCAACGCTTTCAGGGCCAGGGAGTGTGAGGCCAGCCAGCGCCTGCCACCAAGATGCTGAGGCAGAGGTGGGCTCAGGGGTGGGTGCCTTGAGGGGAACCGGGGGTGTCTGTCACATGCCGTTTGTCTGTCCCCAGGGCATGGTGAGGTTGGAAGGCCTCTGGCTGGTGGAGAGGAGAGCACAGAGTGAGGCCTGAGCCTCCTGTCCCAGGGCGTATCTCCCGTACGGCTTCCATCGCAGTCCCTTCATTACCCTTGCATGACACCACGCTACCTTGAGCACACCAGGGTAAAGGGCTTACTTCTGAAAAATGTGGTCAGAGGAGTCCAGCTCCCCAGCACAACTTCCTGGCCCGAAAACTCTCGGGAGCTCTAGAATGTTCTTCCAAGGTGCCGAGTAATGATTTACTCATTGCTGTCAGATAGGGAAGTCTTACCCACCTTCTTGAAAAACTAAGTTAGAAAATCAAGCTGGGCTTTTATTTTCCCCCATAGAAGCTTAATTAGTAATAGAATTTTAAAACACGTGGTCATGAAACTGTTAGTCTAAACTTGAAAATGAGCCCTGCTAAGGTGGCTGCAATGGTTCCTGAAACCTGGGGGCTGCCGGGCTGGTGGAAGAGCTCCTCCTCCCCGTCTGGTGTACCTGGAATGTGCATGTGGGAAGCTCCTGGCTGGGGAAGCCGCGCTGCAGAGGATGCGTGTTCTCAGGACCCGGTAACTCCTCGTGGCTCTCAGTGGGCAGTGGGCATGGTTTCAGGAGGCCCCATGGAGTGGCACTAATTCTGTCTGTCACGCAGGGCTGTTCCCAGCTGAAGGAGCCTGCTCGTTCTGCACAGCCAGGTTTGAGGTCAGGATAACTCGAGTGGAAGTGAATGTCCTTTGCTGTCTTCTGGGAAGGTTCCCCAGGGAGGCTCCGAGGCAGGGGTGTGTCCCGGAGCCTCTGGGGGAGGGTGGAAGAGAATCACCTGAAAGCAACAGGGCCTGGGGCAGCCACTGGGGAGCCCAGATGTTCTGGGCACTGTGCTGGGGCTGGGAGTCAGGCAGGGGTGGGTAGTGGAGAGCAGGGCTGTGGTGGGAAGGGCAGAGCTGGTGGGGGCAACAGAGGCAGGAACAAGGTCCCCAGTCTAGTGGGTCAAATTCCAGGTTCCAAAGCCCTGGGCAGGAAACCACCATCGCCCCACCGAGGCCTTGTCCAGCCGTGGCTAGGCCTGTGGTTTTCAGCTTAGCCAGGGACCCAGCAGACACAGGCATCAGATTTACAAACAGCACAGGATGGACAGAGATCATTTATACTGGAAGCCAGAATTAGGATGAAAACAAGATCCCTTGGCTGGGAAGGGGGACAATCTTGGCAGAGGAGAGGATTCAGGAAGAAGGGGACAGGCCCTGTAAGGGGTCTACTGTGTGAGTGCAGTGGGCTGGGGTGGGGAGGTGGAGGGATGGAGACAGCAGCCTAGACAGCGCATGGCTGGGGGTCTGCATACCCACACCCTCCACTGGGGGGGCTCCAAGGCCATGTCTGGGACATGCCCCTCCTGGGCTCCCACTGACTGGATGAGAGAGGGGGCTTGATCTAGGGGATCCAATCAGATTCATCTCCAGGGAATTTGGGATTGGATCAGAGATGTTGGCTGGTTGGCTGGTGGCACTGGAATGGAGACAGCCATGCACATCAGAGTGTCTGAGGCAGCGCAGGGCGGAAGATCTGCAGGAGAGGGAGGATGAGAGCCTGAGGGCCCGAGAGGGGGTGAGGATCTGCACAGCCCCAGGTGGGGTGAGTGGGCTGGAGAAGGCAGTGGCTTCTTCCAGCCAGTGTCTGGTCCCCACTGCCCATACCCACACTGCCTCAGTTCCTGGGTTCCTTGGTGTGTTCCCATGCCCCTGGTTAAAGTCCACTGTTGTGAGCTGATCTGAGTAGGCTTCATTTACTGCATCTGAACAGGCCCCGGAGAGCCGGGACCTCACTGCCATGGTGGGACAGAAGTCTACGGGAGGAGAAGTGGGCAGGAGCAGGGCCCGGGTGGGAACGGGTGGGCGGTACTGCTGCCCTCTGTGTGGCAGGACCACACTAGATCCCAGCAGCCCACCTGGCACCAGCTCTGGAGAAGGGCAGCCCAAGCTGGTGACTGCTCAGTGGAGGGTGGCCCTGGTGTCGAGGGGACCTGCACCCTGGCAGCGAGGAAGGACCGCAGGGTCCCACCTTCCACCTGGAGAGAAGCTGAGTCAGTGAAGGACGGAAAAAGCACGTTTGATGTTTGAAGACTTGTTAGAGGAAAAGAGGAGACTGTTCTGTGCTCTCCAAGGATATTAGATGGGTTCCAAAGGTCGAGGGTCCACTTTCGGCTCAGTGTAGGGGAAACCTTCTCCTGTGCGGGCCTGCTACAGCACTGGAGGCCTTGGGCATAGGAAGCTCTCCGTTTCTGCGCTGAAGGACCACTCCGAAGGGTGCTACAGGGCCTGCAAGTGTGGCATTGATGTGTGGACTGGACGGTCATAAAGAACACCTTTACCTGCAGAGAGGACCCAGGCCAGGGCAGAGACGGCCCCAGGCCATGGCGGTGAATGTGAGTCAGCTGCAGAATCAGACGTGCCCCTGGCCCACAGGACAGGCAGGTGTAGCCCCTGATCCAGATCGAGCCCATGGAGTAGCAGAGGCTGAGAAAGAGGAGGAGCAGAGATGTGTCTCTGGGATGAGGCAGCTGCAGCAGGAGGGGAGCTCGGAGAATACGCAGAGATATTAACAAGGGATTTTAAAGACATTTTGCGTTGAGACGTGCAGGGTCATCTCTTCTTTTACCTCCCCATGAAAATTCCAGTGAAATCTGCCAGACTCGCCAGTGCTACTGGAGTTGGACTTTTCTCTGGGAGTGGGTATGTTTGGAGCAGGAGGGGGCCCTTGGGTGGGAAACCCAGTGACTCTTGTGGGAGAGCAGGACAGGCCCAAGGAGACTCACATGCTGTACGGGTTACACACCTTGTTCCTTTCTTTTCTCAGCGTCTGGGACCAACTTCCTGTCCAGGTGGTTTTAGGTGGTCTCTGTGGGTCACCTCCCTGTCAACCTCAGGATGCCCTTCTCTTTGCCAGATAGCTACGGGAAGACTCAAGCCACAGGTGCCCCTGTGAACCCCTTCACCAAAGCCGACCCAGAGCTGTTCCTCTGCAGTGAATGTCCCACTGCCCGTGTCTGCTAACTGGAGATTGAGAAGGAAAGGAGGCTCTTTGAGAAACTGGCCTAAAATGATTGTGGTCCCTCTCCAGGGAGACGGGTCACAACCTGGGAGAGTGTTTCAGGGGTGACAGAAACAGGCCTCAGTGAGGGATGGAGCGAGGAGAGAGGGACAGGAGGGTGGGGGGTGGGGAGAGAGAGAGGGAGAGAGAGAGAGAGAGAGGAAGCGAGCAGTGGAAATTCTTGCCTGGTGTCTTTCCCAGAAAGTGACCTGTGTGGAATTTCTCTGTGGCATGAACCCATTAGCTGAGCTTGGCAAAGCGGACTGGGGCTGTGGCCATTTCTGGGGCAGCCCCGATTCGGCAGGTTTTTGTAATTATCTGTTAGTAATTATCTGCGAAGACTTTGGTAAACAGCAGCCTGTTTAGCTATCCTTGAAGAATTAAGTCATTACATTTATTGCTCTATCCACTCGCTATTAACCTCCTAAGAGGCTTTTCCACGTCAGGACTAGGGTTTTCATTTGATGAACTCTAAGGAGAACATTTGAGTCGGGAGGCGTCAGGGGTGAGGAGCGGCTCTCCCTCGGTGAGACCGTGCCAGGCATCTGCTTGTGGCCGGCATCCCTGACGATGGCAAATGCGTTTCAGGAAAGCAGAAGTTTCTCACAGAAGCAGATCTGAGGAAGCCAGGAGCCTGGCTTGGAACTGTCTGCAGGATTCGGGAGACACACAGGCAGGCAGGCCAGCCGGGCCCTTCCTCGGGTGGGCGGACGAGTGTGGCTGGCATGGTCTGGAGTCGTGGGCTTTAGGGCTAGGAGAAATGATCAAGGTCCTTGTTTTTCTTGAGGGGGCAGTGAGCTCGGCTGCTTGGAAGAAGGTCAGATGAAGACCAAGGACGTAGATTCATTTAGGGTCTGCCCTGTCTTTCGCTTTGGGCTACGGTTGCTCTTTTACCTCCGGATGTTTCAGAGATAGCCCATGACCCACAAAGATGGGCCCGTTGCGGGATATGAGGGCCCCTGATCCATGGAACAGGCAGGCGAGGCCTCTGAGCCAGACACTGCTAGTGAGGATGGATGGGTCCTCCCAGGACTAAACCTGAGAAACCGAACTGGTTCACACGCCTTTGGTGACCCAATATTTGCTGCCCAGTGTCCTGCTGGGTGGCATCTGCCAGCTGAGGGTTTGGGGTGATGATGGTGGGGGTATTCTGTGCTCCAAGCTGCTTCATGGGGCATGGTGGGATTTCGCTCCCAGGCGTGCTTCTCTCTGAGGGCCTCCTGCATTGACAGGAATGAGGCATTGCCCTACCACACAGCAAGTGGGCAGCGGGCATCCAGAAGGCCCTGGGCAGGGTCCCAAAGGGCCTTAGTGCTGCATGCCTACTGTGTCCAGGCACTGTGCTCAGCAGGGGGTGCACATTGCTAAGGAAACCCAGGCTTGGCCCTTGCTTGCACGTGGGGTTTTGCTAAGAAGGAAAGACCGTAATAAATCTTGAGATGTGACCAGGACCAGCAAGGCATTGTTGAGCCTCCAGACTCAGGCCACGGGAACTAATAAAGGATTGGATCTTCAGGACTAATTCTCCAGCTTGTTCCTTAGACTCTGAAAGCCATTATGCAGGAAGGGAGTTAGAGGCAATAAATGAATCGGATCAGTGCAAATTCATTTGGAAGAGGCCATAAAAATGCTTCATTTAGGAAATTCTTCTGACGAGGCCCTTCTCTATCTTCTTTTCAACAATCAAGGGTACAGTAATGGAACTTTGCAAAATTCCAAACTGGAGGATAAGACTGGTCAACAGATTTCTAAAATACAGAAATGAATTTACTTGCAAGGACTTAATAGGTGGAAAACGGAATGATTCACATTTTAGTACAAATTACCCTCATTCCTAAGCTCTAGGAAATAGGGATTGTGTCAGAAAATTGGGGCTGGATAATTGCTTTACCGTCAATGTAAGGACTTTTAAAGCTGGGCTGCATCAGAATGACTGGAGGGAGATTAAAACAAAAATGCCAGTCCCACAGATCTACTGAACTCCAGACTTCTGGGGCTTGGGAGCTGCTATGGTTTGGCTGTCTGTCTCCACCCAAATCTCACCTTGAATTGTAATAATTCCCAGGTGGCAAAGGCAGGACCAGGTGGAGGTAACTGGATCATGGGGGCAGTTTCCCCTGTGCTGTTCTTGTGCTAGTGAGTTCTCATGAGATCTGATGGTTTTATGAGGGTCTTCCCTCTGCATTCGGCACTCATTCTCTCTCCTGCTGCCCTGTGAAGAGGTGCCTTCCACCATGATTGTAAGTTTCCTGAGGCTTCCCCAGCCATGCGGAAGTGTGAGTCAATTAAACCTCTTTCCTTTCTAGATCACCCAGTCTTGGTCAGTTCTTTGTAGTGGTGTGAAAACAAACTAATACAGGGACCTCAAGTCACATAATATGTGGTATGTCCTGATATGTACTGAAAAGATGTGGAAGGGTGTGTGGAAAGAGACCAGTGCCAAAGCTGCCCTTGATGGAAAACACGCCAGAGCCCAAGTACTGCTTGCCAATGCCAGTGGCCACTGGGTAGCCTTTGGAGGCCCCTCAGGTCCAGCCCCTTGCCCTCTTTCTCCCTCTCTAGCTCCTCCTTCTTCCGTGTTCTGGTTCTATCTTGCCCTTGCCCCTTGGGCTATTCTTGTCCTGCCTACGGGCGCCCTTGTGTCCCAGCCCTATCACCTTTTGTTCTTGGGATAGGAGCAGCTTCGAGACAAGCCATTGTCCCATTGCGAATGTGAGTGGGCCCCCCAGACTCACTTTGCCATGGTATAGGGCTAAAAGGCTCCTCTCCATTAGAGTGAAGGGCTAATGAGGCAGGGCTGAAGGAGTCCTGGTGACAGTGCTGCTCAGGTAACTGATGCACCCTTTAGTGCATCAGATGCACACTCAGGTAACTGATGCACCTGTGCATGGGAGAGGCACGCCCTCCCCGGAGCAGTGAGGCACTCTTTGGCAGCGGAAACTCCTTCAGTGTGAGATATGCCCAGCAATCCCATTCAGCCCCATTCTAGGCACTTCGCCTCTCCCTGCCTGCACCTACGAGGACCTTCCATGGGTTAGAGCTCACAGTAAGCTTTAGAGGAGCGTTGGGGGAACTGTCTACAATGGGCCCAGCTGCAGGGAGGGAGCCAGGCAGGAATCTGGGGACATGTACTGAATCTGCGGATGAAGAGCGGATGGAGACATTCACCTCTTGGCGTCTCTGGGGTGTCCCCAGCCAGGGCTGAGGCTCCTTCCTGGTGTCATGTGTGAGGGCCACTGGCTAAGGCCTGATGGGGGACTCTGGGAAGGCACTCACCCCAGATGTGTGTTTAAAGTTCCCACTGCAACTGCAGGAAAGGGCTCAGGAAGCTGGGACCTTCACTCTGGTCTCAGCCCAGCCCTGAAACTCACTGAGACTGACTTGGCTCAATCTTACAGTGACCATGCACCTGCCATGTGCAGACCCTGGCCAGGTGCTCATGTGACACAGGCAGCTCCAGTTCCCTGGCCATGTGGAGCCTCAGACATGTGGGGTAAGCAGATAGATTCTGAGATAAGGCTGATAATAAGGGCATGTGAAGAGCTGCCTGTGGAGGGAGACATCCATGTTGTGAGTGGGGTGAGGTGAGGGGATAGGGTGAGGACTAGAGGAGGTAACATTTGAATTGGACTTTGGAGGTTGAGTAGGAGCCCACTGTGGGAGAAGAGCCTGCCAAGCAGAAGTAACGTCGCAAAGACAAGGGCCCCAGATGGTTATCACACTCTGGGGACTGCAGAGAGTGTGGTGTGCAGAGTGTGGATGGGCTTGGGGTCCAGTATCCTCTTGGCTTGACTCCAGCACCCTGTGATTCCATCCTGTGATGGGATTGCTTAGTTAGTGTGGGAATTGATCTCCAAGATGGCTTCCATGATTCTACCTCCAGGTATTCATGCCCTTGTGGTGTCCCCTTCCACACTGAACAGGGCTGGCCTATGTAACCAGTAGAAAACTGTGGAAGTGATGGGGCAGGACCAGTAGAATACTATGGAAGTGATGGGGTGGGACGACTTCCAAGGCTGCATCACAGAAGGCACTGCAGCTTCTGCCGTGGTCTCCTGGACTGCACACTGGACAAACCAGACACCATACTGTGAGGAGGCTCAAGCAGCCTGAGGAGAGGCACACGTGGAGAGGAGCTGAGGCCTCCTGCCAACAGCCACGTGAGTGCACCACCCAGAAGTGGGTCCTCCAGCCTCAGACAGGCTTTCAGAGGACGGGAGCCCTCACTGACCTCTGACTGCAGTCCCGTGAGAGACCCTAAGAATTCAAGACCCACTCACGCTGCTTTTGAATTCCTGACCACAGAAACTGTGAGAGATGTGAAGTGCTTATTGTGGGAAGCTTTCTTACGTAACGCTAGATTACGAGTGCAGTTGCTGCCCATGGCTGCCACCTGCTGGTGTTCTTGCCCCTGTGTACCCCCTCCCCTTGAGTGTGCGCTGTGATGGGATGTCACTCTGAGACTGCACAGCAAAGCCTCTGGCTTCTACCTTTCTCCCTCTCTTGCTCTCTTGTCTCCCTTGCTCTGAGGGAAACTGGCTGCCATGTTGTAAGCTGCTCTATGGGGAGGCCCATGTGGCTAAGAATTGAGGGAGACCTCCTGCTAGTGGCCAGTGAGGACCTAAGGACCTCAGTCCCACAATTGGTGCAGAGCTGCACCGGCCCACAACCATGCGGCTGAGCTTGGAAGTGGATCCTCTCCCAGCTGAACCTTGAAATGACAGATGCCCCAGAAGGTACCATGGTGCCAGCCTTGTAAGAGACCTTGAGCTGAACACACAGCTGAGATGCATCTGGCTTCCTGACCCGCAGAAACTGTGTGGCGATAAACATTTGTTGTTTTAAAGCTGCTAAGTTTGGGGGCCATTTGTTACACAGCAGCAGATAACAAATACAGTTCTGGTTAATGGCACCAGCCTCACCTGTCCTGTTCCTAGATATGCTTAGCTTAGCTTTGGTCTAGACGTGGGTCTCCACGTACAGCTATAACCTTGGTCATCTGGGGCTCAGACTAGGAGGGGGTGCACTGAGGGAATGAGATATGAAGAGGCACACCCCAATATCTGTTGCTTTCTGGAAAACTCAACCTCCGAAACTAAGTCAGCAACCACAGGAGATGGCCGTTGCATAGTTGTTAAGCATAGGGGAATAACACAGGTTCAGAGCCAGCTTCTACCACCTCTTTCCTTTAATAGAGTTACAGGTCCTCCCTGAGCTCCCATTTCTCAGGGGCCCTCCTGAAGCAGAGAAGCAAGCCACAATGTGGACAGTTTAACTGGCACCAGCCACAGAGCTGACACGAAGATGAAAAGAGAGGTTCTTTGTAAGGAACTTAGCCCTGGAACACGGCAGGTGCTTGATGTGAACTTGGCCTTGTATTATCGGGGCACTTGGCACCATAGGCATCACCCCAGCCACTGTTGGCATGAAGACCTTAAAATGCCATCCTGGTTCCTGGACCTGGGCATTTTTTTTTTTTTTTTTTTTTTTTGAGATGGAGTCTTGTTCTGTCACCCAGGCTGGAGTGCAGTGGTGTGATCTCGGCTCACTGCAAGCTCCGCCTCCCAGGTTCATGCCATTCTCCTCCTCAGCCTCCCGAGTAGCTGGGACTACAGGCGCCCGCCACCATGCCCGGCTAATTTTTTGTATTTTTAGTAGAGATGGGGTTTCATCGTGTTAGCCAGGGTGGTCTCCATCTCCTGACCTCGTGATCCACCTGCCTTGGCCTCCCAAAGTGCTGGGATTACAGGCGTGAGCCACCGCTCCTGGCCAGACCCCGGCATATTAACGATGATGCCTACATCTCAAGGACAAGATGGTCTCAGTCGTGCAATCACAGAGGATTCACTTGGAGCTTCCCTGAGGAATATTCTTTTGGGCCAAGTCACCCCCTTGCTCTGGTGAGGCTGAGCTTGAGCTTTGAATCCTGCCTGGAATATGAAGGCCCTGTGAAACACCACCATGTTCCCCAGCTCCCCTCCACTGCACGCGCCAAGGGTCTCCCTCACTGGGCTGTTTATTTCTTGCTGTATGAAGCGATGATTTAATTCTTGCCTGGGATATCATTCAGCCCAAGTTCGTGCTGAAGTGAGGCATATTTCAGCACTCACCAATTTCCATATAGATAAAAAAGAAAAAAAAGAGAGAAAGAAAACAACCTCAACCAGCCTCTTCAAGAGCTGTGCATTGGAAACTTGTTTCTTAAAGATGGATTGCCCGTTGGGCTGCTAAGAGGTTTTTCTTGACTTGTCAACATTTTATCCCCCAACAAGCATTCTTGGCTATAAATTATTCATTGCCCAGTTAGTGGTTAAAAAAAAAAAAAAAAAAGAAAAAAAAGCTGCCTGGGGCTGAGATACTTTCTTAATTCCCCCTCTGCTTTTCAGATCCAAGTTGTTTTTTTCCCTCCTGCTGCTAGAAAAGTAGAAATAACTGGAAGTCTCTGGACTCAGAGGTGCGTGGCTGTGGCCGGATGAGAAAATAGAGTTGAGCACAGCATGAGCTTGGCTGGGGTCGGGGATGGGGGCAATTACAGTTTTGGGGTCAAGCCTGGACACTGGGGTCAAATGTAATTAACATATATTTGTTATGTTACAGTTGACACATATTTGTTATAATATATGCTAATTATATTTGACCCCAGTGTCCTGACCCCAAAACTGTACTTGCTCAAATATATGATAATATATGCAGTCTCTACCCCCACTGTAATGGAGAAATGGGAAGCAGGTGTGTTTGGGGCTCTTTTCCCTCCTTTCTGTTGGCAGAGACTTCAAGGTTTTCACGAAAAGTCTAGAAGAGGCTGGATTCTGTTCTAGTCTCAGCCATTTCAGAGTCCACAGCTGGAGAAGATGTCAGCCTTTCTCTGCTCACCTGATTCCACCCTCCCTGAACCCCTCCCCAGGTCAGGGGCCTGCCAGGAGACAGTGTCCACCTTGTCCTTCCTCGTGTCCACCCACTTCTGTCCGGCACACACCAGGCCTTGCTCAGCCTCTGCAATTTCTGATAGTAACTCCCCAGGGCAACTGACCCCTCCTCCAGGTGGATTCTCAGGCCTACCATTCTCTGCCCCCACGGGGCGTGGAGAAAGGTCTGGGATGGAATCAGGCTTTAGGGCTTCGGCCCTGAATTAGTTTCCAATGGCAGCTGCAACAAAGCACCATAAACTGGGTGGCTTGAAACAACAGAAACCCATTCCCGCATGCCCGGGTCTTCAGACCGTGGGCCTCTGAGACCCTGGGTAGAACCGCTCCTTGCTTCTCTCCAGCTCCCCAAGGTGACTGATGCTTCCGGCCCACAGGTCAAATCTCTATCTCCACGGTCGCATGGAGTTCTCCCTGTCTCTATCTGCGTCCAGGCCCCCCTTCTTATAAGGACAACAGTTGTATTAGATTTGGGATCCACCCTACTCTGGTACAACCTCATCTTCACTTCGCTGATTACATCTGCAGGGACCCCATTTCCAAACAAGGTACTAAGGGTTACGACTTCAGCGTATCTTTTTGGAGGACACAATTCTGCCCATCACAGGGTCAGAGAAGGGAGGAGCCCCCAGTGATCAGGTCCCAGAGTAGAGCATCAGAAGCCAAAGGGGTCACGTCCTGCAGAGCCCCCAGCTTCCCCAGCAACACATTTGTACTTTATTATCCTGAATGACTGTTGTCCCCAGGCTTTGAAACAGGACCTTGCTAGGCATGTGCCAGGCTCTGGTGTGTGCCTGGAAACCTGTTTTTTCACATAGAAGTAAAGGAATGTGAAACAAATTGAGCTATGGGACTCACCCACGTCAAACGGGGACAGGACCTTCCCCAGGAGACCAGCTGCTTTCCATTTCATCCCAGCAGCCGGGTGTGAGGGCAGAGCTGTCCACTTGCCATTGGTAGCAGAGGTAGCCTCTTGGTGATTCCTGAGGTCTTTCTGTGACTCCATCTTGACTCCCAATTCTTCTCCCCTCTCCCCTCATTCTTCTCAAGCATTAGGGCTTTGCTTGGGTTGCATTTCTGGGTGAGCTCTAGGAAGTCCTCTGAGCTCTGCTGGTCACCTGGAGAACCGGCCAGCATTGGCTAAGCATCTACCGTGCCAGTGCCCTGCTGCACAAGGCCGTTTCCTGTGGGGAGTGATGCATGGGGCTGTTTGCTGGGTCTGATGTGGACATGGTATTATTTACCCCCAACCCTACCCCCTAAACTTGGCAAAAAGGATTAATGATTTTATTTCCAAATATTTGTGTTGGAAATTAATGCTGAGGGAGAGAAGGGCTGAATTTGGCTCTCAGAGAAGGCTCCTAGCTGTTGGGTTTGTAAACACCAGTGGATGTCTGCATTTTGTCAAGGCCGGTCCTCCTTCTGGTTTCCATCATCCTCCATTAGCCCAGCTATGGCCATAGCGTGTTGGATTCCATTACCCAGACAGCAGACC
The DNA here is from genome assembly GCF_037993035.2 of Macaca fascicularis. Lineage (NCBI taxonomy): Eukaryota > Metazoa > Chordata > Mammalia > Primates > Cercopithecidae > Macaca > Macaca fascicularis. Next base: position 133,224,318 of record NC_088383.1, on the reverse strand, counting down.
AAAGAGGCAGAGTCCCAGTAATCCCTGTCCATTCCCATTGGATGGGGTTGTTATTTTCTGGGTCATTTACCTTTGGTTCAATTTAAGTTTACTTTAACACAGATTAAGCAGCCTTTAAATGGAGACCCTGGGGTTCCTCCAAGCCTAGGCTGCCTCTAAGCGTGGGAGCAGGTCAGTTTGGAACAAAAGCAGCTGAGGATGAGGATAGGAGGTTGGGATAAGCCTCTGACACATGACAGTTGAGGAAGAAAGGTGATAAGTGCCAAGCCCTCGTATTAATCTGTTTTCACTGCTGCTAATAAAGACATACTTGAGACAAGGTGATTTATAAAGAAAAAGAGGTTTAATGGACTCAGAGTTTCACGTGGCTGGGGAGGCCTCACAATCATGGTGGAAGGCGAAAGGCAAATCTTACGTGGTGGCAAGCAAGAGAGAGCGAGAGCCAAGTGAAAGGGAAGCGTCTTATAAAACCATCAGATCTCGTGAGACTTATGCACTACCACGGGAACAGTGTGGGGGAACCGCCCCCATGATTTACCTCCCACTGGGTCCCTTCCACAACACGTGGGGATTATGGGAGCTACAATTCAAGATGAGACTGGGGTGGGGACACAGCCAAACCATTATCACACTCTCATTTACAATATTTTACTTAATCCTCACAATAGCTATCTGTATGACCACTGCACAGATGAGGAGGCTGAAGCCCAAAAAGGCCAAGTGATGTGCCCAGGTTACCTAGCTAATAAGTGGCAGAGCTGAACAGGTCCAGGGTTCCTGAATAGAGGATTTCTCCTTCAGGCAGGCGGTTTCCACAGCCCTCTGATTACTCCGTGGTGAGGAGTGGCCTAGTCCAATAATGCGCTTTCTTCCTCGGGCTCGGGATCTGAGCAGAAACCTTTGCAGCTGAGTGCTGCCTTCTCACTGGCTGGCTGGGAGCTACATGTGCAACGCATCTGAGTATGGGCTGCAAAACTCAGAAGGGACACTCTCCTGGCAGCATCTGGTGAAAATTCTTTTTCCATTCAAAGGCTGAAGAGTCAAATAGAGACCGTTGTTGGAAATGAGAGGGCTTGAAAGCACTTTGCAGAAATGTGGACTGTTGCAAACAGAAACAGGAGTAGTGAGACCTCCAAAAATCAATTTATTAATTCATCCCATTGTATTTTCTGCTGTCAAGGTTAGTTTTATTTTTATTGTCATTATTTCCTTTCTTAAGACTGATTCATTTTTTGTTTTTGAGATGGAGATTCACTCGTTTCACCCGTTTCACCCAGGCTAGAGTGCAGTGGCACAATCTTGGCTCATTGCAACTTCTTCCTTCTGGGTTCAAGTGCCTCAGCCTCTGGAATAGCCTCTGGAATAGCTGCCTCAGCTTCTGGAATAGCTGGGATTACAGGTGGTTGCCACCATGCCCCAGCTAAGTTTTGTATTTTTAGTAGAGTCAGAGTTTCACCATGTTGGTCAGCCTTGTCTTGAACTCCTGACCTCAGGTGATCCACCCGCCTCGGCCTCCCAAAGTGCTGGGATTACAGGCATGAGCCACCTCGCCTGGTCGAGACTCAATTTTTTAAAATGAATATTGAGATGAATAGGTAGGCCCTTTGTTTTCTGCATTATTACTTTTGTTAACAGTTTTGTTGAGGTGTAATTCACGGGTCCAATTCATTCATTTAAAGGGAATAATTCAATGGTTTTTGCTCTTTTCACAGAGTTGTGCGTTCCTTACCACTATTGCTTTGAGAATATTTTCATCATCTTCAGAGGGTGCAGCCTGGGGTGTGTGCACAGTCACCCTGGGATGGCTGGCTTCAGCAGGGCTTTCTTTTCCTGATCTCTCCTTAGGGTGCCTGCTTCATTTGAGAATATATCCAGCCCATTAGATCCCACTAATTACTTGATGATTGCTCTCTCTCTATTGGTTTTTTTTCTTTTTCTTTTTTCTTTTCTTTTTGATACAGAGTCTTGCTCTTTCGCCCAGGCTGGAGTGCAGTGGCATGATTTCGGCTCACTGCAGCCTCCGTCTCCTCAGTTCAAGCAATTCTCCCTGCCTCAACTTCCTGAGTAGCTGGGACTACAGGTGCCTGCCACCACGCCTGGCTAATTTTTATGTTTTTAGTAGAAACAGGGTTTCACCTTGTCGCCTGGGCTGGTCTCGAACTCCTGGCCTCAAGTGATCTGCCTGCCTTGGCCTCCCAAAGTGCTGGGATTACAGGTGTGAGCCACTGTGCCCAGCCACTCTATTGTCTTTGAAAATGTCCCGGGGTATAAATTGCTCCAGAGTCTGATTCAAGTAAATCCAGGCAGAAGTAGATTTTGAGGCCAGTCTTTGAGGTTTGTTAGGACCTCAGGAGGGCTCTTCTTGTTTTTTCTGTTTCCCTTGTTCTTTCTGGTGAATTAGCTGGTCTTTGGTTTAGCTTGCTCTTAATTAAAAGGAGATGTTGTTTTCAAGAGTGCCCTTAGGCTTGAACTTTACCACAGCCTTTTTCAAATAAAGTCAGTTCCTTTGGGAAAAGCTTCAGAGCTCCCTTTTTTCTTATGAATTACCTTTTCCTCTGGGTAAACTCCCTGAGCTATAACTCTGGGCACTGAGGGATGGTGGCCTCTGATAATATAATCAAGTTAAATTAACAGATTGATGCTCCACGAGCAGAGAATATATCTTTTTAAAGTTTTTTTTTTATTTTATTCATTTTTTTTGATGGAGTCTCACTCTGTTGCCCAGGCTGGAGTGCAGTGGCGTGATCTCTGCTCACTGCAAGCTCCGCCCCCCTGGGTTCACACCATTTTCCTGCCTCAGCCTCTTAAGTAGCTGGGACTACAGGCGCCCGCCACCACGCCTGGCTAATTTTTTGTATTTTTAGTAGAGACGGGGTTTCACCATGTTAGCCAGGATGGTCTCAATTTCCTGACCTTGTGATCCGCCTGCCTCGGCCTCCCAAAGTGCTGGGATTACAGGTGTGAGCCACCGCGCCCGGCCAGAATATATCTTTTTCTCAAATTATTGATGGAGCATTTGTAAAAATTTACCAAATACTTATCCAAAAAGGTAACTTCTTTAAATTACAAAAAGCAGAAATTGTGCAAGATTTTCTCAGTTTGCTTCTACCTCATAACCTCTGTCCATGAGCAAACTGGAGTGAGGGTGGTTGGGATCTCAGTATTCTTGGCCTGCCACGTCTTTGTTCTATGGATAGTGTCTGGGAGAAAGGTAGCTCCAATTTTCCAGCTACCCTCACTTGGAACTTAGCCTTTGGAACTTCAAGTTGGACGGGATGAGAGAGGATGGTGGCCTGGCTCTCCTAGTGAGATATGCTGAGCTTTAATTGGCAGAGGAGGGCTAGGTGGGTAGCTCCCACCTGTAATCCCCGTACTTTGGGAGGCCAATGTGGGTGGATCACTTGAGGTCAGGAGTTTGAGACCAGCCTGGCCAACATGAAGAAACCCCATCTTTACTAAAAATACGAAAATTAGCTGGGCGTAGTGGCGCACGTCTGTAATCCCAGCTACTCGGAAGGCTGAGGCACGAGAATTGCTTGAACCTGGGAGGGGGAGGTTGCAGCAAGCCGAGATGGCGCCATTGCACTCCAGCCTAGGCAACAAAGCGAGAGTCTGTCTCAAAACAAAGCAAAACAAAAATTGGGAGATGAGGGGAGAGGGAACCCTGATTTCTTGGCCACACCCACCTGGAATTAAGCTTCTGTCAAACAGAAGTGGAGAGAGTGTGTTACGGCTGAGATACAGCGGATTCTCACTGTTCTTACCGAGTTTTAGTAGCTGTTCTTGAATAAGTGTTTTTTTATTCATTGTATGCCCTTAGTTTCCAGTCTCCAGAGATTTTTAAATGGTTGGTTGTTTTTTTTAAAGGTAGTTTTTAAAGGTAGTTTCTGCCAGCCTTGTTTGTTTCACTGGGAAGTGGTCTGTGGTGGTACTCATGCTGTCATCCTGGAAGCGAAAACTGTATTGTTTTATTTTAACAATGAGGGCATCTTAATATTATAAATGTACCTCCTAATACAGCTTTTGTAGTAGGCAGTAAGCTTTGACAAGTCATATTCTAATTTTCTGCTGTGTTTTTTATTTATTTTCTGAAGCCGATATAAAAAATATTTTAGTTTCCAAATGAATTGTCTATTTTAGGTTCTTCAGACGTTCAGCATTTTAGCCTAGCTTTGTTGGATTTTGTGGTTTGGAGAATGGCTTGCACAATTTCTGCTTTTTGTAATTTAAAGAAGTTATTTTTTGTATAAGTATTTGGTGTTTTGCAAATCTCCATTGATAATATGAGAAAAAGGTATATTCTCCGCTTGTAGGCACAAAATTCAGAATCTACCTGTTATTTTAACTTGATTATATTGTTATGATTCTCTAGGTCTGTGGTAAACAGTACTCCAATAGACAGAAACAGGTAGAAGGAGCAAGGCAAATTTGCAAGGCAAATTTGCAAAGCAATTTCAGCGAGCTCATGGTGATTTCATGGAAAACACTACCTAGTACATTTTTCTCAGAGGCTTATCTAGGTAGCAGGGCATACAGATTAATAAAACTTTTGGCCTTGGAGGGACCTTGGAGGTTTTCCTGTTCCAATTCCTTGTGTTACAAATGAGAAAATGAGGCCGGGCGTGGTGTCTCAAGCCTGTAATCCCAGCACTTTGGGAGGCTGAGGCGGGCGGATCACAAGGTCAGGAGATCGAGATCATCCTGGCTAACACGGTGAAACCCTGTCTCCACTAAAAAATACAAAAAATTAGCTGGGCATGGTGGCGGGCGCCTGTAGTCCCAGCTACTCAGGAGGCTGAGGCAGGAGAATGGCGTGAACCCAGGTGGCGGAGCTTGCAGTGAGCCGAGATTATGCCACTGTACTCCAGCCTGGGGGACAGAGTGAGACTCTGTCTCAAACAAACAAACAAAAAAAAAAAAAAAAAAAAGAGAGAGAGAGAAAATGACTTGTCCAAGGTGGCACAGCTGTCAAGTTCTGGGTCTGGAAGCTGAATCCGGGTCTCCTAGAGTCTGGTGAGGGCATGAAGTCTGTGTTTTTGCCCTGCTTTTGGTGTTGTATTTTATTTTATATACAGTGTTGTCTCTGAGACAGCTGGTGCCTTAGGACTGGGTAGAGAGATGTTTCCTCTGAAAACAATGGCCTTATATATTTAGTTGTAGGTACTTTATAATTTGCAAAGTATCTTACAGTCTGCGAAACAGTCATATGTCTCATCTAATCTGATCATCACAGCCAAGTGCTATTAAAGGCAGTGCTGTGAAGGAGGAAACCAAGGCTGAGAGATGGGCAGTGCTGGGTCTTCTGTCCCCAGAGGCCAGGTGCCTCAGTCCCACCTTGGCCCGGAGTCAATGTTCAGACTCTTTTACTTCCTGAGTGATTCTTTTGGGGTAAAATTGTAACATCCTGCAGAACTTTTCCTTCCTCCCTTGGAACAATGCCCTAGACAGCTGGCTGGGTTTTGCAAACACAGTGAGAGCTCTCGGGAATTCTTATTTTTAAATGCTAGTCTACCTTGCACCTGCTAGAATGAAGTATAATCGGCTGGGTGTGCACTCACAGCACGCCTCTGCTTGTCTTCTGGGACCGTCTTGGCCCGTTCCCTGCCTTTGCTTTCCTTCCTGGGCAGTTCAGTGGCCCTGGCTCAGCTGCGCTCTCCACCTGGTGCTGCTGTTCAGCCAGCCTTCTCATGGGGGGTTTGATCCCCTGAAATTGGCCGTGAAGTGATCAGAGGCTCCTCACTCCCTGTCCTCACATGATCATTGTTATGTAGGGCTGCACTAGTTATCTGTTACTGGTAACAAATGACCCCATATTTAGTGCCTTAAAACAAGAATATACACTTGCTAACACACACGGTTTCTGCAGTCGGGAATTTGGGAGTGGTAAGTGGTCTAGCTTGAGGTCTCTCATGAGGCTGTAGTCTGGTATTGATGGGGCTGCCATTGTTGAAGGTTGGCCTGGGGTTAGAGACTCTCCTCCCCAGGTGACTCCACATGTGGCTGGCATGTATGTGTGGCTGTGGGCAGGAGGCCTCAGTTCCTTGCCATGTGCACCTCTCCAGAGGGCTTCTTGAGTGTCTTCACGAGATGGTTATTGGTGTCCTGCAGACACCAAGGATGATGATAGCAATGATCCCACAGCACTTGCCTTAGGTGGCGCTATTTACAATTTATATACCTTAGCCGATATGGAGGAACACGAAAGAGCAGATCTCATACTAATAAAATACCTACACTTTTGGGACCTGAGTTGGTCACTATTGTGAAATTGGCAAGCAAAAATAACCGTAGTACTGATGGGCTAACAGCACAGGGTGCTGGGTTCCCGAGTCCTCTGAGCTGTCCCTGTGTCCTTGTCTCCGGGATCTCTGGGAAGGTTTACTCAGCTGTCGTAGAGGGCAGGCTGGCTTCTGACCAGATACCAGCTGTCCTGGCTGGGTTTGCATTTCCAAGGCTGAAGACAGGAAGGAGGATTTTTCAGGTGGTCTCATCTCTGTCCTGCTGGAATTGCTGGCGCCTACTTTTCCCCACAAGCAAGGTCTATACCACTGCAGCTCTCGAGGCCTCTCCAGCAGGTCAGCCATGTGTCTGCTGTATCCATCACAAGGTGAGCCAAGTTCAGATTCATAAACATGTCCCATCAAGACTTTTCAGTTCCCTTCCTTTTTTTCTCTTTAAAATGGAAGAAAACCATGGTAAGCCTGCTGTAAAAAACAAAACAAGACAAAATAAACCACCAGCCACCCCTGTGAAGGGTGTAGGAAGTTGTATGAAATAATTTCAGGGCTCAAGAAGTTCTCAGGAACTTGGAGTTCCTAAGACCACCTCAGTTAATATCTGACGACAATGTCCACGACAGATAGAAACCACCTGTCCCTGGGAGGTTAATTGGGACAGGGCTGGACGGCAGGAAATGACTGAGGCTGACTGTGGCTGGACGACCCCTGGCCAGTGTTCCGCCCAAAGCCTCAGAGGACTCACCAACCCATCTCTGCACCTGTGCCCCCAGGTCACACGCTGCTGCATAAACTCTGCCAAGCCCCAGGGTACTCTGAGCCAGCTGTCCACTCTGATCGGGGTGGGGGTCATGGCTGTCACTTCCACCAAACCCTCACTTAAAATCAGTGGGGGAAAATCAACTACCAGTGAAGCATGTTAGAGTCACAGCGCACCAAAAACATGGGCGAGAGGGACATGGACGCTTCAGGATGCTCCTGGCGGAGTTTCTGAGCCAGGGCTTTTCGGGTGACATGTGTTTTATCAGGTGCCAAAACCGGGTGTTATGACATCTCAGCCCTTGGTGAGGCTTGCGGGGGTGGCAGCCAACAGCCCCAGGCCAGGAGTGTCCAGCACAAGCAGCCTCAGTGTACCTGAGTGTGCTGTAGGAACGGCCATTTTCTACGTAAGCTGTTGCATTATTTTCCCAGGGCTGTGGCAACAAATCACTATAAAGTTGGTGGCTGAAAATAGCAGGAATCCATTCTCTCACAGTTCCGGAGGCCAGAAGTTCAAACTCCAGGTGTCGGTGGGGTCACACCCCCCTGGAGGCTGCAGGGAGAACCCCTTATCGCCTCTTCAGTTTGGGGTGGCTGCGGGCCGCCACCCTTCCTTGCTTGTGGCCACCTCACTCCCGTCTCTGCCTCTGTCTTCCCCTGGCCCTCCCCTCTGTGTGTCTTCTGTGTCTCATAAGGACGTGTGTCACTGGATTTAGGGTCCATCCTAACGCAGGATGATCTCATCTCGAGGTCCTTAAACTACATTCGCAAAGACCTTCTTTCCCAATAAGGTCACAATCACAGGTTCTGCTGGCACATGGGCGTGTCTTTTTGGGGATCACCCTTCCACCCACTCCAGTGCTGCTGTGAAAGGCTGAGGGATGTCCAGGTAGCCGGGTGACCCTGGCCAGCATCTAGTGTCAGGGGCCCACGTGGCCATGGAGGGATTCCTAGCTGTACCATGTGCATGACCTTGAACAAGCTGCTCAGCCTCCGTCCACATCACTTTCCCTGTCTGCGAAAGGGCAAGTCCTGGGGGTGCTGTGGGATGACCTGAGGCCGTGTGTCAAAGAGCGTGGCACTGGAGCCCTTCCTCTGGCCACGTCACACACAGGGAGAGGACTTGCCCAGTGTCCCTGGGGAGCAGGTCTTGGATGTGGATGTGAGGACCCAGTCCCTAGTCCAGCACTCATGCCAGGAAGCTGTACTGCACCTGAGCTGAAGGCCTGGCGTGTCTATGGAGGAATCCAGTCTGTGGTCCCACCACCTGTCCATCCGTCCATCTGTCGGTTTGCCCTCTCACTCCTCTCTCTCTCTCTCACCCACTCGGTGCCTGCCCAGGGCATGGAGAGCTGTCCTTCCTTACCAGAAGGAGCCCACACTTGGAGTGACAGACACATCCAGCAAGAAAGCTGTCTCCTGTCTACCCCTCTGGGCCCTGCCCTGGGGACTCTCACTGACCGTGCTGGTGGCGGGGCATGCTGGCTTGGGCGGGAGGCTGGGTGTGTGCTGGTGTGATCTTTGAAATCACTGTCACCTCCTCTGGGGCAGATGTAAGAACTGGGCCCACGCTTGAGCTGGCCAGCCCATGGACTCTGGGTGGAGCACACCAGAGGGGGTGCTCCCTGAGGTCTGGCGCAGGGTCGGAGGACTTGGGGACAGCCCCGCTCAGTGCATCTGCAAGCACAGCACAGCTGAATGCAGACCTCTCCAAGGTCATTCCAGATTGCACAGCAGCTGGATTTATCTGCTGTTTTGCTGTTGTGACGAGTCAGTGATATTCCCAACAATGAGGGGCGCATATCCTGCATCAACAAACACAGGAAGCCATCCTGTTTGGCCTGAGGACGTGCTCTTCGGCCTGGAAACATCCTCTGGTCCTAGTTCTGCAGCTGAGGTGCCTTCCTGGGCAGTGACTGTCAGGCACACATCCCCTGGCTCGGCCGAGGGGAGGAAGTTTGTCTGGGAAGGCTCTTGGCGCTGCCATTGGTACAGCCTGGAGCTCAGCCTGTGCTTCCTGCACAAGCCCCTGCACAAGCCCCTGCACCCCCTAGCATCCTCCTGCAGCCCCTGCATCTGTCCATCCTCTGGCTCTGAGAGCAGCCAATGGCAGAGGGAGGAGGCCCCACACTGTTGGCTGTCTTTTTTTTTTTGAGATGGAGTTTCACTCTTGTTGCCAAGGCTGGAGTGCAATGGAGCAATCTTGGCTCACCGCAACCTCTGCCTCCCGGGTTCAAGCGATTCTCCTGCCTCAGCCTCCAGAGTAGTTGGGACTACAGGCATGCACCACCACTTCCAGCTAATTTTGCATTTTTAGCAGAGATGGTGTTTCTTCATGTTGGTCAGGCTGGTGTCGAACTCCTCACCTCAGGTGATCTGCCCACCTCAGCCTCCCAAAGCGCTGAGATTACAGGCATGAGCCGCTGCGCCCAGCCGTGTCTTTTCCATTTTAGGGAGACAATCGGCAGGGAACCTCCCTGGTCACCTGGGCTGTGGAGCACTGTCTTTCCTTGGGCCCACCGTCTGCCTGCTCTCCCCAGCTCCCAAGTCGATCAGAGAAGTCTTGGTGAGAAAGAGGAGGCCCTTGGCTGGGCAGTGCAGCTTCCTGTTTGTATTCTGGGGTCACCTTCCTCAAAGGTGCAGTGCACTTGGAACCTGAAGACCAGGTTTCTGGCTCCAGCTAGCAACATTCTGCTGGATGACCTTGGCAGGTTCCCCTCTCCGAGCCCCCAGTAGCTCAGGGACCGCATGTCCTGATGGGAATCCGTCCTTCCCATCCAGCAACAGAGCTTCTCCAGTTCGAGCCTGCCTGGGAGTTGCCGGGGCTCTTCTTGAAGTGCAGATTCTGATTCCGCTGGTCTGGGTGGGGCTGAGATTCTGTGTCTCTGCTAAGCTGTGAGGTGGGGCCTCTGGTCCCATCTTTGGAGTGTTAAGGGATAACAGGATGAGTGCTGGCACTGTGGCGCATGGGGACATCCAAGCCTGACCCCTGCCTCTTCATTCACCATTTCCAAAGCACTTCCCATGTGCCTGCTGCTGTACGGAGCTCCAGGGGTCTAGGCAGGGGAGCTCCCCGCTGCTGGTGGGGGTCTCTGGTCAACTGTCCAGGACAGCCTGGGTGGTGAGTGCTGAGATGCAGGGGCCTGCAGGAACTCCATGGGGTCACCTAACTACAGTGGGGAAGGGGGACAGGAGATGGGCGGGGGCTGGCAGGCAGCGAGGCCAAGCATGACAGGGTGGGCATGTGCCCTGACGTGTTAGCAGAAAGGCAAGCCCTTGCCCAGGGCAGATGTGTGGGTGTGAGCCGGGCATAGGGGGGATCTTTGTAAACCACACTGGATGCTTAGACTCTGTCCTGCAGGAGGCCACAGCTCCAGGAGTGCTGGAGGCCAGCAAGGACACTCACCTTGCCTTCTAGACAAGCAGTGGAGCTGCCCAGCCCACCCTCCCAGGGCAGAGCTGGACCTGAATCCAGGTCCCCTTCCACCGAGCTCCCAGCAGGCGCTGCTCAGTCATGGTCAAATGCATGATGGCTGCATAATGAGGAAGAACTCAGCCCATCCCAGGAAGGGACCCCAGGAGGCCAGAGGCGTATGAAGGCAGTGGAGGACATGGAGGAGACAGTCACTTGGCAGGGCCTGGGAACAAAGAAGCATCGGGTGGGGCTTTGGGTTGTGTCTTGGGTCAACTGGGTGACAGAGGCGGGTACAATTCCAGGCCAGGTGGTGTGGTGTGAACGGAGCAGAAGAGCTGAGGCTCCTCCCCAGCCTGTCCGCGGAGCAGCTGCCCTACTCTGAGCCCCACCGTTTCAGCCCCGCCAGTCACAGTCGCAACTTCCCTGTGCTCAGCTGTTCCGAGGATGCGCCTCTGTCCTTCTTTGGCCTGAAGGGTCCTCTAGGGTCAGGGGTCGCCTGGCTTATCACCGGGGTACAGTGCCAGGCCCAGCCCACACTAGGGCTCCCGTAGTTAATCATAATGATAATGCCAGTGCCCTGCGTCAGCTTCCTATCATGTGAGGAACAAATTACCACAAATGTAATGGCTTAAAACAACATGATTTTGTTATCTTGCAATCCTGGAGGCCAGAAGCCCCAAATCGGTCTCAGTAGGCTACAGTCAAGGTGTCAGCAGAACTGGTTCTTTCTAGGGGCTATAGGGAAGAATCTGATTCCTGGCATTCCCAGCTGCTAGAGGTGGCCCTCCTTGGCTCGTGACCCTGCCTTGCTTGGACCTCTGCTCGTCCTCACTTCTCCTTATCTACTGTGACGCTCCTGCCTCCCTCCTGTAAGGACCCACGGGATACATTGGGCCCACTGGCTAGTCCAGGATAACCTGCCCCCGGGTCTCTAGATCATTGATTTAGTCACATCTCTAAAGTCTGCTTTGCCATGTAAGGGAACATCTTCACAGGATCTGGAATTAGGATGTGGACGTCTTTCGGGTCCAGCATTCTGTCCACCCATGTGCTGTGTCAGGCGTGGTCCTAACTAACGCAGTCCTTCTAACAATGCTGTGAGGTCGGTACTCTTAGGATGTTCATTTTACAGATGAAGAAACTGAGGCACAGCAGGGTCACGAGATTTGGCCAGGTATGGACAGAGCCCCACCACCGGTTACATATCTCCAGAGCCTCAACACCCACCCTTCGCGTGTTTCGCTGACCTGAGATGAAGGGAGGCCGCGAGGATCGGCCTTGAGAACTGCGAGAGCCCCGGCCTCACTGCACTCCTGGGTCAGCTGGGAGGCCGTGTCTGAGTGTTTTCACTGTCCGGGCTTGAGTTCCAGCTTAACTGCAAAGGGCTGTGGAAGGGCCACCTACCCTCTGTGAACCTCAATTTCTTCATCTGTGAAATGGGTACACCTGTTTCTCCCTCCTCAGCATTATTATGAAGTTCAGCACGAGGATGCAGGTCAAGTGCTTTAGAACACAGTGAGGTCGGTAGTAAGTATCAGTAAGTAAAGGCAAGGGGTCACTGCTGTGAATGCGCTTTCACGGATATGAGGCCTTTGGACTCTCACATGCAGACAAGGAGGCCTCTGCTGACCCTGAGTGAGGATGAGGGTGCTGGGCTCTTGGCTCAGCTACGAAAGGAGCCCCTCTGGGTCTCAGCCCCTGCTTGCTGGGTGGCCTTGGGCAAGTCCCTTCCCCCTGTGTTTCCCCTGCGCAAAACGGCATCATTCATCTGCATGAGAGCTTGCGTCCTTCCCAGTCCTGCTCTCTATAGGGCTGTGAAGCAGGGAGGCCCCAAAGCGCCCCCTGCCCCCACCCGCCATGGCTTGGCTGCTAAATGATCAGAGAGGGAAGGAAAGTGGTCGCCGTCGGGCACTGGGGGACTTGTTGGCTGCTACTTGGCAACAGGTTGGCTGGGCACTGGAGGGCACAAACAAGGTATTTAAGAATGACCTCCAGCCGCACTGGGGCATCACAGCCCTGGGCCCTCTACCTTTCAGGAGGGCTCCTGAACCGCTATGAATAAGATGCACCTCCAGCAAAAGAAACTACCATCAGAGTGAACAGGCAACCTACGGAATGGGAGAAAATTTTGACAATGTACCCATCTGACAAAGGGCTAATATCCAGAATCTACAAAGAACTTAAACAAATTTACAAGAGAAAAATAAAACAATCCCATAAAAAAGTGGGCGAAGGATATGAACAGACACCTCTCAAAAGAAGACATTTATGCAGTCAACAGACACATGAAAAAATGCTCATCATCACTGGCCATCAGAGAAATGCAAATCAAAACCACAATGAGATATCATCTCACACCAGTTAGAATGGCGATCATTAAAAAGTCAGGAAGCAACAGGTGCTGGAGAGGATGTGGAGAAATAGGAACACTTTAACGCCATTGGTGGGATTGTAAACTAGTTCAACCATTGTGGAAGACAGTGTGGCGATTCCTCAGGGATGGAGAACTAGAAATACCATTTGACCCAGCCATCCCATTACTGGGTATATACCCAAAGGTTTTTAAATCATGCTGCTATAAAGACACATGCACACTTATGTTTACTGTGGCACTATTCACAATAGCAAAGACTTGGAACCAACTCAAATGTCCATCAATGATAGACTGGATTAAGAAACGTGGCACATATACACCATGGAATACTATGCAGCCATAAAAAAGGATGAGTTCATGTCCTTTGTGGGGACATGGATGAAGCTGGAAACCATCATTCTGAGCAAACTATTGCAAGGACAGAAAACCAAACACCGCATATTCTCACTCATAGGTGGGAATTGAACAATGAGAACACTTGGACACAGGGTGGGGAGCACGTTGTGCACATGTACCCTAGAACTTAAAGTATATCTATTAAAAAAGTTCAGTTTGAACAAATAGTGACCAAAAAAAAAAAAAAAAGGTGCACCTCCCAAGCCCATTCCAGGTTCTAACCAGCTGCCCAACAGGGCTCTGAGGGTCAGGCCAGGCCCCTTTGCTCCTCATCTTCTCCATGTCTCTCTCTCTGTAAGGTAATTTTGGGACAGACGCTGTCCTTGAGTAAACCTTCTATTATTCTTTTAAAAATGCAGTTGTTTACCGACAGGAACATTGCCCCCAGCTTCTCCTACTGAGGGACACAAAAGAGACTCACGACGGGGCGCCTCTCTTCATCCCTCCCTGAAACGGATCAGGAATTAAACATCCTTTAGAAGGCCTGGGGCCTGCAGACCCCTGGCTCCCGCCTGAGTCCCCATCTGCTGTTCAGCCTACAGGCGGCCCCGGGGAAGCTGCTGTCCTCTCGTCCATTCTGCTGGAACTGCACATTTTTCTTCCAAGTTCAGCCTCCGTGGTAAACAGGAGACGCCAGATTTCTTTCCGTCCTCCGTCCCCACCCGTGTCAACTCACCCGGCAGATGTTTCCCACTTGTCTTTCCTCCCACCAGGCCAACAAGGTTTTGAATCAGAGGAGGGAAAATGTAATTGCAGAGAGAAGTCAAACATCTTTAACCTTTAAAGGAGACATGTCGTTCGTTTATTCAGTGAGCACTGTCTGTGTGCTGTGTTGGGATTTGATGAAGCCTGAGGGCCCTGCCCTCCAGGCACTCACAGTCTGCTGGAAAGGATAAGAAGAACATGGATGGTGGGCGCTGTTGAGTGGCCTCCTGGCCAAAGTTGGGGGGTGGGCACTGAGGTAAAGAGGGACAGGAGCTAAGGAGAAGAGCTCCCAGGAGGGGTCTGGGAGGGGAATCACACGTTCCCTAGCAGCAGAAGGAGAGTGGGGAGGAGAAGGGTTTCCATGCGGGGGACACATGCCCCAAGCCACAGAAGAGCAAGGAAGTGGGTCATGCGGGAAAAAGGGAGGAGCTGGACTCGATGCACAGGGCAAAGGAGGCCAGGTGGAGCTGGGGCTGGAGGCCGGCCTTGAGTGCAGGCTACCGTGGCACCTGAGGACTTTTGAAAAAAATTTTTTGAGATACAGTCTCACTCTGTCACCCAGGCTGGAGTGCAGTGGTGTGATCTCGGCTCACTGCAGCCTCCACCTCCCAGGTTCAAGTGATTCCCCTGCCTCAGCCTCCTGAGTAGCTGGGGCTACAGGCGTGCACCACCGTACCTGGTGAATTTTTGTATATTTAGTAGAGATGGGGTTTCACCATGTTGGCCAGGCTGGTCTCGAACTCCTGACCTCAAGTGATCTGCCCACCTCAGCCTCCCAAAGTGCTGGGATTATAGGCATGAGCCACTGCACCCGGCCTCCTGAAGGATTTTGAGCGGGGTGTGATGCAGTCAGACTCAGGACTCAGACAGAAGGCAGCCGGAGGCAGCAGACTGGCAGCAGGGGTAGCAGCGGGAGGTGACAGTGGAGGTGAGAGGTGGGTGGGCCTAGATGGAGGCAGGTCAGGAAGACACAGGGTCGTGAAGGGGACAAGTGAGGGCACTGTGTGTTCTGGTGGGCAGCGGTGTGGGAGCAGGGAGGCATAAGGGCCTCAGACTCCACCGGGAGCTCAGGCCAGGGCTCCGGGCTGCAGTCAGCTGGCTGGGACAAGCCGCATCTTGGCCCTGAGAGTGGGGTCCTGTGCAGGTACCGGGGCAAGGGCCTGGGAAGTAAAAATACACACATGTGCTCATGTACACACACGCACACACGAGTGTGCAGATGCAAGTGCACACAGTTGGGGGATAATAACAGACATTTATGGAGTGTTTACTTTGTGTGAGGCGCTTCCCTTTTCTAAGTACTTTCCATGCACGAATTTAATCCTCCCCTCCTCATTTTACAAATGAGAACACTGAACTTTGGTGAGAGCATGCAGTGCACTGTGGGCGCCACTGGTGACGGCAGAGCTGGATCCCAAACCTGGTGGCCTGACTGCACAGCTGCATCACAGCTCGGAGGCGAGGCCCAGAGAGCAGACACTCCCCTCGTGGGTGGGGGTTGCCTTGCAGAGTGGGGGCTGGCCTTTGGGTCTTCATGCTTTCCAGCACACTGGCTGCCCGTCTGAGAAGTGGGTCCTCTTTTTCTTAAACCAGTGTGAGTGCCTTTCACACCCCTTCTCTCCTGTTGTTTGATGGGTTTTAGGTGTGCAGAACCAGATTATACACAATCCTTGTTCATGACCCTCTCAGTGTTGGTCCACACAGGAGCCTTTTCTGCCCTCCCTTCTTCCTTCCTTCCTTCCTTTCTTCCCTCCCTCCTTTCCTCCTTTTCTTCTCCCTCCCTTCTTTCTTCCTTCCTTCCTTCCTCCCTCCCTCCCTCCCTCCCTCCCTCCCTCCCTCCCTTCCTCCTTCTCTCCTTCCTTCCTTCCTTCTTTCCTTTCTTCCTTCCTTTACTCCTTCCCTCCCTCCTTCCTTCCTTCTCTTCTTTTTCCCTTTCCTCTTTCCTTTCTCCCTCCATTCCTCCTTTCCTTCCTTCCTTCCTTCCTTCCTTCCTTCCTTCCTTCCTTCCTTCCTTTCTTCCTTCCTTCCTTCCTTCCTTCCCTCCCTCCCTCTCTCCTTCCTTCTCTTCTTTTTCCCTTTCCTCTTTCCTTTCTCCCTCCCTTCCTCCCTTCCTCCTTTCCTTCCTTCCTTCCTTCCTTCCTTCCTTCCTTCCTTCCTTCCTTCCTTCCTTCCCTCCCTCTCTCCTTCCTTCTCTTCTTTTTCCCTTTCCTCTTTCCTTTCTCCCTTTCTCCTTCCCTCCCTCCCTTCCCCCTTGCTGCTTCCTTCCTTCCTCCCTCCCTCCCTCTCTTCCTTCCTTCCTTCCTTCCTTCTCTTCTTTTTTCCTTTCCTTCCTTTCTCCCTCCCCTCCCCTCCTCTCCCCTTCCCTCCCTCCCTCCCTCCTTCCCTTCCTTCCTTCCTTTCTTCTCTTCCTTTTTCCTTTCCTTCCTTTCTCTCTCCCCTCCCCTCCTCTCCTCTCCCCTCCTCTCCCCTTCCCTGCCTCTCTCCCTCCCTCCCTCCCTCCCTCCCTTCCTTCCTTCCTTCCTTTCTTCCTTCCTTCCTCCATTCTTTCCCTTCCTCCCTCCCTCCCTCCCTCACTCCCTTCCTCCCTCCCTCCCTCCCTCGTTCTCTCCCTGCCTCTCTCCCTTTATTTCACTCTAATAAGCACCAATGAGTGTTCTGACAGTGACTGAGTGCGTGGTCCTCCCCCACCCAAGGGAACAGACTCCTCTTGATGCTTCCCTTGATCTCCATTTGATCGCATTGCAATGCAGTTCTGAAAAGACTTTTAATTTTCATCATTTTTAACTTTGGAAAAAGGTATTATGCCATAAAGTTTTTAAAAATAAGTTTTTAAAAGAACAATATTAGGTTTACAGAAAAACTGAGAAGATAGTACAGAGCTTGTATAATCTTTTGGACTTTTTTCTCTCAAAATTTTATTGCTATTTTGGAAAACAGTTTGGCATGGATTGCAAAGTTGTGCCTTCACAAGCCTTGTTGGGAGGAAACCCAGCAATTCCTGTCCTAGGTGTGTATGAGGCTGTTCCTAGCAGTGTTGTTCCTAGAATCAAAACATTGAAAATAGCTCAGATCTCGTCAAGAGAAATAAATAGATGAATACATTGTGATATGTTTATACATTGGGATATTGTAGAGCAGTAAAACTGAGTAACAGCAGACAACAAAGATAGAGATGAATCTTACCAATTTAATTTTGAATGAAAATGAAGGGATGGCTAAGATCTTTTCCCTCTTCAGTATATAGGGACTTGAAAAAGCTGTCCTGGAGTTTGGAGCAGATTCAGCTAAAGGCCATCACATTTTGGGAACAGAATGACGAAAGTCAACAGAACACAGCGAGTCTCTGCAGGAGAACCACCCGAAGGCATGGCTCTGAGCTGGAGAAAGGGCCAAGCCTGACTAATGAGTCAAGGTGGCCGGAGCTGACTACCTGTAGAAAGGCAAGGTATGTCTCAGCTGAGGCCAGACGGACCTGTGTGTCAGGAGCCTTGGCCAGGGAAACTGGCTCCCCTGGGATAGGCTGGCGAGAGAAAGACCCTGAAGTTGGCTGCACAAGGATTGCGGTCACCAGAGAGTAGGTCCAGAGCAGGGCAGGGAGGTTCTCCAAATGCCGCCCCAGCTGAACAAATTGTCCCTCAACCCATCCAATTTCCATGCTCACCTAGCAACACTCATATTTCCAAAAATAATTTTTATTACAAAACAGTACATGCTTATAAAAGAAAAAATAAAAAATGCATAAAGTAGAAAAAAGGAATAAAAATCATCCATGCCTTCACCACTCATGGTTACATTTGGGAGTATTTTATTTCAGTCTTTTTCATATACTGATAATCAGATTGTACCCATTACTTTAACTGATGTCTTTTATCCAAGCACATTTTCCCATTATAAACCTTTTGCAATTGCCGTATTTTTGGAATGTGTAACAGTCATTGAGTAAAGTCCATCCATCCACCCATCCATCCATCCATCCACCCATCCATCCATCTATTTATCCATCCATCTGTGTCACTTCCCCTTCATAGACTATATTCTATACAGAAAATAAAAATATGTCAATGGCTGTCCTCCAAGGGTTGGCTATTTTGGCTGTTTCTAGGCTTTCACTATTATAAATAATCTTGCCAGGAATAACTCGGTACATAAAGCTTTTTCAATATTCAAATTATTTCCTTAGAAGACATTCTTAGAAGTGACATTATTAGATCAAAGGGTTTGCATGTATTTAAGGCTCATGATACAGCCAGGATGCTTTCCAAACATATGGCAATGATTTACCCTACTGCAGGCAGCCTGTGATCAAGCCCATTTCACTGCACCCTTACAAGCATTGAGTAGTCTAATTTTTAAATAGCTCTGCTAATTTCTGATGATCAGTTGAAGGCAATCAGTGGTATCTTAAAGAGGAAAGGAGCCATCCTGGAATATTAGGTCCTGGGAAAGCTCTATCCTTCAGTGTGAGTAGTTATGCTGTGATCTGATTGATTACTAGCCTGTTATCATTTTACTGTGTGTTAGCCAGGCCCCTGGGCAGGAGGATGACATGTAGTTCCAGCGTCAGCAGCACTGAGGCCCAGACTCAGACATTTAAAGGCCAAAGAATCCAGCCAGGCATCACTTTGATTTCTCTTAATTGCAGTCCCTTCTGGAGAAACAGATTTGGTAGAAGGAAGGAAGGAATATGAAGGTTCCAGCCACTGGGGAAGGCCATTGTCAACCACACAGCATCTATTCTACTACAGTCTTCTTCCCACTAGGAGAACTGCAGTTTGTTTAGGCAGTTGTGTGGATTCACTGATCTCAGGGAAGGAGAGCCCCAACCCCAGCCCTACAGGATGAATCATGATTGGACTAAAGCAAGCATTATAATATAATCCCTACTGGCCATTCATTGGTGACTGCAGTCTTGGCCAAAGCAATGTCAGAAAAAATTGGCTGTGTGGGACAGACTCAGCTGGCCTCCTGCCTGGGATGCAAATGGAATGCCAGGGGTATAGCAGCCACCTTGTGACTATGTTTTGATGAATGTTAGGACAAAAGCCAACACACCAAGAACGGCTGAACAGAAAAACAGATAGAGCCTGTGTCCCTGAACAGCTGATTCACTCCTCGACGGCCTCTTCTCAGACTTCTTGTTACATAGAAAAATAAATCTCATATTTGTTTGTGCCACTTTGGTTGGCTTTTTGTTTACTTGCATTTTAATGCATTCCTGGTATTAATCAGGACAGGTAATGCTAGCTTCTATAACAAACACTTCCCAATCTCAATGGCTAAACACAATAAAGTTTTATTTCTCACATTCGTCACAGTCTGAGGAGGGTCCATACAATGACTCAGGAATCTAGGCACCTTACATCTTACGACTTTATCTTTTTCAACACAGGGTCTCTGGGGTTGCCATGGACAACCATGCACACGGTTTTATGGCCAATCCTGTAAATAGTATGTGTCACTTCTGTTGATATTTCTTTGGCCAAGACCCTGGCATATCGCCTCCAGCTCACTGCAAGGGAGGCTGGAAGACATAGTCTTCCTGTGTGCCCAGGAAGAAGAAATGGGATTAGTGAGCTGGTAGCCAGTCTCTACTACACACTCATTGAAAGGGAAAAATCCCAAAGATGAACATGTTTACATGACAATTTGCCAAAGACCCATCTGGGAATGGTGTTCCTGATCTGGCGAGCCAGACTGGCTTAATGCGTAGCGGCTGAGCTGGGCCTGATGATCGTCAGTCTGTCGTCTGCATCTGAGGTTCACCTTGCCAATTTTTAATCCTGTGAAAAGTGATACTGACATTTCCCAAGAGTGTGTTTTAAAGAATAGTAAGACTTTTTTAAAAATTTGTACATCTTTAAGAGATGCATTCCCTGTAGCATGGTTTGAAATGTATAGGCAGGGTTGAAATTGCCTTGGTCAGGTTGACTTCTCTTAGGTTTTTTTTCATAAACCCACTCATTAACAGCCATGAGCACAGGTTTTGTGCATAACTCTGGGCTGCGCTTGGGACCCCAGCACAGGCGTGTTGGGTTGCTGTCCTCCAGGAACTTGCCAACTGGCCAATATGTGTGTCTACACATAAGGGAGAAAGGGCAGGAGGGGGCCAGGAAGGGTGCTGTGGCTGAGAACCCAAGTTGTGTTGAACCACACATGTTTACATGGGAAAGCTTGCTGCTCAGGGCAGTGCTGACCTGAGGGGTGGCCTCTCAGAAATTCTGATGCCATCATCCATTCATTTCATCGGTTG
Source organism: Macaca fascicularis (assembly GCF_037993035.2). NCBI lineage: Eukaryota > Metazoa > Chordata > Mammalia > Primates > Cercopithecidae > Macaca > Macaca fascicularis. Next base: position 133,204,183 of record NC_088383.1, on the reverse strand, counting down.
TATGGGCAAAATGCTGAGAATGGTGTCTGGAATATGGCACTTTATTTTCATTAGTCCATTTGTTCATTCAGCAAACAGGAAATGGCGCCTGTTATGTGCGAGGCCCTGGCTAGCTCTGAGGACAGGGAGAGCCCTCTGTACGGCTGTAAATCTGGCAATCATGTCCAGCCGCAAAGCTGACCAGATTGACAATTACAGCACAGGGGTGAGGATAGTGCTATTGATTATGGAAACATGCAGGAAGGGAACCTAATGCTTCACTGGGGTTAGGGTGGCCTTCCTGGAGGAGGTGGCTTCTAAGTAGAGCTTTAAAGGATGAATAGGAGTTGGCCAGGCAGAAATGGTAGATAATTTGCAGAGCTCAGTGCAAAGCAGGAAAAAAGTGCCTCTGAAGATACTAAAATATAAAGCTTTTCCTTTCTTCCAGTCTCTTTCTAGACTTACCGTGGTATTTTAAATTTGCTATTTAATGATGTTCTAAATAAAGAAAATTAAAAATTTAAATTGTTAGCATGAATTTTACCATTCATTCTTTACATTGCATGATGTCAGTTTTGAATAGAAATATAAGAGCATCTAACTCATGCACAGAATCCCTGAATGGCACAACTTGCTTTCTGTATTTCTTGCATTCATATGTGTTTCATTCTTACAAGAATAGTGGAGACCCTCAACTGTTTTTATTTTGCTCTTTGATATAATCACATTCTGCCAACACTCACTGCCTTCACCTTACTGATGAGTTAGGAAGAATTGAAGGGAAGAAACTAGGGCTGCACTGCCTTTGCCTTCCCTCTGAGTCGTCATTTTCAGCCCGAGAGGTTGGCTAACTCGGGGAAGCGACAGTATGAAAGGATAAGATAAAGTCTCCTCGGTTATTCGCGTTTCTAAGAGTGCCATTGTTTTCTTCTAAGATGGAAGCCGGTTCTGGTTTGAAGGGAAAGTGTGGCCTCTTAGGTCCGTAAATGTCCTGCTCAAGCAGCGTGTCCTTGTGTTCCAGGCAAGGCTCACTGAACTCCCGTCCCGGGCCCACCAGAATTTGATGCTTACCAAGCGACAAGGAACAGAGGACACAAGTTCAAAGATGAAATTAAGAATTTCAAGACGGTGACAGCGGAATAGTAAACCAAACCTGGATCCCTCCTGAGCCCGGGGCTTCACGTGCAAAGTGCATGTGTTGTGGACGCCCTGTGGTGAGCCTGAGACAGCAGAAACCGAGGCCGCCACGCATCTCGAACGTGCCTCCTCTGCTCCCACGCGTGCTTGACCCATCTGGACTTCATTTACAAAACGTAAGTTTGAATATGCAATTATTAATAACTGCAAGATGGCAACAGGAGAGTATGAAACCAAAAGCGTGGCCCTTCTGAGTGGGGCCCTGTGCGACTGTACAGGTCACCGATGGCCAGGTGACAAGATACGCCATGGAGAAACTGCATGAAGGCCCAACGCGTGCCCATGTCCTGTGTCTCCCTTTGTCATTTGTAGGGTGTGGGGATCCCTGTACCCCACTCTTTCCTATCCTCCTCCTCTTGCCCCCATCCACTCTGCCGCTGCTCTCCCATAGCTCCAGGTCCCCCAGAGCTAAATGCTTGGCTTTGGGAATGCAGGGCCCCTGCCAATGGGCCTGGCAGTGGGCCTGCTCTAGGAGCACTGCAGTAGGCAAGGCCACCTGCCTTGTGGCTGCCACCCACCCAGGGCTGCGGAAAGGCCTGGCCGAAAGAGGGCTGGGGGAGCCTGACTGGAGCGGGGGCCTCTCCTGTGACCGACACCAAGGCTGTCCAGAGTGCCTGGGGAGCCCAGCAAGGCCCTGCCACACCCCCTGCAGCATCCGGTTTGGCCCCTGCCTCTTGCCTTCCAGCCCAAACCCCTCCACCCTGTAGCCAGGGAAGTCTTTCAGAAGCACACATTGGGTGGTTTGGGTCATCAACCTTGGCTGGTGTGACAGGGTCACAGTGGCCGGCCCCTGTTCACCTCTCCAGTCTCATCGCCAGAGTCTCTTTCCAACTGTCTGACCCGGGCCAGTCCCTCCGGAGGGAGCGTCGTGGTGTGTGCTACCAGGATCGGGAGGTCCCATGGTGGGATGCTGTAAACAGGGGCTTCAAGGCAGCACAGAACGGCTCAGGTACCAGGCAGCCAGACCCCAACTCTCAGTTCTGCTGAAGCCACGGGATGCCTGGGTGTTGAAGTAGACCTGGTGCAGAGACACAGAGTGCCAGCATGTCTGGAGGGGAAGCAGGGATGGGAGCGATGTCGGGGACAGAGACTCATTTCTGGCTGAGCACCTGGCTCATCTCATCCTCTGCCTTTTGTCTGAGCTGACCGTAATTAGTCCTCTTAGTTCCCTGCGGGTGAGCCAGGCTGTGCAGGGGTTCAGAAGGCCTGAAGCACATCTTCTCATCCTGGTCCAAGCTGGACTATTTCTGGCAGTTTAATTGTGGATGCTGTGTTCCTGGCGTGAGAAGGAAGGCAGGAAGGACCTGGAGGAAGTTGGAGCAGGAGGGAAACTCTGGCCGCGTGACTTTTCCAACCATGGCCCCTTAGGAACAGGCTGCTCCTGGCAGCTCAGCTATTCTGCTGCCACCTATTCTAGCTCGTGGCGGGAAGCTGGCTTAGCTGGGAGGGGAAGCTTCTTGTTAGACTCAAGGGACCAAAGTGCATTTGCAGAAGAGCCATTGAGATCTGTGTAACTGTCAAGTTCTGGGTACCCACTGAGTTCTGTGTAAAGAGGGGGTTAGGCTTGGGGTCCAACAGACCCAGACCAACAGCACCTCTGTCCCTCCCAGGGTGGTGTGACAATCCTTGGAAATAACTACATGGCCAGGGCCAACTTGGTACTGGGCACACAACACACGATCCATCAATGGTGGTGGGCACCCCTGTCTCTTCCTTCCTTCCTTAATAAAGACATCTCAGGGTGAAAAGGGGATGGCGCTAGGCAATACTAGGGTGGAGTGGAGGGTCTTTAGGGTGTACAGCCAGTGTGGAAATCCACAGACCTGAGGGTGGGCCAGCAGGAAGGAATTTGGGTGAGGATGGTCTTTAAAAACCCAACAGAATAGAGTGGTTACTGACGACTCTCTTGATACTTAAGAAGTGAAAAAGAATCAGCTTCAAAATCTAAGACAATGGATTGTAGTATCTTTGCTGGAATTCAAACTCAGCCTGAATTCTGGGACACATTATGAAACAATTAGTGAAGAAAGCTGAGATTATGGAGAAGTTCAGTGTGTTTGTTATTACTTTGTTATTTATTTATTTACAGGGCTGAGCAAAGGGTTGGCATCTAATCTATGCCCCTGAAAGTGAACTGACTGTAGTTCAAAGTGATACCATTTTTCTTCTGATGGTAGGGTTACTACGGGCATCCTAGGAATATGTCCTCTGCATAGGCTATTTTAGCATCTGGCAGGGCATCCGAGAGTTCTTGAAATCTTCGTGAACCGCAGAGTGAAAATACAAACTGAATGTTGGCCAGTTAAGGTAGGATTGGGTTTGGTTGTCTGACCAGCAGTGAATCTGGTAAACCCATGCAATTGTCAATGTTTGGTTTAATCTACAAAAATGGCTATTTCATATGTTCCACCTACTATTTGTTGGACTAGGGAACCATCTACTTCCCTTCCCACACAAGGGTTCTGTATTGCTGTGAAAGTCTGCTTGTTCATTGGAATGTGAACTTCAGCCGCCACAGTGCCTAGTGAAACAAGCTCCGATTCTGGGGTCAGAAGGCCCTAAGTTCAAATCCTGACCCTGCCACTCCCAAGATTCAGGAAGGAGCATGCAAACTGTGGCGCCTGCCCGTTGGGGGTTCCTGCCCTCCTCTCTGCTGAGGGTCTTTGGTCTGTAACCGGGTCTCCATTGTACTTGGTGTGAAGGATTGAGTGGGGTTGAGGCTGGAATGTGTAGGGTAAGAGCTGGAGGAGCAGGAAGGGGCAGAGCACTGGGTCTAGGATCCAGGGAGGAGCTAGGGTAGGGTTGGGACAGTGGATAAGGTCACATCATGGAGAGGTGCCAGGCAGGTGCTGTGAGCTGAGCAGTGTTGGAGGCAAAATGGAGACATCAGCTGAGGCTGGACACATAACCCAGGGCACCCACCTGTCTCTTCAATATGCTGTAAACCCAGCCATTCTCCACCTCAGTGGCCTCCAGCTGCAAGTCTTCATCCTCCAGATGGAGGGTCTGCAGGCGAACCACAGTGTTGGGCTGGACAACTGTTTCAGCAGCATGCTGGGCTTGTTCTGGGTCTGGGATGAAGGGTCAGTGGCCCCCCTCAAGGTCGGGGGTCAGAGCTTCCTAAGGTGTGAGTGAAATCAGGCCTTGCCAGTTAAGGCCTAAGCTCAGAATTGGCACCCTATCACTTCTGCCAAAACCCCACTGACCAGAGCAGGTCACATGGCCAAGCCCAGTATAAATGGGGCAGGGAAGTGCATGGGCCTGAGCAGGGGGCAGAGGAACGGGAGTGAATGATCACTGCAGGATAATCCAGGCCACCACTGTGTTCAAGACCTGTGCAGAGTCAGCAGGCACTAGAGCGAGTGTCCAAGCCTGCCGAGAACTTCTCTTTACAAAACCAGGGACACACTGCCAGGTGGCTCTAAGAGTTTCTAGTGATAAAAATGGCAGCTCCCATTCTACCTTTGCTGTGAGCCACTTGCATTTCAGCCAGGCTTCAAATGAGCCCCAAGTGGGTGTTACCACTCCACTTTCCAGCTGAAGACACTGAGTTGTAGAGTGGTTGGCAGCTTATGCTGGCCCACAGGTATTCCACACGATATTCCACACAGTATTCCACAAGGTATTCAACACAATATTCCACATGGTATTCCACACTATATTCCACACGTTATTCCACACAATATTCCACATGGTATTCCACACAACATTCCATATGATATTCCACATGATATTCCAAACAGTATTCCAGACAATATTCCACACAGGATTCCACACAATATTCTACACAGTATTCCACATGATATTCCACACAGTTTTCCACAAGGTATTCCACACAATATTACACAAGGTATTCCACATGGTATTCAACACAATATTCCACATGGTATTATATACAATATTCCACATGGTATTCTGCACATTATTCCACACAATATTCCTCTACACTCTACAACTACAATTCTAACTCTGTGTGGAATATTCCACATATCGTGTGGAATATTGTGTGGAGCACAGTGAGGAATACTGTGTGGAATGCTGTGTGGAATACCCTGTGGAATATTGTGTGGAATACCGAGTGAAGTACTGTGAGGAATACCGTGTAGACTACCGTGTGGAATATTGTGTGGAATACCATGTGGAAGGCCATGTGGAATACTGTGTGGAAAACCATGTGGAATATTGTGTGCAATACCATGTGGAATACCATGTGGAATATTATGGGAAATATTGTGTGGAATATTGTGTGGAATACCGTGTGGAATATTTTGTGGAGTACTATGTGGAATATTGTGTGGAATACAATGTGGACTACTGTGCACAATACTGTGTGGAATACTTTGTTGGACACTGTGTAAAATACCATGTGGAATATCATGTGGAATATTGTGTGGAATACCATGTGGAATACGTTGTGGAATATTCTGTGGAATACCATGTATAATATGGTGTGGAATATTGTATGGAATATTATGTGGAATACCATTTGGAATATTGTGTGGAATACCATGTGGAATATTATGGGAAATATTGTGTGGAATATTGTGTGGAATACCGTGTGGAATATTTTGTGGAGTACTGTGTGGAATATTGTGTGGAATACAATGTGGACTACTGTGCACAATACTGTGTGGAATACTTTGTTGGACATTGTGTAAAATACCATGTGGAATATCATGGAATATTGTGTGGAATATGTTGTGGAATATTCTGGGGAATACCATGCATAATATGGTGTGGAATATTGTATGGAATATTATGTGGAATACCATTTGGAATATTGTGTGGAATACCATGTGGAATACCATGCAGAATATTATGGGAAATATTGTGTGGAATACCATGTGGAATGCCGTGTGGAATACTGCATGGAATATTGCATGGAATATTGTGTAGAATACCATGTGGAATATTGTGTGGAATACCATGTGAAATATCGTGTGGAATATTATGTGGAATATTGTGTGGAATACCTTGTGGAATACTGTGTGGACTACCATGTGGAATACTGTGTGGAATATTTTGTGGGATACCATGTGGAACACCATGTGGAATATTTTGTGGGATACTGTGTGGAATACCATGTGGAATACTGTGTGAAATACCATGTGGAATATTGTGTGGAATACCATGTGGGATACTATGTGGAATATCATGTGGAATATTGTGTGGAATACTGAGTGGAATACCATGTGGAATGTTGTGTGGAATACTGTGTGGGATAATGTGTGAAATACCATGTGGAATACCGTGTGGAATATTTTGTGGAATACTGTGTGGAATATTCCACATATCTATTCCACATACAATGTGGAATATAGTGTGGAACACAGTGTGGAATACTGTGTGGAACACCGAGTAGAATATGGTATGGAATATTGTGTGGAATAACATGTGAAATACCGTGAGGGATACCATGTGAAACACCATATGGAATACCATGTGGAATACTGTGTGGAACACTGTGTGGAATACCATGAGCAATACCGTGTGGAATATTGTGTGGAATACCATGTGAAATACTGTGTGGGATACTGTGTGAAATACTGTGTGGAATACCATGTGGAATACTGTGTGGAATACTGTGTGGAATATTGTGTGTAATACCATGTGGAACACCGTGTGGAATATTGTGTGGAATACTGTGTAGAATATTGTGTGGAATACCATGTGGAATACAGTGTGGAATGTTGTGTGGAACATGGTGTGGAATACTGTGGGGAATAGCATGTGGAATATTGTGTGGAATACCATGTGAGATACCGTGTGGAATATTGTGTGGAATATTGCGTGGAATACAATGTGGAATAATGTGTGGAATACCATGTACAATACCATGTCGAATACAGTGGGGAATATTTTGTGGAATATCGTTTGGAATACCTTGTGGAATATTGTATGGAATACCATGTGGAACACTGTGGAATATCATGTAAAATATTGTGTGAAATACAGTGTGGAATACCATGTGGAATATTGTGTGGAATACCGTGTGGAATATTGTGTGGAATACTGTGCAGAATACTGTGTGGGATACCATGTGAAATGTTGTGTGGAATACCGTGTGGAATATTTTGGGGAATACTGTTTGGAATACGGTGTGGAATATTGTGTAAAATACCATGTGGAATATTGCATGAAATACCATGTGGAACATGGTGTGGAATATTGTGTGAAATACTGTGTGGAATACCATGTGAATACTGTGTGGAATGCTTTGTGGAATACCGTGTTGAATATTGTGTGAAATAGGGCATGGAATACCATCTGGAATACCATGTGGAATATTGTGTGGAATACTGTGTGGAATAACTTGTGGAATATAGTATAGAATACCATGTGGAATACCATGTGGGATATTGTGTGGAATACCATGTGGAATATTTTGTGGGATACTGTGTGGAATACCATGTGAAAGATTTTATGGGATACCATGTGGAATACCATGTGGAATATTCTGTAGAATACCGTGTAGAATATTGTGTGGAATACCATGTGGAATACCATGTGGAATATTATGTGGAATACCATGTGAAATATCATGTGGAATACAATGTGAAATATTTTGTGGAATATCATGTGAAATACCATGTGCAATACTGTGTGAAATGCCATGTGGAATACTGTGTAAAATATTGTGTGAAATACTGTGTGGAATATCGTGTGGAATATTGTGAGAAATACTGTGTGGAATACTGTGTGGAATGCTGTGTGGAATACTGTGTGGAATATAGTGTGGAATATTGTGTGGAATACCATGTGGAATACCATGTGCAATACCATGTGGAATATCATGTGGAATACCATGTGGAATGCCATGTAGAATATTGTCTGAAATACCGTGTGGAATACAGTGTGAAATATTGTGTGGAATATTGTGTGGAATACCTTGTGGAATATTTTGTGGAGTACCGTGTGGAATATTGTGTGGAATTCGATGTGGACTACTGTGCACAATACCATGTGGAATACTTTGTTGGACACTGTGTAAAATACCATGTGGAATATCATGTGGAATATTGTGTGGAATACTGTGTGGAATACATTGTGGAATATTCTGTAGAATACCATGTATAATACGGTGTGGAATATTGTATGGAATATTATGTGGAATACCATTTGGAATATTGTGTGGAATACCATGTGGAATATTGTTTGGAATACCGTGTGGAATATTGTGTGGAATACCATGTGGAATATTGTGTGGAATACTGTGAGGAATACCATGTGGAATAGTGTTTGGAATACTCTGTGGAATACCATGTGGAATATTGTGTGGAATAATGTGTGGAACACCACATGCAATATTGTGTGGAAAACACTGTGGAAACCATGTAGAACATTGTGTGAAATATGGTGTGGAATACCATGTGGAATAGTGAGTGGGATATTGTGTGGAATACCATGTAAAATATTGTGTGGAATGCCATATACAATATTGTGTGGGATACCATGTGAAATACCATGCAGAATACTGCATGGAATACTGTGTGGAATAGTGTGTGGAATATTGTGTAGAATACCATGTGGAATACCACGTGGAATATTGTGTGGAATACCATGTGAAATACTGTGTGGAATACTGTGTGGTATATTGTGTGGAATCCATGTGGAATATCGTTTGGAATATTGTGTGGAATATTGTGTGGAATACCATCTGGAATAATGTGTGGAATACCGTGTGGAATATTGTGGGAAACACCCTGTGGAATACTGTGTGGAATATTGTGTGGAATACTGTGTGCAATACTGGGTGGAATTTTGTGTGGAATACCATGTGGAATACTGTGTGAAATAAGGTGTGGAATATCGTTTGGAATACCATTTGAAATATTGTGTGGAATACCATGTGAAATACAGTATGGAATACAGTGTGGAATACTGTGTGGAAAACTGTGTGGAGTACTGTGTGGAATACCATGTGTAATACCGTGGTGAATACCATGTGTAATACCATGTGAAATATTGTGAGGAATATTATGTGGAATACTGTGTGGAATATTGTGTAGAATACCGTGTGGAATACTATGTGGATTATTGCACATAATATTACCACATTCCACATAATAATACCACATGGTATTCCACAGGGTATTCCACATGGTGTTGAAAATAATATTCCACACGGTATTCCACACAACATTCCCTATGGTATTTCACACGGTATTCCACACATTATTTCACGCAATATTCCATGCAGTATTCCATACAATATTACACACAGTGTTTCACATGGTATTCCACAAGGTATTTCACACAATATTCCACATGGTATTCCACATGGAATTCCACATGGTATTTCACATGGAATCCCACACAGTACAGTATTCCACATGGTATTCCACACAATATTCCACACGGTATAACACACGATATTCCAAATGGTATTCCACATGGTATTCCACACAATATTTTACACAGTATTCCACATGGTATTCCTCATGGTATTCCACACAGTATTCCACATGGTATTCCACACAATATTCCACATTATATTCCACACAGTATTCCACATGGTATTCCACATAATATTCCACATGGTATTCCAGCCAGTATTCCACACAATGTTCCACACGGTATTCCACACAATACTTCACACGGTATTCCAGATGGTATTCCTCATAATATTCCACATGGTATTCCATGCAGTATTCCACACAATACTCCACACCATATTCTACACAATATTCCACATCATATTCTAGCCGGTATTCCACACAATATTCCATATGGTATTCCACACAGTATTCCACCTGATATTCCACACAATATTCCACATGGTATTGCACATGGTATTCCACATGTTATTCCACACAGCATTTCACACGGCATTCCAGATAGTATTCCATACAATATTCCACACAATATTACACACAATATTCCACGTGGTATTCCAGACAATATTCCACACAGTATTCAACACAATTTTCTACATGGTATTCCACACAATATTCCACATGGTTTTCCACACAATGTTCAACACGTTATTCCACATGGTATCCTACACAATATTCCCCGCAGTATTCCACACAATATTCCATATTGTATTTCATATGGTACTCCTGATGGTATTGCACACAATATTCCACACTGTATTCCACACGATATTCCACACGATATTTCCACAGTACTCCACATGGTATTCCACACTATTCCACACAATATTCCACATGGTATTCGGCACAGTATTCCACATAGTATTTCACATGGTATTCCACATGGTATTCCTGACAATATTACACATGGCATTCCACACGATATTCCACACTGTATTTCATATGGTATACCACACAATATTCCACGCAGTATTCCACACAGTGTTTCACACGGTATTCCACATGGTATTACACACATTATTCCACATGGTGTTCCACACAGTATTCCACACTGTATTCCACACAGTAATCCACACTGTATTCCACAGGGTATTCCACACAATATTCCACATGGTGTTCCACACAGTATTCCACACAATATTCCACATGGTTTTCCACATGCTATTCCACATGGTATTCCACACAATATTCCACTCAGTATTCCACACGGTATCCCACACAATATTCCACATGGTATTCCACAAAATATTCCAAATGGTATTCCACATAATATTTCACACTGTATTTTACATGGTATTCCACACAATATTCCACATCGTATTCCACACTGTGTTTTACAACATATTCTACACTTCATTCCACATGGTATCCCACACAATATTCCCCACAGTATTCCACACAGTATTCCACAGAGTATCCCACATAATATTCCACATGGTATTCCACACTCTATCCCACACAGAATTCCACACTGTATTCCTCACCATATTTCACTTGGTATTCCACACATTATTACACATGGTATTCCACACAATATTTTACATGGTATTCCACGTTATTCCTCACAATATTGCACACAGTATTCCACATGGTATTCCATACCATATTTCACATGGCATTCCACACAATATTACACACAATATTCCACATGGTATTCCACATGGTATTCCACACAGTATTCCACACATTATTCCACATGGTATTCCACACAATATTCCGCACCATATTCCACACAATATTCCACATGGTATTCCACATGGTATTCCACAGAATATCCCACCGGTATTCTGCACGGTGTTCCACACAATATTCCACACGTTATTCCACACAGTATCCTACACAATATTCCCACCATATCCCACATAATATTCCACACGGTATTCCACACAATGTCCCACATGGTATTTCACACAATATTCCACATGGTATTCCACAGAGTATTCCATGTGGTATTCTGCATGGCATTCCACACAATATTCCACATGGTATTCCACATGATATTTCATATGTCATTCCTCACAGTATTCCACATGGTATTCCACACGGTATTGCACACAATATTTCACATGATATTACATACGGTATTCCACACAATATTCCACACAGTATTCCACACAATATTCTACACGATATTCCACACGGTATTCCACATGGTATTCTACTCGGTATTCCACACAGTATTCCACATGCTATTCCACACAATATTCCACACAGTATTCCGAGTCAGAGCGAGGACTCCAAAGCAGTCCACTGCATGTCCTGAGCTCTGTGTGCTCCGCCTTGCACCCATCTTGAAGGCCTGTGATCCTAGCCGCAGGAGACCCTTGGCCCCAGCTTCCAATAGGCTGCAAAGAGACATTTGGGGTCAGATAGAGCTCCTTGTGTTCCTCCTAATATAAAATACAGTCCTGCACCTACTTGTCTGCCTTTAGGGATTGGCCAGCAGTGGCAATCATTGTTCACAAAGCTAGATGAAAATCATCATTACTCTGCTAAAATGGCTGGCTCTGAGGTCACATGGTAATTTGGGGTTCTTCACAGTGAAATGTGTCATTCTGAGGACATCACACTGGCCCACGGAGAAGCGGGAGGTGATGAAGCCATCTGTTTGCCTGGGCTTCTTTCTGCCATGATCACAGCTCTGTTGCTGGCAGCCTCGGCCCTGGAAATATTCTTAATTCTACAGCTTACTACCATGAACACCACCAGGACCCTGAAATAACACGGACCTCACCGCCACCTCTGCTGGGACCACCTGCCATTTGTAGCTGTTGATCTTGCTGGGATCGGTGACCCCAGGCACGGTGCTTCTGCATGCACGTCCCATAGACTCCCGAATCCAGGCTTTGGGTGGTCTACCATGCCAGCCACCTCTTGAAATGACTTTGGAGAATGCTGTCTCAGGGCTTCTCAGCAGGACATTTGGATGCATGAGGAAACTGATGATCCCATTCCTTTGGGGCTATAGGCCTTCGTGCAAGGCCAATAAAACTCGGGAATCAATATGCTATGAGGGCCTGAGTGTTAGAAAATGAGGCGCTGTTTGTTTCAGGTTTGCCTCCAAAGTTAAATAAATTAATGTAATGAATTCTCTAAACTCATTTACATACACTGCTGATTTGATTTTAGGGAGAAACGTTGGAAAAGGCAGCCCTGTGGATGTACGAGACAGGATTTGACCTATTTTTCGACTTGTTTGTGTCTGCAAAGTTTGCGATCTCTGTAACTGAAGCTGCTGGTGCCGTGCTTTTTAGAACAAACCGAATGTCTTCAGCCTGCACATAAATGAGCCAGTGCCCTGAGAAAGGATATGGGTGTCTTGTGAATTTTGGGGACACTCTGTGGTTGTGGCAGCATCTGACTCAGCAAGTGATCCGAGGAAGGTGGCTCGACCCTTAGAAATTCTATCCTACTTCACTTCCAAATAGGCATCGTACGTGGGAGGCTGGAGCCCAGGGGCTGACCCGTAGCCCGCAGGGCGTGCAGGAAGCTGGTGCCCAGGCTGGGAATGGCCCTGGAGATATGATTCCCGGGTCTCCGGCCGCACTCACTCAGTTTCTGGCTTCTGTGGAGCAGACTCCAGGGTCTGGGGGATGCAGGCAGAGAGGTGACCCCACGCCCCACCCATCTTCATGCTGCATTAAACCCATAGCCTGATCATGGCCACATAATGCTGGTGCATGAAGCACTTCACGGCTTCGACAGCATTCCAGGCACAGGCTGGGGCTGAGGTGGCTACCACAGCGTGGAAACAGCCAGGGCTGTGGCGTGTGCCCTGGACCCACTCCACCCCAGCCCAATTGGTATTCAGCTCCACTCACTGTCATTGACCAGCCCTGGGGGTCCCAGCTTCATGATGAACTCGAAGCCACATTTCAGTCTTGGAGGAGGTGGTTAAATTCCCCTCACATTGACCAAGGGCCAGGCTGCATCCTTGGGAAATAAGGCTTTCCCACGAAAATCACTCTTCACTTGATATATGGAGATGGGGCTCCAGAAGCTGTGTGTGTGTGTGTCTGTGTGTGTGTGTTTGTGTGTGCACGTGTATGTTGATGAGGAATTTAAAGTAAGGGTTGGAAAACAGCAGCAAATGAGGAGGTGGAAGCAATGGGAAACACTCAGAATTCCTCTACTGCCAGAAACGAGGGGGTGAGACTGAAAACCTCCTACGTCAGAGTGTTTGACTGCAGCCCCTTCCATCTCCTGGTGGGTCCTTGAGCATCCCTGCCCACTTTAGTTAAACAGACTTCTCAGTGCCTCGTGGGCCTGGCTTACATGTTCCCTTCTCCAGACCCCGGCTGTTGGAGGTGCACAGGAAGGCCTGGGCATGTCCTTGTCATCGCCAGTGTTTGGGTTCCTCCCGCCGACCCAGGAGCCTGCCTCTGCACAACCTGCTGCGAATGCATATGACCCTGCCTGCCGATGCTTCTGTTTACAGCGGGGCTGCCTCTTAACCTGCCCTTGTCCCACTCCAGGCGGGAGACTTAGCCAAACCCCTTGCACTTCCCAAGAGTGTTCTCTGCTGGCATTGAACAATGGGAATGTACAGAAATGTGTCATCAGTTTTGCTCGCTTCAAAACCTCCCAGGTCGGGTGTCACATGTCACTGATGCAGGAAAGTCAGCCAGGCACTTCTGCCCCAAATCTGGGCATCTTTAAAGAGAAGCCTGGGTAAGGGGGTCAGGGTCATGCTGTGCCCTGTCATCACTGCCCTTGTGTGGTACATCCCCCTCCTCTCCAGGCTCTTCACCTGTGCAAGGATGCCCAAGTGGCCGGGACAGTGTCCGGACTGCCTGTCACACCACCTGGGTTGGACTCCTGGCCCAGCCTTGACTGCTTTGTGACTCCAGGCAGGAAACTTAATTGCTTTTGGCTTCAGTTCCCTCCAGTGTAAAATGGGGATAAAGTGGTTCTCACCTCATAGGATTGAGGGATACATGTGCTAATGTAGCTACAGGGTTTCACACGAAACCTGGCACATAATGAGCTTTAATGCATGTTAGGTGCCAGGGATGTTGCTGGCAGCTGCTGTGTCATCAATCTCCCCAAATCCTCTCTCGCCTCAGGGTTTGCTTTTCGTCCGAGGCTGGGATGGGATGGACCAGCTCTGACCGGGAGAGTGGGCTGCCTGAATGCCACTCCCAGGAGCTCCCTGAACCCACTGCAAGGCCTGCCTGGGTTATTGACACAGGCTCAGGTAACGGGCTCCCTGGGCTTGAATCCCAGCTCTGTGATTTATTAGCTTGGAACGGTGCTTTGCATAAATTAAGCACTCAATATGTTTAGGAGTTGCTATTATGAAGCTCTGAAAATGGGCAAATCCTGGCTGCTTGGGGCATTGGGGGGCGGGGCCCTGAACACACTGTTAGAGCTCATGCCTCACAAGATTCTGAGGTCTCCTGACTATGGAGCTCAAGGTGGAGACCTCCAAGGGCCTCCAGCAGTGGGAGGGAGGGTGACCCTGACCCTTTCAAATGGTGTCCTGGGTAATTCCCGCCAACACGCCTTGGGCCCACTGCCCACACTCCCGGACAAGCTAAACCACCCAGAGCTCTTGATGTTTTCTGTCCTGCTGTCTCCTTGTCTGGAACCCAGTGAACTCAGCCGCGTCCATTCATGCAAATGCCCTGACCCCATGAGGCTTCCCTTTGGGCCCTACACAGGGTGAATCTGTGAATCCCCCCTTCTCTGGGCCACCTGGCCCTACGCTCAGGTGTCCCCCCGGGACTGTGAGCAGCCGAGGGCTGCTGGAACTGGGCCAACTCCTCCTCAAGTCTTGGGTGTGGTGCCTAGTGTGCAGGGACCCCGACAGACTGGGCGTAAGAGGCTGCATGAAATATACAAGAGACCACAGTGCATCGCAGACGCTGATCTGTGTGTTTGTCCTGGCCTGTGAGCCCCCAAAGGGCAGAGATCTACTTCCCTGTATTTTGGAGTCCCCACATCTTCTGACAGAAGGCAGGGGCTAAGAGATGCTGGTGGAAAAGGACTCGAATGGATGACTGGGGCTGTGAGGGTTGCTGGACATGCGGCGTGCCTAGGCGGAGAGGTGGAGGGGACAGCGGCAGTCCTTCTGCCTGCACCGTCGGATGTATGTTCACTCCTACAGAAACCACATCACCAAGGGGGGTCTGGGGTTGAAATTCCTGAAGGAAACCAGAGATTGTTTTACAAAAATACCCTTTCAAAAATAGCAGCTGTTTTTACTTCGCTTCTGAAAGGCGGCGGAGTGGAGCTTCCTGATTTCGAAAGACAAATGTTTGTGCAGCCTGGGGAGAGAGGGGCTGGGCGCCGCGGGGCGGGGGTGGGTGCTCTGGCCAGGGGCCCAGGGGCTCCTTGTGATTTGGGGGGAGTGCTGGGGGACCATGTAGGAGCTGGACATCCAACTCAATGTGCAGCCCTGGTGGTGTGCGGTAACCAGTGACACGTGGAACACTTAAAAAAAAAATCCTTTCTGACCACATCCTCTGACCCTCGCACCTGGAAACTGGAAGAGAAACAGACCCCCTTTTTAACTGTTAGGTTTCCCTGGTCAGAAATGACTCATCTTGTTCTTTCCGGAGACTTGGAAGTTAGAATTTATGGGAGGATGAATGCAGCGCTGCTGACTTTGGGGGCTCCTCGAGGGGGAATGCCAGGGTCCCCACAGAGTGACTTGGTTGCTGATAGGGCCATGTGGTTCCTCTCTCCTCAGTGAGGGAGGCCTTGGGAACCCCTCTCCTCCCTCCCGCTGGATAGCCACGTGGTTAAGAGAGTTCCAGGCTCTCACAAGCTGAGGTGTGAGTCCCAGTCCTATTACTTCCTAGCCATGAGGTCTTGGTCAGGGATAACTTACTCTCCCGGCCTCATTTCCTTTATCTGTAAAGTGGAAATGACAAGCACACTGGCCTGATAGGGTGCTTGCCAGGAGGATACAAACACAGGCCCTAAAATTGCTCATTTCACCCCCCAGCAGGCCGGTAGGATGGTTAGTCTGATTTTCCCCATGGGGAGAATGAGGCTGAGACGGTTATGCTGGATAATCACCGTGGGGGGCTCCATCCATCTCCACAGCCCCAGGTCTTCACGGCCCTCCTGAAGCCAGCATGTGGTCCCTACGTCACAGGTGGGAACGGCAGCTCTGAGCAGCCCAGGACACACTTAGGGCTGCGTAGCCTGGCAAGGAGCTGGAAGGGAGCCCTTTCCTTGGCTGGGCTCTCCCACAGGCACGACTATGACCACAGGTTCCGGAGCCTGCCTTTCCTTCCTGATGAGCAGGTGGCAGGCTCCACGTGGTCAGCGGCACTCCTCTGTGAGCAGGGGGCTGGAGTGGATACTTTTCCTTCTCTTTTCTGCATCTTCCAAAGCTTCTGCCTGGAACTATGCTGTATTTGTGGTTAGAAAACAATAAATGTCATTTAGAAAAAATAGCACTTGCTAAGCACTTTGCTTTCTGATCGTGTTTGGGACTCACAGAGGTCTTGGCATCAGGCTGCTGGGGCTTTGGTGGGGGCTTCAGGCCACCACGTGGTAGGTGGGAGCCCCTGGGCTGCAGAAGCTGGGTGCCAGGCTGGCAGGAGGCAGAAGAGGGCCTTCCCCAGCAGGGATAGGATCTGCAGAGATCTGAGCCTGCAGGGACCGAGAGGCACCCATGCCTCAGCAGGCAGTCAGGAGGGAAGCTCAGCATTTGTGTCTGCTCTGTAATCCAGCTCCTTCTCTCCACCATTTTTCTGGAATTATTCCCACTCCCTGCCGCTTTGTCTTTAAGGACACTGCTTTATCTCATCCGCTACTTCTGCTGGGGCTGCTGAGTATAAAACCTCAACTCCTTGGTCAGAGATTGGGACATTTGACCTAACTCTTTTGCTTCTGTGGACATTTTGACCCCAAAGACATTTTGAATGTCAGCATTTTAACCAGAATTACCCAACAGTGATGAGTTTTCATCTAGAAAGTATCAGAATTCCAGCGGGGACCCCATTAAGCTGATGTAATCCCTCTATCAATTTTCTATACAGCGCAGTTAAGCCATTCCCGATGTTTCCATTTCCATTTTGCTGAAATTATTTTCATAGGGATCAATTTTTTTTTTTTGCATTTAGAATCTTACAGCAGAGATTTGCTTCTTAAATCACTTTTTGTCCATATCAAACTACTAATCACAGCTTCTACCACCACGAGCAGCCACGGGTTCCATCCAGTACTGTTTTTGTGGGTGAAGTCATAATTGGTATTTGAGTTAATGCATAAGGAAATAACAATTTCTGTAAGGCAGGGAGATGGTGGGGGAGAAAGAATGGAGGAGGGGCAGAGAGAAGGAACAGGAGTCCCAGAGGGGGACAGGGAGGAGGACAGAAGGGTCCCTGGGCAGAAATGGGGTGGCCACTGACTGGGAGGATGCAGGAGGAGAGAGCAAGGGTCAAAGTGCCCACTTGGCCACAGGATCATTGCATGGCACCATCCTGGTCAAAGACTGCCCTCCTCCTTCAGTTCCGGTTCAGGGCATACTGGCTGGCACCAATGGGGCGGGATGTTGTGGCTAGGCACGTGGGATGGAAGATGAGACTAAGGGTCCACAGGCCAGCAATGTCCTGGCACAGGAACAGAGCCTGTCCCCGTAGGAGGGTCAAGGAAAAGAGAATGAGGGATCAAGAGACAGAAGGGTGGCTCCGGGCATCAGTCACTTCAGACCCTGGATCCAGCCATGCCTGGGATGCACTCCCTAGGCCACCCTTTACAGTGGCTGATCAAGGGCCCCCCTTTTTGGCCGAGGTAACTGATCTGGGGTTTTGTCATTTGCAACCAAACACCTCCTCCCGAATATCCCCCAGCTCTATGCTCTCAGGGCTGTGGCACCTGGCTAGCTCACATGTTGTTCTGATGGCCCCAAATGTCTGGGAGGACCCCCTTCTCTTCTCCTTGCTGCCACTTCTGCTCAGGGCAGACACACCAGGGGTCCACTTGCCATTCCTTCTTCAGATGTCTATTACATGCTCCCCATGTTCAAGATGGCGTGCTGGGGCTGGCTCGGGGGGCATTCAGGACAGACTTCTGAAATCTCACTAAGCCTCAGTTGGCATTTCTGAAAACCGATGCAATCACAACTGGCGAATGTGGCTGTTGTAAGGACAGTGGAGCTCACACTGGCACAGTGCATTGCCCCCGATCGCAGTGGATACTGCTAGCTCCTTACTGTTCGATTCTGAACGTTGGTCCTGGGGAAGGAGGCTCAATGTGGCTTGGACGGTCTCATTGCTCTCAGAGGTCAGTCAAGGAGGTAGAAACATGAGATTGGCCACCAGAGGAGGAATCCCCGAGTCAAGGAAGCTCAGAGGGGTCAGAATGTGGGGAGAAACAGGCTGACCATGCAGTCTGCAAGCCCACTGCAGTGGTGGGTGGTGGGTAGGCAGCCCTGTGGGATGGGCCCTTCCTGGCTCCCTGTGGGCCTGGCGTGGTACTCAGACACCACTCCACATGCTGTGTCTGTGTCTTGGATGCATATTAGAAGCCAAATCCTTGGAAATGGGCTGGCACCCATTTCTTTTGGCGCCTTCAGCCAGCGCATGTCAGACTTTGCTTTTTACGAGTACAGAATGGCGCCTTCTATGGCACCCTGGGACCTGGTTCTGGCTGAGACATGTATTAGAAATAGCGTGGGCTCCTCAGCAAGGCTGAGCCTGCCCCTGGTCTTCTGGCATTCCAGGCAGCATTGCACAGGTCTGTGGGGGCCGCATCACATTCTGCGCCACCTGCTCATGGCAGCAAGTTAGGCTCTGGGTGGAGACGTGCAGCTGAAGTGTGTGTTGGGACCTGGGAGTCGGGAGCTGGGACAGGTGCTCCATGAACCAGTCAGTTAATACTGAAACATGATCTTATATTTGGAAATCCAAGAAAATTCTATTGTAATAAAACAAAAAGAGTAAAACTTGAAAAATGGCCCTGGCTGCAGAGGGGCATAAATGATGGTGCTTTTCATGGATAGAGGAGGGTGGCGAAAACACAGCTGGGGTGGGACATGCCACTGTTGAAGGCTGTCACTCCTCACGGCTCCAGTCTGCTTCCCCTGGATCAGCCCTGACCTGATGCAGGTCAGCTGTCTCATTCCATAGCCTCAGGCAGCAGAGTTGGGGCCTTGTGTCAGAAGTGTTCCTCTTTACCACAAAGGACACCTGTTATGTTATAGAGAGCAGGCCATGGGGATGGCAAGGGTTGCATAACCCACATCTATTTCCCAAGTTGCCAAAACATACCAGGGAGGGGAGGAGGCTTGGGCTTCTAGAGTAGGAACTCAGAGCTTTCCCCTCTCAGGAGCCAATCTCACATCATTACCTCCTTGACTATCCTCTGAGAGTGATGAAGCCATTGAAGCCACCTTGAGCCGCCTTCACTAAGACCAACCTAGGAGCTCTAGAAGGGACCAGTGTGGGGCAGAGAAGTCCACTGTGAGGTTTCCTGGAAAACTTGTCATCTTTCCTTGAGCTTTGGGCTGAGTCCTTAGGACCTGGGTGGTCCTCTCAGAGACAGCCAGAAGCCCTGGGCCCTGGTCCTCAACTCTGTCCAAGTAGTGTGAACAATACCCAAGTCAGAAGACCTGGTCTGAGTCACAGTTGCGTTGTTAGCTGTGTGACCTTGGGCAGCTCAACCTCTCTGAGTCCCAGCTTCCATCTTTACAAAGTAGGGATGGCGATTTCTCCCTTCTTCCTCTTGTTAACATTAAGAGCGTTCCTGTTTCCTTCCCCTAGTAAGATTGTAAGCAGTGCCTATATCTCAGAGATCCTCCACTAAAACCAACACAAATACTAACCCTCTGTTGAGAACGTTTATGTGCACATCAGCGTTCAAATGTATTTACATATGTCCTCTCCATGGGTCCTCCCAACCTGCAGGGAAAGGTACTGTTTTTAATCTCATTTCACAGAAGGGGCAACTGAGGCAGAGAGGTGACACCATGGGCTGAGGCATCTCAGCTACAAGAGGAAGCGCCAGTGTCTGAACGTGGGCAGCATGGCTGCGAGTCTGCGCTGATGAGCGTGGCAGCACCTGCTCCCCGGTGAGAGGTCCACAGTCAGTGGTGACGGAGCACAGTGCCTGGCTGGCCTCTGGGCTGCTTGCTCTTCCACTGTGAGATTGGAAAGGGACCCTGGCTGACACTCTGAACCCAGGATCTTGCTGTGGATCTTGCGGAGCTGGCAGTGTTTTCCTGGCTGCACTTCCCCTTTGGCTTCCCTCGGACCCTTCCCTGCTGGCTTTTCCATCTATTTGTTTTCTGTTTCATGGAAAGAAGTTTCCCATTGAGGAAAGTGAGGCAGGAGGCTTCTCATCTGAGGTCACGTGGCTCATGGCCGCCAAGAGGAGCTTGGATCGGATGCCGGCCAGTGCCAGTGCCCTCCCAGCTCCAGGTCACATAAATGGGTGGCCCTGCAGAGGTAGCTTTTTAAAGATGCAATGGGATAGCATATTAAAGATGCAAAGGAAAGGGGAGGGAAGAGGAGAGAAAGAACAAGAGAGAGGGAAGGGGACTCTGGTTTCTCTGTTTTGGAGTGAAATAAAGACTCTGTAGACTTTGCATCAATGTGTTGTCTGTTCTTGTTGTGGTCCCAACTTTGGACAAGTCAGTCTGGCAAGCAGGCTGGCTCAGGATGAATAAGTGGAGGGCAAGCAAAGTGAGAAGGCCACCTGTCAGCCTCAGGAAAAGAGCCCAACAAGGGACCAAAGATGGTCCAGCCAGCGTCTGCACCCTTCCTGCCTCTATGCCTCACTGACAGGAGTGCGGGGGGACAGATAGAACCCTGGGCATCCTGGGGAGGGGTGGTGGGGCAGGCGGTTTCATCTGTGACATTCAAAGGGAGCGTGCACCATGAGCTACTGAGATCTGCTCCTGCCCACAATGGCAGTGGTCAGCATGGGGGCCTCGGGGCCAGGCTGCCTGGGTTTGAAACTCGGTTTATTCACTGGCTGTGAGATCTTGGGAAAGTTACCTACCCACACTGTGCCTCAGTTTCCCCTGGTGAGAAGTAATGACCTCATAGGGTTGTTGTCAGGTTAAATGAGATAGGTTAGCTATTATTAGGATTAATATTATCAGTTGCTTTAATTATAGCTGTCAGTTATATACGTGGATTGTTTGACCCTTGTCTCTGAGATAATGCATTCGAGACAGGTGACAATCAAAAACACTTGCAAATTGTATGCATATGATTCCTTGCTGGGGCACTGGGTGATGGCAGGGAGGACTAAGTGACAAGAAATGCACAGTCACAGTGAATCCTAGTCCCACTGCTTGCTCCCAGGTGGCCTTCAGCAGTCACCCCACCGGTTTGACTTTCCGCATCTAGAGAGTGGGGATGTATTGGTTAGAAATGCTTTTCACATGGTGGTGGTGGCTCACACCTGTAATCCTAGCACTTTGGGAGGCCGAGGTAGGTGGATCACTCGAGGCTGGGAGTTTAAGATCAGCCTGGCCAACATGGCAAAACCCCGTCTCTACTAAAAATACAAAAATTAGCCAAGTGTGGTGGCGTGTGCCTCAGTCCCAGCTACTTGGGAGGCTGAGGTTGGAGAATCACTTGAGCCCAGAAGGCGGAGATTGCTGTAAGCTGGATCACAGCACTGCACTCCACTGGGTGACAGAGAGACTCCATCTCAAAAAACAAACAAACAACAACAACAACAACAAAACTCAAAACAAAAACTGCTTTTCACTAGGGATAACAGAGCACTCAGCTGGCATAGGTGTGAAGTTTATTTTAAAACATTCACTTAGCGAGAAATCCAGAGCAGCAGGTCTGGGGTTCTTGCAATGGCCTATCAGGTCTTCCCCACAGGGCTCAGACTCCTTCTGTCTTCCCCCTGTCCCCCATTTTTAGCATATTGGGTCTGTCCTCATGCTGCCTCACGGCCTCAAAATGACTGCTCTAGTTCCAGCCTCTCATCTATGTTCCAGTTAGAAAGAAGAATAAGCAACTCTGCTCAGGAAGGAGGGGAGCCTTCCCTAGGGCCTTTGACTTACATCTTCTTGGCCAGAATCATGGTGGATGATCACCCCAGTTTCAACAAGGTCTAGACAATGGACCACTTAGAGTGTTTAGTAGAGGAAGGCCAGGGAAGGTGGTTGTGGATTCCTTCCAGGCAGCAAATTCACAGGACTCGCCATGCGGCCTTGGGGAGGAAATATGTAAAATGCTTACCCTAGGGTCTGACATAGATTAAGTACCCAAGGAAGCAAACACTTTGTCTTTATTAGGGAAGTCAGGTAAGGAATGAATTTAAAAAGGGAAGGATTAATATCTTACAGTGCAAACTGGTCCTTAATAAATGAATTTCCTTCTTGTTCTCTTGGCCTCCATTAGCGTGGTTGGGTTGGCCTCATGTCCCCCCATCTCAGACAAAGCTTCCACTGAAGTCACCAGCACGGGGGCCACTCTGAGAACCCCTACCCCACCCATGGACTCTCTCTGCAGACTGGGGGCTTTGTGCGGTCTGGGGAAACTTGGCTATGCCCACCAGTTACAAAACAACTGGAGAGTGTGTTCAGCCAGAGCAGCGCTGTAGCGCCCTCAATCTCAGCAGTCCTGGTTAACCCTCCTCTTTCCTGCTCTGCCTGGACTCAACTGAGGATTTTGCTGCCGAGGCCCTGAGATGTATAGCTTAGCCTCTGGACTTCTCCAGAAAGACACAGTTCTGTTCTGTGCCGCTTTATTGTTCAGTGTATTTTAAAAAATGTGTTCCTCTGGATAAAATGCAGAATTCATGATACTTTATTAACTAGAAAACCCTGGGTGTTTATTGCAATAACGTGTCCTTTGGGCCTTTGATTATTTACTGGCCATGGGTAGATCATGCAGGCTCAGGAGGTTAAGGAAGAAAAATTCATTAATTTCACAGCCAACCACAGGTCTCATCTCATAGCCGGCAGCTCACCCCCAGCTGGTCTCAGCAGCTAATGAGCGTGAAGCTCAAACTGGGGTCATTCCTCCCAGACTTTAATGGAGACAGATCTCAAGGTGTTTGGGAACCAGGAGGGGATGGATTGTTAATGAGGAACAGCCTCGAGGACTAATTAAACTTGCCTGCTGCTTCCTGGGTGTGGAGCACCATGGGACAGAGGTGAGGCTGGGTGCAGAGTGCCGGCCGCTGATCTATGGGTCTCCTGGTGAATGGAAGCCAATGATGGCAGCTTTTGATTTATCCTTGGATGGAAGGGAGGAGGGTGAGTTGAATAACAACCCCTTGGAATGTGGGAATTAAACAGATCTTTCTGCCCAGCCTCCTCTGCTTTATGGACCCTCCAGGACCCTTGCCAACAAATCACACAGTCTTGCAGCCGGCTATCAGCCCAGGATGAAATAGACAGGAAGTGCTGGATTTTGATGGCTGCCCCGGGTGACGCTTTGACCAAGGGTACCATCAATCTTGAAATTTTTGGAAAATTGTATAAATTTTATGGGGGGCGGAGATTAGCTGTATTTGTGGGTTAGAAAGCCTTATAAATTAAAAGCATGGTTCCTGGTGGTATTTTTGAAGTTCTCTGTGGCATGTTACATCAATCCTTAAGAAATGTCTAATATTTATTTGAGCGCTTCCTTACCTCAGGCACCATGTGGAGTCCTTTTCATAGATGAGTCCCATGTATTAATGCTCCCTATAATTCTATGAAAGAGGAACTGCTACTATTCTCATGTTGATGATGCAGAAACTGAGGCTCCAAGAAGTTGTCACTCACCTGGGGCTGCATCGTCAGTACTGGACCAGAGACCAGAACTCCTGTCATTGTGCATCCACTCTGGAATAAATAACCAGGCAGGTGAGACCAACTGGCGCTGGCCAGGAGCTAAGGACATCTGGGGCCACGTGTCACCCTCTCCAAACCTCACCCTCTCACCCTGTGAAATGAGCGCTGGCCTTTTGGATCACTGAGACTTTTAGAGGTCGAATGTTCTGTGCCTTGAGGACTATGATTTTTATTATTATTATTTATTTTATTTAAATTTTTTTTTTTTTTTTTTTTGAGACAGAGTCTTGCCCTGTCTCCCAGGCTGGAGTGCAGTAGTGGGATCTCAGTTCACTGCAAACTTCGTCTCCCAGGTTCAAATGATTCTCCTGCCTCAGTCTCCTGAATAGCTGGAATTACAGGCATGTGCTACCAGGCCCACCTAGTTTTTGTATTTTTAGTAGAGATGGGGTTTCACCATGTTGGCCAGGCCGGTCTTGAACTCCTAGCTTCATGTGATCCTTTGGCCTTGGCCTTCCAAAGTCCTGGTATTACAGGTGTGAGCCACCGTGCCCAGCCTGGGATGGTTAAGTTTATGTGTTAATGTGGCCGGGTCACAGACTGCCCAGGTATTTGGCTAAGCATTATTTCTGGGTGTGTCTGTGGGTGTTTCTGGCTGAGCTTAGCACTGGAATCAGCGGCCTCAGTGAAGCTGACTGCCCTCTCCAGTGTGAGTGGGTGTCAGCCGATCTGTTGAAGAACTGAGTAGAACAGAAAGGCAGAGGAAGGGCCGGTCATGGTGGCTCAAGCCTGTAATCCCAGCACTTTCAGAGGCTGGTGGATCACCTGAGGTCAGGAGTTCAAGACCAGCCTGGTCAGCATGGCAAAACCCCGTCTCTACTGAAAATACAAAAATTAGCCGGGCGCCTGTAATTCCAGTTACTTGGGAGGCTGAGGCAGGAGAATTGCTTGAGCCCAGCAGGCGGAGGTTGCAGTGAGCCAAGATAGCGCCACTTCACTCCAGCCTGGGTAACAGAGAGAGACTGTCTCAAAAAAAAAAAAAAAAAAAAAAAAAAAGGGGCAGAGGAAGGAAGAATTACAAACTGCATGTTTGCATACCCCCTACATTCATATGTTGAAGACCTGATCCTAGGGTGATGGTATTAGCGAGTGGGGACTTTGGGATGATTAGGTCATGAGGGTGGAACCCTTGTGCTGGGATTAGTGACCTCACAAAAGAGATGGGAGAGCCCTCTTGCTCTCTCTCTAGCATGTGAGGACACAGAAAGGTGTCATTAGTGAACCAGGAAATGGGCCCTTGCCAGGAACCGAATTGAGTGGTACCATGATGTTGGACTCCCTAGCTTCTAGAATGGTGAGAAGTAAATATTTATTATCTTAGCCACCCAGTCTGCGGTATTTTGTTCTGACAGCTGGAGCTGACTAATGCAGGCAGAGCATCCCAGGTGTCTGAGGTTAGCAGCTGTTGACATGTAGAGGTAGAGGTGAATGCCACAGACAAGGGGGGTGGAGGGCAGGGTCTGCAGTGGTTAGTTTCATGTATCAGCTTCACCAGAGAATGGCACCAGGTTATTAAACACGAATCTACGCGTTTCTGCGAAGGTATTTGGTAGATGTAGTTAACACGTACAATCGGTTGTCTTTAAATAAAGGAAATTATACTTGATAATGTGGGTGGATCTCATCCAATCAGCAGAGGGCCTTAAAAGCAAAACCTGAGGTTTCCTGAAGAAGAAATTTTGCCACAAGATTGGAGCATTAACTCCTGCCTGACCTTCCCGTCTGCTTGCCTGCCCTACAGATTTCAGACTCCATACTGCACCATCAGCACGCCTGCCCAATATTCCAGCCTGCTGGCCTATCCTATAAATTTTGTACTTGCCAGCCCCCACAAGCATATGGGCCAATTCCTTAAAATAAATCTCTGTGCCATAGTGAGCAGGTCTATGCAAACCTACCCCCAAAGGCCAAGGGAGTTGAGAGGCTGAAGAAAGAGCTGACAAATCCAATTTCTTAGAAAGAAACATTTAATAGGGCCTTATGAACAGAAGTGATGTCAGATGGCTGAGAGACAGTGGATTCCTGCACCCACCCTCCAGAAAATATCCCTCCTATAGCAAGCTTTTAGGGTAAAACATGTGCAGCTGGTCATGCCTCAGACTTCCTTGCAAAACTCTTGTCCACTCAGGAGGTCAGACAGTATCTTTATGAGGGGCGATCTATGCTACAGGCATTGTTTAAAGGCCTTTCTGTGGAATACCTTGGTCTGCATGAGTCAAATGTCAGTCATCATGATGGTTTTGCTACAATCTCTCTCTCTCTCTCTGTCAATGTATACATGTTTATATCTCTAATTAGTTCTATTTCTTTGGGGACACCAAGAGCGTCTGCTACAGTCCACCCCTTGCACTGCTTAGATCCTCTTGGGCCTCATGGTAGGTTTGTTTCATCTGTCACTGATTCTTCAAGGTGGTGGCTGGTCCTAGTTCTTTTAAAACAAACAGAAACTTAAAGAAGGAGGCTTTCTGAAGGCTCCATCCTGCTTCCTGATCTACCATGGGTACTTCCAGCACCATGGAATGTGCCAGATCACTGGCCCACATAGCAGAGCCACTTAGTCCACAGCCTAAATGTGCTGTAGAGTCCTCTCTTATTCTGGGACCCACTGAAACTGGCAGCCATCTGCCCCATCCAGTGAATGTGCTAGAACACTATTCCCAGATATGGGATGTCTCCAGATTCCAAGAAGGCCTGTCAAGTATTGTGCCTCTATCTTTTTTTTTTTTTTTTTGCAAGGCACAACAGGTAGTTCTTGAACTGGCAGCTTCACTGATGTGCCAGATCCCTGACTCTTTGTAGGGTTTATTTCCCACCCCTGCTGCACTCGATAATTCCATGGTGCTCCAATCATGTGGAGCAGGCAATAATAAATCAGGTTCTGGTGAGCAGAGGAAGCCCTGGAGGAATGAAATGCGTTGGAAGTTGGCCAGTATGCACCACAGGGGTATGGGTGAGGGGATATGGTTGGAGCATTGACATCACCTGCCACAGACATCTGGCCTCTCCTACAATCAATGGACTCTGGCTTAGGTCTGCAGAGCAGGTGAGAGACCACAAGTCTCCATTGCAGTGGCTGACAGCAGGCTTCTGCACACCTGCTCTTGGTCTCTTTGGTTTTAGAATTTGAGCAGTACCCTCATCGGCTGCCCATCTGGCCTGTCCTCAGGAGTGCAGTGGTCTATTAGCCCTCCCCACAGGTCCCTGTGGGTCAAAGCCTCCTGTTCGCCATTCCATCCTTGCTGCCTGCTGTTAATACATCATCTCCTACTTCTGATGGTTAAGTGCCGCCAGCTGGCCTCTGTGATTCTGGAATCCAAGCATTTCCACAGATGCTGGAGAACCTGGTTCCATCACAGCACCCCTACCATCCACCCTGGCCTATGGTGGGTCACCACTACTGAACCTCTCAGGGACGAAGCGCTTCTCTCACTATCACTTTAGTGAAGGCAGGTTCTTTCGTCTTACATAATTAATCTAGTCTAGCGTACTCCCCTCTGGGAGCCTTGTAACCCATTCCTAGACTCTCTACCAAGCTAGTTCCCACATCTCCTCCCCAGTTTTTCCTAAGCCTCAAGCAGCAGTCCCAGCAGGTTACTAAGACCATCTCTTGGTGTCCGTACCATGATGTTAGATCCCAAGTCATGGGACAGTGCCCCACATTGATAAACTCTCTTTTATCCAGCATTACGCTTACCCCCTCCTGGCCCAGTGCCTTCATTATCTGCTCCTAGGCGTGTCCTCGTTGTTCATGTTGGTTCATTCTGCCAGGTCCTACACCACCATGATGAGATAGCCCTCTCTTCCCAGGGCAGGTCAGTGCTTCCCAGTTGAACCCCTGAGTCTTGGCCTTCATTATCAGTCTAGAAGCCGTGAGGGGAGGGGGCATCTACTGATAAGGGCAAGCATCATTGCACAAGGCACCTGAGTCAAATGAGGCCCTGCATGGTCTCCCCGGAGATGGGGACAAAAAGGAGGGCACTGCCTCTGCTGGCCCCAACAGTTCAGGGGCATATGCAGGATTAAGTTCCTCCCTCCCATGTGCCCCAACTCTAGGTTTCCAGGACCCACTTCTTCCTTATCATGGCCTTGGCTTTAGCATAGGAAGCTTGCTGGGGCCATGAATCCAGCCTCTGTAACTCTGCCCCTCCACCATCAGATTCTTAGCCTGATTTTCACCACGGCCTGCCCCTGGCTATGCAGGGTAAGGATAGTTCTAATGCTCTTCTGGAGGACACCTAACTTTTGCACCATGCTCTGAGTAGCTAGATGGCTGGCCTGAGCCTGTCATTTTCTTCCTTTAGAATTTTGATAGCAGTCAGTGACAGTTAGCAATCCTTATATTGTCATTGCCATATGGCCCTCTGGAGCTACAGCTATTATGCTAGAGCTATTTTGCTAGCCAGTGCATCCAGTCCCACCCATACCCCTATCCCAACTCAGCAGAGTGAGTGTCTCTGCAATTGTGATGCCCAGCATGCCAGGGGTCACCTGACTACCCACAGAGGCACCCTTCTGCCATCACAATGGCAAAACATCCAATTTCAGGACCACTTCTAACACAAACTGTCTTGAATTGGGATCCCCTGAGAGAAGACCCTCATAAGTAGCTTTTTTCTTTTTTTTTTCCTAAGGAGGTGGTCTTAGGTAACTTCAGTAGGGAGGTGAGTGAGGAAAGGTAAATAAGTCAGTAAAAGTTGTATTATCAAGCCATTTTCTAGCTGTGGGCAACTGGAGCTCACACTGAAAAACTCTGAGCATCAATATGGAACCCAGTTCAGAGTTATCGCACCCGAGGGGTGTGGAATCTGGAGTATTGATCCTCCATGTCTCATCATTCATGGCTTGAGGGCTGCCTCTGGAGACTTATTCTTTAGCCCTTCTGGCACATACAGTCCATGAGCTAAGTGAGCTCTTATAGCAGCAAGAAGTCCTCAGGCAGAGAGTTGTAGGTTTGTAGTAAGCAGCATTTGGCATCCAGAGAAGAACGCTGAAGGGACCTAGGGGGTGGCTGAGTGCATCTGCTGCAGGGCCCACTGCTGGGGAGTAGCCCATTCTGACCTTGGACAGCCCAGGTTGCAGGAAAGCCCTTTCTCAAGATCCCAAACTGGTCTCTGTGGTAGGCTGTATATGGCCCCTCAAAGATATCAGGTCCTCATCCCTGGAACCTGTAAATGTTACCTTATTTGGGAAAAGAGTCTTTGCTAATGTGATTAGGTTAATCATCTCATTTAGCTGGGGGAGGTTATACTGGATTATCTGAGTGTGTCCTTGTGAGAGACGGAGGTTTGAAGACAGAAGAGGAGAAGGCACTGTGGCCACAGAGGCAGAGGCTGGAGCCATGAAGCCACAGGCCCTGGATAGCTGCAGCACCAGAGGCTGGAAGAGGCTGGGAATTTTTCTCCCCTAGAGCCTCTGGAGGGCGTACAGCCCCGATGACACTGTGATTTTGGCTCAGTGATGCCCATTTTGGCCTTCTGACCTCCAGAACTGTGAGAAAATACATTAGTGTTGTTTTAAGCCACCAAGTTTGTGGTATCTGTTACAGCAGCCACAAGAAACTCATATAGTGTTTCGAGATTTCATTCCATGGCTCCCAGCTCCCCTCCTCCCCCAGGACAGATCTCTCCACATTTGTAGAAAAGCCCAGTGCTTCCTGTATCTTTTTTCTTGCACACAAAGCTAAACACAAGTTTGTCTCTACTTGCAGTCCCAGACCTCAGGAAAGACCCCAATATCAGTGGGGTCTGATCAACACCTCACTAGAGCTTTTTCCTCCCTTTTTCTGTGGGAACTCTAGAAGAACCCACAGAGTGTGGCTGCCATGCTGTGCTTGTCCCACCAACCTCTGTTCATGCCGCTCAAATTTCCACAGACTCTTGGGGAAGCTTTGCTGCTAACCCGAACTGCGTTTGTCTGCTAACACACAATGGGTTCTGGGAGGTGCGTAGGTCCATCTTGCTCACTAGCGTGTCCCATGCTTAGTCCTGGCACCATCTCCTAGGGCATCTGTCATCCCCAACATATCTCAGTCTTGCTCATAGAGGTGGGGCCACACGGGAAGGATTCTGGCCTCTCTGCCCATCCAGATTCCCTCTTTCCCACAAAGGGAGAAATTGCTGAATTGGTTGGAAGAGTCTGGCCTTCTCTGGGTCATGTTTTACTAGCAGACACAGTCATTTTCTTGAAAGGTGATACATGTTTACAGCCATGCTCAGTTTCACCTGCAGTCAGGAGGGTTGGCAACCCAGCCATCCTTGTTCCCGGGCCTGGGTGGGTGCATAGACTCAGCATCTGTTCCACTGAACCACTCTCCACAGGAGGGAGTGCACTGCAGGAATCCTCTTTCAGGCCTCAAGCCCACGCATTAGCTCGGCTTTCCCAAGAAGCTTTGCACCAGGGACTGCTGGGTGCTTGCCTAGCTGTGGAGAAGATGCATACTGTATTTCACATTTGGCAATGAGAATCCTTGCCAGTGATTCCTCATATGTGTTGTTTTTGGCAGGAGCCAGAGGAGGTGAGTGGGAGATTTTACACCCAATACCCTACCCTCAAAATTTAAGAGGCCACTAGGAGAGCAGGGAGGTAACTCACAGCAAATGCTCAGTGCATGGTAGCAACTATGGCCACCTCCGTTATTATGATTGCTTTCACCGTTCAGTAAATAGTTGTGGAATTGGAGGAATGAATGACAACTGCAGATTTAAGCATGCTTCCTGTTTGAAATTTGTTGGGCCTGTAGGGTGCCTGTTCTCCAGTAAATTTTCAGGAGCAAGATGAAGAAGAAGGAACATCAGTCTTGGACCAACAAAGACCAGAGAAGGGCAGATTATCCCTTGGAGAGGAGTTTGTATTTTTTTTTTTTTGAGACAGAGTCTCACTCTGTCACCCAGGCTGGAGTGCAGTGGCACAATCTCAGCTCACTGCAACTTCCGACTCCCAGGTTCAAGTGATTCTCGTGCCTCAGCCTCCTGAGTAGCTGGGATTACAGGTGTGCACCACCTTGCCCGGCTAATTTTTTTATACTTTTAGTAGAGATGGGGTTTTGCCATGTTGGCCAGGCTGGTCTCAAACTCCTGACATCAGTGATCCACCTTCTTCGGCCTCCCAAAGCGCTGGGATTACGGGCATGAGCCACCGCACCTGGCCGGGAGTTTGTATTTTCAGACTTAACTGGGCTTCCTGTTGGTTGTAGCTGGTGCCAGTTTGGCTTCATGGGCTTTTGACCTTGGAAGATGAGCTAACGTGCCCTCCTCTGCATTGCTTTGGTGCCCTGTGGGTCTTCATGTGGCTGAGCATAGGGATTTGAAGTAACAATGAGAGATGAAGGTGTTCCAACAAACAACAGCCAGACCTGCACTGGGCCTCCTCCCAGAGTGTGGAAGTTCAATCCAAATCAATGCCAGCCCAAACCAAGCCTGAGCTTGCCGTGACCCTTTATATGTGGAAGACTGTCTCTCTGTGTGCACCTCTGTGGCTGGGCCAGCTGCCAGCGTTGTGTTTTTACCACTGGTCAGTCCTCACCTGAGGTCCCAGAATGCCTGGTAGCTGAGTCCAGAGGTATCGGGACCACCGCTTGTCACTAACTGCCAAAGAGTAATCACAGATCACTAGTTCTCCAAGGGTGTAAGGCCTGGCTGAATCTGGCAGAAGTTTCTACCTTGGTCAACCAGGACCCTGATGACCAGAACCTTAATGCAAACCATCTGGGCATCTTGTTAAAATGCAGATGCTGATACTGTAGGTCTGAGGTGGGGCCTGATGGTATTTCTAACAAGCTCCCAAGTGGTGCTGATGTGGCTGAGCTAAAGACCACACTTTGAGTAGGATAAATCTGGAGACACTGAATTCACTGGTTTGAGTATTTGTTGTGCTTCAACTTTAGGCCACTTTCTGCAAAGCTTAAACAAATCTCAAGATTCTACATTTCCATTGTGTGGAATGCTGTTTTCATGATTTTGTTGTTGCTAAGGTTTTTGCATTTGAAACTTCATTGGGAAATATCTAATCTCCATTTTGCCTAGAACAGAAAATCAACTGGAGTCATTTTCCTGGAGACCACACCTGCTCTTGACTCTCATCTTTTAGGCTGAAGATTTTGAGTGGATTTGACAATGTCCCCTTCTGCAGATTCTCTAGGACTTCTCTTCAAGAATCAACATCAAAGCCATCCTGATTGCACATTCAAATGTAAGGCACCAGAGAACTGGATAAAACAATGCCATTTCCTTCTGTTTGGCTGTGTGCCAGTGCAGGGGATTTAGCAAAGAGCTCAATGCCTTTGTGCCCAACCCCACAACCTCTGTACCTTGCTTTGATGGGGAACAGCACTGGGCTCCCAGGCTCCTGCTACTAGAGTCTGACCTTTTCCCTGGCCTCTGAGTATTTTAGGGATGGGGATCACATATACCCATCTCTGCAACTCTGGTGCCTGGTTCACCAGTTGCCTAATAAATGTGTGGATTAAATGTATACCTCTCAAATAGTTGTTTTTTAATCTCCCTGCTTGAGGGGATAAGAGACTTGCACATGGTCCCAAGGCCAGTGATACAGAAGGGCAATTCTTTACAACTTTCCTGAACCGAGTCTACAACCTCATGCAGGAGGGGCCTGGAAGCCCTCTTGTCCAACCCCTCAATGAGTTGCTAAACTGAAGCTAGGTAGGGACAATGACTCAGCCCAGGTTCTGTAGCAAGTCTGAGAACAGCTGGACCTGAAGGCTGGCTGCCATGATGTAGGTCTCTGCCCCTTTCACCTTTTGGATTCTGTTTGATTTATCACCACCCCCCCAAAAAAATAAATCAAAAGAAGGATAATTTTCAGTATGCTCTAAGCTATCTAAAGGAGAAAGAGGGCTGACCCTGTGAATTTTGTTGCCTGCAAGGCTTGGGATGCCCAGCCTCTGTCCCAAGACCTCCCGTGGGTGCACTATCTGAGATTCACAGAGTATATATGCCATATATCTTGGAGCAATGATGAGACCTGGTGACTTTTTAGTTTTGTTTTTCATTTGAGGATGCAATGTGATGCATAAGAAGTGACCCAAACTTTAAAAAATATATATCTTGGGACCTAGCAATTCCATTTTTAGAAATCTCTTTTGCAGAAATTATTATACCATGCACAAACATTTATGTATAAGGATATTTGTTGCAGTTTGTTGGAAACAATTGTCCATCAGTAGGGATGGTGTTTAAAGAAATGATAGCAAATCCATCCTCCTGAATGTTCTGCAGTTGTTGAAAAGAACGAGGAAGAGCTTTTTATACGCCAACTTGGAGAGATGTTCAGGATACATTATTAAGTAAAAAAAGTGAATCACAGAAAAATATGCATAGAACCCTGTTTATGTTTTAATAAAATTATGTGTGTGTATGTAGATATATAGGAAAGATCAGAGAAGATATGCAAAACTGTAAACAGTGCTTCCTCTGGGGAAGAAGTAGATGGTTGAAGGCAAGGTGAAGATGGGCTTCTAATTTTAATTACTTATGTTAGAATTCTGAACCAAAAAAAATCAATACAGATGGTTGTCATATATTATATAATAATATTGCTGTGATTTAAGAAAATATATAGAGGGAAGCAAACAAGGGCTTTGGTATCATTCCAACCTACGTTTGATCCTTATTTTAGTTATCTTTTGCTGTAAAAACAAGTTATCCCAAAACCTAGGTGCATAAAATCACACACATTTATTACCTCACAGTTGCTATGGATCAAGAACCAGGGTCCTGTGACTCAGGGCCTCTCACAAGGTTGGAATCAAGATGTTGGCTGGGGCTGTGGTCTCATCTGAAGGCTCTGCCAGTGAGGATCCTATTCCAAGGCCACTCATGTTCAGCAGGATTTGATTCCACACAAGCTGTTGTAGTAAAAACCTCAGTTCTTCAGTGGCTGTTAGCCAGAGGCTGCCCTCAGTTCTTGTCACACAGTGCTCTCTATGGAGCAGCTCACAACATGGTTTCCCTCCGAGGGACTGAGCATGTGGACAGAGGAAAATGGAGCAAGATGGACAGCAGTCTGCTGGGACTGAATCTCAGAAATGATGACCCATCAGTCTTGCCACATTCTATTCATCAGAAATGTCACCAGATCTTGGCCACACTCATGGGGAAGAGATTCTACTTGGAAGTGGGGATCACTGATAGCCAACACTGCCTGCCACAACTCCAGTCTCTTGTAATCATTGTTTACAAGCCGTGTGTCATTGGGGTGGTCACTTAAAATCTCTAGGTCCCAGGTACTTCATCTGTAAAATGAGCTGATAACAGCTGTCTCACAGAGTCATAGCAAGGACCTTATACACCAGTGTGTGTGAAAAATCCAAGCACAGAGCTAGCACATGGTGAGTAGGCTGTGCTGCCCATCCCTTCCCATAGCCATGAAAGATCTATGGCTTAAACATTTTTCGTGATTGTTTCTACAAGTTAGAAATCTATCCATGCAGACCCTGCCTCTCCAGAAACTCACTTTTGGGGAATTCTCCAGATAAAACTATGTTTATGTCAAGGAGCCTGGAATAAAGTTCTCTCTATTTAAAGGCTGCCGACATAGGAGCAGGCAGAATCGGGTGCAGTGTTAATAACTGTGATATGAGCATGAAGGTACCATAGATTATGGAACACTTGGAGAAAATGGGGCCTTTTACAGTGGGTCTCAGTCATTAGCAAAATTCCGCATTCAAAATTAGTCAGAAAAGGTAATTAGTGTCAAGGAGTGATTGCAGCCGCATCATTAACATGACGAATGTTGGTGCAGGCTCACACTAATGACTTATGGAATTTTCATTCAGGAGACAATCGGAGCAATTTGGTGGTCAGCAGACAGTCTGAGAATCAATCACCATGATAGTCAATAATTTATCATTTCTATTTAAAGTCCGAAATCTGCATCAGCTTAAACAGAAGTGAGTCCTGATGGAGGAAGGTTGACACCCAGCAAAATCCTGAGGCCTGGCACAGTCTATTTAAGTGGTATTCATTGTCTTCCTGCTGCAGAGCAAACAGGAAAGTTGTTTGAAGGATTTGCTTCCAATTCCATTGTAGGGCGGAAGCAGCCACATGCTACTGGCTGTTGGGAAATCAGGAGTTATATGTTAAACTAGATTTAGCTTTACAAGTTCATCTTTGGGAGCTAGACTAAAGGGCCCTCTTTTTCAGTGATCTCTGAATGTTATCCTTGGTAACTGCAAGGTGGGGTGGAGTTGGCTCCCATTCATTGGGAGGATACTGACTCAGAGGGCCCAAGTATGTCTAAAGGACACCCAGCTAGGAAGTGACAATGGGAGTTCTGACCTTGGTCTTGGGTAGTGTCCATTCAGCATGAATAATATTGATGATAACAATAGCAATAGCTTTTTTTTTAAATTTTATTTTGAGACAGGGTCTTTGATATGGTTTGGCTATGTCCCCACCCAAATCTCATCTTGAATTTCCATGTGTTGTGGGAGGGACCCAGTGGGAGGTAATTGAATTGTGGGGGGCAGGTCTTTTCCATGCTGTTTTCATGATAGTGAAGAAGTCTCATGAGATCTGATGGTTTTAAAAATGGGACTTTCCCTGCACAAGCTCTCTACTCTTGTCTGCCGCCACGTGAGATGTGCCTTTCATCTTCCACTGTGATTGCGAGGCCTCCCCAGCCATGTGGAACTGTAAATCCAATAAACCTCTTTCTTTTGTAAATTGCCCAGTCTTAGGTACGTCTTTATTAGCAGTATGAAAAGGGACTAATACAGCCTCGCTCTGTCACCCAGGCTGGAATGCAGTGACGCTATATCAGCTCACTGTAGCCTCAGTGTTTTGGAGTCCCACCTCCAGCCTCCCAAGTAGCTGAGACTACATGTGTGCACCACCATACCAGGCTAAGCAATAGTTCTTGAGTGGTTACTGTGTACTTGGCACTTGCTGAGCATTTCACATGTTATTTCAATTTGATCTTTACAGATGGAGGCTTAGAGGGGTGGAGCAAATTGCCCAGGGTCATTCAGCAAGGAGTTACAGGGGTGATCTTCAGTCTTAGATCCCAGTCTGCTAAGTACCATGTTATTGAGCTGCTGGGTGCAGGAAATTGATGCTAAATTCTTCTTACCTCAGCTAACTCATCTATAAAATATGAATAATAATGTGCTCCCTGTACAATTTCGAGAATTAGTTGCTTGGTAAGCTATTATGCAGGGTGCCTAAAGTCTGAAGGAAGGCAGCTATGATCCTGGTAACTGCAGCACACGGCCAGCCCCTGAGGGCGCCCACCTCCACCTGCGTCCTTCTCAATCCCACCAAGGCACCGAGTCCTGCCTGGCTGCTCTAAACAGAGTCTCACGTGCCCAGCACTCCATTTCCAACTTATATCACATTTGGTCTCTAGATGCTGCCAGATTATCTTTCTGCTACATTATGCCCTTGAGTCCTCTCTCCAAAACTTCCAGGGGTACCCTACCCAGCCTTCTCAGAGTAGCATTAAAGACCTCCTGACCCCACTGCCTTGCATAATCTAGCTCCAAAATGTCCCAGAAAATTCCCTTCTGCAGGTGCCCACTGCCTGCTCCGATTCCTCCTTCTTCCCTATCTCCTTCTCTTTCTTCCCCATCATTGTCACCGTAGTTACTGTCTTTTTCATGACAATGACAATAGGACCTCATGGTAGCATCTCAAACCTTCCAAGTTCCCAGGAAAGTGTCCCCATTCCTGCCCTGTCCCTGTCCCCCAGTAAGGACTCTCAATACTTTTCCCGAACATTCTCAAGATTGAGCTGCTCAAATATGCACCAGCATCACTTCCGTGCCCAGGAAGCCTCAGAGCTATGGGCGAGGTTAGAGACAGCCTTCCCTGGAGAGAGGGTGAGCTCCCTGCATGGCTCTATCCTCCCAGCTCATGCAGTGGCCATGTGGTCCAGATTTAAAGCATTTTCTTTGTCCTTTTCTCTGTGTCTCATACGGCAGGCCACGAGTCATCATTTTTGGCTCAAAAATAATGGTCACCAAACCTCCATCCTGGGGCTGTCAGACTTTCAGGGAAAAGGGAAATCCCTGAAATCTTATGCACAGATTTTTTTTTTTTTTTTTTGGTGAGACGGAGTCTCGCACTGTCGCCCAGGCTGGAGTGCAGTGGTGCAATTCCGCTCACTGCAAGCTCCGCCTCCCAGGTTCACGCCATTCTCCTGCCTCAGCCTCCCAAGTAACTGGGACTACAGGCACCCACCACCACGCCCGGCTAATTTTTTTGTATTTTTAGTAGAGACGGGGTTTCACCGTGTTAGCCAGGATGGTCTCGATCTCCTGACCTTGTGATCCACCCGTCTCAGCCTCCCAAAGTGCTGGGATTACAGGCGTGAGCCACTGCGCCCGGCCATGCACAGATTTTAAAGAGAGGGCTCCTAGCTTTCCTAAGATCCTCAGGAGTCCATGACTGAGAAAGGCAGCCCTGGCCAACTCAGGCTGCTGGAGGGGCGACCTGAGAGATCTTCCACAGCTACCCGTCTCCAGAGTCCTGAGATTGGAAACCAGTGGCTGGAGGGAAAAGAACCCTGCAGCTAGTTTACTGCCCGGACATTGGTTTCGTAGGAAGCTGTGGGCCTCAGGAAGTAAGAGCTAACATTGAGTTCTAGAATAGTGTTGATAGTAGTGTTGATAGCATTTCATGCAGATAAACTCATTTATTCCTCCTCACAACCCTAGGACTAGGCACTGGTATTAGCCTTTCATTATGTGTGGGAAAATAGGTCCAGGGAGCTTAAATAATTTCCCCCAGGTCACATGGCTAAAAAGTGGGGGAGCCAGATTCCAATGCAGATAACTGGGCCCCAGGACCCATGTGCTCAACTAGACCACTTCCGTGGCCTCCAGCCTAGAAAGTGAACCCAACTGCCCACTGACCCAGGGGTGACCCAGACCCTCTCTGATGCCACCTAGAGACAGGAGTCCCAGGGATCTCCACCCAGGCATGGTTTATCTTTCTACTTTGCTTGGGGGTGGTTTTGCCATGCAAAAGGGTTTTCTTTCAGTGCACTCAAATGTAATAGTCTTTCTGGTAAGAAAGTTTCCCCCACATTCAGGTTGTATAAGCCTTTCTCGTAGTTTTCTCTCACACCTAGAGGGTTTCTGTTTTTATATGTAAATGTCTGAC
The DNA here is from genome assembly GCF_037993035.2 of Macaca fascicularis. Lineage (NCBI taxonomy): Eukaryota > Metazoa > Chordata > Mammalia > Primates > Cercopithecidae > Macaca > Macaca fascicularis. The sequence continues at coordinate 133,165,781 of NC_088383.1, read as the reverse complement.
CCATTTTAGATTTTACCCCAGCGTGTGATGTGAGTTCCAGGGCTGACTTTTTTCATATGGCTGTCCAATTATCTCAAGCCCACTTATTAAAAAGAAATCATCTCTTCACGCAGATTTGTGAGGCTGGCTTTCTCATATAATAACTTTCCAGATGCAGTTGAATCTATTTCTGGACTTTCTTTCGGTCCCATTGGTCTGTCTGGTTATTCATGTGCCAATACCAAACTCCTAATTACAGGCTTTGCAGTATGTGTTAATGTCTGGTAGTGCTGGCCCCATATGGCTCTTCTTTTTCTAGGTTCTCCTGGCTAGCTTTGTGTTTTTGTTCATTCAAATAAACTTCATAATCAACTTACTGAGGTCCAGAAAAAAAAACCTAGCGGTATTTTAAAAACCACAATTGTATTCAATCTGTAAATTAAGTTAGGTAGAACTGACATCTTTATGATTATGGTCCTTTAGTCAAGAACATGGTGTGTCTCTTCATCCAAAATATAATTTTGAGGGGAAAAATAAGTTTCAAGAAGATATTAATACATACAGAATGATTACCATTTAAGTGAATTTTTAAAAACACGTAAGAGTCCATATAGCTATGGAGCCATATATTTGTTGTAAACAGACTAAATTCAGGATGTGAATGACCTGCACCGTTTCAGGGCAGGGGTTACTTCTGAGGAAGAGGGAAATAATGAAAAATGGGTGGTTTTAGCTGGTTTTAAGCCATTTAGGAGAGACAGAGAGAGAGAGAGAGAGAGATATTGATTTTAAGCAACTATGGCAAATGCTTGATCTTGGTGGAGGATAGTCTTATTTTTCTATACTTTTCTCTGTTTGAAGTATTTCATAATTAAAAATAAAAGAAAAAAGCAAAGATCTGCTTCCACCGCTTACGGGTGCTCCCCAGAAAATAACACATTTTAATTTCCTTTTATGTGGTTCTGGAGAAGTCGCCTGCTGGCTGGGCCTCTGTCAGGGGAAGCCTCCAGTTCTTTCCGCGGAAAGAAATTCTATTAAGGCTTTGCAGCCATCTCGGCAGCTGGAGCAGGAAGATTTCCTTTCTTTAAATGGGCATCCTTAGCACCAGTCTCCCTTAACTGCTGAGGATGCGAGTTTTCGGTGTGAGTTTTGGAGTTTAATGAAATCTCACAATCACCTGAATTTGTGATCAGAAGGGTTTTGCAGTATTAAAAATCTGTTTCTCAAGATGTTGTAAACATCTCATTTCTTACTTTACATCTACCCTCATGCAAGATTTAAAATCACCAGGGGGAAAAAAACCCAACAACTTCCGAATGGAAGAGGGAATCATTTCTCCTCCTGACTACGCAATCGTCTTACAAGAGCCTTATTCAGAGCAGCCGGCAGGGAATTATATTTTCACAAACTGATTTATGGCCCAGCCCGAATACTGCCCGTTTCAATAGGACTTCCGCAAGCAGATTTAGACTTGAGTTACACGGTGGGTCCGTTCAGAACCATCTTCCTCTACGACGAAACGTTTTCGTGACAAAAGTGGCCCAAATCAACGCACTGGTGCTCCTTAGAATTCTCGGCCTGGCAGGGAACACGCTTCAGGAGGCCTGCGTGGCTGTCGCCTGCATGGGCCTTCCCAGCGAGCTGTGTTTGTTTTCTGAAGCGTGCTTAATGTGGGCCCAGCCACGGGACACAATTGCTTCATTTCTATTCTCGGCAGCGGCCATGCCTACATTACAACCGCCTGCCTGGGCCCACACAAGATTTCCAGAGAAATGAGCATGGCATTAAACACCCCGTTTTACATGAGGAGAAAGCAGCAAAAGGCAGTCGGGCCTGGCAGCCTCACTCCCTCCCCAGAGATGTCTGAGTGGACCGGAAGGCCTCGTGGGGGTCACCTTTGCCTCAAGGAATAATTCCCCTCCAGGAAAGTCCCCGCCATCATCCTTTATAAAACGACTTCCATTGCCGGCGAGGGAGTTATTTCTGAGACAGCACTGCCAACAAATGTAACCCTTTGGGAAAAGTGCCAAGTCAAGCTGGGATTCCCCACCGAGGGCTCCGGAGCCTCTGCAGTCTCTCAGGAAAAGACAATCTTGGTATAAGCATATTAATGTCGCTTTTCTTGAACCGCAAAAGGGGAATGGGAGGAGGGTTCTCCCAATTTTACCAGAATAAAAATGCCCTGAGGAAACATTTGACTTTGGAATTTTTAATTGGAATCATGAAAAGAAATGGGGAGTGGAGAAGGAAAGAAAATTGGTTTCCCATTCTATTCTCGGTCTTTCTGTCGGACTGAACTTTGAAATGCTGAGTTTTGTCCTGGGTGGGTGAGTCCAGGGAAGATGAAGGCCCCACGCTGGGGAGTGATCTGGAAGGGTCCCAGATGTTCAAATCGAGATTCTTCATCTTCCCCCGGAGCCATCTCATCCTGTGGTTTCCTTGGCTGTTCATTGACCCACCATTCTACTAGGCACAGGTGGGGACATCTCCAGCTCCTCCCATTTCCTGGCCACCCAGGGCCATCAATGGCCAAATCACGTGATTCTTCCTCAAAACTCCCCTTCTATCTGTCCCTTGTAGACTCCCAGCCATGGATGGCAATGGCTTCTCAGTGAGGCTCCCTACCTTCAGTCTGGTTTTCTTTGCCTCTTTGATTTTATAAAATGCCTAGATTGAGCTTCCCAAAGTACAACTGTGATTGTGTTACTCTCTTGCTCAAGAACATTCCAATGCTCCCCATTGTCTATGGCATAACGTCCAACTGACATCTCAGCTTCCCTTCCCTGCTCCGACTCCTCTCCGCCTGTATCTCATGCTCCCTTGGTTGCTACCCCAGCCATCCTGACCTCTCTCTGGTTCCTTGAGCCCTGTAAGAGCTTTCCAAACTCAGAACATTTGCACCTGGAACCCTAATGCTCTTTCTCATGGCTGGTTCTCCACCTTTCAGAACTTGGATTAAACATCACCTTCTCAGAGAAAACTTACGTCATCACCAGTGATTCTGTCTATCCACCACGTTAACACAGCACCCTTCTCAGCAACAATAGCAATGGATACTTATTTATTTGTTGCTTTATTTGTTTATTGTATGTTTCCTCATCTAAGTTTTTGAATGTTACAATTCATTTTATTTTATCTCAATAGGTTTTTGGGGAACAGGTGGTGTTTGGTTACATGAGTAAGTTCTTTAGTGGTGATTTCTGAGATTTTGGTGCATCCATCACCTGAGCGGTGTACGCTGTACCCAGACTGTACCCAGAGTGTAGTCTTTATCCCCCACCCACCTCCTACCCTTTCCCCAAATCCCCAAAGTCCATTGTATCCTTCTTCTGCCTTTGCATCCTCATAGCTTAGCTCCCACCTATGAGTGAGAATACACGATGTTTGGTTTTCCATTCCTGAGTTACTTCACTTAGAATCATGGCCTCTAATTCCATCCAGCTTGCTGCAAATGCCATTATTTCATTCCATTTCATGGCTGAGTAGTATTCCATGGTGTATATATAATATACACACACACACACATATATATATATCAATCACATTTTCTTTATCCACTCGTTGATTGATGGCCATGTGGGCTGGTTACATATTTTTGCAATTGCAAATTGTGCTGCTATAAACATGAGTCTGTAAGTATCTTTTCACATAATGACTTATTTTCCTCTGGGTAGATAACCAGGAGTTGGACTGTTGGATCAAGTGGCAGTTCACAGGGGCAGGGAATATGTTTTGTTAATTCCTCCCTCAATATTTAGTAACTAGCCCTGCAAATGGCATACATCAGGCAATCAATAATTATTTATTGAATAAATAAATGAGTATTTTAGGACAAATTATTAGAAGAGACCTACTGAGTCAAAGTTACTGTGCACATTTTTGAGGTTTTGGATGCACATTTCCAAACTGCTTTCCAGAAAACTATGCAACTGTGCACTCTGTTAGCAGTGTGTGCAGTTGGCTGTGCAGTTGACCACTTCACTACATATTTGCCAGCACTGAGTATTATTTTTAAAAATGTTTGCCAGTTTGAAGTTGAAAATAATTAATTTGATTTCTAATGGAGTTGAGTGGTTTTCCGTATATTATAGTCTTTTGTATATCTGTTTTTCATACATTTTATTTATTTCCTTATTCATCTACCTCTTGGACTTTTTAGAGCTATTCATGCATGTGTGTGTGTGTGTGAATCACTCACTTTTCTGTTGGTGGTGCTGGAATACCACAACTTTTGGTTACTCTTGCAAGACACGGACACTTTTTACAGAAACTTGCAGAGGTTCCTTTTCTCTTTTTTAGAATATGGTTTGTGTTTGCAACTCTTTGGATATCGTTCCTTATCCAGGTCTCTGTGACCTCTAAGTGAGTATGCAAAAGCAAAACCCTTCAGACCACTTATCTGACATGATGAGTATGGTTTGCATGTTTCATCTGGGGCTTGGGATATTATATAGAAATAGACACTGGCTCCCTGGGGAAAGTTAAAGAGCTTTAAAACCAGGTTCCTTTTTTGCTCTTGTTTCGTTTTCCTCATAAGAATACCTGGCATCTTTTTATATGGCAGAGAAGATCCCTATGAGTCAGGCACTGCGTGTACCAAAGCAGGGATGAACAGGACACTGCATGTTTGCACACTGCTCTCAGCAAAGGGCTTTCGGATGCCTCCAAAATGGTCTCAGCCTTAGGCCATAGGCATGCAAATGTTTGAAGTGTGGTTTCCTAAGCAGGAGCACCTGTGCGAACTTGTTATTGACCATAGCACAGAGTCAAAGCGTCTCTCCTTGGCTCATTCATTCATTCATTCAGCAGATATTCAGAAGCTGGGAATTCAAAACAGGGCCAGGCAGACAAGGCCCCTGCCCTTGTGGACTCTGCGTTTCACGGGGAGAGACAGGAAGAATGATGTATTGGAGAATAATACTGGAATGTGCCTCAGAGGAAGTGTTTGGAAAGAGAACACTGGCCCTCTTAGCCAACTGCCAAGAGGAATAGAGACCCATTAGGTGTGTCTGTTGGAAGACACGACTAATTGTGAGGCCTCCGCCAGGTTCTGGGAAAGAAACTGCAAATTACCCATCAAACCCATCTTTTCTTTCTTAATACTGGAACCCCCAAGTTTTACCTGGGTGTAAGCCTGCCATGAAAATGAAACAAAACAAAACAAAACAAACAAACAAAAACCTGGACTTTGGACTATGTTCAGGCCAATGGGATATGAACCAAAGGGGTGTGTGCAACATGTGTTGTCTTTAATAGAAGACATTCTTTATGTCCTCCTTCTTCCTTCTGCCCAAAAGATGCAATGGCTGCAGCTCTAGCAGCCATCTTGGACTAGGAGGAAAAGGTTTTATGCTGCACAAACCAGCAATCCTTAGAGAACCCATAGACCCTCTGAAGGAAGCAGACCACTCCTGCAGGACCCAGGAGACACCCCAAATACTGTGAGTGCCCCAACTGCAGAAGTGGGAAAGAGAGACCCTCTCCTCCCAAACACACACCCCCAGTGGAGAAGCTGAAGGTCTGTTTGCAGAAATTTCCGACCTTACGTGGAGCTGAGCCAATTTAGAGAGCCGAGCGAAATACAGGCGTAGAGGAAGCAGCAGAAAGGCCCTGGGAGCTTGCTGGGTCCCCTAGCATGTCATTCCTGCTGGCACCACAGGGATCCATAGGGAGGGTGACCAGAGGAGCAGGGAGCAAAACTCCACAGGGAAAAGGAATTCTCAAGCTGAACTTTGTAAGGCCTTGTGGCCAGAACTCGGGGGATGGCGCAAATCCAGTGTGCAGACTTCACAGGCCGGGGAAGAACCAAGCCTTTTTCTTTCGCAGCTGGCAGCTGGGTAGCCTGGGGCAAGTTTTCAAGCCCCTCTCGCCCACCACCTGGAAAAAGACTTGGAGTTATTGGTGGGGGAGTGGTGGGAGAGACTAGCCCTTCGGTTTGCATGGGAGCTGGGTGAGGCCTGTGACTGCCTGCTTTCCCCCACTTCCCTGACAACCTGCCTGACTTAGCAGAGGCAGCCATAATTCTCCTAGGTACACAACTCCAGTGGCCTGGGAATCTCGCCCCCATCCCCTACAGCAGCTACAGCAAGACCCACCCAAGGAGAGTCTGAGCTCAGATATGCCTACCTCATCCCCACCTGATGGTCCTTCCCTACCCACCCTGGTAGCAGGAGACAAAGGGTGTATAATCTTGGGAGTTCTAGGGCCCCGCCCACTGCTGGGCCCTCTCGCTACTACTATAGCTGATGTTTTCTGCAAAGTGCCACCTCCTGGCAGGAGGTCAACCAGCACAAAAATAGAGCATTAAACCACCAAAGCTAAAGACCCTCACGGAGTCCATTGCATATCCCCACTACTTCCACCGGAACAGGCTCTGGTATCCATGGCTGAGAGACCCATGGATGGTTCACATCGCAGGACTCTGTGCAGACAACTCACAGTACCAGGCCGGAGTTGGGTAGATGGGTAGACTTACTGGGTGACTAGACCCAGAAGAGAGACAACAATCACTGCAGTTCGGCTCACAGCAAGCCACATCCATAGGAAAAGGGGAAGAGTACTACATCAAGGGAACACCCGTGGGACAAAAAGAATCTGAACAACAGCCTTCAGCCCTAGACCTTCCCTCTGACAGAACCTATCCAAAATAAAAAGGAACCAGAAAACCAACCCTGGTAATATGACAAAACAAGGCTCTTCAACACCCTCCCAAAATCACACTAGCTCACCAGCAATGGAGCCAAACCAAGAAGAGAAGAAATCCCCAATTTACCTGAAAAAGAATTCAGGAGGTTAGTTATTAAGCTAATCAGGGAGGGACCAGAGAAAGGAGAAACCCAATGCAAGGAAATCCAAAAAATGATACAAGAAGTGAAATGAGAAATATTCAAGGAAACAGATAGCTTAAAGAAAAAACAATCAAAAATTCGGGATACTTTGGACACACTTTTAGAAATGCAAAATGCTCTGGAAAGTTTCAGCAATAGAATTCAATGAGTAGAAGAAAAAAATTCAGAGCTTGAAGACAAGGTCTTTGAATGAACCCAATCCACCAAAGACAAAGAAAAAGAATACGAAAATATGAACAAAATCTCCAAGAAGTCTGGGATTATGTTAAACAACCAAACTTAAGAATAGTTGGTATTCTTGAGGAAGAAGAGAATTCTAAAAGTTTGGAAAACATATTTGGAGGAATAATCGAGGAAAACTTCCCTGGCCTTGCTAAAAACCTAGACATCCAAATGCAAGCAGCACAAAGAACACCTGGAAAATTCATCGCAAAAAGATCTTCGCCTAGGCACATCGTCATCAGGTTATCCAAAGTTAAGATGAAGGAAAGCATCTTAAGAGCTGTGAGACAGAAGCACCAGGTAACCTATAAAGGAAAACCTATCAGATTAAGAGCAGATTTCATAGCAGAAACCTAACAGGCTAGGAGGGATTGGGGCCTTATCTTCTACCTCCTCAAATGAAACAATTATCAGCCAAGAATTTTGTATCTGGCGAAACTCAGCATCATATATGAAGGAAAGATACAATCGTTTTCAGACAAACAGATGCTGAGAGAATTTGCCATTACCAAGCCACCACTACAGGCACTGCTAAAAGGAGCTCTAAATCTTGAAACAAATCCTGGAAACACATCAAAACAGAACCTCTGTAAAGCATAAATCATAATAGAACAAAAATACGTGTTAAAAAGCAAAAAATAAAAACAAAAACAAAAAAAGTACACAGGCAATGAAAAGCACAATGAATGCAACAGTACCTCACATTTTAGTACTAACATTGAATGTAAATGGCCTAAATGCTCCACTTAAAAGATACAGAACCGCAGAATGGATAAGAACTCACCAACCATTTGCTGCCTTCAGGAGACTACCTAACACATAAGGACTCACATAAACTTAAAGTAAAGGGGTGGTAAAAGGCATTTCATGCAAATGGACACCGAAAGTGAGCAGGAGTAGCTATTCTTATATCAGACAAAACAAATTCCAAAGCAACAGCAATTAAAAGAGACAAAGAGGGACATTATATTATGGTAAAATGTCTTATCCAACAGGAAAATATCACAATCCTAAACATGTATGCACCTAACACTGGAGCTCCCAAATTGATAAAACAATTACCAATAGACCTAAGAAATGAGATAGACAGCAGCACAGTAATAGTGGGGGACTTCAGTACTCCACTGACAGCACTAGGCAGGTCATCAAGACAGAAAATATGAACAAAGTCTCCAAGAAGTCTGGGATTATGTTAAACAACCAAACTTAAGAATAGTCAGTATTCTTGAGGAAGAAGAGAATTCTAAAAGTTTTAGAGCAAAGAAACAATGGATTTAAACTATACCTTGGAACAAATGGACCTAACAGATATGTTCAGAACATTTCATCCAGCAACCACAGTATACACATTCTATTCAACAGCACGTGGAACTTTCTCCAAGTTGGACCATATGATAGGTCATAAAATGAACCTCAATAAATTTAATAAATTTAACCTCAATAAATTTAATAATGTTTATAGTGGCACAATTCACAATAGCAAAATCATGGAACCAACCCAAATGCCCATCAATCAATGAGTAGATAAACTGTGAGATATATCTATCACATATGATATACATACACAACTATATAATCACATATGATATACATACATATATATGTACATATATAATGTGTGTGTATATATAGTATATATACACATATATACATACATACATATATACACACACACACACACTATGCAGCCATAAAGAGGAATGAGTTAACATTTGCAGTGACCTGGACAAGATTGGAGACTATTGTAAGTGAAGTAACTCTGGAATGGAAAACCAAACATCGTATGTTCTCACTGATATATGGGTGCTAAGCTATGAGGACGCAAATGCATTAGAATGATACAATGGACTGTGGGGACTTGGGGGGATGAATGTGGGTGGATTGAGGAATAAAAGACTACAAATAGGGTGCAGTGTATACTGCTTGGGTGATAGGTGCACCAAAAACTCACAAATCACCACTACATAACTTACTCATGTAACCAAATACCACCTGTACCCCAATAACTTACGGGAAAAAAAGTTTTATGCTGTCAGTGGTACAGTAACAAGATGGAAGGAACCTGGGTCCCTAAGCAGGAGCACCTGTGTGGCCTGGGGGAGTGTCATACGAGATATAGATTGCCCACCTCTGGACTTTGTTTACTTGAGAGACATACGAGCCTATCTTGTTTAAGCTGTTATGTGTTGCCAGCAACAGTGGGGACCACACAGCTGAACCGACTCCTAACTGACACCTGCGCTGTGGAGACAGCATCTGGAGGTCAGGGGTCATGCTTTGACTTATTTTATATCCACCCCAAACAAGAGCTTGGCACAGGGCTGAATGGACGCTGCTGGAGGGCCCGCTTCTGAGGAAGCTTACTCTCAGGGCCAGCTGTGGGCCGGGGGCCTCAGCACCTCATCATGTGGCGTCACCATGGGGCTGCTGGAGAGTCCTCATGATGCTGGCTCCTCCCAGAGTGACCCGACAGGATGCAGGTGGAAGCCGGATGCCTTTCACGTTTTCTATGACCTAGTCTCAGAAGCCCTCCTCTGTCATTTTCACAATATTTGCATCCAGTCTACTGAGTTCAGAAGCGAGCTACCCAGGGTATTACCACCAGGAGGCTGGAATCATTGAGGGCCATCTTGGATCCTGCCTCATCTGGACCTGGAGACCCTTTCCCATCTGAAGGAAGGGCATCTCATGGTTCTTTTTCTATTTCCCTTAAAAGAAAGTCTTATGTTCCTTTGGACGGGTGGGATGCAGCCATTATTTGATAAAGGACCACCTTAGAGATAATCAGATGGAAGAGACTCTATGTCTTAAAGATGAGTGGTTAGAACCCAAGTCGCCCTTCCTGCAGGGAACTGGACATAGAATTCAAGGACCCAAGCTCATTTGGAGAGGGGGCAAAAGACAGTATAGCATTGGAGCTGAGCAATTACTTAGGCTAATTAATGAGAACATAAAGTATCTGCCAACAGTTAAGCTGGACGAAGGGGCGTTTCCTTCCAGACCAGGCCAATGCCCATCTGCAGCTGAGCCTACTGGATCCAGGAAGTCAGCGCAATGGACACTTCCTAGGTGTGCAGACTAATACAAGTGACATACAGCCACTGACTTACTGCGATGGAGACAGTGCTGTGCCAGAGTCAACCCATTACTGCCTCATGAAAACTGACTGTCAAACTATCAGAAATATTGAGAGCTGGTTATTAAATGTAGTCATAAAAGTTAAATTATGTAAACTCATACTTAAATAAATTATTTTAAAAACAAAAGTAATAACTACTCAAAACTTATCCTGATGATTTGACTATGGTCTGTGCTTTTGAGGTTATTTATATCTATTGCATCTGCCCGATGAAGATTCTATGTAATGGGCCTCTCTTCCCAAGTCTGCTCCAGTGACCTCCCATTAATAGCTTAGAATTTGGCATGGAGGGAGTATTTACACCACAGAAATTTGCAAATGCAACAAATCAATGTGATGTACATTGGCAGCACACCACTGTGTGGGACATGACTGGAAGGGCCATCAGACCGAAAGGGTGCCATTGCCCAGGAAGAGGGTGCTTGGGTAGGGATAGTATCTCTCAGGCTCTGGTCCCTTATCCACACTGATGTGTGAGTAACTGAGTGAGTGTCCTCTCCTCTCTGGACCTCAAGAGAAGCAGATGATCTCCGGGTTCCCTCTGGGCCCTAGGATCCACTCAAGAGCTATTTTCGTTTTAAGAGAATTTATGGCTCTCCCTTACTGTACTCCTAATGTCAGTCATCAGGTTTCCTGTCTGATGGAGGATTATTAATCCTGGGTCTGGGTAGTACTGAGGGTGTGAAGCTGACCTCCTGGTAGACATGGAGGGAGTCCAGGGAAGGAAAATGAGTTGGCTTTGATGAAAAGCTGTCATTTGTACATATTGATAGATAGAGTAGAATACAGAAACTCCCAGAAGATTGAATGTAAAGCAGCTACAGACTCTGGAACCTTATCGTCTTGCCCCCTTTATTCCTCCTCACCAAGACCTGCACCCTCCCTCCCCAGTTCACTTAACTGAAAGACTTGGAAGAGACCGGAAAAGAAGGAGTTAATTCATTGCCGCCGCAGGAGTGATTCTTCCTTCTGCCTTTGATGCGGCAGACCATTAAAATGTAATATTATGAGTATCACGGTCCATTTCCTGGATGTGTGGAGTGGGGCGGCGGGTCCAGGCCTGCTGCATTTTTCCTGCTACACTCAGATTCCGCAGAGTCGTAGAGCCTGCTGGGATGGGGAGGGGAGGGGCCTGGGCACCAGGGTCATCTCAGTGGAAGTTGGAGCAATTGAGCCTTACCCTTGCAGCTCTGACTGTCCTTAAGCCCTGGCTAGTGACCCTGTCAGGGAACTGGGATGTGGAATCCAGGAGCCAGTTTGCTGTCCCTTAAGTGAGAGTTGTGGGGTTATTCACTCAGGATGGGACCTTGGAGATTCATTTTAAGGCAGCTGAGGTTTAGAGAAGGCAGCGGGCTCACAGCAGAGACCCCCAGGGTAAATCGAGGCCTAGTTCTATGGACTCCTGATCCAGGAGGAGAGGCGTCAGTATGGTGTCCAGAAAGTGACTGAAAACCTGTTCATTACTGGGCCTCCTCTGCCTGCTCCCTTTCCAAACGGATCCGGAACACAAAGCGCCTATGGCTGTTTGTGCATTGCAGCTCACATTGCAGCTCACAATCCTTTCCATTAAAATCGTCAGCTCCAACCTGGGGCCCTGGGAAGCAACACTGGAGTTGGGGAACTAGAGGGAGATCCCGTCAAGGCAGGCGGCTCCAGCCCCACCCACTAGAATGGACTGTGCCCGAGCAGGGCAGGGCTGAGCAGCCCCCGTGGGAAGTGCTGGCTGGAGTGTGAAGGCCGAGCGCTGTCTGTCCCCAGACCCAGGCCTGGCTGTTCAGCAGCAATCTGATTTGCTCTGTGTGGCAGCAGCCGGCAGCAAATTGTACGTTTCCTTGTCACATGTTGCTGGGCTCGGGCACTGCTTCTCTTCCCTGGGCCATCATCCTCATCCACACAGCCCTGTCTTCTGCCTGGACTGCGGCAGAGGCTCACTGCCCCGCTCCTCTCCAGCTGACACTGTGGCTTCCACAATGTGCCTTCCACCTGACTCAGTGTTCTTTCTGAACACCACCAGATCCGACACCCATCTGCCAGCAACCCTCACAGGCTCTCAAGGCTCATAGCAAACGCCCGATGGCTTCCCAGGCTTACCTGAGCCAGGGTGAACTGACCCGGCCACACTTCTTGACTGAGCTCTCATGGCTCTATTCTTAGAGCCACTCCGATGGAAATTCTCTCTATGCTTTGGGTATATCAGGTCCCCTCACTTCTGCGCCTTTTTCTCTGTTATTGCCTCTGCTTATTCTTTCTCTGTGTCTTTATTTGAAGGATACATTTACTAATTATGTTAGTCTGTTTTTGCATCAGTATAAAGAAATACCTGAGGCTGGGTAATTTTTTTGTTTTTGTTTTTGTTTTTTTGAGGCAAGGTCTCACTCTATCACCCAGCCTGGAGTGCAGTGGCACAAGCACAGCTCACTGCAGCCTCGACCTCCTGGGTGAGGCTGGGAGGAAAGGAGGGAGGTACAGAGGAAGAGCAGGCGAGCCCAAGGGAGGCAGCCTGGGGGTGCAGGAGGAGGTTGCCATCAAAGGCAGAAGAGGCCGTGGCTGGTGGCTTTTCACACCTGGATGTACCCGTGGCTCCATTCACCACCATGCCTGGTGCTGTGGGGCTTTCCGTGGCTGTGCACCCTGTATCCTGACCACAGTCCCATGAGAAAGGCTCTATTATTGCACCCTGTCATAGAAAAAGAGTGGAGGCTCACACTGGTGCCCCAACCGTCCTGCCGGTAGGTGGTGGAGCTGAGAGTTGATGCGGGTGGTCTGCCTCCAGCACCTGGGCTCCAACTAAGATACTCCATGTCCTCCCTCACGTGGGTCATGCCCATCCTGCTCTGTGTCCCTCAGGCCCTCACTGCTCTGCCAGGTCCTCCTTCCTTCAGGCCCCTGCCCCTCCTCTGGCTGTGTTGTTTTCAGAAACTTCTCCCCGTGTGTCCCCGTGTCCTGTCCTGCCCCGGGACCTCGCCTTCAGGTGCAGGAGGTCATTCTCTTATGGCAGCCCCATCACGAATGATGTGACCATCACAAGCATCTCTGCTGTGCTCCAGTGCTCCCTGCATGGTGTCTGCCACCTGCACATGTTGCTGGAAATGCCTTCTTATTTCCCTTCTGAAACCCCATGCAACAGAGATGCAAGGTAGGAAGACAGGAGTGGGGTCGGGGGCTGATCCCCCTTTGCCTAAGGAGTAACTTCCTAATTGGGATCCAAAAACAAAAGGAATGCTCTCCCTCAAGCCCTACTCAAAACCACTTTATAATAGTAAGAGTCTTCACAGTGATAATGAATGCACACTGCCATCTTCATCCAGTGCCAGAGCCATGATGAGCTTTTGCATGTATTCGCTCATCTGACATGTATGTTACCCCTTGAGGTAGGTTCTCTATGTCTTTACTCTAGAATTCTCATTTGACAGATGGCAGAATTAAGGCCAGAGGGGCAGGTGCCCATGGTACTGTGTCTAAATGTCAGAGCCGGACTCATGTTCAGTTTCGTTTCATTCCCAAACCCACGTGCTCAACTTCTTTGGTCAACTGCCTTCTGGAAGAAGTGCACCTAGCTGTGAGAGACCAGAACTGGATGATGACAAATATCAGTGCTGAACATACGCTGCTCAGATGCCCCTATGTGGCTCCTGTCCTCTGCACCATGATGTGCTAGAGATGGCCCCTCGGAAAATTGAAAAAAACGATGGGATCCCAAGTGAGGTGACCATTGCAATATCCATCAAGGGTTTATGTTGCAGGGACTGGGCCAAAGCAAAAAGTCTTTCATGGCAGTTGACCGTGGGGAGATGAAAAGCAGCCGTGAGATAGAGCCAGCCCTGAGAAGAAAACGCCACTGCTTTGCTATGGACCTTCATGGAAGTCAGTGGGCTGTGGGGAGCCTGTCCACTGCTCCTCCTGCAGCGCCCTCCCCAACGAGCGAGATTGACGGGGACTCCCTGCCCTGCTCCTCTCCCTGGGTACTCTGGACCCTACGAGGAGGGAAGGAATTTGACCTCTAATCCGAGCTCTCCTTTCTCAGGGACTGTGTGGCCCGGTTTATTTTTAGTGAGAGTACATGATTACCGAATCCACTAAACGGTCTTTAGTTAAAGAGCAGCACAGGGTGGAGGTAAATTTGGGAGGCTTCTCAGAGGACAGGCAGAGATGGAAAATGGGCTGGTGGCCACTGCTCCAATGCCTCCGGCCTGACCTCAGAGCCACCCCGAGCCCAGATGCACAGAATCCCAGCTAGGTTGAAGCCCTGATCTGCCCAGCCCAAACCTCCGTCACCTGCTCCCACCCCAGCTGGCGCTCCTTAGTAAATAGCTCCACCATATTGCTCTAAAACAAACACCAGAACCGAGGGGGAGGTGGTGGGGAGAAAGCAGGAAGTTCTGTTTATGGAGTGTCTGCTGGACCTGGGAACTGTGCTAGGCACTTTATGATTCCATTTAATCCTCTTTGCATTCCTCTGAGACACGTATTAAAGGAAACAAGAGTTCAACGTGGTGAGTCCCTGCCCTGGGCCAAAGCCCTGTTACATGTGCTATTTCATTTATCCATCACCATAGCTCTGTGTGGCTAGCAGCATGAACTCAATCTTGGGGAGGTCAAGTCACTCACCCAAATTCCAAAAGCAAATCACAACTGGCAGAGCAGCAGCTGGCAGGTGACTAACTCCAAAGCCCATGTGCTCAAACCTCTGTCCTACCCTGTTCCCCAAGGGCTGCTAGGAAAGGTCCCCAGGTTAGGAGAGTGAGCCCCTGAAGCTGGGCCCAGGCAAGAGGAAGTGAGCAAATTCAGGACCACAGGGAAAGATAGGGAATCAGACGGGACAGCTAGCTTGCAGGGATTGGGGGTCCTCAGACGCCAAGGAAAGGAAGGCGGAAACCGTGTCCTCATGGCGGCATGCTGTCTCACCTGCGGGGCATGTAGAATGGAACCCTACCTGCGGAAGTGCAGAGTCAGGACTGGTTGCTAGTAACAGGTTCTGAGCGAGGGTGGAGGAGGCCTGGACAGTGGCGAGGATATGGAACAGCAACACTTTGGAGGCCAAGGCTGAGCACATGTGTGTGCAGGGAAGCATCCCATGGTCCGTGTTGATTACTTAGCAGATCTAATGTCAGCCAAGGGCCCAAAAGGAGATGGATTTCCCTTGGCCCAGGAGGGGATTTGGGTTAGATACAGGGATAGTATTCTAGAACAAGTGACTCACTTCTCTAGAAACCCACTGTGCTGAGTCACAGTCAATGGGAAAACACTAAGTATCACATATTGAAAGCAATGTGGGCATTGAAGCAAAGCTCAAATCCCAGTAGCAACAAGGAGTCGCTGTGTGATCTTGGGCAAGTTGGGTAGCCTCTCTGAGCCTCAGTTACTTAGCTTCACATTTCTCGAGTGCACCAGAGGTAAGGTGACCTACCTGCCAGAGTTATTGTGTAGTGCCCTTAGCATAGTACCTGGCATGGAGCACTAAGGTTCTGGTGGCCATTGACACTATGGCCAAGGCAGAAAGTGAGAACACAGCAATAACTGGGTGAGGAGAGAAAGCCCTGGAGGGGGCTGGGGCAAAGCCTCCCCTCTGTAAATTGGGGTGGGTGGGGAGGTTGGACTGTATAGTATGGACCTTTTACACCCCTCCAAACTCTTCTAGTGTCACATTCTGGGATTTACTCAACTTGAGTCAGTAGGTCTTGGAAAGAATCTCTTTATGTGATGGAGAGATGGTGATGGGGTCCCAGGTGGACGAGTTGGCCAATTTCTCAGAGCGCCTCGACAGTTGCAGTCCTTGGCTGGATGTGAGCCAGTCCTCCTGGCAGCACTGGTGGCTGGTGTCTTCCTGCTCTCAACCTTTGTGTGATGAGGGAACCCTCCGACAGCCAGAGCTGCAGACCTCACTCCCCACCCCATCAGAAATGGCCAAGCTGTCTGCATCAACAAGGGAGTCACTAATGGAAAAATGATGGTGATTCTGATGAAATGGGGTCTGATTTCTTCTTGGCTGCAGCTGCTAGCCCCTCCCTTCCCACTCTGCATGGCCCCTGATTGCTTTCTCTGGCTCAAGGGTCTTGGGAATTTACAGCTTTGGAAAAAACACAGCCAATATCTACCGTCTCTGTTGGAAGGGGACATCTTGGAACAAAGGTGCTTGGTTAATGCACACCACGGAGGCCAGCCTCCTGGGGCACAGAGGTGGGGACAGAATGGGAGGGGCACCAGGGAAACATCCACCACATGGTAATTGGTTATGCTTATGTCTGTGTTTGCCTATTATATATAAAGGATGGTTGGTTTACCCACCATGGGCCTGCTAGGGAAGTCTGTCATTCACATTGTCCTTAGACTTGTACAAGCAGGGACCCTGCCTGGGTCTAGAGTTTCAGAGAGCCTTCTTCAACATTTTATAAATCTCCCTCCAATGCTTGGGAACACCTGGGGCTGTGTGTACTGTTTGTGCAGCGAGCCTAAAGCCTGGACAGGGAACCATGTGGGCCCTGGGCCCTGAACCCTGTTTCTTCCCTTTGAGGTATGCTTCAACTATTTACCCTCTGCTCTGTCACCCATGTGCTGGGTGAACCAGATGTCCCAAGGAGCTATAGGACTCCCACCTATGAGGTCATCTCTGGGGCCCAGGGCCTGGTTCCAGGAGGGAAGCCTGATAAGGGGATTGTTCCTATTGGCTGGCATGGCATTTCTTTTGTAAGACTGTGTGAGATTGGGCCACTGGTTTTAGATGACTTAAATTGTTTATATACACAGAAGCCCAAATAATATTTGCCCAGGACTGTACACAAAAAAGCAGCCTTGTCTGTCATCTCCAGGTACTCTTTTCTGGAGTCCTGAAGTTAGACCCCTTGCCCCTTGGTAGGTCCATCCAATCATTGGATCATAATCTTGGAGCACAGGTAGGGCCAGAGGAGGCCTCTATTAGTTAGGTCCACAGATATGACCAACATTGTAGAAACTTGGGAGATCCCCAGGGAAGCCCCCAAGTTGCAACAGTCCCCATATCCCACCTTTAATCTCCTCCTAAATGTGAACAGGTCTACGGGAGAAGTGCTGTGCCTTTGATCCCTGATCTCACCCACCCACTGTCTACCAGGACCACTCCTCAGCCCAGTTCTGAGCACATTACAATATTCTCAGTGATGTTTTGATTTTGCAAGTAATTTACACAAAATTAATAAATTCATTAGGCTGGGCATGGTGGCTCACACCTGTAATCCCAGCACTTTGGGAGGCCAAGGCGGGCAGATCACGAGGTCAGGAGATCGAGACCATCCTGCTAACACGATGAAACCCCATCTCTACTAAAAATACGAAAAATTAGCCAGGTGTGGTGGTGGGTGCCTTTAGTCCCAGCTACCAGGAGGCTGAGGCAGGAGAATGGCATGAACCCGGGAGACAGAGCTTGCAGTAAGCAGAGATCGTGCCACTGCACTCCAGCCTGGGCGACAGAGCGAGACTCCATCTCAAAAATAAATAAATAAAAAAAAATAAGTTAATTAACCTTCTAGGGCTCCTGGAGAGTAAATTCTGTTTTTTTTTTTAAAGAGGAAAGAACCAAGAAGGTGGCTGGTATTTAAATAGATGTCTTTCCCCGTCTTGTCTACTGCTGGTAGGAGGAGAAGCTATTTTCATTTTTCTGGAGGGCAATTTGAAAACACTTACTGAAGTCTTTAAAAGGTACTTACCCTCTGATCTAACAATTCTGCCTCTAGGAACTTATCCAAAAGAAAGAATTCAAGATGGGTTCAGAGAAGCATCTACAAGGCCATTTGTTCAAGTATGGTTTATAATAGTGAGACATTAAAAAATATATTGAAAACCAACAATTGTGAGTGGGTCATATAAATTATAGAGCATGTGTACAATAGAGTCCTATCCAGTCACCCAAAATGTTGTTGAAGGAGAACAATTACTAATATGGAAAGATGCTTAGGATGCATTTTATGTTTTTGTAAAATGGCAAAACAGAATAGGCAGTAGGATCTGTTTTCTTTTTTAAAAATTGCTATTGCTTGAATATGTGTTTCTTCCTAAATTCATGTTGAAATGTAATCCCCAATTTGGCAGCATTGAGAGGTGGGGCCTTTGAGAGGTGACTGGGTCATGAGGGCCCTGTCCTTATGAATGGATTAATGGGTTAACGGACTAATGGGTTATCACAGGAGTGGGACTGGTGGCTTTATAAGAAGAGGAAGAGAGACCTGAGCTAGCACACTCAGCCCTTTCACCATGTAACACCCTGCACCACCTGGGGATTCTGCAGAGAGCCCTCACCAGCAAGAAAGTTCCCACAGCAAGAAGGTCCCCACCAGATGCAGCCCCTCAACCTTGGACTTCTCAGCCTTTATAGGATATACGTTCCTTTTCTTTATAAATTACCCAGTTTCAGGTATCCTGTTGTAACAGAAAATAAACTAAGAAAATCTCTGTCTGTATATGTATGAAAGAAAGACTGGAAATCTATGTATAAAAATGTAAACAATGGAATTCTGTTTTTTGCTTTTATTTTAATATTTCAGTAATTACCAGATAGTACATGTGAAACCTTTTTAAAGAGGTAAAAAAGTATGCCCTGATTACCATAGTGCTTCCCCAGAGGTCAGCATTGTAAGTCAAACGTTTGAACTGCCTTTTTAGTGAGACTGCTTTAAAAATCAACAATTAATGGGGCCAGCTGTTTACACATCTGTCTACTGAGCCTTGTTGGGGTGTGGCGAGAAGTGTGACTCCATGCTTGACTTCCAGGAGGGTGTACTCTAGAAAGGAGGCAGACCCTTCCAGGAGGAACCCTAGTACGTGTCAGGCTATGTTTGTTCGCTGTAGAGGGGAAAGCGGATTGGAGAGGGGCTGTGGCAGAACTGGGCATATCAGGGCAATTGTAGAGCAGATGTTTTTGACTGATGGACAGGTCTCAAGGAACGGTGGTGGGAAATGTCTGCCAAGTGCGGGGTAAGTGACATCCTTTCCGCCCCACAGTGGTTGCCCCTTTTGGGTGGATTTTGCCTCAGTGTGACTCACATGGAGCCCGTCATGGGGCACTACCGCCGTTTGAAACACTCCAGCTTTATTTAGGTCTTACGCAGAGGCCTCTTCCTCTCACGGGGAAGCAGATTCAGCCCTGGCCTAGAATCCTAGAAACTTCCTCCCACAGGGCTGACATTCTCCAGCCTTTCTGCCACATGCCACCAGCTATCTTTAGGCTTATTTGAGACTTATGTGCCCTCTATTTTTTAAGCCACTGTGGGCTGGACTTTTCCTTTGCAGCTGGATGCAAACCTGACCAACAGCATCACTTACTGGCCTCAAGGCCTTGGGGCAGTTACGTCACCATTCTGAATTCAGCTTTTCTTTCTGTAAAATGGTAACAGTCTCCCAAGTTATTGTGAGGATTAATTAACGGAATGTACACAAAGAACTTGCACATAGTAGGTGCTCAATCCATGCTCCCATGTCCTGCATATCGCCATGGGACCGGCAGTGGTGGCTCACCCATGAGGCCATGGTGGACTCTCTCCTCCAGCACAGGACGATCTCCCTGTGACTGTGTCTGCTCCGATGCCCACCCATGGATCTGAGAAGCACCCCCAGCTGTTAGCACCAAGCCTCCTGGCCTCCGACTCTCCCCTGCAGCCAAGGAGCCCTGCAGAAAGAGCTGTTCCGGAGTTAGCATGGTCCCTCCTGCCCACTCGCTCTGGACAGATTGAGAAGCACAGACACCGGGGCAGCTGCAGATGCACCGAACCTTCAAGGAGGATTCTTGCTCACAGACACCTGAGATTTATGCTGCCCCAGCCTAAAACAACATCCTAACCACAAGTTATCTGAAAGGACACACTCTCAGTGAGAACATGTCTGTTTTGTTTCCTCCATCAGTCACTGTGGATGAAGTGATGGACTGGAAACCGCCTTTCTACCTCTCCTTGGGAGCAAAAGGCCCCTGAGCTGCCTGATATTTGAGGGCTGGGCTCTGACCTTGCAGCCAGAGCAAAATCATCTTTGCTTTGCTTCTCCAGGCATTTGGGCTTTTGGAGCTGTGGGTGAAATTGAGCAAACCCTGGCCTGGTGAATGGCAGGATGAAGGCTCAGGGAGGCGGGGCCTGCTCCATTGCCCTCTGTTACACCAGAGCAGCTGGCATTTAGGATTTACACTTTGCCTGGGAGTGGCCAGCCTGGTTTCTGCTGGCTGTCCTGAGATGTGAACTGTATCCTGGTGCTGCAGAGGCCTCAGGCACAAGCAGAAGTCCCAGTGTCGTTCCCAAGGTCCCGTTCTCAGGGGCATGCACACACCTGTGTGCACACACACCCACCTACCGGGCCAGGCTATCCAAGAGGCAGCAGAGCAAAGTGGAACCAGCGCCGCAGCCACAAAGTCTGAAGTTTGCATCCTGACGCCCTCACTTCGTAGCTGGCGGCTTTGAGAGTGAATTCACCTTTGTAGACCTCAGTTTCTTCACCTGCAGAATGGGGATAATAAGGGCGTCCACCTGTGAGGGCTGTGGAGGGGGTTAGAAATGATGCATGGAAGGTGTCTGTCATGGGACAGGCGTTCACAGCAGGGCTGCTATAATTAGATGGTGATGTGTGTTGGCATAGGTGAGGTCCTGGGACAGTCAGGCTGCCTGTGGCTGTGTGCACAGGAAGCGGGTGCTGGAGATCAGTCACAGGTGGTCCTGGGGGCAGGGCATGGGGGACTGGGAGGGAGCCAGGGGAAGGGACAAGCTGAGTGGCCCCTGTGCTAGAGATGGTGGGGAGGGGCAGAGGCCGGGTTGGGGCAGGATGCCAGGCTGGGGGAGGGGAGACTGGACATAGGAGACAGTGGCCTGGGAACGGGGAGAGTGTTATGTATCATCTGAAGCTTCAACCCTAAAACTGGGGGGGTGGGAGTGAAGGCAACACCTCCTGGGACCCCCTTGGAGGATGTCCTTGCCAGCATCCCTCAGTCCCAGAGCCCCTCCCATGGGAATGGATCACTCAGGCCTCACAGAGGGACTCTGGAAGACTCTTAGGTTGATTCAGGCAAGATAAGACAAGGGGTGCCCCCTGGGCAGTAGGGGAGTAGCGAGGCCTTCCCAGCTATTAGCTAGCGGTCCCCAGAGGGGCAGGGGCCTCTGTTTCTGTGGGGCCAGACCGGCTTTCATGAGAGGATGGAGTGCAAGAGAAATTGGAATGACATCCTAAGGGATGGCTCCAATGACAGCGTCCCGGGCAGGTCCCTTCCTGGGCAGCATCTCAGCTGTTGTGAGTGCAGGGACCGTCTGGACTGCAACTCATCCCAACCCCACTGCCAGCCCAGCGCCAGTGGCCTCATCAGCAGGTCATTAAAGCAGACTCCATGACCCTGTCACCTTTGGCAACTCTAGGACAGAGCGAGGGCACTGCTCAGTGGAGGGACTCAGGCCTGGGGACCCAGGCCCCACTCTTTCTTGGACCCTTAATAAACCCTGGGCAAATATTTTTAGCAATGGTAATGAAGGCTTTCCAGGAAACAAGGGGCAGGGGAAAATATACTGCTGCCGCCACATGTTTGTGGTTGGCCTGTTTATATTTTTAAAATAATTACACTGTTGAATTCAATAATTTCCAACTATGAAAATGACCAGACTCTAAAGAATCTCAAGTTTGTGGTCTGGGAGCCAGGAGTGGGCATTGACAGTGCGGCTGTGCGGCGTGAGATGTTGGGATCTAGGCTCCAGGGAAGGGAGAGCCAGGAAGGAGAGGCAGGGGGGTCAGAGCAAACTGTGCCTCCACAGGGACACGGCAGCATGCCTGTGTCACCTCCCAGATGGGGAAACTGAGGCTGGAGGAGGTCTTGGCTGGTCGGGCTAAGGCCTGCAGACTCCCTGGCTCTCCCTTATCCCTGTCCTGAGGGAAGACTGGACAGCAGGTGGGTGACTGAGAATTCCTGACTGCGGGGCCTGCATGGGAGGACCCTGGGACTGATTTCCAGACTGCAATTCACTGGGGACACTGGGTGCCTGAGGGATCAAGGTCTGCATGTATGGGATTGGGGTGGGGCGGGGGCTCTGTGTTGGGACCTGGCTCATTTCAATTCCTCTGGGTGGTGCACTCGTCTCTGCTTTCGTCCTGGCCTTTCCTAACCCTGGAGTGGCTCAGGGTCAATTGCACCTCTCCCTGATTACTGCCTTTCTCTGACCCCCTTTGGGGCTGGAGAGCACTGGGCTGTCCTATGTCCTCGCTGGCCAGACACACATCACTGCTCCCCATGGCTGCCTGTCCCTGCCTGAGGATGGGAGAGCAAGCGAGGTGCCCAGTGCCTGCTCTGCCCTCCCAACCCTGAGCACCTAGGCAGGAGGTGCCAGATCTTTCCTAAGTCACGGTGTCCTGCCTCAGACCCACGGAGGGCTCTCTGCTTCCTGGGGGCAGGCTTGGGGTGACCGGCCTAACACCCAGTGGTAGGTGCAATGCCTGTACGTGTTGCCCTGGGCCCTCGGACACACCACGTGGTTAAAGCCTTTTGGTGGCTTTTCTTTGCTTTTAGGCAGATTTCCAATCCCCCGCGTGGCCCCAATGCTGTTCGTGTCTCGGCCCCCAGCCTTATCTTCGGTGCCTTTCCTTCTTCTCTATGATCTTCCATGCAGAGCCTTCTGCACGCGCTCCTCGCCCTGCCTGATGTGCTGCGCTCCTCTGTCACCCTCCCCTCTAGGGGGGCTGCACGCAGAGTTGTGCAGCAACGTGTTTACCACCCGCCTTTCCCTGGAGGGAGGCTCCAGGGGGACATAGCCCCATTCTGTGTTGGTTGCTATTTCCAGCCGTAGCACCCCAGGCCCTGGCATGCTGTGCCTGCTCAAAAAATAGTTGCTGACTGAAGGAAAAAGAATCAGGTTCCAGGAGTAAGTGGGAACCCCAGGGGCCTGAGTCAGTCACCCCAGACAGGGACGATGGGCGGTGATGAGGGGCCCAGTGAAGGTGTCAGCCAAAGGAGGGGAGAGACAAATCTCAGAGGTGTTGAACTGGCAATTCTCTGGATGTGGCGCTTGTGATGCTGAGGATGAGGCTGAGCCGATTTCATAGTTCAGCAGGCAGCGGGCACCTGCTTGTCTTCACAAGCGGCGAGAGCTGTGACTGGGGGTGAGCGAACCAAGGCAGGCAGAGGCTGAGGGAGGAGGGAAGGCGGCTCTATCTGCTCCCTCCACAGCCGAGGCCACCTTGTCAGGCCGAACCTGGCCACCTCCTCCTGGAGCCCTTGCAGCTGCCTGCCTCGCCCAGGCCTGCCTCTCTCTGATCCGCTTCCACTCTGTGGTTAGCTGGATGGGATGTGAAAGCGAGCCTGGGCCTGCTTCTCCCCCCTCGAATCTTTCCGTGGCTTTCTATTGCTGACTGCAAACACCCAAATCCATCAGTCTGGCCCTTTAGGGATCCAGTCTCAGCTGACTTCTGAGCCCCATTTCCCTCCACCCTCCCCAGGTCATCCGGAGCCCAGGGGCCCCTGCATTCCTCACAGTTCTCTAAGAGTCTCTAAGTCAGACTCTTGTATCCTCTGTGCTGTCTGCATATGCTGTTCCCTCTCCCTGCATGCCTTTCTCTCACCGTTCATCCAGGAGTTTTTACTCATCCATCAAGACTCAAGTTAAACCTTCTCTGCCAGGGACACACTCCCTGAACTTCCTGGGGTGGGGGAGCACACCCAGTCACGCTTGCTGTCCTCACAATGTTGCACAGGGCACTGTGGCGGCCTCCACCATGCAGACCCTCTCGGCCTGTTTCCTCCAGCACCTCCTCTGCTTCCAGAGTGTGCCAGGACACCGTCCACTCTGTAGACAGCATCAAGTCCTCCTTAGCAGGAGGGGGACCTAAGAAGGGGTCACAGTAAGGCTGATGGGCTTCTCAGGCCCCTCCAAAGCCTGCCTGAGCTGACACTGCTTCCGCCTGCTGGAGCTCTGACCTTAAGAAGCTGGTGAGGCTGCTCATCCCAAGCCAGCCTGCCCAGGCCCCAGCCCCCTTGCTCCAGGCTCTGAGATGAGGGAAAGGCTGAGTGTGTTCCAGTCCCGACTTTTTTCCCTTGCTGGCTGCAACCAAGAGCAGGGGTTACCCATTACCCTCGGATGAAAGGATGGATCCGTTTCCGGCTCATTGCTGGAGCAGCAGCAGCTGCAATAGGAGAAGCAGGGCTGGCAGAGGGGCCGCCAACAGCAAGGACATGAAAGATTCGTGTTCTGAGAATTCGTTTGCATACATCCCAGCTGTAATTTTTCCCCTTGGGAGAATGGGATGTCACAAATCTGACGGGCATTCAACACCTGGAGTAGAAAGGAAAAAAGGATCAAGCTGCCAGGGCTTCAAAAGCAACACTTTCTTGGCAGAAAGGACATGAAAACAACTTGACAAGATAAAGGGCGTGGAGCTCTGAGCTGCACAGTGATGGATGCTAAAGACACAATTGGCCTCTGGAAGACCAGGCAGTGCCTGCACGGTGGTTCTGGCAGCACTGGGGAAAGTGGGCCACAGGTGGGCAGGGAAGAGGGACCATTCTAGCTCTTGGGACAATGACCTTA
This sequence comes from Macaca fascicularis, assembly GCF_037993035.2. Classification (NCBI taxonomy): domain Eukaryota; kingdom Metazoa; phylum Chordata; class Mammalia; order Primates; family Cercopithecidae; genus Macaca; species Macaca fascicularis. The sequence continues at coordinate 133,141,086 of NC_088383.1, read as the reverse complement.
TATGCTCACTACAAAGGTGTGTGTGGAGGTGGGGTAGTGTTCCATGAGTGCCTGTGTGTGCTCTGAGCATATGAGTAGACTTTGTATGAGCTTGAATATTGTATCAGTCAGCTATTGCTACAGTAACACTGCATAAGAAAACACTCCAAACCTGAAACGACAATGGCTTCTTCTCTGTCCCATTGGTTTTGGGGTCTGCTGCAACTCCACTGGGCTAGCTTGGAGTTTTGGCTCCAGACTCTGGACTCCAGGGTCCAGGCTGTAGGTTGGGATCAGGAGTGGCCCACATGTCATATATCCTTCTTTGATCAGCAGCCCCCCAGGGCACGTGGTCAGCTCCATGTGTCTCCTTTTGGAGCCCTGGCTGAATGAAGAGCAGCTTCTGGAGCATGTTCTTACTGTAGATCACCAGCATGAGAGAGCAGATCTTACTGTCCAAGCACACTCCAGGCTCTGTGCATGCTGGGACTGAAAACAGCAGCCCATTGGTCAAAGCAAGTCTCATGTCCAAGACCAAAGTCAAGGGTCAGGGAAGCATGCTCTGCTCAGCATGAGGCTGTCGCGTAGTAGAGAGCTGGGACCGGGAACTCCATCTGCCGCAACTCACTCAGGATGTGAGGCTTCGGGTGTCATGGGGGTTCTGAGGGCTTCAAAGTGTGTTGTTATGTGTCTCAGTGTGGGTGAAACAACCCTGTGTGCATTTATGCCTTTGGTTCAACGATCGGGCCACTTCCAGATGAGCATGATAAAATTGTTTTAGTGAAATGATGGATGGGGGTCACAGGAGAGAAATGCCCAGGGCTGCAGGACTGTTAGCACTGTGGGTATTTTAGTGCAAAGTTATAAAATCTGCCCCAGGTAGAGAAGCCGATAAACCACATGAAGCCTCTCCACATATCCATCACCTCTAAGGTATGGAATTTTTTTATCCTATCACTAGCTTGTAAGAAGGGGGTGGGTGCAGCCAAAAAGGATTAACTTTCCAATCTATTACAGGGAGCCCAGCAATCTATTACTTAGAGGCCACAGAAGAGAAGTTGGAATGAAAATGAGGATTGAGGGACTTCTCCCCATGCAAACTGAGTTGAAAGCATCCCCACAGTTGAGGAGAAAGGCCAGGTCTCCACGGAGGGCTATTCTCCAGCGGAGGGACATGAATAAATGTATCGATCTGAGAGCTTCAGGTAAGAGGCTTTTGCAGTCAGTGTGTTCCTTGCACAACACGACGGTGGAAACGTTCTCCAGTGGCACATTAAGCTGTTCCTCATCAGCCTTCAGGCAATGGAGCCAAATTTCCCCTGTTAGTTACACTTGCCTTTTATTTTTCACGAGATGAATTTTTAATTTTTACGATAGTATTGGGAAAATTTCAAAGTGTCTCCACAAGGCAGGCTCCGAACGTGCTGTGTGTTTGGTCAAAGCGCCGGGGCTTCCAGATGGGTCACTATAGCACCAAGAGAGGAAACACGAGTCAGTTTCCTCCAGCCCTGGGAAGTGGGTTTGCGCCTGGGGCCCCGAGTCACCCACTGCCGTGGACTGGTGTTGCCTTTGACTCCTGGACTGGGGCATCTCCTGAGCATTGACTTGGTGCCAGGCACTGTGCTAGGCTCTGGGGCTGCAACACAAACCAGGACAGACAGCATGGTGTCCTAGTCCTCCGAGCTGCCATAACCAAGCACTATAGATTATTATAGCACTTACAATAGACAACAGAAATTTATTTCTCACAGTTCTGGAGGCTGGAAGTCCCAGGCCAGGGTGCCAGCATGGTTGGGTTCTTGCGGGGACCCTCTTCCAGGCTGTAGACTGCTGACTTCTCCCCGTGTCCTCACATCGGGGAAATAGGAGAAGAGAGCTCTCTGGGGTCCCTTTTACAAGGGCCTAATCCCTTTTTTTTTTTTTTTTTTTTGAGACGGAGTCTCGCTCTGTCACCCAGGCTGGAGTACAGTGGTGTGGTTTCGGCTCACTGCAAGCTCCGCCTCCCGGGTTCACACCATTCTCCTGCCTCAGCCTCCTGAGTTGCTGGGACTACAGGGGCCCGCCACCACGCCCGGCTAATTTTTTTTTTTTTTTTTTGTATTTTTAGTAGAGATGGGGTTTCACCATGTTAGCCAGGATGGTCTCGATCTCCTGATCTCATGATCCACCCACCTCGGCCTCCCAAAGTGCTGGGATTACAGGTGTGAGCCACTGTGTCCAGCCGCCTAATCCCATTTTTTAAGGGCTCCAATTCATGACCTAATCACCTCCCAGAGCCCTGTCTCCTAATACCATCACCTTGAGGATTAGGATTTCAACATAGGAATTTGAGGGGGTCACATATTCAGACCATAACATGTGGTCTTTGCCCTCACCAAGCTTACAGTCTAGTGGGAGCCACACCTGAAAGAAAGAAACTGACAAGCTTAATAACTGGGCCAAGAATGAACCCACAGGAGCTGAAGTTGCAGGTTGCAGGAGAGGCCTCTCTAGACCTTACCTGGGCTGAGGGTACCACGGATGGGTGCCTGCAGCTGTGCTGTAATGAGAACGATGCCTCCCAGTGATCGGATTGCTAGGAGGGGCCACTGAGGTGGTCCAGCCCGACCTAAGATGGATGCTTATCCCAGGTTTAGGCCCCTGCCCTCTCTAAAGCTGAGGTCCTGCCTCCAGCCTCAGAACGCACCCTGGCCCTGCACTGGAGCCAGACAACCTGCAGGCCTGTTTTAGCCCCTCCAGAGGCAGGTGACAATGATCACTACCAGCCCTTGCACATGATACTCCTCTCTCTTCCATCCTGCTGGTAATGTCCGGCATCACCACAGAGTCCAAAGGCAGAAAACATAGAGGAGGGTGAGTCAGCCGGGTCTCAGGAGCTGCCATCTTCTCATCCTATGCCTGCCTCCTCCTCTCAGTGTCCCTTTGGCGTCTGCAGATTCCAAGGCTCTGACAACCCTCCAATTATGGTGCCTGCAGTAAGAAATTTGCTAACAAGGTCAGGAAAAGGCCTGCCTCTGCAATGAAACCGATTAAGATCAAAGGAGCACCCAATGCCCACACTGGAAAGGGCCTTCCTACCTCACTTGCTTGCTCACCCAGGGGGTGTTTGGGGAGCAGGTGCACGTGCCTGCTACTAATGCTGGGTGCCCACGGGAAGCAGGCGGGTGCTGTCCCTTCCACAGGATGCTGGAGCTGAGGGTGTCTTATGGGGCACTGTGAGCTAGACTGCAAAGGACCAGGAGAGGGGTGGATGTGGAGCAGTGGGCGGCATATTTAGAGGGGGAGATTGAGGAAGACTGGGAGAAGCTACCTAGGTGTGGCAGGATGCTTGTCTGCAGTTCTCTGTTAGGGACTGAATGTGTCCCCCGTAAATTCATATGTTGAAGTCCACTCCCAATGTGGGTACTCTGAGATGTGATTAGGTCATAAGTGTGGACCCTCATGAATGGGATTGGGCCCTTATAAAAGGGACCCCAGAGAGCTTCCTCCCCCTGCTCCCACCATGTGAAGGTATGGGGAGAAGTCAGCTGTCCGCAGCCTAGAAGAGGGACCTCCGGAGAACCTGACCATGCTGGCACCCTCATCTTGGAATTTCAGCCTCCAGAACTTTAAGAAACCAATTCTGTTGTTTAAAAGTTACCCAGTCCCGTAATCCCAGCACTTTGGGAGGCCGAGGCAGGAGGATCGCTTGAGCTCACAAATTTGAGACCAACCTGGGCAACATAGTGGGATACCTGACTCTACAAAACAATTTTTAAAAATTCGCCAGGCCTTGTAGTGTGTGCCTGTAGTTCCAGCTCCTGGGTAGGGTGAGGCAGAAGGATCGCTTGAGCCTGGGAGGTTGAGGCTGCAGTGAGCTATGACTGTGCCACTACACTCCAGCCTGGATGACAGAGTGAGACCCTCTCAAGAAAAAAGTCACCCAACCCTGTGGTGCCTTTTAAAAATAGCAGCCTGAGGCTGGGCGTGGTGGCTCATGCCTGTAATCCCAGCACTTTGGGAGGCTAAGGCGGTCAGATCACGAGGTCAGGAGATCAAGACCATCCTGGCCAACATGCTGAAACCCCGTCTCTACTAAATGTACAAAAATTAGCTGGGCTTGGTGGTGCGTACCTGTAATCCCAGCTACTTGGGAGACTGAGGCAGGAGAATCACTTGAACCCAGGAGGCAGAGGTTGCAGTGAGCGGAGATTGCGCCACTGCACTCCAGCCTGGTGACAGACTCCATCTCAATAAATTAAATTAAATTAAGTTAAAAATTTAAAAAATCAGCAGACTGAACTCACAAAAACATTCCCCTTCATCCATTTACCCTTCCCCTGTTTAGAGGGATGTTGGAGTTGGCTGGAGAGGAAGAATCTAGCCTGGAGTTTTCAAATGCTGGGATTTTGGCCTAATAAGAGATTTCGATGACTACTTGTCTTTTACCACAAGGGAGAAGAAAATTCTCCAGACTTGGGGAGAGGGGAGAGGACTCGAGCTAGACACTGATGTGGGTGTCAGATGCAGCCTCTCCCCACCAAGGCCCAGGGAAGGAGGAGGGTGGATTTGGAAACCCAGGGACAGAGGAGACCTGCACCCTCCCCCTCCCTCGGGCCAACCACATCCACAGCACACGATCTACAATTTCTAGTTTCGCTTGACTTTTAAGTGGAAGAAGAGCGTAAATGCTGTAGAGCAATGTGTCTTAGACTCCTTCTAGGTTTTTACCATTTTCTCCAGTCTCTTACAGATGGCGACCTACCCATCTGCTTTGATGGAGAGCATTTTTAGCAACTTATCTCTACCAAGTCTTACCCAAGTATTCAACTTAGTTTTCATAGAAGCAGCAGCTCTCTTTTTTGCATTTATATTTCATTGGTTTAAATAATATTTAAAGAAATTACATGATATGGTTTGGATTTGTGTCCTTGCCCAGATCTCATGTCGAATCAGACGAGGGGCCTGGTGGGAGGTGATTGAATGAATCGTGGGGGCAGATTTCCCCTTTGCTGTGCTAGTGATGAGTCAGTTCTCGCGAGATCTGATGGTTGAAAAGTGTGGCACTTCCCTTTTGCTCTTTCTCCCTCTCCTGCCGCCGTGGGAAGAAGGTGCTTGTTTCCAAGGACTTCTGCCATGATTGTAAGTTTCCTGAGGCCTCCCAGTCATGCTTCCTGTTAAGCCTGTGGAACTATGAGTCAATTAAACCTCTTTTCTTCATGAACTACCCAGTCTCAGGTAGTTCTTTACAGCAATGTGAGAATGGACTAATACATTATATAATTACAACAACAAATGCAACTGGCATAAACAGGTTTGGGACCATGCCATGGGACTCGGGGTAGTCTCACGGTTGGACAGATGGGAGCAGAAGTGGGAAGGCACCCGAAAGTAGCCCCTCAGCTGAGAGCCTTCGTACACCAACTACATCAGGCCACTTGGTTTAGGGCAAGGCAAGGGAAAGGAAGAGTTGGCTACTCAGCCACTCTGTGAAGCAGACGCTGGGTTAGAGAGTTTCCGCTGCATGTGCAAGAGAACAATTCTGTTTTAGGTTTGGTTTGCCAAGAGCAGACCCTAAGACAAAGATTTGAGTGTAAGTAATGCCAGTGATTTGTTTACCATGAGGCACAGGTGTGGGTGGGAGGAAGGGAAGGAAGCCAAGGTGGGCCTGTGTATAGCAGGTCACAGTGGGCGGTGGGAGCTCAGGCCTGCGTTAGAGTGTTAGATCACAAGGCAGGGAAGCTGGGCTGATCCATCCCCCAACTCCTAGTGTTCTTGGCTGAGGACTGCTCTTGGGGGCACGAACTGCCTGGTATCACTTCGCAGCCTCTGGCTGAGTATCCTGCTGCTGCTGGGAAAGTCCTTAGGCTGAGAGCTGGAGGTGATACTGACTTATCCATCAGACTTGAGTGGCAAAATGCCCAGGACCCAAGATACCTTTCTTGCTTTTTTTTTTTTTTTTTTGAGATGGAGTCTCATTCTGTCACCCAGGCAGGAATGCAGTGGTGCGATCTCGGCTCACTGCAACCTCCGCCTCCCAGGTTCAAGCAATTCTCCTTCCTCAGCCTCCCAAGTACCTGGGATTACAAGTGTCTGCCACCATGGCCGGCTAATTTTTGTATTTTTAATAGAGACGGGGTTTCACCATGTTAGCCAAGCTGGTCTCAAACTCCTGACCTCAGGTGATCCTCCCCACTCTGCCTCCCAAAGTGCTGGGATTACTGGCATGAGCCACCATGCTCAGCCACATGGTTTTTTATCAGAAGAAAAACAAATAAATTTTTAAGGTGAAGAAAATGTTTTAATGTATAATATTAATATATTTGTCTTTATATCAGTACAGTTGTAAAATATTATTTTAAATATATTTTTAAATGGAATGTCTTAGTCTGGTTGAGTTTCCATAATGAAGAATCATAGACTTGGAGGCTTAAACAGACATTTATTTCTCACAATTCAGGAGGCTGGAAGTCCAAGATTAAGGTGCAAGGCAATTTGGTTCCTGGCAAGGGCCCTTGTCCCAGCTTGCAGACAGCCACCAACTCCCTGTGTCCTCACATCCAGACAGAGAGGAGAGAAATCTCCCTCTTTTTCTTACAAGGTCACTAATCCCGTCGATGAGAACCCCACCCTTATGACTTTGCTTAGTCTTAATTACCTCCTAAAGCCCTATCTCCAATGATAATCACAGTGTGGGTTAGAACTTCAACAACATACGCAGTTCAGAGGAGACACAATTCGATTCACAGCATGGAGAAGGGCCCCGGGATGGGAGACTATGGTCCTTGTTGGAGGGGCTCATGATGAGACGTGGTCCGTGGGGCAGACACTGGGACCGCCCAGAGGCTCTAGTTGCATCACTGCAGTGAGTAGCAAATAGTAATGGTGGCAGATTCAACATAACTTGGGTAAGGGGAAAGTGAATATGGTGGGGAGCCTTGGGGAGTGAGACAGTGACAGGGGTCTCAGCCAGGCCATAGTATAGTCACAGCGAGGTCACATCAGCCTGCAGGCTGAAGAGATGGAGATGGTATAAATTTGTTGCTTTAGAGGCAATGCAGTTTCAGATTTGTGATGAGAGCAGGGGGCTGAGTTGGAGTGGAGGTTAAAATCATTGGAGACAAGAGGATTAAGGAAGGAAGAGGCAGGCCATCCCCCGGGCTATCCACGTGGGCCCAGTTGTTTAGGGTGATGGCTGCATTTGGATGTGAGGCAGGTGGTGGCAGGTGCAGAGGTCTTGAGTGACAGAGGGGATGTGACCAACAGTGAAGGTGAGCAGAGAGCCCTTCCCTAGAGGGACGGAGGACAGTGAACCAAAAGTGTCCTGGAGGACAAAAAAGAAGCCAGCGTGTGCCTGACCCGAGGAGCGTGGGGTATGCGAGAAAAACAAGTATTTGCTGTTTTCCTAAGCAATAAACCTGCTCAATTCCCTCACTGTCAGGCCGAGGAAAAGAATTTGTCTGAAATTCTTCCACCAGACAGAGGACAGCTGCGACAAGAACACAGCCCCTCAAACTGAACTATTCAAACTAATTTTAAAAGGGAGTTTGTTAGACGGTGGGGTTTATTAGACTATGTTCTTGGTCAGCAAGATAAAATATTGAATAGTTGTCTATCCTTCCTCAAGTTCACGTATGGATTTTAAATATAATCACAATCAAAGTCCCCTAAAGGCATTTTAAAATCAATGTGCTTTGAAGTCTTCTGTGAAACAAAGAAATAGCCAAAACTTTCAAAGAACGTTCTTGAAATTAAGAGCAACAAAGTGAGGGATAGAGAGGGAGGGTGGTGTGGGCTGAGCCACACCCAAGAGCAGATGATAAAACAAAGCTATTGAAAGCTCAGAGCTGGCCCTGCACAGAGACCACAAGACAGCCCAGGGAACCCTGAAAGAGGCCTGGGTATGCAGCAGATCAACACATGGTCAAGTCCACTCTCCAAAACGGCTTAAGCCCTAAGGAAGAAGTACTTTTGAATTGTGTTGGGTAATGGAATAGTCATTTAGGATAAAAGACCAGGTTGGATCCACACGACATCATTCACTCAGTAAACTCAAGGTTGATTAAAGTGTTAAATATGAAAAGCTAAATTTTAGATAAACTAGCAGAACAGAAAATAGAATATTTATCAGATTTGCAGATGAATTGCTCATCTCACAAGCGGTAGAAACAACTTCAAAGACAAAGATTGAGTTGAATGTGGAAGGTCTACAAACTTTCAAATCATGACAGGAACAGAAAAAAACGAAAGCCCAACACATTGGGAGAACACTTACACCAAAAATGAAAACAACATCGTTTCCAGATACAACTGGCAAAGAATGAACAAGTGTAATGTGTAAAGAGCTCACCCAAATGTATAAAAATATGCAGACTCCCAAAAATAACAAAGCAGAGGCTGTAGAAAGCATTCGTGAGAGAAGAGCAAATTGCTAATAATTAAAGAGATCGAGCTTGGGATACCATTTTGCATTCATTTAAAAACCAGTTATTTTGAACAGTTTGATCTTGAGCCACTGAAGCTAAGCGGAAATGGTCAAACTCACTGATACTTGCAGCATTTTCAGCTGGGATAATGTGATTGGAAAGGAAAATGGTGATATGAAGCAAGAACCATAAAGATTTGTCCAGCCTGACTCCTTATTCCCCATCTGAAACTCTGTGCTAAGGAAACGATCAAATGGGAGCAAAAGCCACATGCACTAAGATGCTCACTGTCATCTTTAATAGTAAAATGATGTTTTACTACTAAACACACTATTGATATTATTAAACATACTATTTATATGACAAAAATAGTCACTGTGTTAGGGCTATGGTTTAAATAATTTGGGAGAAAAAATTCCTTCCTTCCTTCTTTCCTTCCTTCCCTCTCTCCCTTCTTTCCTTCCTTCCCTCCCTCCATCCTTCTTCTCTTCCCTTCTCCTTCCCCTTCCCCTTCTCCTTCCCCTTCCCCTTCTCCTTCCTTCCTTCCTTCTTTCCTTCCTTCCCTCTCTCCCTTCTTTCCTTCCTTCCCTCCCTTCCTCCTTCTTCCCTTCCCTTCCCTTCTCCTTCCCCTTCCCCTCCCTTCCCTTCCCTTCCCTTCCCTTCCTTCCTTCCTTCCTTCCTTCCTTCCTTCCTTCCTTCCTTCCTTCCTTCCTTCCTTCCTTCCTTCCCTCTCCCTTCCTCCCTCCCTTCCCTCTCCCTTCCTCCCTCCATCCACATTAAACATACTATTTATAAATAGTAAAACAAAACATAGAAAAACAGAAATGACCTAAAAGTCCCATAATAAGAAAAGAGTTATATTGTAGCATATCTACTCAGTGGAGTACATTTAACCATTAAACTTACATGGAGAAAAAAAAAAAATAGTCACCATGTTAGGGCTACGGTTTAAATAATTTGGGAGAAAGAATCCCTTCTTCCTTCCCTCCCTCCCTCCCTCCCTCCCTCCCTCCCTCCCTCCCTCCCTCCCTCCCTCCCTCCCTCCCTCCCTCCCTTCCTTCCTTCCTTCCTTCCTTCCTTCCTTCCTTCCTTCCTCCCTTCCTTCCTTCCTCCCTCCCTCCCTCCCTCCCTCCCTCCCTCCCTCCCTCCCTCCCTCCCTCCCTCCCTTCCTTCCTTCCTTCCTTCCTTCCTTCCTTCCTTCCTTCCTTCCTTCCTTCCTTCCTTCTTTCCTTCCTTCCTCCCTTCCCTCCTTCCTTCCCTCCTCTCTCCCTCCTTCCATAGCAGAGTGGACCATACACTGAGTCAGCAGACTCTGGGAGGCTGTGGAATGCTGATAATGCTCTCAATTCTCCAGGACTAGAAGTGGGCAGGGGCTTGGGGGACCAGGAGGGGGTGCAAACCTCCTCTTACTGGCCAAACGTGTACACCCCCATTAGGTAGAAATCCAAGGAGTGGAACATTAGAAATTCAATCTACATATTTAGAAAAATCATGTATACTAGTTATAGATGTATTGCCAGGTGAACATGAAATTCTATTTTGGGCGTGTCTGAAAAAAATTCACCTCCTGGTGAAAATATGTCCCATTTGCAGCAAACCACACATGTCACACTTTCAGCTCCCACATCCCGGATTAGCAGGGGAGCTTGTTTTTCCCGGGATCTTCTATCCATTTATTCCTTTTGGGAGTTGCCATGGTGTGGTGGGGTCTTCATGTGTAACCACCACTGTGGGTCTCTACACTGCAGACCCTCCCTTCCAGCAACTGCTGCCTTCCTCTTCTTACTGCCCACTGACCACCATGCTCCACTGTTCCTAGGCTGCTGCCAAAGCCCTCCAAGTGCCCACTTCCACTCTTCTCCCAGATCCCCGGTGCCCAGCCCCTCTGCCTTGGTGCCGTGGCTCCTCCTCTGCCTCTTCACTCTGTCCCTGTCTTGATACCACCTCAGGGACTGAGGAGAGGTTCCCTAGCAGAGCTGTTGGCTCACCCCTCTCTACTGCAGCCTCTTCTCTCCAGAGTTCAAAGGCACTGCTGTGGGAGGCCGGCAGGGAGTAAGTACCATGTCAAGGCGTGGCCCAGTCATCCTCATTCTGCATCCTCCTATCTGGACCACCTTCTCTTTCTGGCCATCTGGTCAATTCCTTCACTTCTGGTGGCTTTCTCTCAGGCTCCACTGTTGCTGCTCCTTGTCAGATCCCATTTGGGGACCCCCTCACCGGTCCATCTTAAAAGACCTGGCAGGTGTCACCTGCTGTTATTGACTAGGTTTAAGTTCTCACCCCAGGATCCTGGGTGCCCTGTAGGTCAACAGTGGTTGTCGGGTGGTTGTTTTCATGTTCCAGGGCCTTCAGTGAAAGAAGAAGGTCGGAGAGTCTGCTCTGTTTAGGGCACACTGGGGACCCTGGGGCAATATGGCCTTTGCTTCATACCAACCACATAGAGCCCCATTGGTGAGCAAATCAGAGGACCCACAGAGGGGGCCCTGGCCCCGTGTCCACCTGCACTAGGGTGAGAGGGAGACACAGGACAGACAGACCCCAATGAATCCTTGGATATACTCAAGCCGGAAGCCCACTCTGCCCGGGTCTTAGCGAGGCACTTCTATGGAGCTTGTCCAAGATGGGTTTCCAACCTACAGTGAAAGAGTCCTGAGGACTGCAAGAACTACTCACTACTTCTTAACTGTTATAAGCCATCTCATCGTGCAGATTCATGGGGACGAGGGAGTGGCTGCCACACGCTTGGAGTGGGATCAGGGAAGGAGCCACAGGCGGCCCAACCAGAGCCAGCTGGGCATCTTGGTGACAGGGAGCAGATGAAACCAGTAGTCCTCTGTGGCCACGAGCAGGACCTGAGCCTCTCTCTGGGTCAGTGGGTGGAGGCGGCAGAGTGGGCTGGTCCCCAGGGTGGCAGTGCTATTCCCACAAAAAAACTCAGGGAGAAAAAGAGCAAGAAGCTCCTGCATCAGCCCATCCCGTGCCCATCAGCATGCGTTGCTGACGAATTTCTGACAGTGTGGACCCGTCTGAGAAATCCGAAGAGGCCCAGCATGTCTCTTCCAGAGAAGCGGACTTTAATTTATTTAAATGTAATGGAAAAGCATATGGAGGGGAACGGAAAACTAATTTGAAATAGTGCTCAAAGCAATCAATACGTTAACAGGTTCCTTCAACTTTTGCTTGGCTGCAGGGAAAAAAAAAAGCACAAAAAACATTTAAAACGTAAGCCGGTCTCTTCCATCCCCTCCTCCTGTATTATGAAAACATTGTTTTTGATGTTTGGGGCTGAATTTTTTGGAGTTAAAATCAGCCAGTCTTGTAAACATTAAAATATGCATTTGGAAATATGAATCACTGGATGAAGCTGGAAGCAGTATTGGAGATAATTTTAGTAAAACAACCGAAAACTGGTTTTGGGTGTGCCATAGCAGGTGAGGCAGATGAAGTCTTTTAGATCAAACTAGAGTTTTCTCTGTGCATTTGTTTTCATCTGCAAACTGGGCACAGCAGTCCTTTCTTAATGTTCTTGTAAGAATTCAGTGGGATGAGTTTGCTTCGCAAACTGCAAAGCTGTTCAGCTGCTTATTTTGGATGTGAGTTACATTCCTCCCTTTCCTGAGAAACCATTGGTTCTTCGAGGCTGGGGTCGTTTTCTCTCCAGCACATCCCTCACAGGAGACAGCCTGGGGCTGAGCATCATGGCCCCAAGACATGCTGGGTTCAACTGGGCTGAATCGAGGAAACCAAGGTTGACCTACTATCTCCTAGCCTATTTGTACCCAGTGCCACAGTGTCTAATATGCCACCATCAGTGAGTCATCTCTTTGTTGCACTCCGCACTCTTCTCTTCTGGCGAGGTGTAGAGCAGGGGTACCCAACCCCCGGACCAGTATGGGCCGTGGCCCGTTAGGCACGGGCTGCACAGCAGGAGGTGAGTGGCAAGCTAGCGCTACCGCCTGAGCGGTGCCCCCTGTCAGACCTACTGCAGCACTGGGTTCTCATGGGAATATGAACTCTATCGTGAACTGTGCATGCGGGGGATCTAGGCTGTGCACTCCTTATGAGAATCTAATCTCTCACGAAACCATCCCCTCCCCACCCACGGTCGGTGGAAAAATTGTATTCCACAAAACGTCCCTGGTGCCCAAAACGCTGGGGACCGCTGGGAAGAACAAAGGCTTTGCAGCAACAGGCTTGAGCTTGAGTTCTGCGTCCTGCAGGCTTCCTGGTTGCAGGACTTCACCTAGTCCCTCGTGCTTCATGTCCTGTGTCTGTGATGTGCTGTGGGTGTTTGTAGGGAAGGAGTCAGGCACAACACATGCTCAATAAGAGGCTCTCTTTATTTCTTCCAAAGACACATCCCCAGGGTATGAGTGCACCGAGAACACTCACAGTGCAGTGCTGGGGACCGAGTTGGCCCTGCCCTCCCACTGGGGGCTGGGAGAATGGCTGACGGCAACCTGCAGGTGGTGGAAGTGGATGCTGAGTGAAGAAGGCTGTGCTGGTTTGGGGGTCTTTGCGTATACATTGCCGCCTCCTTTCTCCCGTTCTGATGCCAATAGCAGCCTTTTAAATGGAAATCAAACCCACTCAACGACAGGCATCTCCTCCTGGGTTTTGGTACTTCCTTATTTCTGAAAGCACTTCAAGGTCAACTGTTTCCAGATTGAAATTGGGAAACCGACTGGCAGACACCATCGGAATCCCGATTCTCTCACTCCCTCTCAGCGTTGACCTTCGCAGGGGCCGGACCACGTTAAGATGCTGTTCTGCTGCCAGGTGCATGGAGCCCTCATTTGCTTATATATTAAGGAAAGAGGGGAAAAAGCTGCAGGACCATTTCAGAATTTCATATGTAATCAAAATCTGCCTAATTGCATTTTCTCCTAGAAAAAAAAGAGCATTTCAGGGCTATTGAGTTACCTCCCCGCCTCATTTAAAGGTGGGCTTCATTTCTATAGCGTGTCCCCAGTGAGGCTTTCCTGCCTGAGAAACTGAGACACTGTCAGCACTCTTCTTCCAGGAGGGGCGTCTTAGCTTGCCAAGAACCTGCTGGCTTAAATGTCATCAGGTTTACTGAAAATACCTTTCACCAGGTGCCCAGGGGTGGCTTCTAGAAGGTTAAAGGGTTGTAGGGCTGTTCCCCAAATAGAAGGCAAGATCCTGGAAAGCTAAGGTGGTTCCTTTCTCCCATGTAGACATACAAGCCTCATGGAAAGAGAGGACTGCGGTTAAACCCGGCTGCCAGGGGTGGGATCTCTGTGATGTCTCAGAAAGCAATGGAGTCTGTGCAAAGGGTGACTTTGTAAGGATGGTATTCATGTCCCGTCAGAAAGGCAGGTGGGGCAACAAAATTGCCACCCCAGAAGAAATGAAGGGAACCTGAGAGCAATACCTTCCAGAATAAGCAATGGGGATGGCCCCTTCTACCACACAGCTGTACACACTTCTATACAGTAGCCAGCATGGCACGAAGATAACCAGATCAACAGAAACTGAGAATAAAGGCCCCAGAGGAAGTTCGAACCTTGTCTAAGTGCAGACACTGTCTGAGAATTCTTTGAAATTCTTGTAAAAACCCTAATGCCAGGAAATTATGACTTTGATGTAGGGAGCATGGGGCAAAGAAGAGTGCAGCCCAGGGCTGCGTGCCCACATCAGAAGCTCACTGCATATTCATTTGCACTGGGGTTGGTGAGGAGGAACATGGCATCATGCTCCAAGTCTACCTGGGTGGTCACCAGGTGGCTTTGCAGTGCTTCAGGCTTGCCAGCTCCACTTCCTTCTTAATATGGTTTGCCTTTATCCCCACCCAAATCTCATCCTGAATGGTAACTCCCACAATTCCCATGTGTCATGGGAGGAACCCAGTGAGAGGTGATTGAATTATGGGGTGGGTCTTTCCTGTGCTGTTCTCATGATAGCAAATGAGATCTGATGGTTTTAAAAACGGGAGTTTTCCTACACAAACTCTCTTTTTGCCTGCTGCCGCCAGTGTAAGATGTGACTTGCTCATCCTCGCCTTCTGCCATGATTGTGAGGCCTCCCCAGCCATGTGGAATTGTAAGTCCATTAAACCTCTTTCTTTTGTAAATTGCCCAGTCTCAGGAATGTCTTTATCAGAGCGTGAATACAGACTAATACACTCCTCCAATCTGTGCTGTGAACAGTCACCTCACACATCCCACCTGTCCCATCCTCATAGTGTCATCTGAAAATGGGGATTCTAGCATGCCTGCTAGTTGCTGTGAGCACCAAATTAAATAATGCACATTACATGGGTCTATAGCTCTATCTTGCCTCTATCATACACTAACAAATGCTTCTCTTCCTTACTACCGCCATTGATGATGTTGCTATTTGTAACGAATTCTTTTGCAGGCTCTGTAAGGGTCTAGTGAAAGAACTCCCTTGAGTGTTATTAAGAAGAAGGATTTTATCCACAGGATCCCTGACCTTGTCCATCTGGACCATGCAGGTGGCCCTGCCCCACAGGCTGGAGCTCAGGGCTGCTGGTCCGGTTGGAACACCAGACAGCCCCAGACTATGAGGTCTGGGGCATGTTCCTTGACCCCTTTAACTGCAGACATGCTTTGGCCCCTAGTGACTGAGGGTGGTCTCCGTGGAGGCTCTTTCTTCACTCTGGGAAGGGTGACACTTAGGGCTGTCCTTTCTCACAGCTTGCATGTAAAGCAGTACAGGGCGCCACTGCTGCATGTCCTATCTGAGCCGTAAGCGGGAGCCTGGCTCTATTTTTAAAATGGTGTTCACAACTGTGGAATGTCAGGAAGGTCTGTAATTTCTCTTAGGTCGAGAGAAGAATGTAGCTTGCAGCAGCATTTGAGGAAAATGCATCTCAAATGCAGAGTTGGAGGTGACGTGGGTGTCCAACCCCTTCTTCCCGCCTCCCGGGTCTCCCGGTTGGAGAAGTGGACACTGTAGGCCCTGGAGGAGTATCCTGGGTGGGCTGTGGCTGGGCTGAGCTGCCATTGACACCAGGAAGCTCTTTATTAGCACTTCTGGGTCAGGAGCACCAGGCTGATGCCGTGGCAGTGGCTGGGGTGTCAGGGGAGAGGACTTGCCTCATGGGCTGGTGGGGAGGCCTAAATGCACCCCAAGTGCTTGGTACAGTCTTGTCACATGGGGGCGCTCAGCAGATGCCCACTCTCACGATGACGAGGAGATCTGGGTCCTTCCCCATTCTGTGTGCCCCGGTTATCACTGTTCCTCCTTGGGTCACACCTGAGCTAATTAGGATGCCACTGGGGAGGTCCCTCACCTGGGCTCTCAGCTGCAGCTGGACCCCAGGAAGAGTGTGGCTGGTCTCACAGGGCTAGGGGGAATGTGTGCTTTGGCCTTCAGGGTCCAAGGATGCTCCTGCTCGATGGAACCCAGCCAGTGCCTGGGAGGGGGCGGAGCCAGCAGACAGGCTGGCTGTGAGCCTTGCTGGGCTCCTGCAGCCGGTGCCACTGGGGCTGCCATGTTGTCCCTCATTTCCTCCGCTGTAAGATGTGTAACTGACTTCCGAAGGAGTGTGGGCACACATCCTCGGGGGCTGCACTTTTTAATAAAGGGGGCTCCAGCCGAACCCCCTGCAGCTTGGATTGGGTCAGCCCTCCAGCACCCGTGAATTGGTCCCGCAGAGCTGATGCCCAGGGACTGAGGGATTTAAATCCAGGCTCCAGCTTTTTCTTCTCATACAGAAATAAAATGGTTGACCAGACGCCTATTCCGGCCATCAAGGCTTTCAGACTGCTGAGTAGGAAGTTTGGTTTTTAACCCATATCAAAAATCCCACAGGAAACAAACGAGCTTTGTGCCAAGGGAGCAGGGCATCCGTGAGATGAAACTCAGCTGCTCTAAAAAGCCCAAGTTGGAGGCGAGAAAACTGGGGCAAAGGTGACAGGGCTGGGGGTGAGGACGCCAGGCCTGGCTGCTGGATTCCTGGGCTTCCTGAGGTGCCCACCCACGCCAAGCACGAAGGCAGCACCAGAGCTGCACCCTCGCAGGCCCAGCGGGGCACCTGCACGCTTGCCTTCCTCTTCTCATCTGCCTCCTGCCCACCCAGGCCCTCTAAAAGCAGAGTAACGGGACATTTAGGATCACTCTGGAAAGTAAAAACCTAAGAAGAGAACAAAGAGAGGCAAAGAGCCAGACACTGGTCATGGCCAAGTGACCGCGTAGGATGAGAGCTCTGCATTCCACAGGGCTGACCTGCGGCGGGCCTTCCGGGCAGTGGCCTGGCTGCGCGGGGGATGGGCCCTGGGGGGTCTCTGGACAGCACTCCAGGCTGCAACAGTGGTGCTGACGCAGAACCCCCACAAGGGTTGCTCTGGCCGCCTGGGAGAAGACCCCTTGCCACTGTGCATGAGGACATCATGTGTGGATGTGCGGATGCATAGGATCGATCATACGTGTATGTGACCATGGGGATGTGTGTGCACACATGTGTGTGTGAGCGTGGGGGTGTGTATGCATGTGCGTGAGCGTGGGGGTGAGTGTGCATGTGTGTGTGGGGTGAGTGTACATGCATGTGTGTGTGAGCATGGGGGTGAGCGTGGAGGTGAGTGTGCGTGTGTGAGCATGGGTTGAGTGTGCATGCATGTGTGTGTGAGCATGGGGTGAGTATACATGTATGTGAGCATGGGGGGTAAGTGTGGGGGTGAGTGTGTGTGCGTGTGTGAGCGTGGAGGTGAGTGTGCATGTGTGCGTTATGTGTGGGGTGAGTGTACGTGTGTGTGAGTGTGGGGGTGAGTGTACGTGTGTGTGAGTGTGGGGGTGAGTGTACGTGTGTGTGAATGTGGGGGTGAGTGCATGCATGTGTGTGGGGGGAGTGCATGCATATGTGTGTGTGTGGAGTTATGCCTGTGAGGATATATGTGTAGATGAGCCTACATGTGAGTGTGAGTGTGCCTGTGTGTAAGGATATATAAGTGTGTGTCTTTGTATGTGTATTTATGTGTGTGAATGAGGGTGTGAATGTGCCTGTGTGTATGTAGAGGTGTTTGAGTGTGTGTGTGTGGCTGTATGTATAAGTGTGTGTGAGAGTGTGCCTGTGCATATGTATAAGTGTGTGTGTGCCTGTGCTTGTATGTATGAGTGTGTGTGTGAGTGGGTCTATGCATATGTATAAGTGTGTGTGAGTGAGGGTGAGTGTGCCTGTGTATATATGTGTATGTGAGAGAGTGGGCCTGTACATATGTGTGTGTGAGTGAGGGTAAGTGTGCCTGTGTGTATGTAGGTACAAGTGTGTGTGTGTGCCTGTGCCTGTGTGTATGTATGTGTGTGTGTAAGTGGGCCTGTGCGTATATGTAAGTGTGTGTGAGTGAGGGTGAGTGTGCCTGTGTGTAGAGGTGTGTGTGTTTGAGTGTGTGTGTGTGCCTGTGTATATGTATAGGTGTATGTATGAGTGTATGTGTGTGTGCGCCTGTGTGTGTATAAGTGTGTGAGTGGGTGTGAGCACGTGTGAGCACTTCCCACAGCACAGGCCAGTCCTCTCCCAGCACACCCCTTGTGGCCCCCCCTGCTGACTTGCTTCCAGCCCAGCACGCACAGGCCCTCAGTGCTGCCTCTCCCTCCCTATTTCTTATTTCCCTTGGCCTGGGCATGAGCACCGTGTCCCCCCTCTGGCTCCTACCACACTCAGGGCCACCAGGTGCCCTGCTCTTACCCAGGCTCTCCTTCCTCTGCTGGGGTGCCCCCCCAACACCTACATGCAGCTGCTGAGATTCTCCCTGCTCGGTCACTGCCATCTCATTCAGGAAGCCTCCCCTGACTGCTGAGTCATTTCCTCCTCGGAACAACAACACTTAGCACAGTACCCCGGGGCTGGGTGCACCTGGTGTTATCTGTTTTGTTCTGGGAAGGAGGGGTTGGCAAGAGGACACCCGTGGAGTTGAATCCTGGCACTGCCATCTCCCCACTGGGGGCTGTGGGCGGATTACTCTGAGGCCCTAAGCTTTGAATGGAGCAAGTAATTCTGCCCTCCCAGGCTGCTGGGAGGATGAGACGAGGGATCCTAAGGCACGAATGGGAAGGGCAGGCATTGCTGGCCCCTCTCCCTGGCCACAAGGGTGGTGCCCTGGTGCTAACTCGGTACCTCAGTGCCCAGCCCAGGGGCCAGCCCTCTGCAAGGCTGGTGCATGTGTGCAGAGCTGAACTGTCCTGCGCTGAGTTGAGTTTATGTCAGGGGCTTTCTGTGGGTGCTGGGGACACAGAAAGAGTGGGCTGTGCAGGGGCTGAACTGGGTTTGAATGTGGCTCCGCCTTGGACTAGACAGGGGCTTGGACACCCGTCGCTGGGGATAATGACACTGATATTGCAGAGACCGAGGCAACACCCAAGTTGTGCCGGCCCCACTCCAGGTGGACACTAAACGTGGCATCCACCCGCCCCACGTTTCCTCCTGTCACTTCTCTCTTCTGCGACCCTCTGCTTCCTCTGCGCTGCTTCTCCTCTGGGCTGAGAGGCCTTGCGAGGGACCCCTGTGCTCCCCAGTGACAAGAAGTGTGGGAGCGGAAGACTGGAGGGGCGCTCTGCCCTGTGGTCTCACTGGGGGCCTCCGATGCCTCAGGGCAGGGCCCGCAGGCTGCCTTAAGCAAACAGCTGAGCTCTGTACTGAGTCAGCAGACAGGACTGTGCTGGGAGGAACTCCAAGGAAACCCTCAGAGGATGGCATTGCAGGAACTCTGCCCAGGCTCCTAAATCCAGGGAGAAAGCTTCCCAGCGGCCTGGCTCGCACCAACTGACCACGCCTTGGCTGACAGTCCTGCCAAGACAGGGGCTATGCAGAGGCAGTTTCCCCAAATCAAAGTCTGCCAGCCACTTGCAGAAAAAAACGGGGCTGCCCATGGGACAGAGAAAGGTCACCCAGGACCCCCACCGCCCAGGGGAAGCCAGGAGCAGGGCCTGGCCTCTTTCTTGCCTGGTTCTGGTTTCCTTGGCTCTGGGACTGCCATGGGGGATGGTTCCAACCTGCTCCATCGAGACGACTTCGGCTTCACCAAGTGGCCATCCCATCATCCCCTGAGTCCAGAGATGGAAGCTTCAGGGCAGCTCTGAAGATCTGGTTTCCTGAGAGGGAAAGTGAGGTGGGGTGGAGTCTCCACTCTGCCTCGCCCTGTCTTGGTGGTTGTCAGCGCCTGTGCTGCCCATCCTGTACCAGCCTTTCTGAGAGCTCTCCCTCTGGCTGAGACACGATCACCCAATGTCCCTGGCGGTGCCCTCATCTCCAAAGCCGCACCAGGTGGGGCATTTATCTATCTGCTCAGTAAGCCTGGCTGCCAGAGTCAGCCCATTTCCATCAGGGTCTTCTGTGCCAGCGGGGGAGCCTCTGCCATTTTCCAGCCTCCCTGAGCCTCTTTTCAAGCGTGGGGTGGGGTTGATGATGACACCTTTGCCCAGGCTCATTGTGAGGATAGAATGGGAAAATGCACCCCTACCTGCAGAACCCCTGGGCCCCCTTGAGCCTAGTGTCTGTACACTGGCCCGAGGAGAACACAAGTTAGACCCCAGACAGGTCGAGGACAATGTGTGCAGGCATCTCTTAATCCAGCAGGACACAGTAGAGCTCCCCCAAATTCCCATCTGAGCGTTTCTCTTCACCCACGAGTGCCCTCTCGGCACAGCCTCCTAGCTGCTGCCCGCCCCCAGCATGAGGCCAGCCTCCCCTCTCCTGCCTTCCCGCCCGGCTGCCTGCCGGCGAAGGAAAGCCATCTATCTTGCCCTCTCTTGGTCTCTCCCATTTGCGTCTCCTCCAGAAATTTTATTTCTGAGCTGCATGAACAAAGGGTCCCCTTTCCTAGTTGGACGATGACAGGTGCTTGGAAGCACTGGTGACCTTGTTTTATTTCTCCACTGTCACATGTGGAGTTCTACATGGTGCATGGCCCCTTTGGGCGGTTGAATTGAGACTGGTTCATGTGGCTGCTGTTGCTGCTGCTGTCATTGTGGTTCCCAGGTGAGCGGCCCCTTCCATGCCTGAGGACAGGGATCCTCCAGAGGCACTGGAGCTGCTGACGTGTCTGGGGGCTGCTCAGAGGTGCTGGCTTTCAGGGCCCAGCCGCCTCAGCTTGGGGGCTCCCCTGTGGGTTAGCAGTTTCTGCACCTGGCCCACAGATTGATTCTGGACCTGGGTCTTTCTTGTGCCCAAATAGCCCAGCCGGAAGTCAGGGCTCAGCATGCTTTTTGCGTTATAGGTTTTCATTCAAGTTCATTATGGACAGTATGTTGATGTCATGTGGGACTGCAAACTGGTCAAGCCTCTGGCCCGGAGCCTTCCCTGGCTCCCCAGCCCTGTCAGGACAAAGGCCTGGCTCTTTAGGCTCTTTGGGCACTTTGGGGGTCTGGGCTCTGCTTGCCTCTCAACTCTCCCTGAACTTAACCTCAGGTCCTTTGCACGTGCTGTTCTTGCTGTCTGCAGTGATCTTACAAACCTGCCCCTTCTCTCAGCCTGGGCTCGTTCTGATTCACCTCTCAAAATTCAGATGCCTCATTCTCAGCCTCATGTGGTACTGCTCAAGAATAGGAGGACCCTCCTGGCCTCACAGGCCCCCGTCCCACCCCATCAGAACACTTCTTGGTCCAGCTCAGAGTCACGTGCCTTCTTCTCTGGCGTACTCGCGCTCCCAGCCCCACTCTGAGCTCTGTGAGGACAGGGGCTGCCCCTGCCTCGCCGCTGTCCTGTCCTCAGTACCTACTGTGGGATTGAGACTCACCAAAGGTCAAATGAACGAATAAACCTTTTTTGTTTTTGGTTCAAATTCCATTATTTTAGCAAAGAAAATCTTAGTTTTGGTTTAAGAGGATTTACCACAGAGTCATCTTTTAAATGATGTTACTTCCGGCTTTGAATAAAATCTTAAAAATAGTAAACACTTTGTTTTTTATTCTTGCTTTGAGGTGAAATATTGTTTGTTAAGTTTCTGGAATCCTGGCTGGGTCTGGTCTCTGTAAAAAGTAAAACTTCTCAGTCGGACCAATTATTTGTTCATGGAAAAAGGAAAAAAATTCATATCCAGCAGTTTGGTTAAATGAAATCCCCCCACCCCACCCCCTACTCCCTGAGGTTGAAGTTCTTGCAGGGCCCCTGTCAGCTGGGCCTGGGAGCAGGTGGTGGGGAGGCTGGTGCTGGTGCATTTTCTGCTTCCACTTTTGGATGATTTAATGCTCTGGGGGAAATGCTTTGAAAAGAGCCCTCCTCTTGCCAGCCCCTCAGCAGGTTAGTTTAGCTTAGTAATTAGCAGTCACAATAGGAGCGAGGATAATTATCCCCCGAAGTAAAGAGAAAAACAGATGTTTTTAAAGCTGCACGTTAGAGATTTTGCCTTTCGATTGTAATAGTTTAGCATGTGAAATGAATTAGATGCCGGCTTTTCCTGGGACTTCGTTTCCAAGGTAGGTTAAGGGAAAACCCCGCTGTTTTCAAAAAGAACCGTCTTGGATTGGGCACGTGGGGTGGGGGCAAACACACGTGACAATTTTCAAAACCTAGCAAGAAGCAAGGGAGGCTGGACTGAATAAATTAATGAGTTTTCCGCTCCTGGGATTTGAGTTAAAGCTTTCTCATAATTGAAAATTGGGGCATGCTCCTCTGTGCTGGAACACAAAGCTACAGGTGTGTGCTTACGGCCTGGCACAGCTGTCGCATCTCACACGGAGATTAAGAGTGGAATGCGTCGGGACTGCAGAACGGATGCCCGCATGTTGGCTCGGAGAAGCCTCCAGGGCTGCTCTCTTTGGCTTCTCGAGCATTTCTGTGCTGTCTCCCCCATGTATTCACCACGATTCCTCCATAACTACGGGAAGGTATCTATTGGAAAGACCCTCAGTGTTACAGGAAAGGGGTCCCGACCCAGACCCCAAGAGAGGATTCTTGGATTTCGTGGAAGAAAGAATTCGGGTGAGTCCGTAGTAAAGTGAAAGCAAGTTGATTGATAAAGTAGAGGAATGAAAGAATGGCTACTCTATAGACAGAGCAGCCTGAGGGCTGCTAGTTGCCTATTTTTATAGTTATTTCTTGATGATATGCTAAACACGGGGTGGATTATTCATGCTTCCCCTTTTTAGACCATATAGGGTAACTTCCTGGCGTTGCCATGGCATTTGTAAACTGTCATGGTACTGGTGGGAGTGTAGCAGTGAGGATGACCGGAGGTCACTCTCATGGCCATCCTGGTTTTGGTGGGCTTTAGCCGGCTTCTTTACTGCAGTCTGTTTCATCAGCAAGGTCTTTATTACCTGTATCTGGTGCCGACCTCCCAGCTCATCCTGTGACTTAGAACGCCTTAACAGTCGAGGAATGCAGCCCAGTAGGTCTCAGCCTCATTTTACCCAGCTCCTATTCACGATGGAGTTGCTCTGGTCCACACACCTCTGACATCAGCACAGTCTTGTTCCTGGAGGTGAATGAAAGGATCAGCTCACTGGGGAGATAAAAGAGGCTTAGTCAAACGGGGTCCCTAGTTATGCTGGGCCAACTCTCGCTCTGCACTGGGCTCTTCCTGAGGCCTTCACCCTGGGCTATTTTGCAGGACCCTCAAGAAGTTTCATTTCCTTGAGGATGTGGGTTTGAGTTTCATATGTGCTATGGACCCTCTTAATTTTTGTGGGTAGACCCTGTCTTCTTTCAAGGACTCAGTTTGTTCAACTGTAAAATTGATGTTGGTTTTGATCAGTGGTTTTCAAACAGTGCCCTGCAGAATTCTAGTTCTGAGAGACATTAATAGATGTTACCAAAAAAAAAAAAAAAAAAAAAGAAAGGAAGAACCTAATGGATAAACCTTCCCTTGGGTCAGGCTGATTTTGCCCCTCTGGGGCTATTTGGCAATGTCTGGAAACGTTTTTTGGTTGTGATAAAGTGGGAGGATGCTACTGGCATCTAGGAGGTGGAAGCCAGGGAGGCTGCTAACATCCCATAATGCCCAGGATGGCTCCATAGCAAAGAGGCATCCGGTCCCAAATGTCTGGAGCATTGAGAAACGCCACCCTAAAGTTCTAGGTCTCATTTGAATATTAAAGGCTATGGGCAGGGCTACAGTAAAGAACTCCACTTAACTTCTAATCCAGAATTCCTTCCATTCATTTGCAGGCAGATTCCCTTTGTTTCCCCACCAGTCTAGGATTAATGTTCCTCAGAGCATGCTCAGGAAACTGAACGAGATGTTGTCTGCCATTTGTTCCAGCTCTGACCATCCTGGACGCTGTAGCCAGGGAACCGAAACCCCAAGAATGACTCCGGGGCTTTTCGTCACCCAGCTCTGGTGCAGGGCGTCTTGCAGAGAAAGTGTTCAGGGAATGCTGGGAAGTTAAAATTGAAGCTGGTCTTAGGGCAGTTTCCCTGATGCAGGGCCTGAAACAGAGACTTATTCTCATGGTTTACTGGAAAAGAGCTCTCAGGGAAGTGTGACAGGCAGGGAAGGAGCTAAGCAAAGGGGTGGCCTCTGCTGGAGACCTGTTTCTGCCTGAACCCCAGCGGGTGATGGAGGGGGCTTGAGAGCTCCAGAGCTTGGGGAGCTCCGGATGGGGGTGGGGCGTATGAGTTGATGACAGTGTTGAAGTCACCTTGAGTGGGAAGCCCATCTCTCTTTCCTTCCATGGGTCCTTCCTGCATGGGCCTTGGCCTATGGGTGGGTGTAGCCTCCCAGGTAAAGCTTCACCTCTCTGGAGGTGGGGAAGGCTGTGAGCTGTTAGCAGGCCAGCCCCACAGCTTCCAGGGGCTGGCTGCAAAAGCAGGCAGAGAGAGGGGACCTGGACGAGGCACCAGCAGCCCCTACTATGAGGTAGCACAGCGTGCAAGTGCTTAGAACTCTCAAAGAGCAGGGAGGAAAAGAGTCGCCTTTGCTTAACCAGACTTCCTTGGACTTTTTTTTTTTTTTTGAGACGGAGTCTCGCTCTGTCGCCCAGGCTGGAGTGCTGTGGCCGGATCTCAGCTCACTGCAAGCTCTGCCTCCCGGGTTCACGCCATTCTCCTGCCTCAGCCTCCCGAGTAGCTGGGACTACAGGTGCCCGCCACCTCACCCGGCTAGTTTTTTTGTATTTTTAGTAGAGACGGGGTTTCACCATGTTAGCCAGGATGGTCTCGATCTCCTGACCTCGTGATCCGCCCGTCTCGGCCTCCCAAAGTGCTGGGATTACAGGCTTGAGCCACCGCGCCCGGCCTCCTTGGACTTTTAAAACTTTCCTCCCCCAACTTTCTGGGATGCTATTGCTGCTGAAAAGCATGGAGCCCCCAAGAGTCAGAGGGCTACCAGAGAAGATAGTTGAGGGGGAAACCAGCCACTAGCAATGTCAGTCACTTGGTGAACACCTGCATAGACCAGGCCCTTAACCAGGGCCTATTTCAGAGGAGGAGCCTGGGTTCTGAGTGGCCCAAGATCACACAGCTGATAGGTGTCAGAGAATCAAGACTTTTGACCTCTCTTCACACCATTCTCCACATGGGCCATAAACCCTCTTCAGAATGGCAGGGTGGGGTTGACAATGAAGTAAACAAGGGTGAAATATGCAAGTACATGATGGAGTTACTTAATTAGCCTCATATTTGAAAACATGAGGCTTCAAATTGGATGCTAGTGGAACATTCTGGCCCACATCCCCTGTTCCTTTTCCCAGCCCTGAACCCCATGTTCACCATTTCATGGGTGTTAGCTACTGACACCTCCCCAGCTGGTTCACAGCCATTGGAAGGTAGAGGCACTTCTGGGCAGACTTGAGAGGCAGCCTGTCTTTGTGGGAGGACACTGGACTTGGAGTCAAAGATTCTGCTGCCATGGAATGGCTAACAGTGGCATTGTATCACTTCATATGGGTTTACTATAATTTTCATGAGTAGTAATTTATTAATGGACATTTGGGGTATTTTTTCCAGATTTTCCAATATTACAGGTAACAACACAATGAATATCTTTGTATATTCAGCTCCACCTACATCTTGACCAATTCCCTAAGGACAAAGTCTTAAAATAATTACAGGGTCAAATTTACCCACATCTTAAAGGCCTTTCAGAAAGACTATGCCGATTTCAACCCCAACGTTAATCTAGGGAGATCTCATTTCTTTGCTTCCTCGCTGGGCTAGGTCTTATCTTTGTCACTCTATTAGGAGAAAAATAACATCCTAGTGTTTTAATTTGTCTTTTTTTATTGTTGTTGTTAAAGAACAAAATTTCAACAAATGTTGTTTAAAGATGAAATTGGCTTTTATTTGTGGTTCATGAATGGGGCAGCATCCCATTCTTGTAATAGGAAGGAGCTCATATGGGCAGAAGAGAGGAGGCGGACTTTACAGGCAGAAAAGGGCTAAAGAAACAAAGAACAGATTGATCATTTCATGGTGACTTTCCTTATAGGGTTAAAGCAGACAGGACTTCCCTGATGCTGCCTAAAACTGGCCCGTTTGAGGATTTGGCTAAAGTCTCTCTCCCGATTTCTCATCAGGTCAGATAACTTCAGTTTGGTGACATGTGACTTCATCTTGGTGAGGCCTGGGGCCTTGTGCAGAAGCTCTGTCCAAATCCATGGGCTCCCACATGCTCTGTGTAGCAATTGTGAGGCTGACGTTTTCTCCCTGTGCGGATGCCCATTTGCATCTCTTCGCTGGAGGTTGCCTACTCATGCGCTTGGCCTGCTCTCCTGGTTGTCCTCATTTTCTAAGCACACTTTTCTATTAAGAATCTCAACCCTTGGCAGTGAGCGGTCTACCGACCTTTTCCAGTTCATAGTTTGCCTTGTCTTCATTTTGCTGGAGTCTCGTTTTGAAACCTCAACCATCCAGGTAGAGATGCTTCCCCAGGAAGTGGCCATTGGCAGAAACGCTGGTTTAAGGAACTTTCTCCTGCTCCACCCCACTCCCACTTTTAAAACTAAAAGCTCAGCTAGAACTGGAGAGTTCAGTAGGGAAGAAGTTCAAGGGGTCAAAGCATATCCTGTTCCCCATTTCACAAATCATGCTGCTAATTGCCCAATTTAGAGTGATTTGGTGGCGACACTTGGCAGCAGGATGTGAATTGCCTCACACACAGGGACAGCTGAGGAAGTTTTCATTTTGTTGGGTAGTGTGCACAGGAAGTCCCACGGGGGCTTCTGGGGCCCAGAACGCTGGTCCTGGAGTCAGCAGACCCGGGTGTGGGTTCCGGCTGCCCTGCTGGCAGGGCTCTGTGTGACTGAGTTGTCATTTAACCCCACTGAGCTTTCTGTGTCTGTAACATACGCCCTTTCGTGTTGTCGAGACCACCTGAAAGTGGGGAGATGTGGCATGGTCCTGCCTGCATGTGGTGACCCCAGGCCTGTGAAAGGACTCCCTGGCACCACCCTTCCCCTGATTTCTGAAGGGCAGAGTGATGCGTCTTTATCCCGGCCCTCACTCTGTGTGCTGGGATTCCATTTCCCCTCTCCATCTCTAAAACAGAGTTGGTTTTCAGTGTTGAGGGGAATGTGGCCACCACGTCCTTGGGCTGTTTGGTTTCTCTCTGAATAGACCTCTGGGTCTTGTACTTCTCAGGACTCCCCACTGGCTGCCTCCAAGTCCCCACTTTGCAATCACTCTTCCTGCAGGAAATAGAAACACAACAGGGGCCTTGTTACTAAATACACACAAATCTTGATATGGTGATGGCTTCCAGCTGCTGAGCACCTCCCGGATGCCAGGCCCCCACTCAAGGCTGCTGAGGGGTCTCCTCACATGGGCTGTCCATACAGTGGCCCCATCAGTCTTCCGTCTGAGGGACACTGGGAGAGGACTCAGAGACCAACATGCAGCCACATGTGCACACACAACACACACCCAGCCACATTCACACAGACTCATATTCTCATACATCCGCATCCACACACACAGACTCGTGCATAAAGACACACAAACATACTCACACACCACATAGACACACAGACACACTCTTACCCGTTCTCTCACACATACTCACAAACCACATAGACCCACAGACACACTCTTACCCATTCTCTCACACATACTCACAAACCACATAGACACACACACTCTTACCCATTCTCTCACACATACTCACACAGACACACAGACACACACACTCTTACCCATTCTCTCACACATACTCACAAACCACATAGACACACACACTCTTACCCATTCTCTCACACATACTCACACAGACACACAGACACACACACTCTTACCCATTCTCTCACACATACTCACAAACCACATAGACACACACACTCTTACCCATTCTCTCACACATACTCACACAGACACACAGACATGCTCAAACACAGTCATACAAACTCTCACACACAGACATACACACTCTCATACATTTATAGAAACTCACAGACATACATACATACATTTAATACACACATTTAATACTCACACAGACTCACACATTCTCACATTTACACATACAGTCTTACACAGTCACCAAGACACACAAACTCCCACATATGGGCACATTCAAAGACACAGATATAGACACACACAGGCACACACTCACACGATGGTGCCAGAGCCTCTGTTCTGTGCACATGATCTGTTTTCTGGCCACCACATATGAGGAAGGACACATAGACGGAGGTTCACTCTGAGGAGGGTGGTCAGGGTGGCCCCCGTGCCTCTGAGGAGCCGTGAAGATGCTGGGATATCCCATGAGGAGAAGAGATGACTCAGAGGGCCACCAAACGCTCTTGCAATGCTCCGTGAACTTTCCTGTGGAAAATCGATTGTTCTGTGAGGCCCAGAGATGTAACAAATGAGGACTGGAGGTTGGGGGAAAGAGCAATAACTATTGATTAGTGAAATGTGTGTGATGCAACTGCTATGATTTGAATGTTTGTCTCCTCCAAACTCATGTTGAATCCTAACCTTCAATGTGGCAATATTGAGAGACGGGCTCTTTAAGAGGAGAATGGGTCATGAGGGCTCTGCCTTCGTGAATGGACTCATCTATCCATGGATTATGGGTGAATGGATTAGTGGGTTACTGTGGGAGTGGAACTGGTGGCTTTTTAAGAGGAGGAGGAGAGACCTGAGCTGGCGTGCTCAGCCCATGTGAGGCCCTGGGCTGCCTCAAGACCCTGCAGAGAGTCCCCGCCAGCCAGAAGAACTTCACCAGATGCAGCCCCTCGACCTTGGACTTCTCAGCTTCCCAAACTGTAAGAAATAAACTCTTTTTCTTTATAAATCCCCCAGTCTCAGGTATTCTGTTGTAAGCAACATCTCTGAACCAGGAGCTGGAATAAACCTGTGAAGAGGGCATGGTGCCATCTCCCTCAGGTTCACGCTGTCCTAGAGAGGGACTTCTAAAAGGATGACTCAGTTATGGTCTCTGTGACACCAACAGGGGATGTGTGGGGACAGAGCTGAGGGTGGTGGCCTGAGCCCCACTGTGGGAGTGAGCTCCCTGTCACTGGCTGTATCCAAGCAGGACTGGGCAGCTGGTGGACAGGGACAGTGGGGCAAGGCCTCGAGACCTAGGCGGAGGCTTGGATGAGACACACATCCCTGACTCACAAGTGGCTGCTGTTTTAGGTTTCTCACTGGGTGGTTCTATGGAAAGGAGATCAGAAAGAGGAAGTAACGACTCCTTCATCTCCCTATCCCTCGACCCCAGCCTCTGGTGGCCTTGTCTAACCATATCTCTAGCATCAGTGGCTGGGAATAAAGACTGGCCCAGCAAGCGGTTCAGGTGATCAGTGCTTTGGCAAAAGACAATAACAACAACAAAAACCCACCAACTTCATGTTTCAGCAGATGATCAGTTGAGTTGGGGGGTGGCCAAGGGGCAGAGGTCGAAGGAGGAAGACCCCCTGCTCTGCAACTGATTTGCTGTGCCTTTAGGCAAGGCACCTGCCCTCTCTGGCCTCTGCTGTGATTTGAGGAGTTGCACTAGTTGGTTTTATGGCCACTCCAGCTCTGAAGGGCTGCATGTCACCCTGTACTGACCGAGCCCACAGAGGGTGGGTGGGCGGCACACCCTGCAATGGCTGCCAGGCCAAGATCAAAGGGCCAGGCAAGAATGTTTCTGGAATGATGCTATTTATGCCTTTCTGGGTTTCTGAACGAAACCCCAGAAGCAGAAACCACTTACTTCTTAGCCCCCAGGGGTTTCTTTCCAAGAGTAATATGTGCTAACCAAAGACAGCTGCATCAGAACCAAGACTTTTCTTCAAACTGTCGTCTGTAAACCTCCACACTGGACACAGCATCTGCCTACTGTAAAGCTTGGACGATAGCTTTAAATAGATAATCCTCAGGCTTTCGCATTTCAGCTGAGGCAAAATCCACAGCCAAAAGTAAATGGGAAAATTAAAAGCTTTCAGGAGCTTACATTTTTAAAATTGCAAAGGGCACCCAGCGAGTTATTTGAAATGACTCAGTGTTACTAACTGGCCCCCAGCCTCCCAAACCTTGCATGAAATTGATGCTGGTCATGTGCCCACCAAGTAGGCATGAACTTTACATGATTTCTCTAAAGGTCATGAGATATTTTGGGGTCCACTCCTTCAACCAGTCCCCACCCCAGGGTATCCAAGCATGGCCAGCTTTATGGGTGGGCACAGGGCTCTGGGCTCAGAAAGGCCTCCTGCTTGGTTTAAAGTTCTGCTGGGATTGTCTCAAAATGCTAAATAATTTTTGAGCAAGGGGCTCTGCGATAATATGACACATACTGAACTTTAAAGCAAAAAAAAAAAATCTCAAAATATGTAAGATGAGAACAGAAATACAAAGAGAACTTGAGGAATCCACATTCATAGATTAACACAGCTCTATTGATCAAGCAGACAACAAAAGTGGTACGGGTAATGAATTAAGTTAGATTTTATGAAAGAATACAGAAATAACCGTGCAGCCAATATATAGGTATATACTTTTTAAGAACATATAGATGTGTATAAAAATGTATCAGGCAGTAAATCTTGACTAAAGTCTCAACAAATACCAACAAATTAACATTATCTTAACACTGTCTCAGAGCACAGGCGATTAAAAATCAGCAGGAAAAAGATAAAAAGCAGGTTTGGAAGTTGCTATTGTCTGAATGTTCATGTCCCCCCAAAATTTGTATTTTGAAATCCTAACCCTCAAGGTGATAGGATTAGGAGGTGGGGCTTCTGGGAGGTGATTAGGTCAAGAAGGTGAAACCCTCATGAACGGGACCAGTGCCCATGTGAGGGGCTTGACAGAGACCTCTCATGTCTTCTAACATGTGAGGGCACAGCAAAAAGTGCCATCTATGACTCAGAAATCAGGCTCTCAGACACCGACTCTGCCAGCACCTTGATCTTGGACTTTCCAGCCTCCAGAACTGTGAGAAATAAATTTCTGTTGTTTATAAGCCAGCCGGTATACGGGATTTTGTCACGGCAACCCAAATGGACTGACACAGAAGTTTTAAAATGTTGCCCAATAACTCATGCGTGAAAGAGGCAATCAGGGGAATTACAAAATATTTAGAACTAAAGAATAAAATAACATGGCCAGGCACAGTGGTTCATGCCTGTAATCCCAGCACTTTGGGAGGCTGTGGTGGGCAGATCACCTGAGGTCAAGAGTTTGAGACCCTGAGGTCAAGAGTTTGAGACCAGCCTGGCCAACATGGAGAAGCCCCGTCTCTACTAAAAATAGAAAAAAGTAGCTGGGTGTGGTGGCAGGCACCTATAATCCCAGCTACTCTGGAAGCTGGGGCAGGAGAATCACTTCAACCCACGAGGCAGAAGTTGCAGTTAGCTGAGGTCCAGGCTGGGCAACAAGAGTGAAACTCTGTCAAATAAATAAATAAATAAATAAATAAATAAATAAAATAAAATAAAAGGATAAAAGAAGAGTCTAGTCAACTTGTGGGATATAGCAAAAGCAGCACCCAGAGGAATACGTGTAGCCTTAGTTATAAATGATTTAAGGGTTCAATTCAAGTCCCTAGAAATAACCTTGAAGTAAAACTAAAAGAAAAAAAAAGCAAGAAAATGATAAATACAAGAGCAGAAACTAACAAAATAGATAATCAATTGTTATACTTGAGATACTTGATAAATAGACAAACATGGTTCTGGACTTTCTTGTTTCCTTGGCATAGATAATTTCTTTAATAATCACACCACAAGCATGGTTATTTGTTGAATAGCTATATTCCCTATGAGACCATATTCTATGCTTGTTTTGTTCACCATTTTATCTCCACAGCCTGGACCTTGATAGATGGACGTTCATTAAACATTTGGAAACGGAATGAGTGAAAGGAATCTTAGCCCTGCCATTTCCTCTGCACCACTGAGCAAGTTGTTTACCGAATTGGAGCCTCTTTTTCCTCATCTGTCAAGTGGAGAGAAGGAAGCCTCCATCATAGGCTGCTGTTAAGCTTTTGTGCAATTCCCAGGGTAAACAGTCAATCAATGGAGAAAGGTGTAATTATGAGCCATGGAACTGGCTCCGACACTGGAGAATGCTCTGCTCGCCCAGCGGCTCCTCCTCCATCAGGTCCCTGCAGCTCTCTGAAGGCACAAGAGGCAAGCTTGAGAGGAGCTGGAAAATACGGCAAAAGAGAATCACAAGGAGGCTCAACAAGGTGACCAGTGCCGGACATGAGTCTGAACAGGGGAGCCAGTGCATCCCACCCTGCCTAGGCCGCCCTGCGTGCCTTTGCTGGAATTCTCACTGGCATGGGTCCCTCCTTTTATCAGACTTGTGTTGATTCCATCGTTATCTTACGTTCCGGTCATTTGCCTGTTAGCCCTAAGATCTAGCTTCCACTTTCCCCTGACCCTGCTGTATATCCCTGTGTGGTTTCTGCAAAACGTTTGCGTTTCCCTGGGGAAGATGCATTTTCCAGGCATGCTTGCCCTTTGGTTTCTGGTTATGTTCGGCTGATGGGAGGTGCTCATAGCAGATTGGAAGGCAGGCAGAAGGGAGAAAACAGGCTGTTTCTTCCCCCAAACCTCTCTCTGCTTTAGGAACTACCCCAGGCAGCTGCCCCATCTCCTCTGGGTTCCACATTCTACTGGGCCACTCTTCCTTCTATGATGCCCTCTCTTGGGTTCTGGAAGCCTTCCCCTTTGTCTGTAGCTAGGGCTGGTAGCAGCTGCTGTTATTGCTAATCTCTGGATAGCCTCACCATGTCCTTTGCCCTTTCTTCTCTTCCAACACCTTTGGACCTAGTTCTCTATATTAAAATTCTTTTCTTAAATCACCTGGTTGGGATCTGCTTTCTTGATTAGGGACTGAAGTTTCTTCTCAGAGAAACCTTCCCGCACCATCCTGGGAAAAGTAGCTCCAGGCTCTTTTCATCGTCTTATCCCACTGGTACCCTTCTCAGCACTAACCGGTACCTGAAATGGTGAGTTCGTGAATTGCTTCCTGTTTACTGTCTTTCTCTCCCAGCGAGAATGCAGACTCCTCAATGGCGGACATGTGGTCACCCTTATATCCCCAGCACCCAGCAGAGGGCTTGGTGCATAGGAGGTGCTCAGTGAATGTTTATGTTCTGTCATTAGATGCCACTAATCTAATGAGTGGCCTTAGGTCACAGTTGCTTTCTGTCCCAAGTTCTCATATTCTCATCCACCAGTAAGAGTTGGGCTTGATGTTAAATATCTGGGATTCTGTGACTTTGCTTTGCAATTGCTATTTTCTAACTCAGCCAATTTGGAAACAACCCAAAATTTCAAATTTGCTTGTCCAGAGTTGTCAGCCTGGCTCACAAATGTCAGAAATCACTAACTCCTTAGAGTGCTCTGTTCGACTGGAAGGCCATTTGTCCTGGAAAGCCATTGCTCTATATTAAGTGTTCAAGCGTGTGTACTCATTAGGAAGAAATGGAACAGAGAAGCCATCATTCAGTTTCGGCAATGACCTGACAACATGGGCAGCTTACACAAGCCATTCCAAATACCAGTAAATACGTAATTAAGGCGTCGGAGGCCAGCGAAAGTCAGCCAAGTTCATTCTGAGCTGTCCTAGCAAAGCATGGGAAAGGCTGGAGGCTTTGTGTTTTGAACTCCACGGCAGCCACATGCTGAACAGTCATTTTTGTGTGGACATACCACAGCACTAGGATTCTGTTGAAAGAGGCACTGGGTACTAAGTGTTTGGGCAGCTTCTCTCTCCCCACTGTCACTGCACTGCTCAGGGTCCCCTCACTTTTTGGTCCAGACCTTTCTCCCGTGTCCCACTGGCTTTTCTGCTTCCAGAATACCCACTCCTCTGCCCCATTCCCCTCAATCCCTCCTCCACAGTGGACTTTCTCAAATGCTTGGAGGACTGAATCACCCACCCACTT
The DNA here is from genome assembly GCF_037993035.2 of Macaca fascicularis. Taxonomy (NCBI): domain Eukaryota; kingdom Metazoa; phylum Chordata; class Mammalia; order Primates; family Cercopithecidae; genus Macaca; species Macaca fascicularis. The sequence goes on along the minus strand of NC_088383.1, from coordinate 133,107,458 downwards.
CATACACTTAATAAGTTCCATTGGCTTCCGGACAATTTCCTGGCTCCTTGGCACTGCATGCCAGGTTACTTAGGATCGGTTCTCCAACAACCTCCGATGCCTAACTTTAGCCATCCCCCTTGGTGTGTGCTTTATTTCATTTGATTTAAATATAATTTTTTTTTACACTGGGTCTCACTTTTGTCTCCTAAACTGGGGTACAGTGTTGTGATCACAGCTTATTGCAGCCTTGACTTCCAGGACTCAAGTGATCCTCCCACCTCAGCCTCCCGAATAGCTGGGACTACAGGCGCCTGGCTAATTAAAAAAAAAAAAAAATTCTTTGTAGAGATGACGTCTGACTATATTGTCCAGACTGGTATCAAACTCCTGGGCTCAAGTAAGTCTCCTGCCTTGGTTTCCCAAAGTGTTGAGATTACAGGTGTGAGCCACTGCACCTGGCCTCGATGTGTGCTTTAAACACTATATTTCTCGTGGTCTTCCCTTTCTACCTCCTGGTTTACCCCCCAGTAACTTTGCTTATGCTCCTGTTCCCTCCTAGAAGACCCCTTTCTTCCTCCCTCATCTGATGCTAACACATTCCTTTTTTCCCTCAATTTTTCAATAAAGTATCTGGCATCCAAGAGATATAAAGAATACACTACCAAGCTTAAGAAACAAAGTATATCAACATGGTTAAAGCTCTTTGTATATTCCTTCCTAATCCTTTCCTTACTTCTCCCAGGTAACCATCATTCTGAATCTTGTGTGTTACCTTTTCATAATGATCTTTGTACATGAATATCCGCATGCATCTCTAAGCAATATGCACTGTTGCTTAAAATGCTTTCACGTTTTGTAAATGATATCATACTGTCTATATTCCCCTATAACTTGCCATGTTTGCCCTCTCTCATGTTTTTGAGGTGCTCCGTGTTAATGCATACAGCCCCAGTTCACCCATTTTCAGTAATGTACAGTATTTAAATGTGTGTGTGTTTCTGTAAGTGTGTGTGTGTTTATTCTCTCGTGGGACATTTAGGTTGTTTCCTTGTTTTTGCTTTTATTAACCTACTGCTGTGCACACTGCTAACCACATCTCCTTGTGCACATGGACAAGAGCTCCTCGATGGTATCATGCAGGAATTGAAATGCAACTCAGAGGCCCAGCACATCTTCAGTTTTACCGTACGTTGCCAAATAATTTGTCAAAATAGAGCAGTTTATATTCTGGCCAGTGGTATATAAAACATTTCTCTTCAGTCTACATGGTTGCCTAACCTCTTCTATTGATAGGTTTAAAAATTCTGACAGTAAATGGATGTAAAATGGAATCCCATTGTCGTTTCGACTTGGCATTTTCCTGATTATAGGCAGACTGTTGTATATCCTCTTCTGTGAAATGCCTGTGTATAACTTTTGTTTCTATTTGTTTTTCCTCTAATAAGTTTTTAATGATTTGAAATATATTTTGGATAATCTTTTTAAAAGAGATACAGGGTTGTGGTGATCTTGCTGTGCTGCCCAGGCTGGCCTCAAACTCCTGGGCTCAAGGGATTCTCCCACGTTAGCCTCCTGAGGAGCTGGGACTACAAGCATGCACCTCCACAGCTGGCATTTTTTTTTTTTTTTTGGTGATATGTTACAAGTATTTTTTCCCTGTTTGTGGTTTGCCCTTTTTGTCTGACAAAACATTTTTGTATTATTTGTATCTGATTGACAAAATATTTTTTATTTAGTTAAATTGTTCTATTTTTTTTCTTTTGTGATTTTTGCTTTTTGTCTTTTTTCTCCCATATAATCTGAGGTAGGGATCCAGTTTATTTGTCATGTGGATAGCCAGTTTTCCCAGCACCATTTATCTAATTGTCAACCCTTCCCTCTTCCAAATTAGTCAACTTTTTTGGTTGAATAAAAGCAATGATCTGAGATATTCTTGCCTATTTTATAATTTTAAAAGAAATGTTTTTCAGTGCTTTACCATCAAACATGATGTTTATGTAGCTATTTTAAATTTATTCTATTGGATTAAGTAAAGTACCATATTTTTCTAAATAGCTAAGAACTTTTATCATGAGTGAGGGTTAAATTTTATTTAATGTCATTTTCTGTCATTAATAAGATGCTACTGTTTGTCTTTAATCTCTTAATATAGTGAAATTACCAATAACTTACTAATAGTAAACTGTCTTTATTTCTAGAATAACTCAATTTGATGATGATGTATTATTATTTTATAGGCATTGGTAGATTTGGGTTGTTAATGTCCTGTTAGTACTCTTGCATATATACTTCTGGGAGATGTTAGCCAGAAAATTTCCTTTCCCAAACTGCTTTTACCTGGTTGAATTACCAAGGTTACCCTAGCTTCACAAAATGGTCTCACCCTTTCTAGTCTCTGAAAGAGTTTACATAAGTTGGAATGAAAAGTTTGGTGGACCTCTCCTATAAAACCATCTGGGCCTTGCAGTTTTTAGTGGAAACTAATTTAATTTATTTAGTGGTCATAGAACTGTTCAGGTTTTCTATTTCCTCCTGAGTCAGCTTTGGTCACTAACGTGTTCATTAGGACTTAAGAATAAGCTCAGCCAGGCGCGATGGCTGACACCTGTAATCCCAGCACTTTGGGATGCCGAGGTGGGCAGATCACGAGGTCAGGAGTTCAAGACCAGCCTGGCCAACATGGTGAAACCCCGTCTCTACTAAAAATACAAAAATTAGCCAGGCCTGGTGGTGCATGCCTGTAATCCTAGCTACTTGGGAGGCTACTAGAGAATTGCTTGAACCAAAGAGGCAGAGTTTGCAGTAAGCCAAGATCATGCCACTGCACTCCAGCCTGGCTGACAGAACAATACTCCATCTCGGAAAAAAAAAAAAAAAAAGAATGAAGAATAAGTTCAAGTGCCGTATCCTGCAGGAAGTCTTCTGTGACATCCCCTGCCCGTAATAGACTAAATTATCTACCTACTAACTTCTACATGGTATTGTCATTCATTCAATCATACAATATTTATTGAGCATCTGCTATATGTACTGTTCCAGGTGCTAGGGAAAACCAGTGAACAAAATAGCAAAATACCCTGTTCTCACAGAATGTACATCCCAGTGAGTGGGAGGGCTGTCAGTAGACAATATACATGAATGACTTGTATGACAACTACTGGAGGAAAAAGTACAGCCAAGAAGGGATCCAAGGAGTGTCAGGACAGGCAAGGCTGCAAGTTTGCATTCGAAAGTCAGCTATGTCACTGCACACACTCCTTCTTTAGGAAATATTTGTGGAGTACCTACTAGGTGCTAGGTACTAGGATTATAGAGGACAACTAAATAGACAATCTTCTTGCTTTTGTGGAGTTTATTTTCTGGCAGGACATAAGCAATCCATAGGTAAATAATCAAATAAATAGAAATTATGGCTATCGATGAAGGAAATCAATAGGTGCTTTGATAAAGATAGCAGGGAAGTTGGTGTTGAATAGGATGCTCTCTTTGAAGGGGTCCTTTGGGGCTGAGACCTGAAGCATGGGAAAGAGTGCCTCATGGAAACGATCTGCTCACCTCTTGTCTCATCCGTGCAACTTTGAGCTCCTTGAGGGAAGAGATCATGAATTATTCATTCCCCATTTCCAGCATGGCACCAGGCCTGGCACATTAGAGATGCTCTACAAATGTTTGTTTACCTGTTAGGTAGAAGAAATCAAGAGTAAGAGTTGAAAAACATTTGAAAATTGCCGTTCTCTGGCTGGAAGAAACAAAGTTCATCATGCAATTAGCTGATATTTATTCAACAAACACTAACCGTGCCTGGCAGTGGGTTACAGGTTGCTCAGAACACCTCCCTTTGAGGCGTTTGAATCCAGACGGAGAGGCAGACTGGAGTTATTCTCATTCAAGGCAGATCCAGTCCTGGGCAGTCCCAGCAAAGGGTTGGGTGTGTGGTCTGGCAGTGGGCCAGGGGGTGTGCTCCCATCAATGTTACCCAGCCTGGGTGTGCCATGCCCCGTGGATGGAAAGGTGGATGTGGTGTTAGAGCTGGTCTGGGTCCTCCCTGCTCAGGGCCCTGGAGACAGATCTGAGTAGTGACCAAACTTCAGGGAAGGGTCAGCTCCTGCAGCCAATCACCTGGGCTTCCTGCTGACAGCAGGACACAGCCAACCTTGTTGAGAAGACAGCCACACAGGTGTCATGGGGCGTTCAAAGCCAGTGTCTAGCTCCTTCCAAGTCACTGGGGACACTCCTCTGGCCATCAAGTGGCCGTGTTTAAATGGCAGAAACATTTGCTACCTTGTCTCAGGGAGCTTCATAGGACTAATGGGTTGATTTACACTCTGCAAGGGAGAAAAAGGTCCTCCTCTGAGACGGGTCATCAAAACAGTGACAGCATTTGAAATTAACTAGGCAGGTCCATGTTTCTTCATTTCCTTGCAGTGTCCAAGTGCCATTTTCTGCCAGTTTGCCTCACGCAGCCCTCCTCAGACAATCAGAAATGTGTTTACAGGCTTGGGCATTTGCATCGTTTGACTAATGCTTCGTGAGGGAGACCAGCATGTATAGGAGTCAGATAAACAAATGTTTAAAACACCTGAATAATAGCAATACCTTGTTTGATTATTCACTCACATTTTGCAAATATGGGTTTCTAAGACCTGAGAATCTGCTGATTTCTTTCAGATACTCTCAGTATTATGCATATTGAAAATAACACAGCTCTCCTCTACTAAAACAAAACTTCAAAAGGGATTTCCAACTACCATGTGCTGCTTGGTGTGGGGTTGCTAGACACCCCGCTTCCCATGACACCAGCCCCTGCCCCATGGTAGAGAGATCCGGTGTTGATAACCACAGGTGACCACCGACTCTCTACTTTCCTTTTTGTCCAGGCTGGCCCTGTGCAGGTATTTCATCCCGGAACAAGGCTTTTTTTTCCACTGAAAAATTGTGGGATTAAACCAATTGGTGGTTTGGGAAGTGTACAAATGCTAAAAATATGTAGAAGTACCCAAGCAGCTTAGAGTGGTGTCATTACCTCCAAAACCAAGCCAGGCACATAGCTTGATAAACATTTGTGCAGTAAATGAATGAAAATGTCAAACCCTTGAACCACGGGGCAGGAAAAATGATCACACAGTAGCTGACTTCTTAAATTCTCTACTTTGGCTTGTTCTTGCTTTAAGAAAAGCACACGTGCCCATGTTAATTTTTAATATCCAGGAACTTCCAAGCCTCAGCCTGAGGCTAACTAGAAATATCAGTGACTCTGGAGGGATTTGACGGGAGAAAAAGGGTAGAAACGGCTTCCACCCGAGCATCTGCTGGGAGGTCCCAGGACGCTGAGTGCAGTGCTATCAATGACGCTATTTCAAAAGACTTTTTTCCTGACTTCATTTTGTCGAGCTACTTGGCTTCCTTCTTTATCTTCTCATCCTATTGCTCATGACCCCCAGGCTCCTATCACCTCCTCGCTATTTTCCTGCTTTCTGGGTTCATCTCTGTCCTCTGGGGACTGAACCACACAGCACATGCCTGGTGGTGAACTGAAATCCGGGAGCATGAGGGAGGCTAAGAGAGGAGTGAATGAGACATGGGAAAGACAAGGAGGGGAAGGGGAGCAGAAGGAGGGGAAGGGGAGCAGAAGGAGGGGAAGGGGAGCAGGAGGAGGAGCTTTCTACCTGCCCATCCTCTTGCCCTGCAATGGGGTCACTGGTGCCTGTCCCTCAGGCTTCAGATCCCCCCCCAACCCCCAGACAATGGGGCAGCGCCTGGGAGTGTGCGACTGTCCTGCCTCTGATGTGCTAGCCATGAGCCCTGGGTGACTGGGCCTTTCCACCATCCCACAGCATCAGAGTGCTCTGCGTTCCTGGGTGGCTGCCTCAGTTTCCCTGTTTAGCAAACCAGGTCTTAAGCCAGTCCTAAAATGTGTCCTGAGCTGCGGCCTTCTTGGCTGGAACCCTGAACAGCGGGCCTCCCTCCTGCTCAGACAAGGCAGCCTCTCTTGTAGCACCCACAGCTGGGTTGTTTTCCAAAGTCCCTTTACACTTTCCTCTGATTCCAGCAGGTGAGTGGAGGCTCTGAGGCCCCTGTGCATCTCAGGGCTGAGCCAATGTGCATGAGAGGGGGTTGGACTGTGCACTGAGACTGCAGGGTCCCTCTTTTCTTCATCCTTCCACTCCAAGGAAGAAGCAGTGCCTCCCAGCTCCCTCCAGGAAGGCTCTAGGAGGGGTGGCGGGTGCTCAGCAGGAGATGAGTTTTTTCATAGTGATCTGGCAGCTCCTAGGGCAGGGAGAAGGGACTGGCATTTGGAGAACATGGCTTAGTTTCTGGCCCTGCTATTCCTGTGAGTGCGTGTGGCACTGTGTAGGATGCCTAGCTTCTCGGGCTCAGGTAGCATACCTGTAAAACCAGTGACCTGCTTCTCTTGGCTGCTGCAAGAGTGGGACGCTCTGGCTGGGAATCCCCTTTGGAGACCAAGAATCACTCTTTATAAAAAGAGATGGAGAGGGAGAAATGGTGGCCTAGCCCTCTGGGAGAACCTAGGCAAGGCCTTTGGATGGGGTACGCTTCTGAGACAATGGCTGTCTCCCTCCCTGCATTGCACGTACCTAGACACAGGCCTGGATCCTAGCAAAGTGGGACTCCTTCTTTAGCAATCCCTGGAACAGATGCAAGCGGATGGGACTCCTTGGAGGACGCACATAGGAAAGGCTTAGGTGCTTCTAGGGGTATCTCAGGAGGATTTGTAGGAGGAAATCAAAGCTGAAGCAGGAATCATCATTGGAAACCCCTTTGTGACATTAATTACTCCTCTTGGAGATGAGAGCTGTGTCTTCCCAGGAAGCTTTTAACATCCTGCATTATGGCCATGGGTGTCTCGGGGCTCTACCAGAGAGAAGAAAGCCTTGTCAATTATACATGACCCGCTTCCCCGAGAGTGACTCGGTATTGACAGGCGGGAGTCTCAGAAGGATGATCCACTGGGAGAAGGGATGGAATGTGGCTCATTTGCCAGGCCGCCCCTGCCTGGCCTCACCCCACATAGGCTGGACCTCCCCTCAGAAGTTCCTTGGGAGTGAAAAAAAATTATTTGTAGGTTAAAAGGGAAAATAACTGTTTGGAGATGTGTGCAAAACAGGGCTAGTTAACGCGTGGACGTGGAGCAGGAAGAGCTTGGTCTCCGGCTTTCCTGGGCCTGGGCTGGACCCTGGAGTTTGGATTTCTAAAAGCTTCTGCAGGAAAAGGCTTGAAGGACATCTAATCCATGCCCCCAGTTTACAGTGAGGCTGCATGGAGGGGAATGCAGTCGCTTAAGAGCACGCAGCAGGTCGGAGAGAGTGAGATGTGGCAGAGTTGAGGGTTAGCACAGAGAGGCTGCTTGGAAGGAGCCTGGGAGCCTGGGGTGGGGCAGAAAAAACTTGCCCTGCTAGGTTTTATGGTATCACAAACCCGAGAGGCCGAATATCTGCTGGTCGCTCCTGGCCAGAACTTCAAGCAGTCCTGAGGCCTCCAGATCCTGAGGATTTGGGGAAAGAACCGTGAGAGCAGAAGAGGGAGACAGCAGAGTCAGAGGAGGCAGGGGCAGGAGACAGAGCTCGGCATGTGATGGAGACCTGGGCACAGGAGAGGGAGTCGAAGCCGCCTGCGTCCTCTGCAAAGAGGAGGCTCTGGATAAGTATTTTCTAGGCACAGACCCTGCACCCAGCAAGGGCTAAGCACTTGTCACATGTCACCTGCTGGCATCCTCTCAACGGCTGCCCAAGACAGGTACAATTGCTATCCTGTTAACCAGAGGTGACAGTGACCCCGGCTGCAAGAGGTCAAGGACCTTCCCCAGGCGCCCAGTCAGCAGATGGCAGAGCTGGCCTGGGCCTGTCTTCTTAACTACACAGCCTATTCCACCTCCTTCAGCTGTGGGCTGCTCCCATGACCCCATCCCACCCTACTGTCCCCACCATGGCCCTGCCCTCCCCTTCCAGGCCTGCCCTCCCCTTCCAGCATGTAGAGGGAGAGTGCTGGGCTGAAGTCCGGGACCTGGTTCTAGTTCTGGCTCTAGTATGGCTCAAACTGTGGTCGCAGGCAAATCGTTTGTCCCCTCTGGGCTGGGCTGTGCCATCTCAGACCTCTCCCGGACTGGCATTCACCGAGTCCATCTTCTCTGGGGGATTCCAGATGGTTCTCACCCACCCCTCCCACCCACAGGAGCTGGATTCTCCTGAGTTCTCTTGTGACCGCTATCCCCGCCCTCAACACCCCCATCCTCATGAGGAGGAGAAGGGAGCCCCAAATCAGCCCTCCAGGCTGGTGTCAGAAGTGGCAATGTAGTTTCTGTCCACCCTGGGGATTGGCCCCAATTTTAAATACACGCTGTTTAGAAATGTTCTCGGTGCATTTTGAGGTTCTCTCCAAAGGGTAGTCATCGCTGAGCACCCTGCATGGCAGGAAACAGCCCTGCAGGCAGTTAGGGCAGTGTGGGACCAGGACAGGCCTGTCCAGGCACAGCTTGTAGCGCCCTCCAGCCTCCTGTGCCTCCGCCCAGTGCCCAGCCAGCTGAGCAGGGAGTAGCGGAAGGCTTTGTTGCAAGGAAGGAGTGCGGGGGAGGGAGGACGATGCCCCTGTGCAGGCCACGGCTTTCCGTAGCACGTTGACTCACAGCCACCCATGAGGCTCGCTGGGTCATCTCCCTTCCCCAGAAGAGGAAACCAAGGCCTGGAGTCAGGAACAGCGTGGCCACAGTCAGAGCAGCAGCAGCAGAGCGGGGACTTGAGTCTAGCCTGCCGTCCTGAGCCTTGCTCCCAACCTGACCAATGTGGGATCCCAGGCCATGCCAGGAAGCTCCGGCTGAAGCCTACCCATCACCTGGCACTGTCTTCAGTCCTTGTCTCCATGGATGACCCTCAGACCCACTGGCCAGCCCTGCTGTTCTAGGGCCAGGATCTGTGCAGCCCCAAAGAGTGCGTGGAGTGGGGATGGTGGCCATCCCGGTGCTTACCTGGTCATAGGGTCCACGGGGCCCATCAAGAGGATGGAAGGAGGCTTTGGAAGGTCAGGCTGGGCTCGGTGTTGCCCTGGGAGAGGAAGATAATGGCAAAGGAAGTGGGCATTAGGGCTGATTCTGGACAAGGACTTATGTCTTTCCAAAGGAATATTGCCACCTGGTCATGGTGACCATCTGAGCAGGTCACTCTCCTGCTTCCAACCCCTGGAAGTGTGTCATTCCCCATTTTCCTCGGGGGCCAAGGGCCGAGCCCTCAGCATGGCCTGGGGACCGCCCCGAGCAGTGGCTGCCGGTGGAGCCTCATCTTTGCCCACACCCAGCTCCCTGGCCAGGGCCCCAGTGTCTGCCTTCCCGCTGCCTGCCTTCCCCGGCCTCTCTAGTCCTGCTGCTGAGCCTCCTGGAACACATGTCCCTGCTTCCCCCCTCTGCTGACCCCTCCCTCCTTTCCTTTGCATCCTGCTGGGGTTGGGAACAGAGCTTAGCAAAGGAGTGCCCAAGCTCAGAGGAGGAGGCTGAGCTTCTCCCAGCCCGATCCACCTCCACCACGGTGCTGGGCTGGCTCTGCAGGGGGGATCCTCTTGGCCCTTGGTGAGGCTGGTGCCCAGCCTGGCATCCTGGGTGGCAATGAAGCCATGGACATCTCAAACCACCAGCTGGCCAAGGCTGCAGCTGAATCCCAACACCAGAGCCTGGCCAGGTGAGGGGGCAGCAATGGCGGTTGTGGCCATGTTTTCAGAAGCCCCTCTGTACCCCCAGCAAGAAAAAGAACAAGATGAGGGCCTGGGGTGGGCTGACAAGCCAGTGAGCGCTAACAGGAGGAGCAGCTGGGAGGCTGATGGCTGTGGAATCTTCTGGGGCTGCTCAGGGTTAAGAAGGGATGTTCCTTCCTGGGCCAGAGCAGCTGGAGGGGGTGAGGTTGGGTTGGAGGCCCTGGTGAGCACAGACTGCAGTCTGGATAAACAGTTCATTTCAGTAGAAAACTGCGCCACCCCTCCCCCAGGGTCTCACTGTGCTGCTCAGGGGAACTCCTGGGTGAGGCCCAGGTAGGGTGAGGCAAGCCCGGTCCTGCCCACAGGGTCATCACAGGGGCTGCCGCCTACTCCAAAGAAAACCCTGATGGCGTGGGCTTGTCCAAGGAGATTCAGGTTCCCTGGGGCCAGGGTCCCTCAGGTCTCTCAGGGACCAGGGGAGGCTGGAGGGCTGGTGATGCGGCAGGGGGCCAGGCCACTCCCTGCCAGCAGGAGGGCCTGCTCGGAAGGGGTGACTGGCAGGACCTCAGTGGGAGGTACCCACGGACAGCAGGGTTAACAGATCCCTGGGCTGCTCACTGAGCACCTGTGCTGGACTCGCTGCACCAACTGTGGGCTTGACCCAGTTCATTTCTTCCTTCCAATCTCCTGCTTTACAAACCAGAAACTGAGCCTCGCTCGTGTTCCTATCTGGTGTGTCTGGAAGCCTGCAACCCCTTGGTTGGGCCACCTGCCCCTGTTGTCATCCTCTCGATGATGTCCTGAGCATTGGATCTGGAAAGCTCTTCTAGGCTCATCCAGTGCAACCCATCAAGAGTGCATGAGAAAATCGAAGCCCAAGGCCCCAGGGCCAGGGAGGGTCAGAACTGGGTGTGGAGGGGAAACTGCCTTCCCGACACCCTCACCCAGGCAGTGAGCTTCCTTTAGAGTTGATCTTCCTTTAGAGTTGAGGCCAGCACCTCATGGGGTGGGGACAGAGGAACTGCCAGGGTTCTGTGGAAGACCCAAGGCCCGGGGCTCAGGAGAAGGGCTGCCCGTAGGTCTAGAGGATCCAACAGCTCAGAGGCACACTGGCATTTCTGATAAAGAGACCACAGCCCTGAGGTGCCAATTACGAACATTTAGAGAAAATGCCAGCTTAAGTTCTCCCCACCGTCAGGCAGGGTTGGCAGAGAGCTAGACCACGGGCCCAGTGCAACCAGGAGGCAGAGAGCTAGACCACGGGCCCAGTGCAACTAGGAGGCAGAGAGCTAGACTATGAGCCCAGTGAGACAGGGAGATAGAGAGCTAGACCATGGGCCCAGTGAGAACAGGAGGCAGAGAGCTAGACTATGAGCCCAGTGAGAACAGGAGGCAGAGAGCTAGACTATGAGCCCAGTGAGACAGGGAGGTAGAGAGCTAGACCACGGGCCCAGTGCAACCAGGAGGCAGAGAGCTAGACCATGGGCCCAGTGAGAACAGGAGGCAGAGAGCTAGACCACGGGCCCAGTGAGACAGGGAGGTAGAGAGCTAGACCACGGGCCCAGTGAGAACAGGAGGCAGAGAGCTAGACCACGGGCCCAGTGCAACCAGGAGGCAGAGAGCTAGACCACGGGCCCAGTGCAACCAGGAGGCAGAGAGCTAGACCACGGGCCCAGTGAGAACAGGAGGCAGAGAGCTAGACCACGGGCCCAGTGAGACAGGGAGGTAGAGAGCTAGACCATGAGCACAGTGCGACCAGGGCTGCTGCTCCCCTGCACACAAGAAGGTGCTCAGGGAATATTGGGTGGGTGGAAGGCGGTGGAGGGGCTGAGCTTGGACGTCTGGTCTTGGCCTTGCATCCAGGCTACCCTCAAAAGCTGCTCTCAGTCTCCAGTTCCTTGTCCCTCACCAGCTGGTAGGGTGAGGCCATTTCTTGGGCTCCTTCTTCAGTCTCCAAAACCTCCCACTGCTGGCATCTGCTGCCATCCCAGAGTGCCCAGGTCCGGCATCCTCATGGGTGCATGGAAAAGGCATCCACAGGGACCTTGCAGGAAGACCCAGGCCACAGGCATCGCAGGGCTCCAGCCAAGAGCCCCACGTGCTCACCCCGGGGAAGAGGCTGCTGTGGAGCAGGAGTGGATGCATCTCTAAGTTCTGCTTTCACAAACGGGCTCCGTGCAGGAGCTGAAGAAAGGCGAGGGTTTTGCAGCTATGAGTTCAAAATGAGAATAGATTTGGTGTCTGGCAAGAATACCATATTGAGGAGTATTTTTTTTTCATGTTATAAATCCATTAGGAAATTAAAAATCTAGGCTATGACTTTAAAATACGGAATGGAATTTTCTTCTGAGCCCCCTAGGTAAATTTTTTTCCTTGTTAAAGGCAGAAATCTAATGAATCTAAATCTTCTCATTGAGGCTAATGTTCCCAGAGGCAACTGCTGCGCCTTAGCTATTCACTGACTTGCAGCTAGGATCAGATTTTCAAAGAAAAAGTTAACATAAAATTGGACACTGTTTTGCCCTGGGCTGGAACTGAAAGTTGAAAGGTATTAAGAAATACCTACGGTGTGCCAGGACACACTGGGTGCTGGGCCAAGGCGTGGAGAGGGGAGGGGAAGAAGGACGGGAAGACTCTGAGATACGATCAGCCCTCAGCAGCTCCCAGCGCAGTGTGGGAGGCACAGACGGTACACAGATGGTTTGACTAATGAGCATTTCAACCAGGACAAGTGTGCAACCAGGACAAGTTAGTGTACAACCAGGACTAGTCAGTGTATAACAAGGACAAGTTAGTGTACAACATGTGAACACCCTCACACTCCACCAATCTAGAAATCACAACGAGCAAACGTGGGTCTAGAATAAACTCGAGATGGGGATCTGGGGCTGCAGAAAGAAGTCAAGTCGGGCTCTGCAAAGCCTGGCATTTGACTGTGTGGGCAGAGCAGCCTCAGTCCTCCCTCACTGTCTGTTCTTCTACAAAGGTTTGAATGACAAGCAGCAGCACCTCCATCCTCACCAGCCGAACCATCAACAGCAGCTGGGAACCAGAGAAAAGACCACAGGGAGGCCCAGGGCTTGGAGCCTCACAGGCCAGCTCCGATGGAGCAGGTGTCTCCGTGTTAGCTCACGCCCCTAGTGGTGATCTTAAACCATCAAGAAAATTGTAGTCATTCTATTACGTGAGAACCCAAGAGATGCACAAAACATTTTATCAAGGTTTTTGATCAGTGTAGTTGAATTTTAAAAACGTGTGTTCTGAGGGTAAATGTCACTGGTCTGGGATAGTTAATTTCATTGGATGCACATTCTCCAACCATGCTGGGTGAAGTGCAAGTGTGTGTGTGTGTGTGTGTGTGTGTAGGGGGGGTTATATGTGTGAGTGTATGTATGGTGTGCATTGGTGTATGTGTGAGAGTTTGTGTGTGGGTGTATGTGTGAGTGTGTGTTGGTGTGTGTGTGGGAATGTGGGAGTGTGAGTGCATGTGTGTAGGGGTGGTTATATGTGTGAGTTTGGATGTTGGTGTATGTGTCAGTGTGTGGGGTGTACGTGTGATAGTGTGTGAGGCTGTATGTGTGAGTGTATTGGTGTGTCAGTGTGTGGGGGTATGAGTGCACGTATGTGGGTGTGTTATATGTGAGTGTATGTGTGAGTTGGTGTGTGTGTGTGGGTGTTGGTGTGTCAGTGTGTTTGTGGGTGTGTGGGGGTGTGGGTGCATGTATGTGGGTGTGTTATATGTGTGAGTGTATGTGTGAGTTGGTGTATGTATGTGTGGGTGTTGGTGTATGCCTGAGTGTGTGTGGTGTGTGTGTTGGTGTGTCAGTGTGTTTGTGGGTGTGTGGGGGTGTGAGTGCATGTGTGGGGGAGGGGTTATATGTGTGAGTGTGTGTGTGTTGGTATATGTGTGTGTAGGAGTGTGAATGCATGTGCGTGGGGGGGTTATATATGTGAGTTTGTATGTTGGTGTGTGTTTGTGTGTGCGTATATGTGTGTATTGGTGTGTGAGTTTGTGTGTGAGTGTATGTGTGTGTTGGTGCATGTGTGTGGGTGGATGTGTGTGTTGGTGTATTGCGAGTTTGTGTGTGGGTGTATGTGAGTGTGTGTGGGTGTATGTGTGAATGTGTTGGTATATGTGAATTTGTGTGGGGATGTATGACTGTGTTTGGGGGGCATGAATGTGTGTGTGTAGGTGTATGAGTACATGTGGGTTGTGTGTGTGTGTACGTTTATTTGCTGACTACTGAAGTGCCAAGGAGATGTCAACCATGGGCGTAAGTGGTCAGGAAGGGTTTTAAAGAGAATGGGAATTTGCGATAACCTGAAAGGTGGGGACAGGGCATTATAAACAGGGAAGGCATAAACACGTGAACGTACTGGTTTGACCTCCAAAATCGGTTAACAGTTTTCTCAAAATATTTTTGCACAACTTGGTTGCATTTAAGCCCTATCAACAAAAAGACATCCCCTTGGCAAACATCCCAACAGGGCCATTGGAGGTTAAAGAATGTTACAAGGAGCTTGTAGATGTAATTCCTGAACAGGGAGCTCCGTCATATAATCTAAGCCGTGCTCGGAGGCCAGGTTCTTGTTCCACCTCTGCCCCTGCCTAGCTGTGTGACCTGGTACAATGGTCTTTCCGGGTCTCCTTTTCTGATCCTCATTCTGTAAAATGAGGAAGTTTGTCTAGAAACCAGAGGATCATGATCAGAGTTTGTATCAGAAGCACCTAGGATGCTTTTTCAAGATGTGCATGTTCAGACCATATACGAGATCTACTGAACCAGGGCATTTGGGGTAGAGCTCAGACGACCTAAGATGTCAAAGAAGCAACACACATGATTTTAGTTGTGAGCCACAGTTGGGATCCGAATTTGTTAGATAACACTGGCTCCTGTAATAAACAATGCTCCAAATCTCACTGTTCTACGTGATCCAAGTTTGTTCTCATTTATGTGTCAATCCGTGCAAACACACCAGCAGCCAGTCAGCTTCGAGGTGATGATCTCACGGCCCTGCCTCCTCTATCTTGTGTCTGTCATCTTCAACGTCATCTTTAGCTACCTCCATGGTCTCAGTGGGGTCATCTCCATGCTGGTGAGCTGGAAGGGGAGAGAGCGTGGAACATACTATGTGGAAATGTGTCGATGGGCCAGGCCCAGAGTAGTGCACACCACTCCCACTTCCATCCCTGTGACGATGATGCAGTCACAGGCCACACGTACTGCACGGCTAGCTGGGGAGGGGTGTTGTCCACAGGAAGCTGGGAAGTGGGTTAGGGTCACAGCTGTCAGTCTCTGCCACCAAACTAACATGAATAATTTTTTTTTTTTTTTTGAGATGGAGTTTTACTCTTGTTGCCCAGGCTGGAGTACAATGGTGCGATCTCAACTCACCACAACCTCCGCCTCCCGGGTTCAAGCAATTCTCCTGCCTCAGCTTCCTGAGTAGCTGGGATTACAGGTGTGTGCCACCACACCTGGCTAATTTTGTATTTTTTGGTACAGTTGGGGTTTCTCCATGTTGGTCAGGCTGGTCTTGAACTCCTGACCTCAGGTGATCTGCCTGCCTCGGCCTCCCAGCCTCACATTCGAGTGTTTATCTGTGTCATCATCTGCCCCAGACGGTGCTGTCCCTGAAGCAAGGGTTGCACCTTCTTCATCATTGTTTCTGTTTCCCAAAGCACCTAGTGCAGTATTTTGCACATATTATGAACATGATATTAACTGAGTGAATGACCTAAATGCATGATTTAGAAAAAAATTCATTAGCCCAAGGAGGAAGGGCAGGAGGCCTTGTGTCTGCAGACACAGGATCCATCACAGGGCTGTCTTGTACTCACTGTGGAGCCCTCGCCAAGCCTTGGTTTCAGTAGAATTTGGCAACAGCAGAACCGGCCTCATTAAGTTGTTGAAAGGATTAATGAGATAATGGTTGTGAAGTGCTGAGCACAACATCTGGGTGAACAACTGCATCTCCTTTCATCTTGGCATGGGCTCGTGCAATCTTGAGACAGTCTCAGCGGAGGTCATATTCACAACCAGCAGGTCCGGGACAGACCAGCTCCATTTCGTATTTGCAAATGGCCTGGAAATTTGGCACGATGGAAAATCACATCTAGAATGGTTGATACTTTATCCAGGGGGCCCAGCAGACTCTTGTGAAGTCCTGGCAGGATGAGGAACAACGTAACTGTCATTAGAATTCCTCATATTTATGCAGTGCTTTGTGGTACTCATGGATCTTTTGCATTTGTTTTCCCAGTTCAGGGTTGAGAAAATATAGTAAAAGTTTTAGGCTTTGCAGGCCACAGAGTCTCTGTCACGACTACACAACTCTGCTGCTTTAGTGTGAAAGCAGACACAGACAATACGTGAATGAATGGCTGAGGTCGTGTTGTGATGTGGCAGGTCGGATTTGGTCTGCTCACAGCCCCATTGAAGGCTCAAGCTTGCTCACCGCAGTGTCATGCAACTCTTCCTGCCATAGCCGATGGACCAAGAGTGATGGAACCCAAAGCCAGCCAGGCCTTTGGCCAGTAACCAGTCAGATTCTTTCCTTGGAGAATTGGAAATACCAAGTGAGCCCATGCAGGCCAATCTGCCCTGCTCACTCTGCGTCCCTTTTGCTTCGAGGTGCCTGGGCATGGTCGGTACCTTTCGGATACCCGGTCAAACGGAGGAATAGCCCAAGCAACCTGCAGACTAGTAGAGGGAATGTCAGCACTGCAAGATCCTGCACACTGGATCCTCCACACTGGATCCTACACACTGGATCCTACACATTAGGGCCGATCAGAAGAGAAAGCGGAGAGGCCATGTGGCCCAGGGAGAAAGGAGAGGGGAACAGAGAGGCAAAGAGAGACAGAGGTAGAGACAGAGATGGAGACAGAGAGACACTGAGTCCTATTGACATTCCAGCTCCACCTGAATTCTGCTGATTCTTAAGATAAACTCCCCTTTCCGAGTTTTCTCTTGTGGGTTTCTGTCCTGGCCAAAGCAATGATGTAGTGAGAATTACGATTCAGGCTTCCCAAGTCTGTCCAGGCAGTTTTCTGCTATCAACAGTTCCCAACCCTTTACCATTTAGTTTGTGAGTGGCTCTCCTAAAACCCCTGGGCTCCTCCACGGTGGACATGGAAACAGGCTTCCCGAGAGCGTGGCCCTAAGTCCTGGGCATCCTGGGCTCCATGGTGTTCCGAGCTCCTGACACCTCGCTGCATGCCATCCTCCCACCGAGCTCCTGACACCTCACTGCATGCCATCCTCCCACCCTGGGCTGACCCTGGGCCTGGAGAGCTCCTGGGGGTCAGGACACACCTCAGGCCACCCATCCATAGGTGGGCTCACTCCACAGCCTGTCCACACCACACACACACACACACACACACACACACACACACACACACACACACACGATACACCCATATACACACCCCACACACTATACACCCATATATACACCACACACACCTCGCACACCCCACACACACACTATACACCCATATACACACCACACAAACCACACACACACTATACACCCATATACACACCACACAAACCACACACACACTATACACCCATATACACACCCCCCACACACCCCACACACTATACACCACACACACCTCGCACACCCCCCCCACACACTATACACCCATATACACACCACACAAACCACACACACACCCCACACTCTATACACCCATATACACACCACACACACCACACACACACTATACACCCATATACAAACCACACAAACCACACACACCCCCATACATACACCACACACACTATAAATTCATTTACACACCACACACACACCACAGACACCACACACACACACCCCCCACAAACACACACCACACACATGCACCACAAGTACACACGCCATACACTCATACACATACCACACACATCACAGACACCATACGTATACCACATCACATATTACACACACCACATATCCATATGGCAAATACACACCCCACAAATACACACACCCTCCACACACCACACCCCACCACACACCACAGACACTACACAAATGCACATACCACACATCACACAATCCACACCACAAACACACATCCACACACAAATCACACACTATACACACACCACAGATACCCCACACACACCGCAAGCACACACACCACACCCTCCACACGCCCCACACACCCCACACAACATAGACACACACACACCACACACACACCCCGCACATACACACCACATGTCACACGCACATCGGACACATCCAACACCCCCGACTTCCTGCACCATTTCCTGTTTTTTCACTGTCAGGCCCGCCCTCTCGGGCCTCCTCTGCACACCACCCGCATCTTCAATGCAAGGCTCCTGAACAGTTGGGCAGGATTCAGGCAGCGTTCCCAGGCCCCCTCATTTCCGCCTATTGTTCCCGGGGACTGTGTCTGGTGCACGTGGGTTTGTAAGGCGGAAGCTGCGGCAGGATGGCCTGTGTTTGTCTGGTTTATCAGTGATGGGGAAGGTGGCTTCAAATTCTAACTTCTGGAGCGGAAACACAGAGGGGAGGCAATCCCAGGTCCCTTCTTTCTGGGCACTTTTTAAGACATTTAACACAAATTTGC